>NC_079197.1:110111934-110774434 GCF_029499605.1 Hyla sarda | reverse complement strand
TGCCTAGTGAAAGCGTTTTGTGTGTTTAAAGCCTGTGTACCAGAACTTCTGCTATCTCCCCTGACTACGAATCTTGCCGCCTGCCCCCGACCTTCTGCTACGTCCGACTTTGCTTCTGCCTACTCCCTTGTACCTCGCCTATCTTCAGCAGCCAGAGAGGTGAGCCGTTGCTAGTGGATACGACCTGGTCACTACCGCCGCAGCAAGACCATCCCGCTTTGCGGCGGGCTCTGGTGAAAACCTGTAGTGGCTTAGAACCGGTCCACTAGCGCGGTCCTCGCCATCCCTCTCTGGCACAGAGGATCCACTACCTGCCAGCCGGCATCGTGACACTTATGCTTGTTGTTCATTATCATACAATGTGAAAATTTCAATAAAAAAAGTATTGAACCAGAAAAAAACGGCGTGAGGCTGGTGAAACGTATCTCTTACATAGGAAAATAAATTACTTGGACTGCATTCTCTGCTGGCACCCACTGCACTTGTACTTTGACCAGATTGTGGTGCTTTTCCTGCTTGGATAACTACTTACCTAGCTATCTACATACCTACTTGGCTCCCTACCTAGCTAAGAAGCTACCTAACTAGCTACCTAGCTACCTGGCTAACAACCTACCTACTGTCATATATACCCACTTGGGAGGGGGATATCAATCTACCTACCTAATAATACCTGTAGGGTACATTCACACATGCATATTTCTGCTGAAGGTTGCTGCCTGTTGATTTTAATGGGTGGCAAAATCTGCTACAGCAAGTCTGCATTAGAAAATATGCAAGCGTGAACGTACTTAAATTGAATGTAAATTCACACATACGCGTTCTGCCGCATATTTTGTGCAGCTGATTTTGCTACACATTAAAGTTAAGGGGTATCAAAATCAGCTGCACATAATATGCTGCGAAAATATGCTGCAGATTGTGTATGTGTGAACGTACCCTTAAGGTAGGGTCACACGCAATGGATCTGTAGCATATTTTACGTTGCGGATCCGCAGATGACTCAACCCTATAGTGTGCCTTCAGCTGTTTTCCCCCCTGTGTCCTGCTTCAGTACGGTGCATTAGTCAGTCATTGTGTGATATATTCTGTGTTCCTGATGCATCAGTATTATTTGGCCCTTGTATTATTTGTAAGCTGTTTAATATTGGTATTGTTAGTCTGTTTATAATGTATTTTTTTACCTAGTATGGTGCTATTATCCAGGCTTTGTATGATGGTATAATTTGGTCCATGTATACTATTATACAGTAATTGGAAATATTAGTCCCAATACCCTGGATTTGATCAGTAATGGTACAACGGTAATATGTATGGTAATAATATCCCCCTTGTATACTGGTATTAGTGGTAATATTGTTGTCAGTTGGGGATGAGCGAATCGAATGTGACAAATCCGAAATTCTTACAAATTTCAGGAAAAATTAGCTTTGCAACGAATCCGAATATCGCTGCAGTTTGATCGCACAAATCGCTTCATTAAACTCCATTTAGTGCGGTCCAGGCTCCAGGGCATCTAAAATGGCAGATCCACATGTGAGGACATGGGGCAAGGAACTCTGGGAAGGCGGGTAGGCGGGATGACCCTTAATCACATGCAGCATGCAGCCTATCAGCAGCACAGCCAGCCACCCCTGTATAATCGGAAGCCATCTAGCGGCCAGTCACTTCAATGTTTCATTGCAAGGAGAGATAGAGCGACAAGCCCAAATCACTGCATAAAAGCACTGACAGAGAGAGAGAGAGAGAAAGTACACTTTTGGGTGTAATACACAGCGACTCCACTGCTTAAAGGGGCCAGTAAGGCAGAACACTGAAATACATTATCCCCTGCTATTAGTGCCTAATAATACGTTACTGGGCTCTACTACATAGGGATTCTGTACCAGTTAGGGTGAGCACGAAAAGCCATAGTCACCTGATTACAGTGCCTAATACAGGTTGCATAGCGGAGCTTGTCCTCTCATAAGTGTAACCTATGCACACATAGGTGGTGTACGTTTTTTTCCCTCTGAAAAACTAATTTTGGCCTAGTTACTGTGAAAGGCCAGCTAAAGTTACCCACGTGTTACTGTAGCCTTATACAGTTTGTAGTGGAGTGCATAGTACTCCTCTCATAAGTTTAAACTGTATGCATTATGGTCTCCTCATGCTGCTGCCACCTCCGAGCTGTGTCAATGTGCCACCGTGTCTCCTCATGCTGTTGTCACATTAAATTAAACTTTTAAAATGTTAAACTATATAAAATCTTCAATTTAACTTTTACTAAATATCTTTAATCTTTTCAACTGTGAGGCCCTTTGGTCTCAGCGGGCTGCTGCCACCTCTAGGCTCTGTCATTGTGCCGCCATGTGACTTGTTATATTGGGTTTTGTGGTCATACAGTATTAGTTTAAAGTAAACACTTCAGGCACCCTGGACATTAAACTTGTGAATCTAATCAAAATCTTCAATTTCAATAAAAAAAAAATCTCTATGGCTGTCGTTATATACAGTGATCCCTCAACATACAATGGTAATTCGTTTCAAATGATCCATCGTTAGTTGAAACCATCGTATGTTGAGGGATCCATGCAAAAATTTGTCACCGCAGCCCTGGATGTCTCCATCGTTGTCGTTGCGTCCCCGGGGTGTCTCTGCTGCTCAGGACCGTCACCGCTGCCTGGGATTGTCGCTCTTCATCGCCGTCATCACGTCGCAGTGAACACCGCTCCTATTGGATGATAGGACAGATTGTGCAGCGACGTGAGAATGATGAAGGAGAGCGACGGCCATGCAGGGGATCCTGAAGAGGATGGTCCGTAGCGTTGGGGACAGATGAGTGACACTCACCACAGCACACGGGGCATCTTAAATGGATATCCGGCGGCAGTTGAAGCAGTCTGCGCTGTCGGATAGCCGTTAATGCGATGGCCCCGACATACATAGTGACATAGTTCATAAGGTTGTAAAAAGACCAGAATCCATGAAGTTCAACCTATACCCTAATGTGTCCCTACTGAGTTGATCCAGAGGAAGGCAAAAAACCCTCATACTAGAGGTAAAAATTCCTTCTGACTCCATATATGGCAGTAAGAATAAAACCCTGGATCAACGTTCTGTCGCTATAAATCTAGTACACATAACCAGTGATGTAATTATTCTCCAAAAATGCATCCAGACCCCTTTTGAATTATTTTACAGAAAGAATGTACAGAAAGAGTTCACCATGACCACCTCCTCAGGCAGAGAATTCCACAGTCTCACTGCTCTTACAGTAAGGAACCCCCGTCTGTGCTGGTGTAGAAACCTTCTTTCCTCTAAACGTAGAGGATGCCCCCTAAGATACAGTCCTGGGTATAAATAGATCATGGGAGAGATCTCTGTACTGCCCCTGATATATTTATACATAGTTATTAAGTCGCCCCTAAGCCTTATTTTCTAAACTAAATAATGCTAATTCTAATAATCTTTCTAGCTACTGTAGTCCTCCCATTCCCCGTATTACCCTGGTTGCCCGTCTTTGAACCCTCTCCAACTGCACTATATCTTTCTTGTACACTGGTGCCCAGTACTGTACACAGTATTCTATGTCAGACTAATGATTTGTACAGCGGTAGAATTATTTCCTTGTCGTGGGCATCTATGCCCCTATTGATGCACCCCAAGATTTTATTTGCCTTGGCCACAGCTGCCCAACACTGGTCACTACCGCTAAATTTACTCGTAAGTCCCTTTCCACGTCAGTCGTCTCTAGTGTGCTCCCATTCAATATATAGTCCCAGCCTGGATTTTTCCTCCCTACATTTATCAGTGTTGAACCTCATCTGCCACTTCCCAGCCCAAACCTCCAACCTATGCAGATCCATTTGTAACAGTGCACTGTCTTCTATAGTGTTTACTGCTTTACAGATTTTAGTGTCATCTGCAAAGATTTCTACTTTACTATTCAACCCCTCTACAAGGTCATTAATGAATATATTAAATAGAACAGGACCCAAGACTGACCCCTGTGGTACCACACTAGTAACAGCCACCCAATCAGAATAAGAACCATTAATAACCACCCTCTGTTTCCTATCACTGAGCCAGTTACTTACCCACTTACACACATTCTCCTCCAGCCCAATCCTTCTCATTTTATGCACCAACCTTTTATGTGGCACCGTATTAAAATGGTTTGGAAAAATACAGATATAGGACATCAAGTGATTCCCCCAGTTCAAGTCTGGAGCTCACCTCCTCATAAAAGCTGATCAGGTTAGTTTGAAATAACAAATCCCTCATAAAGCCATGCTGATATGGAGTCATACATTTATTTTTATCAAGATATTCCAAAATAGCATCTCTTAGAAAACCCTCAAACAATTTACATACAACAGAGGTTAAACTAACAGGTCTATAATTCCCGGGGTCACCTTTTGTCCCCTTTTTAAATATTGGGACCACATTTGCCATGCACCCGTCCTGGGGAACAGTCCTTGTTACTATAGAGTCCCTGAATATAAAATAGGGGTCTGTCCCAGACGCGTACCAAGGGGGGTGCCACCCCGGGTGCAACTCTCAAGGGTGGTGCCAGGGGCAGACTGACCCACCGCCGCAACTACTGAGGATCTGGGACACTCCTCCCAGATCCCCAGCAGACAGCGGTGCCTTCTCCTGTCTGCACGATACACGCACATACAGGAGAAGGCGTCCCCTCTGTGTGAGCCGCATCTGCAGCTACACAGAGGAGACGTGACCTCTGCCCCCACGCAGTACAGGCGCCAGTGACGTCACTCATCCGGCGCCTGTACTGTGGAGGGGAGAAGATGCGGCCCTGCAGCTGAGGAGATCGCTGCGTGTGATATCAGGTGAGCATAATTTTTTTTTCTTAACCCTGCCTATACCTATAGGGAAGGGGGGGGGGGTGCTCTGCCTATATCTATAGGGAAGTGGGGGGGGGGGGTGCTCATATACCTATGGGAAAGGAGGTCATATTAGTTATGGGAATTTCACAGAATTACAGCCAAAAACAGACAGTAAATATGGAAAGATTAAGATATCCTGCCAGTTGGTGCCAACGTGAACAAACAGTTTACATCTTACCTATAGTGAAATATGTCCCAGTTTTAGAAATATGTTTTCAGGGCTCCCCTTAGTAGCCATAGTTATATATCCCCCAGAATCATGATCCCCGAATATTAGGCTTTACTTAGAACCCAAACATGACCCCATTGTACCCATAGATTAAGCTGCATGTATCCCTAAGCTGTATGTATCCTATAACTTTGTATAACCCCTTCATGGATCCTATCAAAATGTGCGTTATAATGTCACCATATCAATAAGGGTACTGCCATCTATGTCACATCAGTTGTGAATGATGGGAGTTATGATTTATGAACTATCAATCTGTGTTTGAGAGGAGGTTGTGAGGCGGGATGATGGGGGCTGATCTAAGAAGAAGCTGGAGACCTCCCTTCTAACCCAACCCCCTGCTGCACCCATAAAAGTGGTGCTCCAACCCCAGCTCATTGTTACAATTTTGGGGCCCATTCTGATTGGACTGGTGCCTTTATTTTCTTCCTTGGCCCCAGGACGGATTAGGAATTTACTTCACATCGTTAAGTATGGAACTTTCCTGATTTTTATCCCCTTTTATTTTATATAACTGTTTTGCACATTTTGTATGTCTATTTCTTTAACCATTTTTGTAACTAAGTACTGTACCTTTTATGTACATTAAAGCCATTACTTTAATGCGTAGCCTTGTATGCTCTAACGAACCTATAGCCCTATAGCCTTATATAGATTTATAAGTGTATGTGTGGCTCGTGCCTTTCCCATAGTTTTGGTGTCATAGAGTGCATAGTGTGAGAATCTGTGCATGATTGGAGGCGTTCTATCGGCCTACTGATAGATGGTGGCAGCGTATTTGTGTGTGGGCGTGTAGACTGGTTTTGGGGTGTTTGTAACTCATTTTTAGGGCCTATTGTGATAGGTGTGAGTGAAAGTGAGTGTGGAAGCAGCGTACCCCTTTACTGTCACAGCCGAGGTCACGTGTGCAGGGAAGACACGGGGACCTACACACAGTGTGTGTTTAAGCTGGTTCACTGGCTCATAAGGGAGCAGAGAGTGCTCAGGGGAGCCAAGAGTGAACGTACCACGGTGGCAGTTTAGAGCTAGAATATTAGAGTAGATATTCTGCTGGGTTTTGTGATTCTTTTGTCCGCGCACTCTTTTCCGAGAGGCATGGACTTGTCCGTATGCCAGGTCGCGAGGGGCCGGTATGTGACAATGTGTATTGCCAAAATCAGTGGATTGCAACTCAAGCGCAAAAAAGGCACAAATAAACCCTGCTTGCGCCTTTTTTGCAACATTTTTAGACACAAAAACAGTCTAAAGACAATTAAAATTTTTAAAATCTACATTTTTTATGTAGTACTACTACTCCCAGCATGGAACAGACTGTTCCATGCTGGGAGTGATAGTACCTGTACTATAGACATATCGCCCCGGGTGTCAGTCCTGACACCGATGCGATCGTCCATAATATAGCAGAGAAGCGAGTGGGTCTATACATCGCTCGTCTCTCTGCACTATACTCTGGCCACTGATGTCAACAGAAATTCATATTTCCCACCCAGAGCTGTGATTGGCCGGATGGTTGCAGCCAATCACAGCTCTGAGGAAAAGATGAATGAATGAGTGGCCGGTCCGGAGTACAGTGCAGAGCAGGGATGCGAGCGATGTCTACAGTCGCTCCATCTCTGCTATACACAGGGCGATCACTGAGGGTGTCAGTAGTGACATCCACTGTGATGTGTCCTTAAGCAGGCACTACTACTCCCAACATGGAGCACACTCTGCTCCATGCTGGGAGCTGTAGTACCTGTATTAATGGACAGATCGCCGCAAGTGTAACTTCTGACACCCGCTGCGATCTGTCTATTAATGCAGGTACTATAGCTCCCAGCATGAGGCAGAGTGTGCTCCATGTTAGGAGTAGTATTACCTGCAGTTATGGAAAGATCACAGCGGGTACACTTCTGACAGCCGCTGTGATCCTCCTGTATAATGTATAGATGCAGCTGCCGCTCTTCTATGGTCCCCTGCACGGCCATATATATACACATGTTCCTATTTCTCACAGAGAGCTGTGATCGGCTGGAACCATCTGGCCAATCACAGCTCTGCGGGAAATATGAATATGTGTATATATACGTTAGGGCAGGGGACCATAGAAGAGCGGCCGCCGCATCTATATATTATACAGAAAGATCTTAGCGGGCGATCTGTCTATTTGTACAGGTAGTACTACTACCATCATGGAACAGTGTGTTCCATGCTGGGAGTAGTAGTACTAACTAAAAAAAATGTAAAAAATAAAGCAAAAAAGTGAAAAACACACACACAATACATTTTTATAATTGTCGGCTACATTTTTTTTTCCCCGCACACATAAATTGATCCCTGTTTAAAAAGTAATAGTTTTTTTTTTTTTTTTTTCAATAATATACATTTCGTTAGATACAATTTTTTCCTTCACTACTGTATATTTTTGAAAAAAATTTTTTAATGGTACCCTACGAAATTTTATTAAAAATAGCTATCTACATCACTTTTTTGGATCGCTAAAGTCCAAAAAAGATTTAAAACCGCCTGCAAAAACGCCAAAGTTAAAATCCACATATTGGTATTTTCTCACTCCCATAGACTTCTATTGGAGCAAAATGCCACGATTTTGACAAAAAACGCCGGTTTGAGGGAACGACAGCGTTTTTTTCAAAACGCCAAAGAGTGGAAAAAAACGCAGAAAAAGTGAAAAAACGCCAAAAGGATAAAAAAAAACAAAAAAAAAAAACGCCAAAGTGAAAAAACGCAAAGTGGAATTCGAAATTTACGATTTCTCATTGACTTACGGCTAACATCTGGCCGCAGCGTTTTTTGACCAAAAAACGCCATGCGGCAGAATTGGCGTTTTTCTTTGCGTTTTGCAAAAAAAAAAAAGTGGAGACTTAGCCTAAATGTGTGACCGTGTGTCCTATGTGTAGTCCTGTTTATGTAAACATTCTAATATATTATACGTAAACTGCTTAAAATGTCTTATGATCTTATGATATTGATATATCTGTTTAAACATATCCTATCTGTCCACAGGGAAAATCTCTTTGAGGACAGCCGTCTCCTAGATGGCTAAGCATTCCGTGCATTGTCTGCAGAAAGCATGAACGTGTTCATTCTTTCTGCGGAGACAGAAAACAGAATTTCCGTGCTGGAAATATCTGGCATATATATTCTGCCATGAGCACAGCGCAGCAGAATCCTGTTGAATTCAACGGGACTCTGCTACAGCGGAATCCACGTGCCGAATTCCGCATTGGAAATTCAGACGTGTGAACATGGCCTATGAGTCCCAAACAAGGTTAAGACTGTATGATACATTTAATATTGTAAGTACCTTAAGCAACACCTTATTTTCTGTCCGCTAACACAAAATACTCTAATAGTGCCCCTCCTGAGACTAGACTCTGGATCCGCCCCTGGTGCAAAGTGACTGCATGGGGTGCTAGAGGGGGCTGGTGTCTGTTTTAAGTAGTTTAGCCGCCATGAGGCAAGCTGGTAAGCTGGAGAGAATCAGAAAGGATGTTAAAGAGGCTGAGTGAAGCTAAACTGCAAGGACTAAGTAGTGTGACAAGCTGGTGGGCTGAAGTCTGAGACCTGCAGACCGAAGAATGGCCTGCAAGACAAATCTGTGAGTGAGGAAGAGATTGAGAAGCTTTTTGGGAGCAATCTTCTTTTGCACTTCTACTTAAAACCTGGGAAGAATTAAGTTTTTAGCCATCAAATGTGGCTTCCTGTATTTCTCATGCCTTTCTTGCTTATAGTGCAGCAGTTGGACCAAGACAGGTCACTGTCAACCTCCTACAGGGAGTAGGTGAACTTTCTTCAGGATAAAGTGATGTTAAAAAATTTTTGGGGGGACTACAACCAGATACATATTTCACTTGCTCAGTGTGTGGTTGCCCAGTAGGGGAGATGTTGCCCCATACCCTTGCTGTCCTGTCAGGCAGCCTCCTTCAGTGTCCCCAGGGCCCCTTGCACCTGTTTCCCCCCTGTACATATGTTCTGCAGTGTATTGTATTATAAAATGTGTTGTAATTTTAAGAGTTATGTCATGTGATTGTTACCCAGGAGGTACCAGTGACCAGGTGATCCCAAGATTGACCTATGGGCTCCCTGCTTGGCTCCCCCATATAAGCCTGGGTCGAGCTAGCTTCTCTCTTAGCTCTTGCTTCCTGCTGAGGTCCAGTGCAGTTGTGCATAGTGTGTGTGTCCAGAGTGTTGGAGGCCTTTAAGTCAAGTCCTGCAGCAACAAGTCAAGTAAGCTAAAGTCACAGCTTTATGAGTCAAGTAAAGTCAGCCCTGTCATCTGTCAAGTCAGCATGGCCTGCATTCAATTGTCCAATCCTACTACAAGTCCCAGCAAGCCCTTAAGGTCTCTGCATCACTGGCCACCTCCTTGGGCCCTGGCTGAACTGTATAGACTTCACCAACTGTCTACCCTCAGTAAAGCTACCGTTGTCCGTAACTTGACGTCGGAGTCTTTATTGCCCACGTGCCTAGCCCAGGATCCCGCGGTATACCTTCGGGTTAGGCTAAACCACGCCCTGGCATCACGAATACAAGGGGTTAATGCCCTCTGCCCCTAAGGAAACAACATCTGCCCTTATCACACCCCGCTACCACAAGGGTATTCTTCATGTCATTCGAAATAGAAACCAAAGCAGCCATGGACCGATCATCATGTCCATACACATATCATACCACTGGGATGACATGATCTTCTAAATTACTACACATGCCATCTACTGCCATTGTGAGTTATTCCACTTTTTGAATGCCATGTCTTAGAACGGCAGTGTCCTATTTAAGAGTATAATATTATATGGCCACCATAAAGATCATTTTAAGTGTTGGCACAGACTTATGCACGAATAATAATTCTCTGGCAGTGGAGATATACGGCAATGTTATCTTTGGGTAGGCCATGTTCACTGCACCATTTTCTTTCTACAGACTTTCCTTCCTTCTCCATCATTTCCAGTTCCAATATCTACACTATTGGTTTTTTGCCAACAAATAAACTTGAACAGTAGTGTAGGGTACTGCTTCTATTCACCTCTGCTATATTATATCTTACATCACAGATTGTTATCAAGTGCTTGGGATAATGTTTCTCTAATATTTAGCTACAGCAATTTTTTCAGCTATTATATATTTTCCTCTTTCCTCGCTGTATTGCTTACTGTTTCCATTAATCTCTTAATTACAGTACGTCACATTTTTCCAGAGTTTTAATATGGATACAGTAAAAACATATTATATAGCACAATTGAGTAATTTAATATTAATCTTGTTTTATTGTCAAAAGTGTTTTCAATGAATGGAAAAAAAGCGCAGACGTACAATCCACCAGAATACAATAGAGCACAGTCAAACTAAACTAAATTAAAAGCTCAGCTAATATAAATTTGCAATGCAGCCTCAATTACTCCATTATTTACACTGAGAAAACGGCTGTCATTTTTAAACAAGTATGTTTTGTAACAAACTTCCTAAAGTGCAACGTTTGAGAGGAAAAATAATAATTAAATTCTGTGCTTCAGTTCTCTGACTAATGGCAATGATGGCATACTATGTGCAAACACCGAGCTTGTGATTCTGCATGTAGAGCATATTGTTTTTCTGTGTTCTCTCCAAAAGTGACAGGGAGTACACAATATATGGGGCCATGTACCCTCAATGGTAAAGTTATTGTTGTACAAAAGCTTGTGCTGCAGGCAATGTGTCATGTTCTATAATTCACAGCATACATACTGCAGAACATCTTTTGATGTAAAATGGCATCATTCAGTGATTGACACCCCGCATCCCCCTTCTTTAGAAAGAGACTCTCATGTGGATAAAATATATACATTAAATTACCGTATAATACAATGCACATGGTATATTTTCAAAGTTGATAAGTGTCATTTAAAAAAGACTAAGTAAAATATTTAGAGATGATCGAACTTACAGTAAATTCGACTCGTCACAGACTTCTCGGCTTGGCAGTTGATGACTTATCCTGCATAAATGAGTTCAGCCTTCAGGTGCTCGGGTGGGCTGGAAAAGGTGCACACAGTCCTAGGAAATCAAAAACGAGATAAATATCTTAGAGATAAGATTGACTTCGAAACGGGTAAAGCCTTTGTGGCTATTAACAGCAACCGGAGGAAGAACCCAGGAAAAAGGAACCTACGCAAAACTCAAAAAAATCAGAAACAAAACGTAACAAATGAGAATACTATTAAACGATCAACTGACTTCTGGACCACGGAGTCCGACTCCAGCGGCTCAGAAGAACAACATCATGCCATAATTCCTAATAAATCTACGACAAGAACATCAACTCAGGGGAATATCCCTTTAGGAGGAGATCAACTAGGAGGGGACATTCAAGAAAAAGGGAACAAAACGCAAGGAGGATGGAAAAGAAAGAAAGTGTCTTGGAGACAATAAAGGAGGAAGATAATTTACCTCCACCTGTGAAAGACAGGATGATTATCAATTTGACAGATATTGTACTGGACGATGCTATGAAAACTGTTCTTGCTAGAGGTTTAAACTTCTGTTTTCCGGAAAAATTTGATGAAGTTGAGTTTGAACTTGATTTGTTCAGATGCATACGTAATTTAAATGTTAAAAGATTTTTTGTACAGAATAAATATGTGTGTGACAGCAAGGTAGAAGGGGATAAGCCTGTATCTATAGGATCCCTGGGTTTCAGTCCTTTTGATAGTGAGAATAGAGAAGACATGGAATGTTTAATTACTCTCACAGAATTATTAGGCGGAGACACTAGTTCTCTATATTCTGACACTGAATCAGAGTCAGTTTTCACTGGAGGAATAAAATCCTCCTTTTGCCCACCCCTGCTCCCAGGTAGCAGCTTGGACCTCTTCCAGCACGAAGTACTGAGAGAGGTAAAAGCTTTAAAATACCCAGAGGATCCCCCGAATTTAACAACAGAGGAAATCAATGCACTGAAAAAACTAAGATCTATGAAAAATATAGTTTTTAAAAAATCAGATAAGGGGGGCAACATTGTCCTCCTTACTGAAAAATACTATATAGAGGAAGCCACTCGTCAGTTGCATAATACATCTAATTATGAACGCCTTGCTACAAACCCGACACATAAATATCTGTCCAAACTCCAATCTCTGCTAAGAAATTATGTAGAGAAAGGGGTGTTATCTAAAAAAATTGCAAAAAGATTATTACCGGAACAGGTTAAGTTTCCTTGTTGGTATTTCCTGCCAAAGGTTCACAAGACCACAGATAACCCTCCCGGACGACCAATTGTCTCCGGGAGGGGGTCGGTCAGTGAGCCTTTGTCAAAATACATCGACTGGGTTCTGCATCCATTATTGAAGGAAATACCAACTCTAGTAAAAGATACTAATGAGTTCTTGCTCGACCTAAAGGGAATGACATGGGAGGATGGGTATATAATGGCCTCTATCGACATAGAGAGCTTGTATACTAACATCCCCCAGTCATTAAGTGTACAATGTATTAGAGATCTGTTAAGGAAGTCCAATAAAAGTCAAACCTTCATTGACTTTATCTGCGATTCTCTTCTGTTCATTTTGACCAATAATGCGTTTCAATTTAATGAGACGTGGTACAGACAGATTAGCGGGGTGGCCATGGGCACTCCAGTGGCGTGCACCCTCGCTAATCTGTTTGTAGCGATCTTCGAAAAAGAGTATATTTTTTCCACGTCCAATAAATTCATAAGCAAAATTAAAAGTTACAGTCGTTTTGTGGACGACCTGTTTCTTATATGGTCGGGAACAGAGGAAGAATTTGCAGATTTTGTCACTTTCCTTAATACTTCAAACAATATGAACTTAAAGTTCACGTCGAAAACCAGTAAAGAAAAACTTGAATTTCTTGATGTCCTTGTAATCCCTGAGGGCAGAATCCTCCTTACAGAGGGTTTCCGGAAGCCAACGGCGGGTAACTCCTTGCTGCATTATAAAAGTTATCATCCACAACATGTAAAAACCGCAGTACCTTACGGACAATTCCTAAGACTGCGTCGCATCAACAGTACAGAAGAATCTTTTCTGAAACAAGCCTCAGAATTATCTGATAGGTTGCAGCAAAGGGGTTATCCGCCGGAAGTTTTGGAAAAAGCTCTAAAAAGAGCATCAATACAGAAAAGAGATACCCTGTTAAAGAAAGCAGTAGAAAAAACTGGAAAAAAATTAACATCTAATGTTACAAAAAAAATCTACATGTTTCTCATTTGTATTCAAGTATAGCCCTCTAGCTAACATCATTAAAAAAGCTATTTTTCGTTATTGGCCTCTGGTTCAAAAAGATCCCCTTTTATCAGATGTTACAATTGAAAAACCATTTGTCACTTTTAAAAAAGCAAAAAATATTGGAGATGTGTTAACACACAGCAGATTTGTATCACAAAATCGCAACTGGTTAAACAAATCCACATTAGTAGGTAATCACCGCTGTGGAAGTTGTAATTGGTGTAGCTTCCTAAAAAAAGGGAGGAATTTTTCCCTAGGGGGCTGCGATTTTTCAGTAAAGGATTTTATCTGCTGCCGTACAGATTATGTAGTTTACGGAGTCGTGTGTTCTTGTGGGCGTTTTTACATTGGATGCACCGTGCGCCCCATGCACACACGATTCCGAGAACACATCCATTCTTTAAAAACGCTAAAGGGCTCTACAAGATTAATTAATCATGTATTAGAAGAACACAATGGAGATTCCAAAGTATTGGAATTCTTCGGAATAGAAAGAGTTAACACCAAAGACGGCGGTTATAGGAGAAAAACATTACTCCAGAGCGAAACAAGATGGATTTTGCGCACTAAGGCACAAGGCACTTTAGGGTTGAATGATAAGGTAGACCTAGCAATTTTTATTTAAAAGGTTTTACCTGCATCCCCTTCTGGTTCTCCGCAAAGGTGTACTTGTTTTTAACTTGTCTGTGTTTCACTTTGGGTTTCTTTTTCTATGTCCCTTTGCACAGTTGTAAGTTAAGAGATACGCCCACCTGCACCGGAGCACAGGTATTTAACCTGAGTTCCGGCGGTAGTTGGGGAGTGGTCTGAGGAATTGTGCCTCGCACACGAAATAGCTATCACCGCTACGTGGACGGCGTCCAAGTCCTCCCTTGCCTTGTCTGTTATTATGCTGCACTTTATGGAATAAACAAGTTTGTTATACTACGACACTGGTGAGTGCCATTTACCTTCTTTCATTGCTGCATTCATATGGACTGTTTTCAAATAAATTGAGCACCCCAGGTCGGATTTACTGCAGTTGCTACCCTCAACACAGGTGCACATGAACTTGCCAAAAGCCACAATAAGCAGTGCTGTGCCGAACGCTATTTCTGCATTTACAGTCCTAGGAAAGAGTCTCCTAGGACTGTATCCACCTTTTCCAGCCCACGGGAGCACCTGGAAGCTGAACTCATTTATGCAGGATAAGTCATCAATTGCCAAGCCGAGAAGTTCGTGACGAATCGAATTTACTGTAAGTTCGCTCATCTCTAAAAATATTCCTAGAATGTATGAAGAATTAGCAAAGCATCACATAGTGGCCGTAAGTGAGACATGGCTGGATGTGAGCAATAACTGGATGGTTAACCCCTTAAGGACACATGACGTACTGGAATGTCATGTGTCCTCTCCCGATCTACGGCGTGGCCCCGCGTCATAGCGGGTCAAGCGCGGCCTCTAACAACAGCCGGGACCCGTGGCTAATAGCGCTCGGCATTGATCGCGGTGCCACGCGCTATTAACCCTTTTGATGCGGCGTTCAAAGTTGAACGCCGCGTCTAAAGTGAAAGTGAAACCATGCCTGTTAGCTCAGTGGGCTGTTCGGGATAGCCGCGGCGAAATTCCGGCATCCCAAACAGCTTACAGGACAGCAGGAGGGTCCCTACCTGCCTCCTCGCTGTCCGATTGCCGAATGACTGCTCAGTGCCTGAGATCCAGGCATGAGCAGTCAAGCGGCAGAATCATCGATCACTGGTTTCCTATGAGAAACCAGTGATCAATGTAAAAGATCAGTGTGTGCAGTGTTATAGGTCCCAATGGGAGCTATAACACTGCAAAAAAAGTGAAAAAAATAAGTGAATAAAGATCATTTAACCCCTCCCCTATTAAAATTTTGAATCACCCCCCTTTTCCCATAAAAAAAACCACAGTGTAGATAAAAAGAAACATATATGGTATCACCACATGCAGAAATGTCTGAATTATAAAAATATATTGTTAATTAAACCGCTCGGTCAATGGTGTACGTGCAAAAAAATTCCAAAGTCCAAAATAGTGCATTTTTGGTCACTTTTATATAATGAAAAATGAATAAAAAGCGATCAATAAGTCCGATCAATGCAAAAATGGTACAGTTAAAAACTTCAGATCACGGCGCAAAAAATGAGCCCTCATACCGCCCCATACGCGGAAAAATAAAAAAGTTATAGGGGTCAGAAGATGACAATTTTAAACGTATTAATTTTCCTGCAGGAAGTTATTTTTTCCAGAAGTACGACAAAATCAAACCTATATAAGTAGGGTATCATTTTAACCGTATGGACCAACAGAATAAAGAGAAGGTGTCATTTTTACTGAAAAATGTACTGTGCAGAAACGGAAGCCCCCAAAAGTTACAAAACGGCGTTTTTTTTTTTCAATTTTGTCTCACAATGATTTTTTTTTCCGTTTCACTGTAGATTTTTGGGCAAAATGACTGACGTCATTACAAATTATAATTGGTGGCACAAAAATAAGCAATCATATGGATTTTTAGGTGCAAAATTTAAAGAGTTATGATTTTTTAAAGGCAAGGAGCAAAAAATGAAAATGCAAAAGCGGAAACCCCCCGGTCCTTAAGGGGTTAATATACAGGGTTGAAGTCTCTTCAGAAATTACCGAACAATTAAGAAAGGAGAAGGGGTTTGCTTACATGTCTTAGGCCCATTCTGTGCGAGGTGAGGAAAATGATCATGTGGAGTCTGTGGATAAAAATAAGGGGATGGGGTAAGAATTAATTATTGATAGGGGTTTGTTGTAATTCCCCATGTTTAATAGAAGGAGCAGAAATCCTACTAATAAGAAAAATAGAAGGGGCAGCAAAGAAGGGGAAAGTCATTTTTATGGGGGACCCTGATATACCATAATATAAATTGGGAAGCTGAAACCTGTAGGTCCAGCAAGGGAAACAGGTTTTTGGCAATAATAAAGGACAATTACCTGTCTCAACTAGTGAAGGACCCAACAAGAGGTGGGGCGCTTCTGGACCTTATACTAACCAATAGGCCAAACAGTATCTGAGATAGAGGGGGGAAGTCATCTTGGTAAGTGTGACCACAGCATAATAAGTTTTCATTTATCCTATGAGAGGATGTCTACTAGTGGGGCTACAAAAACATCAAACTTCAGGAAGGCCAATGCTCACCAACTAAGAGAGGACCTCAATGACATAGATTGAGACCTTGCCCTCAGTAATGAAAGTACACAAGCTTAATGAGACATTTTAAGAGCATCCTGAATAGATCTTGTGAACAACACGTCCAATGGGAATAAACGTGTTAGACATAGGAGAAAACCAATTTGACTAACCAACACAGTTAGGGATGCGATAAATGATAAGACAAAATCATTCAGATTACTAAAACAAGATGGTAGTAGGAAAACAATAATTATAAGGAGAGAAATAAAGTCTGTAAAAAATTAAAAATATTAGCAAGAATTGCAACAGAGAGAATTATTAACATAGAAAGTAAAAAAAGAACCCAAAATATTCTTTACTTACATAAATAGTAAGAAACTTATAATAAGAAATAGTCTGGGTCTAATAGTGGAGGAGGACGAGGAAAAGGCCAACCTACTAAATGCCTTTTTCTTTACTGTATTTACAAAGGAAAATCCAATATCAAAGGACAAGGGAAGAAGTAATGTAAATTTTCCAGCAAATCTCACCTGTTTAACCCAATAAAAAGTGCAGTGCCACCTTAGTAACATTAATGCATGCAAATCACCAGGCTCAGCTGGCATCCATCCCCATATTTTGCAGGAATTAAGTACTGCGCTAGACAGACCCTTATTCTTTATATTTAAAGAGTACCTGTCACCAAATAAAACTTTTAAAATAGAATTCCCTGTGTAATTAATAGACACTTTCCCACTCACTTACTTTGTAATACAAAACCTGGCCACTGGGTGGTGCTGTTCTGTTCCCTGCCACAATTTATGCAGTGAGTTTTGGTCTCCTCCTGGCCTGGCAGGAGACCAAACTCAGGACGTGTTTCTCTACACTAAGCTTGATTGACAGCTGCACAAAGCCTCACTGAAATCTGCACAGAGACTCATTGAAGGCTGCGAAATGCCTAATTGAAAGCTGCAAAAAGCCTCACTGAAAGATGCACAGAGCCTGAGGTTTTCTATTCATCACAGCACTGTAACGATGTGAGGGCAGAAGTGCACACTCTCTCCTGCTGGAAGATTGCACTATGTGAGCAAGAATCAAGGTATGATGCAGAGCGTTTTAAGGCTCTGAATTTTTTTTAAAGGTGGGAGGAGTGTTAGCAGTATTTAGGGAACATAGCCTGAGTTAGTTTAGAAAAGTTTATTTGGCGACAGGTACTTTTTAACCCCTTAAGGACCCAATTTTATTTTTACATTTTCATTGTTTCTTCCTTGCCTTCTAAAAATTATAACTCTTATATTTTCATCCACAGACTAGTATGAGGGCTTATTTTTTGCGCAACCAGTTTTCCTTTGCAATGACATCACTCATTTTAACATAAAATGTATGGCACAACCAAAAAAATACTATTTGTGTGGGGAGCTTGATAAGAAAACCGCAATTTTTCTAATATTGGAAGGTTTCAATTTAATGCTGTACACTTTACGGTAAAATAGACATGTTTTCTTTATTCTGTGGGTCAATATGATTAAAATGATACCCATGATTACACACTTTTCTATTATTGTACAGCTTAAAAAAGAAATTGCTAACTTTTTGACCAAATTAGTGCATTTAGAATCCCTCTATTTTTCTAACCTATAACTTTTTCACTTTTATGTATAAGCGGTGGTATGAGGGCTCATTTTTTGCACCGTGATCTGTACTTTTTTTTATACCATATTTGCATATATAAAACTTTTTATTCATTTTTTATCAATTTTTTTGGAATAAAATGTTTTTTATTTCTTTTTACGTTCTCCGTACAGGGTAATTAACATTATAGCAGATATTTACACACTCGGCGATACCAAATATGTTTATAAAAAAAAAAAATTACACTTTATTGTGGGTAAAATGGGAAAAAAGGGACAATTTACATTTTTATTGGGGGAGGGGATTTTTCACATTTTATTTACTTTTATTTTTTACTTTTATTTTTACACTTTAACAGTCCCCATAGTGGACTATTTATAGCAATCATTTGATTGCTAATACTGTTCAGTGCTATGCATAGGGCATAGCACTGATCAGTATTATCAGCGATCTACTGCTCTGGTCTGCTCGATCTCAGACCAGAGCAGAAGACGCCTGGAGATGTACGGAGGCAGGTGAGGGGCCCTCCGTCTGCCATTACAGATGATTGGATTGCAGCGGCAGCGCTGCGGGCGATCTGATCATGCATTTTTTGACCACACTCCTGCAGATGCCGTGATCTGTATTGATCATGGCATCGGAGGGGTTAATGGCAGACATCCACACAATTGCGGATGTCGGCCATTACCGGCGGGTCCCTGGCTGCTATCAGCAGCTGTGAACTACGGCGCATGACCCGAACTTCGCTCTGATGCTCGTGGTCATGTACAGGACATAAATGTACATCCTGGTGTGTTAAGTACCACCGCACCAGGACGTACATTTACGTCCTGCTTCATTAAGGGGTTAACAATTCAGTAATGACAGGGAGTCTTCCACAGGACTGGAACCTAGCATATATGGTACCAATAATCAAATAGGGGTCAAAAAGGGATCCTGGGAACTATGGGCCTGCAAGTTTCACATCTGTTGTTGTGCTGAGGAGTTTCTGAGAGATGCTATTCTAGAATGTCTTAATGAAAATAACCTTCTAACACAGCACCAAGATGGGTTTGTATGGGATCGGTTGGAGGCTTGGGCACAGGAGGGATCTAATAGGTGATGATGTCATCCAGCAGTTCCCAGGAAGTCGGCAGACCCAAAACTGTCCACTTCATCTTGCACATTAGGCACTGTGATATGTCCTGCGAGTCAATTTGTGGTCACATGACCCGGTCACAGTAATTTAATGCATGGATGCAACTGTGCTGCAATAAAACCGATGACACTATAGGACTAGCAATGGAGAGTGTACACAAAAAAATAACCTTGACTAAATGTTCCTATTTGATGGGACCTCTTCATGTTTTACCACTGAATATAAACTGAATATATTGTATGATAGCAAGGTACTACATACATGCTTACCATATCACCATCCACATTATCACATAGGAATTTGTTAAATGAAGGCCAATATCTTCATACCTGTGCTGATCTGTTACATTCCTGTAATTTCTGACTAATCCATCATGGCTTTTCATCTACCTTATCTATCTATGAATATTGTTTTACTTCAGTTAGTTCTTGAAATGAGCATTAATGCATTGACGGCATGTTTCCCATAGAGATCAATGTTCTCTAGGAATAGCTGCACTTAAATTCCTTTCTCCATATGTTGAATACAGCCAGTAAGCTGCTTAGTAATTTGCTGTGTATATCAACAGTAATTGAATTTAAGCATGCCTGGCATGAATACATACCAATCCTAAGCTTAAAATAATATACTGTATATGGATAGTTTTTTTATGCCTCTGTTTTTCTATCTTCTATTATTGGATTCTTTTGTACAATGTACAGAATGTGGTTGTAAAAAACTTAAAGTACTGTATATACTCGAGTATAAGCCGAGTTTTTCAGCACGATTTTTCGTGCTGAAAACGTCCTCCTCGGCTTATACTTGAGTGAACTCTCCGCCTGTTAATCCCTTCAGTGGTCTTCAACCTGTGGACCTCCAGATGTTGCAAAATTACAACTCCCAGCATGCCCGGATAGCCATCGGCTGTCTGGGCATGCTGGGAGTTGTAGTTTTGAAACATCTGGAGGTCCGCAGGTTGAAGACCACTGCGGTCTTCGTCATCATCCAGACCCCCCTTTAGTTTTCTACTCACCTCCCCTCAGTGGGAAGGAAAGGTGAGCTGGGTGGAGAGGGTTAGTCATTCCGGGCTGTACATTTTTACCGGGAGGCCCTCTTTTCCGCTCCGGGCCCACTCCGGAGTAGTGACGTTGCCTTGACGATGAGGCACAGGGACGTCCGTGCGCAGCAGACGTACCTACGGACGGATGAACGTCCCTGTGCGTCATCGTCAAGGCAACGTCACTAGTCCGAGGGCCGGCCCGGAGCGGAGAAGAGGGCCTTCCGGTGAAAATGGACAGCCCGGAACAACTAACCCTCCCCCCCGGATGGTCCCTGCAGCATAGATGGCCCGGACCAGCTCACCCTTCCTGCCCACCGAGGGGAGGTGAGTAGAAAATTAAAGAGGGGTCTGGATGATTGAAGACCACTGATAAGGGATTGACAGGCTGTGATGATGAAGGGGGGGGGGTGATGAAAGGGTGATGATGACGGGGGTGAAAATGACAGGAAAATGATGATGACGGGGTGATAATGACAGGGTGATAATGACAGGGTGATGATTATGGGGGGTGAAAATGACAGGGTGATGATGACGATGGGGTGATGATGACAGGGGTGTTAATGACAGGGGGGATGATGACATGTGGGGATGATGTATTTCCCACCCTAGGCTTATAGTCGAGTCAATAACTTTTCCTGGGTTTTTGAGGTGAAATTAGGGGCCTTGGCTTATATTCGGGTCGGCTTATACTTGAGTATATACGGTAGTAGTCTTGTGTATTCCTTGTGCTTACCTATTTTAGCTTATGAGGCAGGCATGGGAAAAGCTCCATTTTGGATGTACATCAACCACTGACATGGTTCTTTAATGCAGTCTACATTTGCCATTAATGTGCACAGAGATCAGTGTGGTGTTTGATTATTGCACATGGTCATATAATCAGATTTTTGTATTGAAATATTGCCACAAGACGAAAAGTGCTTAGATCTAATTGAATGTGTGATATGAATATGAAGATTTAAAGTCTTTAAGCTTTTTACATGTTTTTTCCACATTTAGGCTGTCATTGCAGCATTGTTTCCCCAAATCACTGTAAAAATTACACATCTGCACAGTTATGTTAAATCCCCATTTGGGGATTTTGGGAAAATTATGGCAAAAGCATAATAACTGCATCAAAAAATGAATTATGTGAGCATATCTTCAAAAGAGTTGTAAAACCTGTACATCCTGATCTGATAGAGATAAAAGATGGAGCAGGGAGGGAAGGGGTTGTGAGGTATCCGAGAGCTAGTAATAAGGATCTTGTAGATAATGATGCCATCTTTGGATAGGGGATAAGATGTGTAAGCACCAGAGTACCCCTTTAATGCCTCACTGCTGTGGTTCCGACAGCTCTAAAGTACCCATCATTCCTTCCTGCTTCCAATGAAATGCTGATTTTGCTTTAAAGCCATTTCCTGCACATAGCAGTGTCCAACCTCAGTCAGTGATTGGATGAACATGAAATTTCCTGCAAGGTCTGCATGTCATCAAAAGCAGCAAAAAGTGGAGAGTACTGGGGATCAGTTGCCAGTAGAACAGCAGCAGCAGTGGATGGGGGCAATTTAGTATGCTTCATTTTTATTTTTGCAGCATGCAGTATCTTTATTTTAATTATTTAATGCTTGGACAACTTCTTTAACACATTTAGGAAGAACTAATGAGTTATGGGCCCTTTTGGCCACTAATTCCCAATTGGCTCAGTCCACTCTTGTCATGTTTGGTATCCATCGTGGAAGAAAAAAGCAGTAATGGTATCTTCTTTTTTCTACTTCACAAACATTGTGGTATCACTTGAGGGGGATAGGTTGTTACCTGGGATAGGAGGAGTGGGCATGGCAGCATAGCAACCACAGGGCTGTTCTTGTTGGTAGAGAGACCTAATCACTAGTGTTGAGCGGCATAGGCCATATTCGAATTCGCGAATATTCGCGAATATATGGACGAATATTCATCATATTCGCGAATATTCGCATATTCGTAATATTCTCATTTTATTTTTGCATATGCGAATATTCGCGCGTGCGAAAATTAACATATGCGGAAATTAGCATATACAAAAATTAGCATAAGTGAAAATTCGCATATGCGCAAATTAGCGTATGTAAATTTTCGCGTATGCGAAAATTCGCACGCCGGTCTCACACAGTAGTTTTAGAGCCTTCTTTACATCACACAAGCTGGAAGCAGAGAGGGATGATCACTGTGATGTAAGAGATAGAAGTTCAGCTTCATAAACAAATAGAGAGGGCCGCCCGGGCAGGTACAGTGGTAATAATTGGAGATTTTAACTATCCAGATATAGATTGGGGTCCGAGGTTGGCTAAAACTACAAAGGGGCGACAATTCCTAAATTTATTGCAGGATAATTTTATGGGCCAGTTTGTGGAGGACCCAACAAGAAGTGATGCCTTGTTGGATCTGATCATTTCCAACAACGCAGAGCTGGTTGGTAATGTAACTGTGCGGGAAAACCTTGGTAATAGCGACCACAATATAGTTACTTTTGACTTAAAATGTAGAAAACAAAGACAGACGGGGAAAGCAAAAACATATAACTTTAAAAAGGCAAATTTCCCTGGGCTGAGGGCTGCACTACAGGACATAGACTGGGGGGAGGTGTTGTCAAATACTGATACAGAAGGTAAATGGGACATCTTTAAACTCTAAACTATAAATAACTATAAATAACTATACAGCTAAATATATACCAAAGGGGAATAAATATAAACGGTTAAAACTAAATCCTACATGGCTGACACATGATGTTAAAAGAGCAATAAACAACAAAAAAATAGCCTTCAAAAAATACAAATCTGATGGGTCAGCTATAACATTTAAAGAGTACAAGGAGCTTAATAAAATCTGTAAAAATGTAATAAAAACAGCAAAAATTCAAAATGAGAGACAGGTGGCCAAAGAAAGCAAAACTAATCCTAAATATTTTTTTAGATATATAAATGCAAAAAAACCAAGAACAGAGCATGTAGGACCCCTTAATAATGATAATGGGGAGGTTGTCACAGGCGATCAAGAGAAGGCGGAGCTACTGAATGGGTTCTTTAGTTCTGTATACACTATGGAAGAAGGAGCTGACATTGGCCAGGTCAGTGCTGGTAACACATCATGTAATGTACTGAACTGGCTTAATGTAGAGATGGTACAAGGTAAGTTAAGTGATATAAATGTAAGCAAATCCCCAGGACCGGATGGACTACACCCAAGAGTTCTTAGAGAGGTAAGTTCAGTAATATCTCTACCCCTGTTCATGATATTTAGAGATTCTCTGGTGTCTGGTATTGTGCCAAGGGACTGGCGCAAGGCGAATGTGGTGCCAATCTTCAAAAAGGGCTCTAGGTCTTCCCCAGGAAACTATAGACCGGTAAGTTTAACGTGCATTGTGGGTAAATTGTTTGAAGGACTTATAAGGGATTACATACAGGAATACATAGGGGATAATTGTATTATAAGTGATAGCCAGCATGGGTTTACTAAGGATAGAAGTTGTCAAACCAATCTAATTTGCTTTTATGAAGAGGTGAGTAGAAGCCTTGACAGAGGAATGGCTGTGGATATAGTGTTTCTGGATTTTGCTAAAGCGTTTGATACTGTCCCTCATAGACGTCTGACAGGTGAGTTAAGGTCTTTGGGTTTGGAAATTTTAGTTTGTAACTGGATTGAACACTGGCTCATGGATCGTACCCAGAGAGTGGTGGTCAATGATTCGTACTCTGATTGGTCCCCGGTTATTAGTGGTGTACCCCAAGGTTCAGTACTGGGACCGTTGTTGTTTAATTTATTTATCAATGATATAGAGGATGGTATTAACAGCTCTGTTTCTATCTTTGCAGATGACACCAAGCTTTGTAGCACGGTACAGTCTATAGAGGATGTGCATAAGTTACAAGATGACTTGGATAGACTAAGTGTCTGGGCATCCACTTGGCAAATGAGGTTCAATGTGGATAAATGTAAAGTTATGCATCTGGGTACTAATAACCTGCATGCATCGTATGTCTTAGGGGGGATTAAACTGGCAGAGTCACTGGTAGAGAAGGATCTGGGTGTACTTGTAGATCACAGACTACAGAATAGCATGCAATGTCAGGCTGCTGCTTCCAAAGCCGGCAGGATATTGTCATGTATCAAAAGAGGCATGGACTCAAGGGACAGGGACATAATACTCCCCCTTTATAAATCATTGGTACTGCCTTACCTGGAATATGCTGTTCAGTTTTGGGCACCTGTCCATAAAAGGGACACTGCGGAGTTGGAAAGGGTGCAGAGACGCGCGACTAAACTAATATGGGGCATGGAACATCTTAGCTATGAGGAGCGATTAAAGGAGTTACAATTGTTTAGTCTTGAGAAGAGACGTTTAAGGGGGGATATGATAAATGTATATAAGTATATTAATGGCCCATACAAAAAATATGGAGAAAAACTGTTCCAGGTTAAACCCCCCAAAGGACGAGGGGGCACTCCCTCCGTCTGGAGAAGAAAAAGTTTAGTCTCAAGGGGCGACACGCCTTCTTTACCGTGAGGACTGTGAATTTATGGAACGGTCTACCTCAGGAACTGGTCACAGCAGGAACAATTAACAGCTTTAAAACAGGATTAGATACATTCCTGGAACAAAATAAGATTAATGCTTATGAAGAAATATAAAATCTCATCCCTTCCCCAATATCACGCCACACCCCTACCCCTTAATTCCCTGGTTGAACTTGATGGACATATGTCTTTTTTCGACCGTACTAACTATGTAACTATGTAACTATGTGTACTGTGAAAAAAAAAATGAATATTCGTAATTACGAATATATAGCGCTATATTCCCGAATATTCGCGAATTCGCGAATATGCGATATTCGCGAATAAAATTCGAATTGCGAATATTCGCGAGCAACACTACTAATCACATTGTCACGATTCGGCTACAGGTAGTGGATCCTCTGTGTCAGCGAGGGATTGGCGTGGACCGTGCTGGTGGACCGGTTCTAAGAGGCTACTGGTGTTCACCAGAGCCCGCCGCAAAGCGGGATGGTCTTGCTGCGGCAGTAGCAACCAGGTCGTATCCACTAGCAACGGCTCAACCTCGCTGACTGCTGAGAAGGCGTGGGACAGAAGGACTAGGCAGAGGCAAGGTCAGACGTAGCAGAAGGTCGAGGCAGGCGGCAAGGTTCGTAGTCAAGATGGATAGCAGGAGTTCAGGTAACACAGGCTTTGGACAACACTAAACGCTTTCACTGGCACAAGGCAACAAGATCCGGCAAGGGGGTGCAGGGGAAGTGATGTGATATAGCCAGGGAGCAGGTGGAAGCCAATTAAGCTAATTGGGCCAGGCACCAATCATTGGTGCACTGGCCCTTTAAGTCTCAGAGAGCTGGCACACGCGCGCCCTAGAGAGCGGAGCCGCGCGCGCCAGCACATGACAGCAGGGGACCGGGACGGGTAAGTGACTTGGGATGCGATTCGCGAGCGGGCGCGTCCCGCTGTGCGAATCGCATCCCCGACGGCCATGTCAGTGCAGCGCTCCCGGTCAGCGGGACCGACCGGGGCGCTGCAGGGAGAGAGACGCCGTGAGCGCTCCGGGGAGGAGCAGGGACCCGGAGCGCTCGGCGTAACAGTCCCCCCCCCCCCTTAGGTCTCCCCCTTTTTTTGTCCGACAACTGCTTTACCTGGGACGAGGACACCGGGAAAGAATGGAGGGTTTTCTCAACGGCAGGCAGTACAGCAGGAGTGGGAATGGGGAGGGAGGGCAGAGGGTGAAGCTTGGCACGGGGCAGGGTGACACCAGGACGGGGGCCATGAGGAGGCACTGAGGCTTGCCTGACGGGACTGGGAGGGGGGGGAGAGGCATTTCTTGTGGCAAGCAGAGTCCCAGTTCTTGATCTCCCCGGTGGTCCAGTCAAGGGTGGGGTGGGAGAATGAAGCTGGAGCCATGGCAGACCGAGGAGGACCTCAGAGGTGCAGTTGGGAAGGACGAAAAATTCAATCCTTTCGTGGTGGGGTCCAATGCACATTAAGAGGGGTTTTGTGCGGTAACGCACGGTGCAATCCAATCTAACTCCGTTGACCGCGGAAATGTAGAGCGGCTTGACGAGACGGGTCAACGGGATGCAGAACTTATTCACCAAAGACTCCAAAATGAAATTCCCAGAGGCACCAGAGTCCAAGCAGGCCACGGCTGAGAGGGAGGAATTGGCTGAAGGAGAAATCCGCACGGGCACCGTGAGACGTGGAGAAGCAGACTTTGAACCAAGAGACGCCACACCCACGTGAGCTGGGTGCGTGCGTGCGTTTCCCAGACGTGGAGGACGAATAGGGCAATCCACCAAGAAATGCTCGGTACTGGCACAGTACAGACAAAGATTTTCTTCCCTACGGCGATTCCTCTCTTCCTGGGTCAGGCGAGACCGATCCACTTGCATGGCCTCCTCGGCGGGAGGCCCAGGCATAGATTGCAAAGGATGCTGTGGGAGAGGTGCCCAGAGATCTAAGTCTTTTTCCTGGCGGAGCTCCTGATGTCTCTCAGAAAAACGCATGTCAATGCGGGTGGCCAAATGGATAAGTTCTTGCAGGTTGGCAGGAATCTCTCGTGCGGCCAGCACATCCTTGATGCTACTGGATAGGCCTTTTTTAAAGGTCGCGCAGAAAGCCTCGTTATTCCATGATAATTCGGAAGCAAGAGTACGAAATTGGATGGCCTACTCGCCCACTGAAGAATTACCCTGGACCAGGTTCAGCAGGGCAGTCTCGGCAGAAGAAGCTCGGGCTGGTTCCTCGAAGACACTACGGACTTCAGCAAAGAAGGACTGGACTGTGGCTGTGGCAGGATCATTGCGGTCCCAGAGCGGTGTGGCCCAAGACAAGGCCTTTCCTGAAAGAAGGCTCACTACGAACGCCACCTTAGACCGTTCTGTAGGAAACAAGTCCGACAACATCTCCATATGCAGGGAACATTGAGACAGAAATCCACGGCAGAGTCTAGAGTCCCCATCAAATTTGTCCGCAGGGACAAGCGGAGGCTAGGAGCGGCCACTCGCTGCGGAGGAGGTGCAGGAGCTGGCGGAGGAGATGGTTGCTGCTGTAGCAGAGGCAGAAGTTGCTGTAACGTGGCGGTCAACTGCAACAGCTGCTGTCCTTGTTGGGCAATTTGCTGCGATTGCTGAGCGACCACCGTGGTAAGGTCAGCGAGACTTGGCAGCGGCACCTCAGCGGGATCCATGGCCGGATCTACTGTCACGATTCGGCTTCCAGGTAGTGGATCCTCTGTGTCAGCGAGGGATTGGCGTGGACCGTGCTGGTGGACCGGTTCTAAGAGGCTACTGGTGTTCACCAGAGCCCGCCGCAAAGCGGGATGGTCTTGCTGCGGCAGTAGCAACCAGGTCGTATCCACTAGCAACGGCTCAACCTCGCTGACTGCTGAGAAGGCGTGGGACAGAAGGACTAGGCAGAGGCAAGGTCAGACGTAGCAGAAGGTCGGGGCAGGCGGCAAGGTTCGTAGTCAAGATGGATAGCAGGAGTTCAGGTAACACAGGCTTTGGACAACACTAAACGCTTTCACTGGCACAAGGCAACAAGATCCGGCAAGGGAGTGTAGGGGAAGTGATGTGATATAGCCAGGTAGCAGGTGGAAGCCAATTAAGCTAATTGGGCCAGGCACCAATCATTGGTACACTGGCCCTTTAAGTCTCAGAGAGCTGGCGCGCGCGCGCCCTAGAGAGCGGAGCCGCGCGCACCAGCACATGACAGCAGGGGACCGGGACGGGTGAGTGACTTGGGATGCGATTCGCGAGCGGGCGCGTCCCGCTGTGCGAATCGCATCTCCGACGGCCATGTCAATGCAGCGCTCCCGGTCAGCGGGACCGACCGGGGCGCTGCAGGGAGAGAGACGCCGTGAGCGCTCCGGGAAGGAGCAGGGACCCGGAGCGCTCGGCGTAACACACATGTTTTCAGCTCTGAATAGGCTTAGTTTGAAATCACTGCATATGTATTCGTTTAACAACCATACAACTACAGATAGAAATAACTTTATATATCAAAAGCGGAGCTCCAGAAAGAAATGAATAAAATATAGATCAAATTTGCATGATTAATTCAATGCGTTTCTTGCCAGGTGCTCCATTTCTCCAAATGGCTTGACTCTGTCTATAAGAGCAAAGAAGAGCTTAAACACATTTACACGTTGATCTATCTATCTATCTATCTATCTATCTATCTATCTATCTATCTATACAACCAAAGAATAAGTTGGCCAGCACTATTAATTCCAAACTATTGTAAAAACCTGGCTTATATTTAGCCCAGCAGCCTGCACCTGCAAGCCAGGTTTTTACAATAGTTTGGAATTAATAGTGCTGGCCAACTTATTCTTTGGTTGTATTACACATATGGGGGAGTGGCTACCTCCATGTTGGCTCCTGAACCCCACCCACCTCTATTAGGTGTATATTAGGTGCCTTGGATGTTTCAGACCTTGCATGCCTGCTGTACAGTTCACACAGAGGCAAATTCACAGTGTAGGGTCCGTCCCAGAATGAGGTCACCTTATCGTGGTGGGACGTCCACGCTATTTGGCGCCAAATTTGTAAGCTAAGTACCTCATAATTTCATAGTTTCATATCTTCATTTATTGCATTACAGCTGTATAGCTTTTCATGTTCTATCTATATACTCATGTTTTATCTATATACTCATGTTTCATCTATATCTTTGTGCTAGCAGTATGCTGCTGTATTCTCCTTTTGCTGTATATTTAGCCCAGCAGCTTGCCCCTGCAAGCCAGGTTTTTACAATAGTTTGGAATTAATAGTGCTGGCCAACTTATTCTTTGGTTGTATTACACATATCTTTGTGCCACCAGGGTGCTGCTGTATTCTCCTGTTGCTATCTATCTATCTATGTAATTGTACAAGTCTATATACCCACTTCTCAATCTTAATCAGGTTTTCCCACTATTTGAAGTGATGGCATGAGGCCTAACTCTGCCATCACCTCCTGAACATCTGGATTTTGACTGCCAGGACCCATATTAATGCTCATAAAGAAAAAGCATTAAGTTATTATTAAATTCCTATATTTCCTTGCACAATAATGCTTCCTACCATTCTTGGTGCAGGTCACAGCATCATAGCTTCATTTATTTTAACCCCTTCCCGCAGAATGGCATATATAAACGCCGGGTTGTGCAGTGCGTTCGCGCATCCCGGCGTTTATAAATGACATTCAGTTAACCCGGCGATGCGCAGCATCACACGGGTTAACTGGCAGAAGTCCCGCTGTTTCCAGCAGGGGACAACTTCTGCTTCACCCCCAGGACCATCCATTTATCCGAGAAGTCGAGCAGAACGGGGGACGATGGCTGCGGGGGTTTGCGGCATAGGTAGGGGAACACGAGGGGACCTGCAGCCTTACCCGAACCAGCGGCGGGACCGAGGAGCAGCGCGGGACCGGCCACGTGGACGAGCAGCGACGGGACCGGCAGTTGAGTATATGGTCCTCAGAAGCAGCAGTGAAGAACTACAGCCTTTGGCTGTCTGGGCATGCTGGGAGTTGTAGTTTTGCAACATCTGGAGGGCCCCAGTTTGGAGACCATTGTATAATGGTCTCCAATCTGTGCTCTTCCAGCTGTTGCAAAACTACAACTCCCAGCATGCACTGTCTGTCCAGGCATGCTGGGAGTTTTAATTCAGCAACATCTGGCCCTTCAGATATTGCGGAACTACAACTCCCAGCATGCCCTTCAGCTGTCTGGGCATGCTGGGAGTTGTAGTTTTGCAACAACTGGAGACACACTGGTTGGGAAACATTGATTCTAACTCAGTGTTTCCTAACCTGTGTGCCTCCAGCTGTTGCAAAACTATAACTCCCAGCATGCACTAACAGACCATGCATGCTGGGAGTTGTAGTTTTGCAACATCTGGAGGGCCCCAGTTTGGAGACCATTGTATAATGGTCTCCAATCTGTGCTCTTCCAGCTGTTGCAAAACTACAACTCCCAGTATGCACTGACTGTCCAGGCATGCTGGGAGTTTTAGTTCAGCAACATCTGGCCCTTCAGATGTTGCCGAACTACAACTCCCAGCATGCCCTTCAGCTGTCTGGGCATGCTGGGAGTTGTAGTTTTGCAACAACTGGAGACACACTGGTTGGGAAACATTGTTTCTAACTCAGTGTTTCCTAACCTGTGTGCCTCCAGCTGTTGCAAAACTATAACTCCCAGCATGCACTAACAGACCATGCATGCTGGGAGTTGTGGTTTTGCAACAGCTGGTGCCCCCCCCCCCCCCCCCTGTGAATGTACAGGGTACATTCACATGGGCGAGGCTTTTACAGGTGGTTTCTCGCTGCAAGTTTGAGATGCAGCAAATTTTGCGCTGGGAAACTCACTGTAATCCCCCGCCCATGTGACTGTACCCTAAAAACACTACACCTACACAAAATAAAATAAAAAGTTAAAAACACTACATTTACACATACCCCTACACAGCCCCCCTCCCCCAATAAGAACGTCCGGTACACCACTGTTTCCAAAGCAGAGCCTCCAGCTGTTGAAAAACAACAACTCCCAGTATTGCCGGACAGCCGTTGACTGTCCACGCATGCTGGGAGTTTTGCAACAGCTGGAGGCACCCTGTTTGGGAATCACTGGCGTAGAATACCCCTATGCAAATCCCTAATTTAGGCCTCAAATGCACATGGCGCTCTCACTTTGGAGCCCTGTCGTATTTCAAGGCAACAGTTTAGGGTCACATATGGGGTATCGCCGTACTCGGGAGAAATTGCGTTACAAGGTTTGGGGGGTATTTTCTTCTTTAACCCTTCATGAAAAGGAAATGTTCGGGTCTACACCAGAATGTTAGTGTAAAAATTTTTTATTTTTTACACTAACATGCTGATGTTGCCCTATACTTCACATTTTAACAAGAGGTAAAAGGGAAAAAAGCCCCCTAAAATTTGTAACGCAATTTCTCCCGACTACGGAGATACTCCATATGTGGGCACAAAGTGCTCTGGGTGCGCACAAGGCCCAGAACGGAGAGCGCACCATGTACATTTGAAGTGATTTGCACAGGGGTGGCGGATTGTTACAGCGGTTTTGACAAACGCAAAAAAAAAAAAAAAAACACATGTGACCCCATTTCGGAAACGACACCCCTCACGGAATGTAATGAGGGGTGCAGTGAGAATTTACCCCCCACAGGTGTCTGACTGATCTTTGGAACAGTGGTCTGTGAAAATCAAAACTTGTACAGCCCACTGTTCCAAAGATCTGTCAGACACCAGTGGGGGGCAAATGCTTACTGTACCCCTTGTTACGTTCCTCAAGGGGTCTAGTTTCCAAAATGGTATGCCATGTGTTTTTTTTTGCTGTCCTGGCACCATAGGGGCTTCCTAAATGCGACATGCTCCCCGAGCAAAATTTGCTCTCAAAAAGCCAAATATGACTCCTTCTCTTCTGAGCATTGTAGTTCGCCCATAGTGCACTTCAGGTCAACTTATGGGGTACCTCCATACTCAGAAGAGATGGGGTTACAAATTTTGGGGGGTATTTTCTGCTATTAACCCTTGGAAAAATGTGAAATTTGGGGGGAAACACACATTTTAGTGAAAAAAAAATTTTTTTTTTTACATATGCAAAAGTCGTGAAACACCTGTGGGGTATTAAGGCTCACTTTATTCCTTATTACATTCCTCAAGGGGTCTAGTTTCCAAAATGGTATGCCATGTGTTTTTTTTTTTGCTGTTCTGGTACCATAGGGGCTTCCTAAATGCGACATGCCCCCCGAGCAAAATTTGCTCTCAAAAAGCCAAATATGACTCCTTCTCTTCTGAGCATTGTAGTTAGCCCGTAGTGCACTTCAGGTCAACTTATGGGGTACCTCCATACTCAGAAGAGAAGGGGTTACAAATATTGGGGGGTATTTTCTGCTATTAACCCTTGTAAAAATGTGAAATTTGGGGGGAAACACACATTTTTGTGAAAAAAAATATTTTTTTTTTACATATGCAAAAGTCAAGAAACACCTGTGGGGTATTAAGGCTCACTTTATTCCTTTTTATGTTCCTCAAGGGGTCTAGTTTCCAAAATGGTATGCCATGTGAGTTTTTTTTTGCTGTTCTGGCACCATAGGGGCTTCCTAAATGCAACATGCCCCCCAAAAACCATTTCAGAAAAACGTTCTCTCCAAAATCCCCTTGTCGCTCTTTCCCTTCTGAGCCATCTACTGCGCCCGCCGAACACTTTACATAGACATATGAGGTATGTGCTTACTCAAGAGAAATCGGGCTACAAATATAAGTATAAATTTTCTCCTTTTACCCCTTGTAAAAATTCAAAAATTGGGTCTACAAGAACATGCGAGTGTAAAAAATTAAGATTGTGAATTTTCTCCTTCACTTTGCTTCTATTCCTGTGAAACACCTAAAGGGTTAAAATGACGATTGAATGTCATTTTGAATACTTTGGGGGGTGCAGTTTTTATAATGGGGTCTTTTGTGGGGTATTTCTAATATGAAGACCCTTCAAATTCACTTCCAACCTGAACTGGTCCCTGAAAAATAGTGAGTTTGAAAATTTTGTGAAAAATTGGAAAATTTCTGCTGAACTTTGAAGCCCTCTGGTATCTTCCAAAAGTAAAAACTCATCACTTTTATGATGCAAACATAAAGTAGACATATTGTATATGTGAATAAATTTTTTGTTTGTTTGTAATATACATTTTCCTTACAAGCAGAGAGTTTAAAAGTTAGAAAAATGCTACATTTTCAAATTTTTCATCAAATTTTAGGATTTTTCACAAGGAAAGGATGCAAGTTACCACAAAATTTTACCCCCATGTTAAAGTAGAATATGTCATGGGGCATTACTGTGCAGGAAAAAAAAAGCCAAAGGTCCTTGTTACGTTCCCTGAGGGGTGTAGCTTCCAAAACAGTTTTCCATGTGTTCTTTTTTTTTTTTTACTGCTGTTCTGGCAAATTGGGGGCTTCCTAAATTTGACATGCCCCTAAAAAACATTTCAGCTAAATTCTCTGTTCAAAATCCCAAAATTGCTCTTTCCCTCCTGAGCCATACTATTAATCCGCAGAGCACTTTATGTCTACATATGAGGTATTTCCATACTCAAGAGAAACAGGGTTAAAAATTTTGGAAAGCTTTTTCTTCTTATACCCCTAAAATGAACAAAATGGGGCTACATGAATATGTTAGTATAAAAAATGTAGATGTAGAGTTTTCTGCTTTCATGTGAAACACCTAATGGGTAAACAAACTTTCTTAATATCACTACTAGTATAGTGGTAATTGGGCACAGTTCGAACTCTTAGCAAAACTGGGGTGGTATCTGAGCGGTCACCAATGGGCCTGATGATGCCCCGCTGTGCGTGAAACAGCCAATATCGCCAGCCTGGTGAGTGCTTCATTTTTTATATCTGGATGGTGAGTGCACCAATCTTTTTTTCTTCTTGCTGCACTTGTCATTTTGAATACTTTGAGAGGTGCAGTTTCTATAATGGGATAATGTATGGGGGATTCCTCACAGGCCCCTCAAATCCACTTCAAACTTAACTGGTCCCTGAAAAAATCAGATTTTGAATTTTTTGTGAAAATTTGGAAAATTGCTGCTATACTTTGAAGCCCTCTAATGTCTTCAAAACGTAAAAACATGTCAACTTTATAATGCAAACATAAAGTAGACATTGTCACGATTCGGCTCACAGGTTGTGGATCCACTGTGTCAGCGAGGGATTGGCGTGGACCGTGCTGGTGGACCGGTTCTAAGAGGCTACTGGTGTTCACCAGAGCCCGCCGCAAAGCGGGATGGTCTTGCTGCGGCAGTAGCAACCAGGTCGTATCCACTAGCAACGGCTCAACCTCGCTGACTGCTGAGAAGGCATGGGACAGAAGGACTAGGCAGAGGCAAGGTCAGACGTAGCAGAAGGTCGGGGCAGGCGGCAAGGTTCGTAGTCAAGATGGATAGCAGGAGTTCAGGTAACACAGGCTTGGACAACACTAAACGCTTTCACTGGCACAAGGCAACAAGATCCGGCAAGGGAGTGCAGGGGCAGTGAGCAGATATAGCCTGGGAGCAGATGGAAGCCAATTAAGCTAATTGGGCCAGGCACCAATCATTGGTGCACTGGCCCTTTAAGTCTCAGAGAGCTGGCGCGCGCGCGCCCTAGAGAGCGGAGCCGCGCGCGCCAGCACATGACAGCAGGGGACCGGGACGGGTAAGTGACTTGGGATGCGATTCGCGAGCGGGCGCGTCCCGCTGTGCGAATCGCATCCCCGACGGCCATGTCAGTGCAGCGCTCCCGGTCAGCGGGACTGACCGGGGCGCTGCAGGGAGAGAGACGCCGTGAGCGCTCCGGGGAGGAGCGGGGACCCGGAGCGCTTGGCGTAACAGACATATTGTACATGTGAATCAATATATAATTTATTTGGCATGTCCATTTTCCTTACAAGCAGAGAGTTTCAATAACACTATAACACTGCAATAAAAAAGTGTAAATTAAAAAAGTTAATAAAGATCATTTAACACCTTCAGCGCCTGTGGAAATGTCCGAACTATAAAAATATATTGTTAATTAAACCACACGGTCAATGACGTACGCGCAAATTCCAAAGTCCAAAATAACATATTTTTGGTCACTTTTTATATCATGAAATAATGAATAAAAAGGGATAAAAAAATCCAATCAGAATAGAAATTGTATCGATAAAAATAAAAAAGTTATAGGGGTCAGAAAATGAAAATTTTTAAGGAAAACTGTCACATATATTCTCCCGCACTATCATACTGATGGATAGTGCGGGAGACGCTGATTCCACCGAGCCCTACCTTGCCCGGATCCACCCGGCCGTTCGTCCGCAATTGTAGTTTTAATATATGTGGAAATCTTGCTGTAACTGGCACGGGTGGGGCTTCTGCAGCTTAACTGGCACTGACGTCAGCGCCGCTTATGAAGATTCATTCCCCCCTCCCTCCAGTTAGGAGCGGCGAAGAGAGGGAGAACTGGAGGGAGGGGGATGAATATTCATAAGCGGCGCTGACGTCAGTGCCAGTTAAGCTGCAGAAGCCCCGCCCGTGCCAGTTACAGCAAGATTTCCACATATAATAAAACTGCAATTGCGGGCAAATGGCCGGGTGGATCTGGGCAAGGTAGGGCTCATTGGAATCAGCGTCTCCCGCACTATCCATCAGTACCTATCCACTATCCATAGTGCGGGAGAAAATATCTGACAGTTTTCCTTTAAACGTATACATTTTCCTGCATGTAGTTATGATTTTTTTTAGAAGTAATACAAAATCAAACCTATATAAGTAGGGTATAATTTTAACCGTATGGACCTACAGAATAAAGATAAGATGTCATTTTTATCGAAAAATGCACTGCTTAGAAACGGAAGTCCCCAAAATCGAAAAATTGCATTGTTTCTTCAATTTTGTCGCACAATTAATTTTTTTTCCACTTCGTGGTGGATATTTGGGCAAAATGACTAATATCACTGCAAAGTTGAATTGGTGGCACAAAAAATAAGCTATAATATGGAATTTTAGGTGCAAAATTGAAAGCGTTATGATTTTTAGAAGGTGATAAGGAAAAGGAGGAGGAGTTAAGAATATATATGTTTGTGAAAAATGCCCCTTGATAACGGACCAATTACCTTTGTAAATCTTTGCTCATTCTGAGCTAGGTAGTGATGGTCCTACACAGTGATTAACAGCTCTCTGTGTATAAGAGTGCATGTAGAAAGCTGTCAGTCACTGAGTAGGACCACCCACTTGACTACTTAGCCAAAAAATTTAAGAGATTTTCAACTTTTCCCACAAAGATGCAATATCTCCCCCACCTTCTATTTGAGGATGCCCCACAGATGTTTCATAGGGTTTAAGACTGGTGACATGCTTGACCAATGCATCACTTTCTTTAGCAAGACAGTAGTCATCTTGAAGGTGTGTTTGGGGTCATTATCCTGTTGAAATATTGCCCTGTGGCCTAGTCTTAGAAGGGAGGGGATCATGATCTGCTTCAATATATCACAGTACATGTTGACATTCCTGGTTCTCTCAATGGATTGTGGCTCCCCAGTGCCAGCAGCACACTTGTCTGTATGCTCCTCACTTAATTGCCACCATACATGCTTGACACCATCTAAACCAAACCAACTTTATCTTGGTCTCATCAAACCACAGCTCATGGTTTCAGTAATTCATGTCTTTTGTCTGCTTGTCTTCAACAAACTTTTTGTGGGATTTCTTGCGCATTATCTTAAGAAGAGGTTTTCTTTTGGGACAACAGTTATGCAGACAAATTTAATGCAGTGTGCGGGGTATGGTCTGAGCACTGACAGGCCCCACCCCTTCAACCTCTGCAGCAATGCTGACAGTACTCATACCTCTATTTCCCAAACACTACCTTTGGATATGACTTCTTTGATTGACCATGGTGAGGCCTGTTCTGTATGGAACCTGTTTTGTGAAACTGCTGTATGGTCTTGACCACCAGGTTGCAGCTCACTTTTAGGGTCTTAGCAATTTTTTTTTATAGCCTGTGCTATCTTTTTGTAAAGCAGCAATTTTCCATGAGGTGCCATGTGGAACTTCTAGTGACCAGTATTACAGAGGGCTATAGTGATAAAACCAAATTTAAGACACCTGCTTCCCATTCACACCTGATACATTGTAACACTAACAAGTCCCATGACACCAGGGAGGCAAAATGGCTAAGTGGGCCCAATTTGGACATTTCCACTTAGGGGTATACTCACGTTTGTTGCCATTTATGTTTAGAAAATGAATGGCTGTGTGTTGAGTTATTTTGAGGGGACACAATATTAAACACTGTAATACAGGTTGCACACTCACTACTTTACATTGTAGCAGAGTGTCATTTCTTCAGTGTTGCCACATGAAAAGATATAATATTTACAAAATTGTGAGGGGTGTACTCACTTATAGGAGATATTTTATATATCAAACTGCTCAGCTCCTCCTGCTTTATAAAATAATGTCTGCGGATTAGACTGCATTCGCATGGCGACAGATTTCCTTCACCCCTTAACGACGCAGGACGTATATTTACTTCCTGCGCCGGCTCCCGCGATATGAAGCGGGATCGCGCCGCGATCCTGCATCATATCGCGTCGGTCCCCGCGATCATCAACGGTCGGGACCCGCGGATAATACCACACATCGCCGATCGCGGTGATGTGCGGTATTAACCCTTTATAAGCGGCGGTCAAAGCTGACCGCCGCTTCTAAAGTGAAAGTGAAAGTGACCCGGCTGCTCAGTCGGGCTGTTCGGGACCGCCGCGGCGAAATCGCGGCGTCCCGAACAGCTGATCGGACACCGGGAGGGCCCTTACCTGCCTCCTCGGTGTCCGATCGACGAATGACTGCTCCGTGCCTGAGATCCAGGCAGGAGCAGTCAAGCGCCGATAACACTGATCACAGGCGTGTTAATACACGCCTGTGATCTGTGTAGAAGATCAGTGTGTGCAGCGTTATAGATCCCTATGGGACCTATAACACTGCAAAAAAAAAAATGTAAAAAAAAGTGTTAATAAAGGTCATTTAACCCCTTCCCTAATAAAAGTTTGAATCACCCCCCTTTTCCCATAAAAAAATAAAACAGTGTAAAAAAATAAAATAAACATATGTGGTATCTCCGCGTGTGTAAATGTCCGAACTATAAAAATATATCATTAATTAAACCGCACGGTCAATGGCGTACGCGCAAAAAAATTCCAAAGTCCAAAAAAGCGTATTTTGGTCACTTTTTATACCATTAAAAAATGAATAAAAAGTGATCAAAAAGTCCGCTCAAAACAAAAATCATGCCGATAACAACTTCAGATCACGGCGCAAAAAATTATTCCTCATACCGCCCTGTACGTGGAAAAATAAAAAAGTTATAGGGGTCAGAAAATGACATTTTTAAACGTATAAATTTTCCTGCATGTAGTTATGATTTTTTCCAGAAGTGCGACAAAATCAAACCTATATAAGTAGGGTATCATTTTAACCGTATGGACCTACAGAATAATGATAAGGTGTAATTTTTACCGAAATATGCACTGCGTAGAAACGGAAGCCCCCAAAAGTTACAAAATGGTGTTTTTTTTAAATTTTGTCGCACAATGATTTTTTTTCCGTTTCGCCGTGCATTTTTGGGTAAAATGACTAATGTCACTGCAAAGTAGAATTGGCGACGCAAAAAATAAGTCATAATTTAGATTTTTAGGTGGAAAATTGAAAGGGATATGATTTTTAAAAGGTAAGGAGGAAAAAACGAAAGTGCAAAAACGGAAAAACCCTGAGTCCTTAAGGGGTTAAATACTAGAGCTAGAGCAGGAGTCTTAGGGTATTTTCATAAGTGCCATGGTTGTGAGTAAATTCTTAGTTATTTTTAAATTCGTTACTATAAAGTTTTCCCATCTTGACTATAATCCACTCTTGACATTGGCTTAAAAACATCATCAAAATGATCAAAATGTAAATTCTTATAGCAATGAGGGATAGAAATGTAGTGATTGAAATTAAAATATAATGGAGAGAAAAAAAAAAAGAAAAGAAAAAAAGATCAACCATGCAAAAGTCAAGACATAGAATAAATTTCTGTTTAGTGAAAATTTATTAAATTAAGGTTTATTTTAATATAAAAAACAAACACACTCAAAGACATAGAAGTTATATAGAACCCTTTCCAAAGGATGTTATACCCAGCTACATCAAGAGATATAATCTAGAAGAGCATAACCCACATACCAAAGCTTCCAGCTATTCTTTAGAGCAGGGGTAGGCAACCTTTTGGTAGTGCTGTGCCCAAATTTTTTTCGATCTTGCTTGGTGTGTCGGCAATATGGGTGTGGCTTGTCATGGGTGTGACTTGCTGTGGGTGGGATTTGTGGGGATATGGCTTGTCACAGGTTTTTTTTTTTCCTGAATTTCCCCTATATGTTGTTCTCACTGTGCATTTAACTCAGACCTATATAATACAGACCACAGAATCAGTCCCCACCATAATACAGACTCCAAAATCAGTCCCCACCATAATACAGACCCCAGAATCAGACTCCACTGTAATCCAGACCCCAGAATTAGACCTCCCTACATAATACAGAATTCACAATCAGACTCCACTATAACACAGACCCCCCAATGATACAAACCCCAGGATCAGACCCCAGTCATTTTGCACAATAACATACATACAGTTACATTAACTGACTCAAAATTCATGTTTTTTATGGTTGGCAGCGTCCTCTTTCCTTCTGTTCTCCTTCTGGTTCAGACCACTTTGACGACTTCTTCCAGTCAAAACCTATCACTGCAGCATCTGCTGGACAAACATTTTAGTTTCTGCATTTTTCCATTGCCCTCCCCAGAAGTGCAAAATTTGGTGGGGTTTATTCCATTCTATTCTAAACAGTGTTACAGACCAGGCTACGTTTCAGCGACCTGTGTTGACCTTTGTCAAGCATGAGAGGTGATGAAACATAGCCTGCTCTGTAACACTGTTTGGAATGGAATAAATTCCACTGAATTCTGCACTTTATACTTTGGTTTGCTGTGATTTTCCTTGGATATAGGTAGCTAGCTAGCTAGGGAGCCAAGTACGTAGGTAGGTAGGTAGCTATGCAGGTAGGTAGGTGAGTAGATATAGAGGTAAGTTAATAGGTAGGTAGCAAGGTAGCTAAGTAGGTAGCCAGGTAGACAAGTGGGTAGCTATGTATGTAGGTAGGTAGCTGGGCAGCTAGATAGGTAGGTAGCAAATAGTTAATTAGGTTGCCATGTAGGTAGATAGCTAGGTAATTAGGTTGCTATATAGATAAGTAGCCATGTAGCTAAGTAGGTTGGTAGGTAACCAGGAAAGTAATAAAGTAGGTAGCCAAGTAGGGAAGTGGCCAGGCAGCTAATTATGCAGGTTGCCAGGTAGGGAAATAGAGAGTCAGATAAGTAGGTATGTTGCCAGGTAGGGAAATAGCCAGGCAGGTAACTAGGTAGGTTGCCAGGTAGGGAAATAGTCAGGCAGGTAACTAGGTAGGTTGCCAGGTAGGGAAATAGCCAGGCAGGTAACTAGGTAGGTTGCCAGGTAGGGAAATAGCCAGGCAGGTAACTAGGTAGGTTGCCAGATAGGGAAGTAGCCAGTGCTCCTCCACATCTTCAACCTTACCCCTCTCACCTGCACCCCCTCCCTCTCACAAGTACCTTCTCCCTCTCACCTGCACACCCCCTCTAACCTGCACCCCCATCCCTCTCACCTACACCCCCCTCCCGTAACTTCCCCTCCCTGCTGATGCCAGGATGATAAAAAAATAAAGAAACAAACACCTTTACTCACCTATTTCCCATGCAGGGATCTCCTGGGCAGCACAAGCTGGCTGCGTTCTTCTCCCGCTGCAGTGCAGGCGCTGATGAGTTATGTCATCGGCGCCTGTACTGCAAGTGGGCAGAGGTCACAGGTCTCCTCTCAGTGAAGCCACAGGTCCTGCAGCTCACACTGAGAGCAGGCTTTAGCTATGTCTGCGCACACAGCCAAAAGCGACGCTCGCTCGCCTGGGGATCCAGGACAAGTGTCCTGCATCCCCATTAGCAGAGTTAGTGCCTCTGCCAGACAAGCCCCCTCTCCGCCCAGGGCCCCGCGTGCCACTCAAAAGCACTCTGCGAGCTGTGAGTGGCACACGTGCCAGGGGTTGCTGACCCCTGCTTTAAACCATAGATTGTAGTAAGAGTAATCTTGCTTTTACTTATGATTCAGGTTGTTGAGTTTACTTCACTTCAACAAAGAGTCCAACATAATAACACAATATGTGAGCTATTTATAAATGCAATTAGAACTGACTATATTCAACAAGTAAGGATATATTGAGACATCCCCTATACTATGGCTCAGGCTTTGACAAGTTGCTGGCTTTCAAAGCATATACAGTAGAAGCACTTCTGTCCTAATGGAATTGAACAGCTGATAACTTTACAGGGGATGACGTCTGAGGAACTCATTACACTTCCATACAGTGCGATACCTTCAAGAAGGAAGCACAAACAACCAAAGTATCCACTTCAGTAGTTATTTTCTCTATGACTTTAGTGAAAGGCACCTGAATTATAGAATGGTTAGTGATAATTCACCAAAGCAATTGACCTTCAACTAAGCAATATCTGCATACAATTTGTATGTTCTCCCCTTAGCAATGGTTACCTAACACACTTATTGCACACATTTTCCATGATAATACCAATTAAAGCCTACCCGTCAGATCCATCAAAAAAATTTTTTTTAAATATATGACTCAGTACCTAGTCCTGCCAATGTACATCTAATTTTTATGTGTCTATCACCTTTTATTTTTTTATTACACTTTTAATTTAGCTCACTAGTCAGAATTCCTCTCAAAGGGAGGGGGCGTGGCCTCACTGTGCAGGTCTCCGCCCCCTCCCTCAGTATGCTGTCTGCTCACATCTCCCGTAGCATTAGCAAAACTACAACTCTCAGCTTGTCCTCACTGACAGTAGTGGGACACAAGCTGACAGTGGGAGGATTTTTCCTCCAGCTCTGAGCCCTGCACTCACAGCTGTCAATCAAGGAAGTGTGTCCATGACATAGGTGAGGACGCATGGACACAGCAAGACTAGTATGTGTTCAAGCAGGCGGGGAGGGGGGATGGCAGTTGTTTAACTGGCTTTTTCTGTATGAAATGCTGAAAATTTTCTAATGAAAGCAATTGCAAAACCTATTGGTTTTGTATGCTTTACAACATATCAAAGGTTTTGGATCTGACAGTGCCCATTTAATTATTTCACTTTTTGGTGTAATCTCAAGAGCCTACTTCCATTGGAGTCTTAACATGATATTTAATCTCATCCAATCAGGTTGGCAGCTTGCATTAATTCAACTATGTTAAGAAATATTGTCCATGGATTTTTGTTTATAAAACAAATAATCTAAATAATAATTGTCAATATGTTTGATGCCCAAAGTACATTTTCAAAATACAATGAAGACTGGTTGATGTCAGAGTCATGATGTGATAGAGCAGAATATAGTCTTTTTGATGATATGGATATTTTTTTCCTACCATTTAGATTTTTAGGTAAATTCTTTTAGGCACTATCCTGTGAAATTGAACGATCTCCAGAACAGGACCTTCGACTCTCTCAGTTAAGAGTGCGTGTCATCTACCAGTAGATGGCACTTTCTCCATTCATTTCTATGGGAGCGCTGATGATGCCCAAGTGCTGTACTCGGAACACTGCTTTGTTCAGTGGAAGGAACCTGCGGCTGTTGCATTGTATGTCAACTGGAGCCACAGTATACACTACAATTAATAGTGAACCTTCCTTTTTACTTATCATAAAGCCAATCATATTTTAAAAATAAATATGAAATTTAAGACTCTACACAGTAAACTCACCCAACATATTTTGATCAACTTTGCTTTTTAACTATGTATGTTTCTAACATTACCACCCCATTGATGGCAGTATATACCAACACTTCCTGATGGCAGAATTATTTACATTACATAGGCAAAACTTTAAATCCCAACTGGTTCTAATAAATTTGATAATGTATTCATGATGGTCAATAAAATGTCCAGTGATTCTAAGAGGTGCATCTCCCCTTTGCCCAGTTTTCTAGGATTATGACAAAAGAGCTGACAAAATTCCCTTAGCTGCTGTATAAACTTCTATAAACTGTTTCTACTACATGTGGTCTCTGTAGAGATTTATAAGCCCGGAAAAGATGACTATGTTTGGCTTTCCCTCTTTATCAACTGCCAGCATCTGCTCTGGTTTTTAGGATGAGATATCTAATAGGGTCTGTGTATGTCATATTCTCTCTCTCCCCGTGGGCGTACAGATCACGTTGCATCAAGTATTGTTAAACCTTAGGGAAAATCCTGTTGCCAGTTGCCACATGTCCTTGAGACAGTCCTCAATAGGAAACAGTGTTTAAAGCTAACCTACTGTTTTGCTTTGTAAAATGTTTCTTCTTGCTAAACTTGGGATTAACCCTTTTCCTATGGACAGCATGGTTGTATGTAACCTCTTAGTGCTTTTCTAATACTTAAAAATAATAATAAGAAGAAGAATATTTACTAGTTTATTAAGTAATGTGTTAAGAGTTCTATAAACATTTGAAAAGTGGGAAAAAAAGTTGGAGGAATACATTATTTAGAGAAACATTGCATTATTTTGAATTTTAGCAGTGCAGATTAGACTACGTTTTGGAAACTTTATACCATCAATGATCCTCTAATTTTATTGCCTTTTTGTTTTTTGTTCTAGTGACGTAACAGGCCTGGTCTATTAAAAATGCATCCCATTCAGTCCCTTACACATTCTGCCAAGACATTGTATAGTTAAGAAAAAGATTTGGATGTAGAAAAAGATAGTCATGAAGACGGCAGGTGTTTATTCCATTTTGGTAACAACAGGAGGTTATGTAATAATAATGATTTGTTTCTATTGTCCCATAGGGTCATTGCAGATGATAAGTTTTTGAGTTAGCTCTCTATTTTTCATCCATTGTCTAAGGAGTCTGTGAACATTTCATGACTGCATACCGTAATACTATGAAACTTCTGTTTCATGGCATAGAATGATTGGCTTACTACCAGTAAATTCTTTACTCTAAGTGAATAAAACTGCCTATTCTGTGCTCTGCTAAAAAACTTTAAAAAAAATAATTTAGGCAATTGGAAAATCAAATGTATTCTCCCAGGAAAAGGAGTCCAGCTGAGTCTTTTACTATAACACTCTTTGGTTTTATTCACTTAGAGACATTGGCGTTAATTTGAAGGCAATTGTCTGTTTATTCTTGCCTCTGGAAGGCAGGTGTGACTGTATTACTGTCTTCGAGAACTACACACGATACTTGTCTCTAAGGAATTCCATTCTCAGCATCTCAAATAGAGATGAAGGCATCATGAGCATTCCTGAAGGAGCACATCATAGACTGCTTAATGTGCATTCTGCATCCCTTGCACGTCAACAGAATTCTGGAAATGTGCAGAAGGCTGTGGATAACAGGATGCACAAAAAAGTCTCACTCTAGACATAACCTGTACATTTCTGGTTCCACGGGATTGTCCATGTGCCATTAATGGGGTATGACGCGGGCTCCCGCCTCGAGCCCGCGTCATATCCGCCAGCCCCCAGCTGATTCCTGGGGGGCTGGTGTTAATAATAGCCGACATGAGGCAATTGCCACAGCTGGCTATTAACCCTTTAGATCGTCACTGTCAAAGTTGACAGTGGCATCTAAAGGTGCCTTTATCCTGTCCCTGGTGGTCCAGTGGCGTGGATTGCCCCTCCCCCCACAGTGCCATCGCGGGGGACGATCCATTCCTGAGGTAGTCTGAGGTCTTACCTCTCCTGTAGTGCTGGCTCCTGCACTCAGAATGATAAAGCCTGGCAAGTCACACAGCCGGAGAGCACATGGGTGGTTCTATGGAACCACATTGATCTGTATGAGGAATCAAATGATTCCTCCTATGAGTCCACTAAGGGGACAAAAAGAGTAAAAAAAAAAAAAAATTAAGTAAAAAAAAAGTTTAAAAACACACATATTAACCCCTTCCTTATTAAAAGTTTCAATCACCCCCCTTTTCCCAAATTCTATATAAAAAATATATAAACATAATACAAATAAACATATGTGGTAATAAAATTTTTTATAATAAGCTATCAAAAAGTCTGATCAAAACAAAAATGGTAAATAAAAACTTCAGATCACGGCACAAAAAATGTGCCCTCATACCGCCCCATACGCAAAAAAATTAAAAAGTTATAGGGGTCAGAAGAGGACAATTTTAAATGTGTAAATTGTTGTGCAAGTAATTATGATTTTTTTTCCAGAAGTACGACTAAATCAAACCTATATAAGTAGGGTATCAATTTAATCGTTTGGACCTACAAAATAAATATAAAGTGTCATTTTTACCTAAAAATGTACTGCGTAGAAACGGAACCCCACAAAATTAACTAAATTGTGTTTCTTCAATTTTGTCACACAGTGATTTTTGTCCCGTTTCGCCATAGATTTTTGGCGCAAAAAAAAAACCCTCACATGGTTTTTTAGGTGCAAAATTGAAAAGGTTATGATTTTTAAAAGGTAAGGAGGAAAAAACGAAAGTGCAAAAACAGAAAAATGCTTGTTCCTTAACCCCTTGAGGACCAAGCCCATTTTGACCCTAAGGACCAGAGCATTTTTTGCTATTCTGACCATTAAGCATTAATAACTCTGGGATGCTTGTTCTCATGAATTTGATTCAGAGATTGTTTATTCGTGACATATTCTAGTTTATGTTAGTGGTAAATTTTCGTTAATACTTGCATCATTTCTTGGTGAAAAAAATCAAAATTTTTATGAAAAATTAGAAAATTTTGCATTTTTATGACTTTGAAGCTCTCTGTTTGTAAGGAAAATAGACATACCAAATAAATGATATATTGATTCACATATACAATATGTCTACTTTATGTTGGCATCACAAAGTTGACATGTTTTCACTTTTTGAAGACACCAGAGGGCTTCAAAGTATAGCAGCAATTTTCCAATTTTTCAAGTAAATTTCAAAATCTGAATTTTTCAGGGACCAGTTCAGTTTTGAAGTGAATTTGAGGGTCTTTTTTTAATAAATACCCCATAATGGACCCCATTATGAAAACTGCACCCCTCAACGTATTCAAAATGACATTCAGAAAGTTTGTTAACCCTTTAGGTGTTTCACAAGAATAGCAGCAAAGTGTAGGCAAAAATCTAAATCTTCATTTTTTACACTAACATGTTTATGTAGACCCGTATTTTTTACTTTAACAAGGGGTAAAAGGAGAAAAAGCCCCCCAAAATATGTAACCAAATTTCTCTAAAATAAGGAAATACCTCATATGTGTATGTAAAGTGCTTTGTGGGCGCACTAGAGGGCTCAGAAGAGAAGGAGCGACAATTTTTGCTGAAATGGTTTTTGGGGGGCATGTCGCCTTTAGAAAGCCCCTATGCTGCCAGAACAGCAAAAAACACCCCACATGATATAGTATTTGGGAAACTACACCCCTCAAGGAAAGTAACAAGTGGTACAGTGAGCCTTAAAGGGGTACTCCGGTGAAAAACTTTAAACAGAAAGTTAAACAGATTTGTAAATTACTTCTATTAAAAAATCTTAATCCTTCCTGTACTTATTAGCTGCTGAATACTACAGTGGAAATTCTTTTCCGTTTGAAACACAGAGCTGTCTGTTGACATCATAAGCACAGTGCTCTCTGCTGACATGTCTGTCCATTTTAGGAACAGTCCAGAGTAAAAGGAAATCCCCATAGCAAACATATTGTCACGATTCGGCTTACAGGTTGTGGATCCACTGTGTCAGCGAGGGATTGGCGTGGACCGTGCTGGTGGACCGGTTCTAAGAGGCTACTGGTGTTCACCAGAGCCCGCCGCAAAGCGGGATGGTCTTGCTGCGGCAGTAGCAACCAGGTCGTATCCACTAGCAACGGCTCAACCTCGCTGACTGCTGAGAAGGCGTGGGACAGAAGGACTAGGCAGAGGCAAGGTCAGACGTAGCAGAAGGTCGGGGCAGGCGGCAAGGTTCGTAGTTAAGATGGATAGCAGGAGTTCAGGTAACACAGGCTTTGGACAACACTAAACGCTTTCACTGGCACAAGGCAACAAGATCCGGCAAGGGAGTGCAGGGGAAGTGATGTGATATAGCCAGGGAGCAGGTGGAAGCCAATTAAGCTAATTGGGTCAGGCACCAATCATTGGTGCGCTGGCCCTTTAAGTCTCAGAGAGCTGGCGCGCACGCGCCCTAGAGAGCGGAGCCGCGCGCGCCAGCAGATGACAGCCGGGGACCGGGACGGGTAAGTGACTTGGGATGCGATTCGCGAGCGGGCGCGTCCCGCTGTGCGAATCGCATCCCCCACGGCCATGTCAGTGCAGCGCTCCCGGTCAGAGGGACTGACCGGGGCGCTGCAGGGAGAGAGACGCCGTGAGCGCTCCGGGGAGGAGCGGGGACCCGGAGCGCTCGGCGTAACAGTACCCCCCCCCCCCCCCTTAGGTCTCCCCCTTTCTTTGTCCGGTAACTGCTTCCCATGGGATGAGGACACCGGGAGTGATTGAAGGGTTTCCTCAAAGGCAGGCCGTACAGCAGGAGTGGGAATGGGGAGGGAGGTCAGAGGGTGAAGCTTGGCACGGGGCAGGGTGACACCAGGACGGGGGCCATGAGGAGGCACTGAGGCTTGCCTGACGGGACTGGGAGGGGGGGAGAGGCATTTCTTGTGGCAAGCAGAGTCCCAGTTCTTGATCTCCCCGGTGGTCCAGTCAAGGGTGGGAGAATGAAGCTGGAGCCATGGCAGACCGAGGAGGACCTCAGAGGTGCAGTTGGGAAGGACGAAAAATTCAATCCTTTCGTGGTGGGGTCCAATGCACATTAAGAGGGGTTTTGTGCGGTAACGCACGGTGCAATCCAATCTAACTCCGTTGACCGCGGAAATGTAGAACGGCTTGACGAGACGGGTCACCGGGATGCAGAATTTATTCACCAAAGAATCCAAAATGAAATTCCCAAAGGCACCAGAGTCCAAGCAGGCCACGGCTGAGAGGGAGGAGTTTGCTGAAGGAGAAATCCGCACGGGCACCGTGAGACGTGGAGAAGCAGACTTAGAACCAAGAGACGCCACACCCACGTGAGCTGGGTGCGTGCGTGCTTTTCCCAGACGTGGAGGACGAATAGGGCAATCCACCAAGAAATGCTCGGTACTGGCACAGTACAGACAAAGATTTTCTTCCCTACGGCGATTCCTCTCTTCCTGGGTCAGGCGAGACCGATCCACTTGCATGGCCTCCTCGGCGGGAGGCCCAGGCGTAGATTGCAAAGGATACTGTGGGAGAGGTGCCCAGAGATCTAAGTCTTTTTCCTGGCGGAGCTCCTGATGTCTCTCAGAAAAACGCATGTCAATGCGGGTGGCCAAATGGATAAGTTCTTGCAGGTTGGCAGGAATTTCTCGTGCGGCCAGCACATCCTTGATGCTACTGGATAGGCCTTTTTTAAAGGTCGCGCAGAGAGCCTCGTTATTCCATGATAATTCGGAAGCAAGAGTACGAAATTGGATGGCGTACTCGCCCACTGAAGAATTACCCTGGACCAGGTTCAGCAGGGCAGTCTCGGCAGAAGAAGCTCGGGCTGGTTCCTCGAAGACACTGCAGACTTCAGCGAAGAAGGACTGGACTGTGGCTGTGGCAGGATCATTGCGGTCCCAGAGCGGTGTGGCCCAAGACAAGGCCTTTCCTGAAAGAAGGCTCACTATGAACGCCACCTTAGACCGTTCTGTAGGAAACAAGTCCGACAACATCTCCATATGCAGGGAACATTGAGACAGAAATCCACGGCAGAGTCTAGAGTCCCCATCAAATTTGTCCGGCAGGGACAAGCGGAGGCTAGGAGTGGCCACTCGCTGCGGAGGAGGTGCAGGAGCTGGCGGAGGAGATGGTTGCTGCTGTAGCAGAGGCAGAAGTTGCTGTAACGTGGCGGTCAACTGCGACAGCTGCTGTCCTTGTTGGGCAATTTGCTGCGATTGCTGAGCGACCACCGTGGTAAGGTCAGCGAGACTTGGCAGCGGCACCTCAGCGGGATCCATGGCCGGATCTACTGTCACGATTCGGCTTACAGGTTGTGGATCCACTGTGTCAGCGAGGGATTGGCGTGGACCGTGCTGGTGGACCGGTTCTAAGAGGCTACTGGTGTCCACCAGAGCCCGCCGCAAAGCGGGATGGTCTTGCTGCGGCAGTAGCAACCAGGTCGTATCCACTAGCAACGGCTCAACCTCGCTGACTGCTGAGAAGGCGTGGGACAGAAGGACTAGGCAGAGGCAAGGTCAGACGTAGCAGAAGGTCGGGGCAGGCGGCAAGGTTCGTAGTCAAGATGGATAGCAGGAGTTCAGGTAACACAGGCTTTGGACAACACTAAACGCTTTCACTGGCACAAGGCAACAAGATCCGGCAAGGGAGTGCAGGGGAAGTGATGTGATATAGCCAGGGAGCAGGTGGAAGCCAATTAAGCTAATTGGGCCAGGCACCAGTCATTGGTGCGCTGGCCCTTTAAGTCTCAGAGAGCTGGCGCGCGCGCGCCCTAGAGAGCGGAGCCGCGCGCGCCAGCGGATGACAGCCGGGGACCGGGACAGGTAAGTGACTTGGGATGCGATTCGCGAGTGGGCGCGTCCCGCTGTGCGAATCGCATCCCCGACGGCCATGTCAGTGCAGCGCTCCCGGTCAGCGGGACTGACCGGGGCGCTGCAGGGAGAGAGACGCCGTGAGCGCTCCGGGGAGGAGCGGGGACCCGGAGCGCTCGGCGTAACACATATGCTGTTCTGGACAGTTCCTAAAATAGACAGAGATGTCAGCAGAGTGCACTGTGCTCATGATGTCAGCAGACAGCTCTGGGTTTCAAAAAGAATTTCCGCTGTATTATTCAGCAGCTAATAAGTACAGGAAGGATTAAGATTTTTAATAGAAGTCATTTACAAATCTGTTCAATTTTCTGGCACCAGTTGATTTAAAAATAAAAAAAAAGTTTTTCACCGGAGTACCCCTTTAACACCCCACAGGTGTTTGACGACTTTGTGTTGAAGTTGGACGTGAAAATGAAATTTTTTTTTTACAAAAATGCTGATGTTACCCCAAATCTTTCATTTTCACAAGGGGTATTAGGTGAAAATGTCCCCCAAAATTTTAAACACCATTTCTCACGGGTAAGGAAATACCTCATATGTGGATGTTAAGTGATCTGCGGGTGCACTAGAGGGCTCAAAAGGGAGGGAGCGACAATGGGCTTTTGGAAAGCGAGAAACTACACCTCTCAAGGAACCTAACAAGGGGTACAGTGAGCATTTACACCCCACTGGCGTTTGACAGATCTTTGTAACAGTGGGCTGTGCAAATGAAAAATTACATTTTTACAAGTCACCTGTGGGGTGTTAAATGCTCACTGTACCCCTTGTTATGTTCCCTGAGGGCTGTAGTTTCCAAAATGGGTCACATGTGGGTATTTATTTTTTTGCGTTTATGTCAGAACCGCTGTAACCAGCAGCCACCCCTGTGCAAATCACCAGTTTAGGCCTCAAATGTACATAGTGCTCTCTCACTCCTGAGCCTTGTTGTGCGCCAGCAGAGCATTTTACGCCCACATATGGGATATTTCCATACTCAGGAGAAATTGTGTTAAAGATTTTGTGGGTCTTTATTTCCTTTTACCTCTTAAGAAAATGAAAAGTATAGGGCAACACCAGCATGTTAGTGTAAAAAATGAATTTTTTTTACACTAACTGGCTAGTGTTGACCCCAATTTTACCTTTTCATAAGGGGTAAAAGCCCCCAAAATTTGTAGCGCAATTTCTCCCGAGTACAGAGATACCCCATTTGTGGCCCTAAACTGTTGCCTTGAAATAAGACAGGGTTCTGAAGTGAGAGAGCGCCATGCGCATTGGAGGCCTAAATTAGGGATTTTTATAGGGGTGTACCCGGATGCAAGCATTTCACTTGCCTCCTCCACCAAAAATATTATACATCAGTTTTCCCCAAACAGGGTGCCTCCAGCTGTTGCAAAACTCACCACATGCCTGGACAGTCAATCTCTGTCCGGCAATACTGGGAGATGTTATTTTGCAACAGCTGGAGGCTCCGTTTTGGAAAAACTGACATACAAGACGTTTTTAGTTTTTATTTGGGGGGGGGTGGCGACAGTGTAGTGTATATGCAGTGTTTTACTCTTTATTTAGGGTTAGTGTAGTGTTTTAAGGGTACTTTCAAACAGGCCGGGATTTACAGTGAGTTTCCCGCTGCAGCGGAAAATTTGCCACACCTCAAACTTGAAGCGGGAAACTTGCTGTAAACCCCCACCCATGTGAATGTCCCTTTACATTCATGTGGGGGGAAGGCAAAACTACAACTCCCAGCATGCACTGACAGAACGTGCATGCTGGGAGTTATGCAACAGCTTGAGGCACACTGGTTGGGATTCGGAAACACTGAGTTAGGTAACAGACTACCGCAGTGTTTCCACACCACTGCCTGTTTACTAACTCAGTATTTCCCAACTCATGTGCCTCCAGCTGTTGCAAAACTACAACCCCCAGCATGTCCAGAGAGCCAAAGGACATGTTGTGAGTTGTATTCATGCAACAACTGGAGGAGAACAATTTGGAGACCACTTTGTAGTGAGTGTATAAAGACTTATTTTCAGGTCATGTATTATGGGAAGGGAATATCTAATATGAGCCAAACCAGAGTCTCCTCTGAAAGGAAGAATCATTGTAGACAGTTGTTTTAGAGTTCTTACTCCTATTTAGCATAAAGGAGGATCCTGATTGGCTACAGAGATGTCTTTGATCATAGATCAAGCTTGGAGATATGAATGTGTGTCTTTAAAACAAATTTCTTCAAGGAGCCATATTTCATCTAAACAGATGTATAATCTATACACGACCCAAACATTTAATTAACACTTGCTACACACTCATTGTGTTGGTTTCCATACTGGCTAGGCCCATAGAAGTATTATTATTATTATTATTATTCTTTCCTTTTACAGCAGTATTTTCGCATCAGTTTCTACAACTCCCTTGTCTATATAAAACGCCAACTTTCTAATTACTTTTTTATGATTATAGATTTAACCCCTTAAGGACATTTGGACCTTAAGGACTCAATTTTATTTTTATGCTTTCGTTTTTTCCTCCTCCCCTTCAAAAAAATCATAACTCTTTTATATTTTCATCCACAGACAAGTATGAGGGCTTGTTTTTTGCGCGACCAGTTGTCCGTTGTAATGCCATCACTCACTTTACCATAAAATGTATGGCACAACCAAAAAAATACTATTTGTGTGGGGAAATTAAAAAGAAAACCGCAATTTTGCTAATTTTGGAAGGTTTTGTTTTCACGCCGTACAATTTATGGTAAAAATGACATGTGTTTTTTATTCTCTGGGTCAATACGATTAAAATGATACCCATGATTATACACTTTTCTATTACTGTTGCGCTTAAAAAAAATCGCAAACTTTTTAACCAAATTAGTATGTTTAAAATCTATTTTGAAGACCTATAACTTTTTCATTTTTCCGTATAAGCGGTGGTATGAGGGCTCATTTTTTACTAATACCATATTTGCTTATAAAAAACTTTTATTACATTTTTTATTAATTTTTTTGGGAATAAAATGTTATAAAAAAAGCAGCTATTTTGGACTTTTTTTTACGTTCACGGGATCATTTACATTTTATTTTAATAGTTCGGATATTTATGCATGCGGCAATACCAAATATGTATATAAAATAATTTTTTTACATTTTTGGGGGTAAAATAGGGAAAATGGGACAAATTACGTTTTTATTGGGGGAGGGGGGTTTTCACATTTTTTTACTTTATTTTTTTACTTTTTTTACTCTTATTTTTACACTCTTATAGTCCCCATAGGGGACTATTTATAGCAACCATTCAATTGCTAATCCTGTTCAGTGCTATGTATAGGACATAGCACTGATCAGGGTTATCGGTCATCTTCTGTTCTGGTCTGCGGGAAGGCAGATCAGAGCAGAAGACTCCCGGCAGACAGCAGAGGCAGGTGAGGGGACCTCCGTCTGCCGTGCAGGATGACCGGATCGCCGCAGCAGCGCTGCGGGCGATCCGATCATCCTGTTAAGTGACCGCGATGCTGCAGATGCCGTGATCTGTATTGATCATGGCATCTGAGGGGTTAATGGTGGACATCCGCGGGATCGCGGGTGTCCTCCATTACCGGCAGGTCCCTGGCTGCGATCCACAGCCGGGACCTGCCGCGCATGATGCTGGCATCGCTCCGATGCCCACAGTTATGCTCAGGACGTAAATGTACGTCCTGGTGCGTTAAGTACCACATCACCAGGACGTACATTTATGTCCTGCGTCGTTAAGGGGTTAAATTGTAAAATTATAGTTTACACTGTGTAGATAACAGATGCTGTATAAAGCCAACATAAGAAATGACTCATGAATACACATTATTCTCTGTGGCCTATAAAACTATATGGTAAAAAGGCATCCTTTAAACATCTTATTTGTGTAGGCACATGTCATTTGTAATCTCAGTCGCTGTATATGATAATAGTGGTGCCTTAGTTAGGAATCAGCTTAGAAAAGCTGAGAGTTCACTGCTATTAATCAGCTTGCTACTAGTCAGCACAATGTTTAGAAAAGATTATATTAGATGGAGGTCCCCTTTAAGTCACATTATTTCCTAATAATCTATTATGGAGTTGTTTTATGCTTCCAATTGTGCAGGGAATTTCACCCAACTATCCAACTTGCAAACAGAAAACAAATGTAACCCCTGGAGAACTAATAAACCGAAAAGATTTGCATTATACTACAAACTGTGAAAATCCTGAAGTTTATAACAGCAAATTAAATATTAATAAATAGACAGTATAATGCTAATGACACAATCACCCTTGTCACTGATGAGCCCTTCTGGGTATGACACTGTGCACTTTTCTATATAAGCTCAATTTCGTTCTGATTCATGCTCGTCTGTGTTTCGCTCTTCATTAATATGCATAGTTATGCAGATTTTAAAATTACCATTTTTCTGAAAATACATAGAAACCAAGATTACAGAAATAGAACAAAAGCATAAACAGTATGTACAGAAGATAATTACTCATACATGCAAAGCATGATGTAAAAACTAAGATAGCACCTTTAAAAAATAAATCTCAAGGTTTAACTCACGACATGCAGAAGTGATGCGAGTGGATGGTCGGTGTTTATGACATGAATTTTAATTCATATTCTATTTCAATCTAGTTAAAAAAATACAGTATAATCGATTGTCTTTATCATCTCACACCCATGAAACAAATAACACATTCAGCTTCCTACCACTAGAATGCAGCAGTGAGAACCATGTATATGAGGCTAATTTAGACAACACAAATACATGAGCTATGCTAGGTCTGACGTCCATCATAAGTTTACTGCCATTCAAATCCATAGAAATAATAACAGTAAGATGAATTATATTGTTTTATAGACAAATCTGTATAAATCTTGTGTTGAACTCATGACCATTTTTATTTCTGCTTTTTATTTACAGAAAAATATTTATAAGTAGGATCATCTTATGCACTTGCTTTGTTAGGTGTTTTTTTTTTTATGTAAATCTAAATTATATATCATATTACATTCAGGGCCGGCTCTGCCTATAGGCAAAATAGGCAGCCGCCTAGGGTGCCCTCTTGAGGGGGCACTGCTCTGCTCGCCGCAAGAAAGTAAACCAGCCAGCATCTGAACCACTCGCTCACAGCCAGCATCTCTCCCACCAAACCAATACCCCTGCCCCCCCAGTATCATAATAATTAGCATTCTTCAGTCTGCAAGAGGAATGCAGCACCACTGCATGCAGCGCTCCTCTCTGAGGTCCACCCAGAATCCCGACAGTGCTTGTGTCTTATAATATCCTTCGCTCTGCCACCCCCCTCCCCAGTATGTCACCTCAATAGCATGGAAATATTACATGAGGAGGGGGTTTGTTACGGTGTATCACCCCAATAGTAGGGTGATAACATGAGGAGGAGGTTTGTTACAGTGTGTCAGCCTAAGATTAAGGAGATTACATGGAGAAGGGGGTTGTTACAGTGTGTCACTCTAGTAGTAAGGATTATATGGGAAAGGTGTTTGTGGCAGTGGGATGTGTCACAATGGACGGAGTCAAGGGGGCAGCAATATTAGCTTTCATCTAGGGTGGCAAAAATCTGTGCACCATCCATGGTTACATACAACACTTAGGGCCCCCGTACCACATAAAGCAAGGGCCCCTCTGAGACTCGGCCCCTGGCCACACCTCTGTCCCACCCCTCATCCTTATGCCCCACCCCTACACACAAAATAAAGAAATGTGTGTGAATATATTAAAGGGGTACTCCACCCCTAGACATCTCATCCCCTATCCAAAGGATAGGGGATAAGATGTCAGATCGTCGGGGACCCGCTGCTGGGGACCCCGGGGATCACTGCTGCAGCACCCCGCTATCATTACTGCGCAGAGCGAGATCGGGGCCGGAGCATCGTTACGTCACGGCTCCGCCCCTCGTGATATCACAGCCCGCCCCCATCAAAACAAGTCTATGGGAGGGGGCATGGCGGTCGTCACGCCCCCTGCCATAGACTTGCATTAAGGGGACGGGCTGTGATGTCATGATGGGTTGAGCCATGATGTCACGCTGCTCCGTCCCCTGTATTGCCCGTCATTACGCACAGAGCGAACTCACTCTGTGCAGTAATGATGGCGGGGTGCCGCAGCTGTGATCCCCGGGGTCCCCAGCAGCGGGACCACGGCGATCTAACATCTTATCCCCTATCCTTTGGATAGGGGATAAGATGCCAGGGGCGGAGTACCCCTTTAACATATATTCATGGTAACGTAGGTAAGATAATATTCCTTGACTAATAATACCAGTATACAAGGAAGATATATACCACCACACAATGACTGAATAATACTGTTACAGCACAGGAATTCTGCTGTGTGCACGATGCAGCAGAATCCCATTAGAAACAATGGGACTCTGTTGCAACATAATTTCTGAGCAAAATTTTTACTCTGGATTCCTGCTCAGAAATTTCGCCATGTAGACAAGGACAGTGTAATTTCCGCAGCATGAAATCTACTCACGTATTATGTTGTTACCAAATAAAATCAATGGGTGGCAACAAAATCGGATTGCAGAATTCATGCTGCGGAAATTCCGCTTGAGGAATTCCTTTTCGGACATTTTGCTAGTGGAATTTCAGGTGCCACCTGCAGCGGATTAGTTACGTGTGAACGTTACCTTAGGCAGTTTTTTTTTTTTTTTTTATTCTCCCCCATTGTAAATTTAGACTAAACAGTCTAAGAAGGCACCTGCTTTATTACACTGGCTCATGTGGTTTGATAAATCTGGCTCATCTTTAGGCTGTCTATAGTCGGTCATGCTTAAAACAACTATTAGTTGGCTTAAATTGTACCACTATCTTGAACCAGACTTTTGGCACAATTTTGGTACACAGTGACCTATCTTAAGGGTTTATTTACACATACAGTATTCTGTGCAGATTTGATGCACAGGATTTTCTGCTGCAGATTTCAATGTAAACTGAATGACTTGAAATCCTGCACATCAAATCTGCGCAGAATACTGTACGTGTGAATAGACCCTAAAGGGGTATTCAGAGTTAAATCACTAATACCTTGTCCCACAGGATAGGAAATAGATGTCAGATTGTTAGGAGTCTGATTGCTGGGAGCCGCACAATCTCAAGAATTGGGACCCATATGTATTTCATTTTTATTGGAGTTGCTAGTCACACATGAGTACTGCCACTCTATTCATTGTTCATAGGATGGGTAATAAATGTGTGATCGCCTCTCACAAATGCCTCTCCTAAATAAAATAGTAGTACACTTGCAAGCTCATGACTCCATTCACTGAGATTGCGCTTGGCTGCTACTGACAGTCTCATAACGTAAAACAAAGAACTGGCCATACAAGTGCACTACTACTCCATTCACACGGGACGCGCAGGGACCTCCATTCTTGATATTGATAGGCAGCCTCTTGCCAATGCCATAAAGTTGATTGCCGCATCTTAATGTGTTAAAATTGATTGCCGGTTAGCTCAGGGAAGATGAGTGTGACCACCCCAGCAAAATCTCAATGTCTTCATCAACTGAGAGAACGAGCAGAAGTACTCTACCTGTCTCCAGTTTGCATGGCCGGCGCTCTAATAGTGCAGGCAGCCTCAACAGCCTGTACATATGGAACACTGATAACACTGATCAATGTTGTGCTATGACTGTAATGACAACATTGCATGTAATAGTGTCCTAAGAGGACTAAAAATAGTAAATAAAATGTAAAAAAAATAGTTAATAAATGGGAATTAACCCCTTCCCTAATAAAAATTTTAATCACCCCCTTCCCATTTTTCAAATAAAATATTGTAAACAAAAATAAACATAAACATATGTGGTATCGCTGCATTTGTAACTGTCCAAACTATTAACATACAATTATAAATATTAACACTGCATGTTTTTAAGGGGTGTGATTCTGTTTTTGTGTATTGTTTACTATTATATTTTGAATACCCAATAACATTTTTATTGATTCCAGTCTTTGGTATATACTTTTTTGTGTATTTCATTACACCATATTGGTAAGAACATTGTAGGTTATTGTTGCTTTAATATTCTTTGCCTTTGTTTTTGTGACTATTGCAGATATTTTGTGTATTGGTGGTCTTATTCATGTAGGTTTTATAATGTTAATTAAACTGCATGCTCAATGGTGTAAACGTAAAAAATACCAAAGTTGCCAGAAATGAGTATGTTTGGTCACCTTATATATCAGTGTTTCATTGTAGATTAAGTGATATAATGAGGGATGTCATTATAAAGTACAATTGTTGGTTGTCACGATCACACCCTATCGGTCTAGCCAAGAAATTAGAGAGAGTGTGATGGTGCAAGGGTTAAGGCCACCAGACCTCTGGGTATGCACTACTTGTCCCAGCAAGTCACCAAATTAACCCTTAGATAAACGTGTTTCCACCATAGCTGCCTTCAGAAAGGTGAGCTCATATATTTAGAGATCAAAGACCAGAGCTGATTAATTAAACATTTAATCTGATAAAAGTTATCACAGTGCTAAATATATAAAAATACAGGAACAAATGACATACAGGTATAACAATATATAAAAGAGTTTATCAAGACAAGTTCAGAAAACAAAAGATGAAGTTCTTACTACATGATGATATAGCAGTCCATGAGAGTGAGTTCCAGCTGTTCTTAGGATGGTCTTGTCAGCTTGTTGCACAGCATTGAACACCCTGAGTCTAGCATTGTTAAATATTATATATCTGCCTTTTTGGAAGGGAGACTCCATTCCCCCCTCCCCTCTAATCCCAGCAGGGGGTCTTCTCTCTTCCTGGCCCCTTATCTGTTTGATTATATGATGGGACTAGAGTGCATGACTTTAAAAAAGCCTTTGACTTCAAAGGAGATGTAAAAAAACAGCCAGACCCCCAATAAAATGCAATATACAAACCCACAGTCTGAATGACCTCTCACCCCCAGGTCTTGGATAATCCATCACACACAGTTATAATTTATAATACACATATAGGATTTTAATAATCAGGCCTTGGGCCTGACAGTGGTGCAAATAAACAAGCCCTCATATGAGTCTGTAAGTAAAAAAATTAACGTGTTATGGGTATAAGAAGGTGAAGAGGAAAGAACAAAAGTGCAAAAATTTTAAATCTCTGCGTCCTTAAGGGGCTAAGCTTTTTAAAAACTCAATCAAACTATTCCGAATATATTTTTGAAGGTCACCCAAAAGGGACTCTTCTTTAGGAAATCACAAGACACTTAAAAACTTAGATCAAATAAATAAAATATGCCTACACCCTTGTCTTAAACTATGCCTTAAATCATTTTTGTGCCTGGTACTAAATGGTAAACTAAGCCATGTTTTGTCTGGAGAACTGTGTTCAATCTATCTCAAGGACAAAACTCCAGCGTATAAACAAAAAAAGGACTGATGTAAGGTCATGCACATCGCTGGGAGCCTTTAATAGAAGGGGACAATGTGGAAGGAATATGGAAATAGTGAGGGGATCTAGAAATATTTACCACCAGCATTTACATGTCTGAGGCAAGAGAGAGAATGAGGAATCTGTTTTTATTGAAAAACTCAGTTTTTATGTGATTTATGTGTTTGTGAGTAACACTGGAAAGATGTAAAACTATAATTGTAGTGATATATTACCACACAGTTCATTCAGGCTCAAGTAGTTTTTGTTTTAGGGGAAAACAAGCTAAGAGTTCTTTATGTGTTTCATAAAGCTTTCTTACAAGTACAATGACATTTACCAGAGCCGTCAGTTATGTACAATACAGGGAGCCGGCAAAGTCCTTCCACATTTAATATTATGCATAAATATATTTCTGTTAGCATTCAACAGCACTTTATTGTTTATTTAAATCCAAATAGCCTGCAGTATTGTGCAAGATGAATTTTACAAGATAGTCAAGTATATTGATCTCCACTGCAGTTCATATTTATTGCTATCTCTATGCAGATTATGAGATTTTTTTAAGTGTGTGTTCTCTTTTCATATCCTTTTATAGGTCACAGCAGTAATGTATATTCATGAGAGGTTATTACTTATAGTAACGTTATATAGCACCTGTTGTCTACTGAAATAAAGTGACCATTTTTCAAGCATGTGGAAAACGGTGTTTAGTGGCAATGCACACACTACATGGTTAAATGTCCATTGTTTATTATATCATACAGATGTAGCCATGGGTATGTTGGACTTGTTAACTCAACACAGCAATGTGTTGTGTTGTGATATCCTAATGCACCAGGGATGATGTGATAATGATGATGATTATTATTTCTAGCTGAGTACCCGACATTAACTGTTTTTTCTACCTAAATCCTGTTAGAGAAGCAACAATGATTATCTTGTCCTCATATCCTGTCCTTATATCTCATCCACATATCATGTCCTCATTTCTCGTCCTCATATTCAGTCCTCATACATCTAGTCCTCATATCCCATGCCCATTTCTCGTCCTCATATCCCAACCTCATATCCCATCCTCATACCCAGTCCTCTTTTACCTCCCTTATATCTCAACATTATATCCCAACCTCATATCCCATTCTCATATACGATGCCCATATCACAACCTCATATCTTGTCCCCATATCCCAACCTCACATCTTGCCCACATATCCCAACCTCAAATCCCATCCTGATATCTCATCCTGGGCAATATGCTAAAAAGTCCCAGGCAATCTCCTGGGCAGTCCTGGGCAGTATGCTAAAAAGTCCCAGGCAATCTCTGCAGCCCGAGAGAAACGTGATCAGAAGGTGTAAGGCTGGGTTTACATATATCAGGCATCCGGCATAGTTTCCCTCCATTGTATACCGGAGAGAAACTGAAGCTAAAACTAATCCCATTCATTTGAATGGGACAGTTCACAATCATCCAGCATCTCAATTTTGACGCCGGATGGTTAGACATGCCGGAGGGCACCGGAAAGAGGAACGCAGCTTGCACCATACAGAAACAATGGATGTCAGATGCCATACAACTGACGGCACAACTTGTGTCGAGATCTAGGCTGAGTTCACTTATGTCGGATGCTGGACATATGTGAACCCAGCCGTACATAGACTTGCATGGGACATTAGACAAAAACACCCATCCTGGAACATACATATATACGTTGAATTTTCCATGCAAAAATATTATTTGACCAACATGTTAGGACTGACATGTCAACTGACCTAAACTTTAGGAGTGCAATACAATATTTTAATGCACCAGGGATCAAGATGGTGCTTGCAGCATCTGTATATTTCTAATTGTAATGATAGGGCATGACTAGTGTGTTGGTTAATATAGTATAGAATGTGTCACCAAATTATAGATATTAGCTAGTGGAAGTGCACCCAATACATGATATACCCCACACTCTAGATTTCCTCTTTGTTTGTTGATCAAGCAATGGTGGGAGCTGACAGATCCTGTAAAAATATATGTAAAATTAATAAAACAAGATGTGCTAATACACTATGTCATTCATATTGGTTATGGTAAGGCTAGGTTAACATTGCCGTTGTTCTCCATTCTGTTCTGGGTCCATCCGGCTCTTAATTTTTTTGAACGGAACGGCCCCAAAAATGAGTTAGAGAAAAACAACTGACTGCACCTGGTCTTGTAGATTAACCTCTTAAGGACGCAGGGCGTACCTGTACACCCTGCGCCTGGTCCTGGTATTTAAAACGGGATCACGCCGTGACCCCGCATCATACCGGGCCAGGACCCTGGGCTAATAGCGCGCAGCACAGATCGTTGTGTCACGCGCTATTAACCCTTCAGACGCGACATTCAAAGTTGATCGCCGCATCCAAAACGAAAAGCTTCCCAGCAACTCAGTCGGGCTGATCGGGACTATCGCGATATAATCGCAATGTCGCGATCAGCTAGGACGCGAGCGGAGGCCCCCTTACCTTGCTCCGTTGCGTCCGATCTGCGTTTGAGCTGCAGGCTTGAGCAATCGAGCCACTAGAACGCTGATCCATGCAAAGCTATGGCTTTACAGGGATCAGGGTAAAAGATCAGTGTGTGCAGTGTTATAGCCCCCTATGGGAGCTATAACACTGCAAAAAAAAAGTGAAAAAAAAAGTTAATAAAGGTCATTTAACCCCTTCCCTAATAAAAGTTTGAATCACCCCCTTTTTCCCATAAAAAAAACTGTGTAAATAAAAATAAACATATGTGTTATCGCCGCATGCTTAAATGTCCGAATTATAAAAATATATAATTCATTTAACCGCACAGTCAATGGCGTACGCGCAAAAAAATTCCAAAATCCAAAATAGCGTATTTTTGGTAATTTTTTACATCATGAATAAATGATGGTACCGATAAAAACTTCAGAACACGGCGCAAGAAATGAGCCCTCATACCGGCCTGTATGCGGAAAAATAAAAAAAGTTATAGGGGTCAGAAGATGAGAATTTTTAATGTATACATTTTCCTGCATGTAGTTATGATTTTTTTCAGAAGTACGACAAAATCAAACATATATAAGTAGGGTATCATTTTAACCATATGGACCTACAGAATAAAGATAAGGTGTAATTTTTTACCAAAAAATGCACTGCGTAGAAATGGAAGCCCACAAAAGTTACAAAATGAAACTTTTTCTTCAATTTTTTTCCGTTTCGCCGTGGATTTTTTGGTAAAATGACTAATGTCACTGCAAAGTAGAATTGGTGGTGCAAAAAATAAGCCATAATGTGGTTTTGTGGGGGCAAAATTGAAAGCATTATGATTTTTAGAAGGTGATAAGGTGATGAGGAAAAAATGAAAATGCAAAAACGCCTCACTCTACTTCTGCTTTACTATCCCTCTTTCCTCCTCTACCACTTATGTATCACTCCCACTATCTACGTTCGGTGTCACGTATATTTGCCGTGTAGTAACACTTAAGCTTTGCTTGTTTTGGTAAGGACTCCCTTCCCTCCTCTTTTTATAACAATTTGTTATGTTGTCTCTTTTTGTCTGGATGTACTTGCCTCGTATGTGATGCTCCATTGATAAGTTGCACTGCTTTTCTCTTTTGAGTTTTGTGCCCCCTTGTCTGCTTTCATAACAGGACATCGAGCCACGGCTACGCAGACACTAGTCTGCATTATCAGTCCACTCCCTGTTAAGTGTCCAGACTATGGAGGTTTTAGGGGATTGTGTTAATGTAGGCCCCTGTATAGACACTGTACTATGTGATGCCTGTGTACTGTGCTTTCATTCAGTGATACTTTCTTTTTTGATTTCTGTTTACTGACTGTAAAACCTTTAATAAAGTTTACTTTGAAAAAAAAAAAAAAAAATAAGAAAATGCAAAAATGGAATAACGCTCCTTAAGGGGTTACTGGAGAAAAAAATAGTGCATACATCCTTCGTTTTGATTGACTTGCCAATCCTAATGGGTTGGAAACAAAAATATAATAATAGTATAATTTCTAATCAATAGAATACATTCTGCTTGTACCCGGGTGATGCCAGTCATTACCTTATTTTCTCGAGGCTGATAAAAGAGAGATATAATGATCAAGGAATCACTAAAAATTTATTGAATTCTATCTAAATTGATGGGAGGAACAGACCATCAATACAAGAATCGGATTGTAGACAGGTGCCTGAATGCTTTATATTTTATAGACCATTCAAAAATGATCCATCTTATAATGGCGCAACATATTTCAATTAAAGTTTCCAGCATTATAAAGAATCTATTAGGTAACAGGTCTTTTCCTGAATTACCTAAATGCCCCAATTAAATCAAGCAGTATTTTGGGCATTTGTGCTTTAAGTGTTTTTCTTTCGGCAATAAAACCTGACAAAGCTGGCTTCTGCCGGTCAAATTCCAAGTACAGTTTAGCAATTTGAGCACACAAATTTAGTTTGGTATTAAGCTAATCACCATTCACCAGCTGAAAAGACGTCTGCTTCACTGGTGACAATGTGCCATTTCAGTACTAAGTGCCAAGACATTGGCTCACATAGCATGCTTATTACAATATTATCTGTGGGAAAAGGCGAGCGTTGCTTGGATAACAAGTATAGACAAGGGATGAAACAGCAATAGAAAGAAACTGCTTTTCTTCAGCAGAGTAGTTGAGGAACCCATATGGGTCTATAAAGAAAACTGCAATAATTTTATTAGGTGTTTTTATATCATAGAACTCTTTGCCAGCCACATCGAATGGTGACATGCGGTAAACGTGTTTTAAAAAGTGGCTTTTGAAAAGTGTTTTTAAGGCCGTTCTACACTCAAATAATCATGTAGATCTCTAGAAGCAATTGCTTTATTGCTTATAATGTACTAAGTTCTGAAAGTCAGTAGTTGTCTGGAGACATACTGAAATGATACCATATTGGCTTCTCAATATTGTGGGTAATGGCTTGGGTCATGCTGGCTAGGAATCTAAGCCTTTAGTCTCTTAAAGGGGTACTCTGGTGGAAATGTATTTTTACAAATCAACTGGTGCCAGAAAGTTATACAGATTTGTAAATTATTTCTATTTAAAAAAATCTTAATCCTTTCAGTACTTATCAGTTGCTGTATGCTTCAGAGGAAGCTGAATAGTTCTTTTCAGTCTGATGACAGTGCTCACTGCAGTTTAGAGAGGATGACACAGCAAGCACACAGTTTAGAGAGGATGACTCAGCAGTGACAAACAGGGATTGAGAGTCATCTGAACTGCAGCTGCAGTGGACTGGGGTGAGTATTGCTATGTATGTGAATATATGAAATGTAAATATTAGTACACACTGTCCATAAGAATGAACATTCAGGGCCCTCACCACTACTGCTCCAGCGTAACTTTATTGAAGATCCGTATCCAATATCAACTGTGCGAGACAGACATCAACTTTTGCAGGGGTGCTTCTCTGAGCGACGGTGCCATTTCATGCTACAATTGCGCTTCGACTGGCCCACATGTCATGGTGTTTCCAGACACGTCTATATAACCCCTGACCTTAGTCGTCATGGTTACATATAACAAACAGAAAACGTGTAGGATAAAAACATGTCTAAAACCAAAGCAGAGAGAACTTACAATAAAACATTAAGCTCCGTCCTATCATTCAGTCCTACCGGATCTATAGCTTCCAGTCTTAATATCCATCTAGCTTCTTTTCTATTCAGCAACTCGTCCTGATATTTTCCATCCCGTGCATGCTCAACTCTTTCCAGGGCGGATAAATGAAAGGCATTCTGTTCGTTATTATAAGCTTCATTAATGTGTTGAATAAACCGCGCCGCTCCTATCCACATCCTCACGCCGTGAACATGCTCCCGGATGGGATGAAACAAGGGACGACTAGTCTTTCCTATATAGAATCTATTGCACTTACAAGTCAAAGCATACACCACGTGAGTAGACCAGCATGTACAGTAACTAGTAACTCTTACTTTGTAACCATTTAGGACAAATTCTTTCTGTTTGGAATTCAGATGGCAGTATGAACATGAGCAACAACAGAAATTCCCCGTTGGTCTCTGTTTAGACAGCCAATCTTTTTTTCTTAAATTTTTTTCGGTTTCTTGATCCTCCCATTTCTAACATATGAGGGTTACATAGTTACATAGTTACATAGTTAGTACGGTCGAAAAAAGACATATGTCCATCAAGTTCAACCAGGGAATTAAGGGGTAGGGGTGTGGCGCGATATTGAGGAAGGGATGGGATTTTATATTTCTTCATAAGCATTAATGTTATTTTGTTCCAGGAATGTATCTAATCCTGTTTTAAAGCTGTTAATTGTTCCTGCTGTGACCAGTTCCTGAGGTAGACCGTTCCATAAATTCACAGTCCTCACGGTAAAGAAGGAGTGTCGCCCCTAGAGACTAAACTTTTTCTTCTCCAGACGGAGGGAGTGCCCCCTCGTCCTTTGGGGGGGTTTAACCTGGAACAGTTTTTCTCCATATTTTTTGTATGGGCCATTAATATACTTATATACGTTTATCATATCCCCCCTTAAACGTCTCTTCTCAAGACTAAACAATTGTAACTCCTTTAATCGCTCCTCATAGCTAAGGTTTACAATTTGACTTAGATGGGAGGAACTTAATTTTAATAATGGCAGTAAATATCAGGTGATAGGTCAAGAAACTGTAAAAAGATGTGTAATCAGTGCATTTTTAATGAGAGTGATATCAAAATTTTGGGGGGCTTACCACTGGTCCACTTTAATGTAAACTGTGTTCTAGTTTCCTTAAATGCATGCAAGCAGGAGGAATACTAAGCACAGAAAATGAAAACCAATGGGACTTATTCCCTTTCATTGTGGGTTCCCAGAATTGGTGAGGTCCTGCAGTGGGTTCTCCCTAATGGTGGCAACAGGCAGGCAGGCAGACAGATTTTTATTTGTTATCTATTTTTATTTTTTTACTCTATGACAGGAAGAGTACTATTCCACATACTGTAAAATGAAAAGAATAAAAGAATAAAATCATACAGTACATACAAGTTTGACTGGAAAGCTGTGCAACCCCCTTCTGGCAGTGAAAAAATAAGCAAATGATTTACCTCTCGCAAGCTTTTATTAAGCCCTGTTTGCCCAGGTGAAAATGTACCTGGTGACCTTTAAGCCGGATTATTGGTTTTGCATGTCCCTAACCCCAGATTTTCTGCTTAGGCTGCATTCACACCATGTTTTTGCAATACAGTTCCTGTATACGTTTTCAATTTCAAAACCGTATGGAACCGTATTGAAAACCATATGCATTGACTCTCCAAAGCCGCATGCCAAATGATGCATCCATTTTGCATCTCGTATGGTTTTGTTCGATTTTTTCCCGTACTTTTTTCCGTTTCTTGGAGTTTCAATCAAACAAGTGAAACTTTATTCATAATGGAGTGAAAAGTTAAAAACTTTTACTTTTTTCTTAAAAAAACAGATGCAACCGGGCATCATTTTTCAAACCGTATACGGTATACAGGTTAAAATTTGTACACGTGTTTTGATACAGTTTAGTCTGGTTTTGAGGAATCTGTTTTTCATCACAAACTGGAACTGTATTGCAAAAACGTGGTGTGAATGCAGCCTTACTATGAATTTGTAGACACTCTTATACTGCGTTTAGTTGTCCTCTGTTCTCATTTTTTGGCCACCTTTTGGATTTATGTATGCTATTACATAAAAATCGGAGAGATTGCTAAATGTTATTTTATGTAATATGGTCGCAAAATGGAGGGGAAAAAAAATGTTATTGCTTTAAGTTTCCTGAGTGTGGTCAATAAATCATTTCAACTGATGTCTTTATATTAGAAGAATTCTCTGCCATATTTTTGGCTCCCTCACTTGTTCTCAGTAGCTTAATGACAGCTGAATAATGTTCTGCTATCATCCGTTCTTGTAGAATGAATAAAACGATAATCCAGTTTGAATGTGACACTAACAAGATAGATTTCCCTTAAAGTGAGCATTGTGTCCATCCCTTTTATTTCCACAAAACTGTGCATCGTGTCTAGGCTTTTTTTTGTCCCCAAGTGGGAATTTTTATTTTACTATGTGTGAAGTTATTCTTTATTCCCTCTGAAGTGTATATTGTGTCTATATCTTTACATAGCCATGAAGAATAAGAGAACTTCCCCTTAAACTAATTTAAAAACACCTGTGTCAGGCCCAAGGCCTGATTATGGAAACATACATGTGTTTTATAATTGTATCTGTGTATAAACTAAGACCTGGGGGTGAGGGTCATTCAGACTGTGTGTTTGTGTATTGCATTTTATTGGGGGTCTGGCTGTTTGGTATCTCCTTTGAAGTCATGCACTCTGGTCACATCATATAATCAAACAGATAAGGGGTCAGGAAGAGAGATGCCCCACCTGGTGGGATCAGAGGGGAGGGGGGGAATGGAGTTTCCCTCCAAAGAAGCAGATAAGACTTAAAATGCTGGACTCAACTGTTGTTCAAGGCTGTGCCCAAAGCTGACAAGAGCTGGACTCTCACTGACAAGGACGGCTATATCATCATGCTGTAAGAACTTCATCTTTTGTTTTCTGAACTTGCCTTGCTAAATTCTTTCATGTTTTTGTAACCATATGTTATTTGTTTATATATATATATATATATATATATATATATATATATAGCACTGTGATACCTTTTATCAGGTTAAATGTTTAATTAATCAGCTCTGGTCTTTGATCTCTAAATATATGAGCTCACCTTTCTGAAGGCAGCTCTGGCGTAAACACGTTTATCTAAGGGTTAATTTGGTGACTTGCTGGGACTAGTAGTGGATACCCAGAGGTCTGGTGGCCTTAACCCTTGCACCATCACACCCTCTCTAGCATCTTAGCTAGACTGATAGGGTGTGATCGTGACAACCTGGAAATATAGATCTTTAAGTCCAGACATCCTTTGTGTGGCGTAAAAACGAATACTGCCATACAGTGACCATAGAGTAGTTAGATACCAAATCTACACAGGCGCTCTGCACATTATTAGTACCCTGCAGGCTTTAGAAGAGAATACAGCACAAATCAGATCAGTCACAAGTAGAATACACAACAATTATAATGAACCTGGAACTTTTTCTGTCCTATCTTAGTAGATCATTTAATTAAAGAACACATTACCTGTGTGTTGTATGCTGGCTTGTGTAATAGTGACAAATAGACAGTTTGTGACGTCAGAGTAGCGTTAACCATCATGCTCTAAGGATTCAGCAACTCTCCTGGGCCAAGTACTGGTCAATAAAGACACCAGATGCAGGGTTACGGTGATGTTAGACTTGTGACTTGAGACCACCCATGCTGACTTGAGACTCACTGCAGTGCTTCCCCGGAATTAGCTTACCGCCAGGCTTGGACTTCAGACTTTTGTTGCTTGAGGCTTTCTATCTCCTGCTGTCCCAGACTTCCAGACTAGACCTCTGTGGAGGGGCGGACTGGTAGATGCATGGTTACAGACTTTAGACTTCTCCACAGGATTCCTTCAGGTTACCACAGACTTCTCTCAATTCCTCTCTACACTGAACTAACAAGTTCCTCCCCCTAAACTATTTAATGCCTTAGCTAGGGGGCATCCCATTGGGCATAAAAATCACATAGTTTACTCTGCATTAGCTCCCTTAACCCCTTGAGGACTCAGCCCATTTGGGCCTTAAGGACACAGACAATTTAATTTTTACAAAATATCAAAGTGAGAAAAAGGTTGCTTCTGCACTCACCCTTCTAGCGCTGTGTCACTGAGTTGGTCCATGTACGGCCGGCCGCTGTACGGGAGATGATACGGAGAGATCGCTACAGCCGGAGCTGAGCGGAGACAGCTACGAGCTCGTTTCGCGGTTAAAACCGCTTCTTCGGGCCTCACCTCAGAGGTGAGGCCCGAAGAAGCGGTTTTAACCGCGAAACGAGCTCGTAGCTGTCTCCGCTCAGCTCCGGCTGTAGCGATCTCTCCGTATCATCTCCCGTACAGCGGCCGGCCGTACATGGACCAACTCAGTGACACAGCGCTAGAAGGGTGAGTGCAGAAGCAACCTTTTTCTCACTTTGATATTTTGGACATTGTTCTCTCCTGCTTTCTTGCACCACCCCGCTCCATACCTCCGATTTCCCCTGTTACAGTGTACACACTCCCGGACATTGTGGGTGACCGCGGTGCGGTCCTATCTCTTTTTTTCTCCCCTCCAAATTTAATTTTTACGTTTTCGTTTTTTCCTCCTCGCCTTCAAAAAAATCATAGCTCTTTTATATTTTCATCCACAGACTAGTATGAGGGCTTGTTTTTTGCGTGACCAGTTGTCCGTTGTAATGCCATCACTCACTTTACCATAACATGTATGGCGCAACCAAAAAAATACTATTTGTGTGGTGAAATTAAAAAGAAAACCGCAATTTGCTAATTTTGGAAGGTTTCGTTTTCACACTGTACTATTTACGGTAAAAATGACATGTTTCCTTTATTCTTTGGGTCAATACGATTAAAATGATACCCATGATAATATACTTTTCTATTACTGTTGTGCTTTAAAAAAATTGCAAACTTTTTAACCAAAGTTGTGTGTTTAAAATCCCCTACTTTGAAGACCTATAACTTTTTCATTTTTCCGTATAAGCGGCTGTAATCTGTAATTTTTATTGATACCATATTTGTTTATATAAAACTTTTTATCCATTTTTCATAAATTTTTTGGGGAATAAAATGTTATAAAAAAGCAGCTCTTTTGGAATTTTTTTTTTGACAGTCACGCGGTTCACCGTACGGTATCATTAACATTTTATTTTAATAGTTGAGATATTTACACACGCGGTGATACCAAATATGTATATAAAATATTTTTTAACACTTTTTGGGGGTGAAATAGGGAAAATGGGACAATTTACGGTTTTATTGGGGGAGGGGGGTTTTCAAATTTTTTTTTACTTTATTTTCTTACTTTTTTACTTTTATTTTTACACTTTAATAGTCCCCATAGGGGACAATTTATAGCAATCATTCGATTGCTAATACTGTTCAGTGCTATGTATAGGACATAGCACTGATCAGTTATCGGTCATCTTCTGCTCTGGTCTGTGGGAAGGCAGCAGAGCCAGGTGAGGGGACCTCCGTCTGCCGTGCTGGATGATCGGATCGCCGTGGCAGCGCTGCGGGCGATCCGATCATCCATTTTAATGACCGTGATGCTGCAGATGCCGCGATCTGTGATCACGGCATCTGAGGGGTTAATAGCGGACATGCGATCAGCAGCCGGGACCTGCAGGCGCATGATCCAGGCATCTCTCTGATGCTCGCAGTTATGCTTAGAATGTAAATGTATGTCCTGGTGCATTAAGTACCACCTCACCAGGACGTACATTTACGTCTAGCGTCATTAAGGGGTTAAAGGGGCATTCCGCTACCCCAGTGTTCAGAACATTTTGTTCCAAACACTTGGAGCAGGCGGCATGGTTGTGATGTCACAGCCACGCCCCTCATGACATCACACCACGCCTCCTCAATGCAAGTCTATTGGTGGGGGTGTGATGGCCACCACGCTTGCTCCAATAGACTTTCAATGAAGGGGCATGGCTGGGCGTCGCGAGGAGGCATAGCAGTGATATCACGACCCTGCCGTCCACACCCAGCGTTCTAAAGGAACACCAGGTGCTGAACAGAGATTGTGGGGGTCCCACCGCTGGGTAGTGGATAAGATGTCTAGGGAAGGAGTACCCCTTTAAAGGCACAATAACACTGAAAATCATTTACATTTCAAAAATCGCAAAACTGCAAAACACAATGTACACTGGAGTAGTGTGCCCAGAACAAATATACCACAAGTGTCTGAGGCAACATTTACCTGACAGGACAACATTCTGCACTGGGTCACCAAAATATTTTTTGTGTTAAGAGCTGTTACTATGCAGTCTGACAGTCTCCAACTATTGTTGGCAATATCAGTCTTTTTAGGGACTTTAGGGACTTTTTAGGGACTATTCCCTGTGTACTGTACATTGTGCTTTTCCTGTTAACTCTTTGTATCCAGACCTGCTTCCCTGACATCTGTACTGTGTTCTGTTATTTGTTTTGGACCTTGTTATGTCCATGCACTTACTCAGAACAGGGACCGCTGTCCAGTTGAGGATCCATCACCTAGGGCGGATACCCAAGTATGCAGGGAAAGTGACTGTGGGTGAGCAAAGGGCTGCACCTATTCCTGCCCAAGTGAAAATTACAAGGATTTACTATAACACACCTCAGGAGGGATGACAGCTCCTCTAATCCGGTGACTCACTTTCCTTTTTCTTAACCATCTTGCCCAAACAGTTATGAAGACTTCCCCTGATGACTGCAGAGTTGCTGCTGAGACATCAGTGATCTCTCACTTCTGTAGTTATTTTCAGTCTCTAAAGCGACACAAATTCATTCAGATTCCAGGCTCTTAGATAAATACAGAACAGAACCTATAAACTAAAACAGACCTCAGACCAGACCCACTAAACTAATTAAGGCCCCAGATCAGAGATCCTCAACTAATACATAGCCCAGTCCAGAGCCCATAAACTAAAACAGACCCTAGAGCAGGCCCCAAAGTAATAAAGACCTCAGACCCCTTAACTAATACAGACTCTACAACCCCTAAACTAATACAGATATCCAGGGCCAGCCCTACAATGGGTCCCGGTGGGGCCATGGTCCCAGGTGGCACATTTTTAGGGGTGGCACTCTCGTACTGCTGCGCTGCCACCAGCCCCCCACCACATGGCTGCCGTCAGGAGGGTACAGCAAGCAACCCAGCTGCGGCAGCTGGAGCACAGAAGCAGAAGTCCGCTGTATAATCAGAGGTCTCCTGCTTCTGCATACCAGACTCCGGTGAGTGATTGATCACTCACCAGAAGCCGGAACTTCTTCTGCGCTCCCACACACAAGTGACATCATCAGATGCCGGAGCTCAGAGGAAGAGGAAAAAAGAGGCCTGAGGGAGCCACTGGGAAAGAAGAAGAAAGATCCACAGGAGGTAAGCATGTGGGGCGGGCTAGAGGGTGCCTAACTAATGTGGAGGAGCATCTGCCTAACTAATGTGGGGGAGCATCTGCCGCCTAACCTATTGTGGGGGAACATCTGCCAAACTAATGTGGGGAAGCATCTGCCTAACTAATGTGGGGGGAACATCTGCTGCCTAACCTATTGTGGGGGAACATCTGCCACCTAACCTATTGTGGGGGAACATCTGCCAAACTAATGTGGGGGAGCATCTGCCTAACTAATGTGGGGGAACATCTGCCTAACTAAAGTGGGGGAACATCTGCCGCCTAATCTATTGTGGGGGAACATCTGCCGCTTAATGTGGGGGAACATCTGCTTACCTAATGTGGGTGAACATCTTCTTACCTAATGTGGGGAAACATCTACTTACCTAATGTGAGGGAAAATCTGCTGCCTAACCTATTGTGGGGCAACATCTCCTGCCTAATGTGGGGGAACATCTTCTTACCTAATGTGGGAGAACATCTGCCACCTAACCTATTGTGGGGGAACATCTGCCGCCTAACCTATTGTGGGGGAATACAGCACAGCACAGGGAGTATGATTGATGGGAAACATTCAATAAAAGGTGTCTATTTTTTTTTTTTTTGTAACCTTACATGATGGGTAAAACTAGTACATTAATGGGGGCCACAGTGAGGATAATGGAGTTGTGGTCAAGAATGCACAGTGGGATTGACAAAGGAGGCCGAGGACAGAAATCTCAACATATTGAAGGAAACCTGTCATCAAAAGTTTTATGCTGCCCAGATCTCGGGCAGCAAAAAACTGGTGCATGCAGTGTGATTCCAGAACACTAACAATTACTCTGATAAGCTTGGGCATTGCAAAGGAATCATAATTTAAAATTGCCTCCAGGATCCAAGTAACTGGTCATGGGGAACGGTGCTGCCAGTACAGAGTGACATGTCTTTCCCTATACACAGATGGAAAGAGATGCATCTCTCAGACTGGCCCGATGGGAAGCAGCTGCAGGGACCTGCACGCAACTCCAAAACTACCTTCCGGGGTCCCAGTGGCATTTTTCAGCTTACTCTGAAATGCCCAAGCGTAATTCACAGTGTCCCAGCATGGTACAGCCTGCACAAGTTTTATGCTACACAGTTTGTGCAGCATAAAACCAATGACAGGTTCCCTGTAAGCTACAGCATAAAAAATATCCAAATCCAGCTAGGTCAATATATCTGCACATAAGTAATAGTGAAGTCTATCCATAATGGTTTGTTACTAGTTTGTTATAATTTGAGTTGCATTCATTTTGCAGTATTTATATACTGTATGCCTGTGAGTTAGAAATGAATATTTGTTTTCATTTTATTCTTATTAAATCACCTATCATGTTGTGTTGGCATTAAACATGTACATGTACAAAAACATTTAGTTTTTTCAAAAGCAAACACTGGATCCGTGTTTAGAAAATAAAATATTCACATTTTTCTGATATAAAAGAACAAGTTATAATATCTCTAAACTTTCTACTAAACCTGTCACTTAACTCCTTAACGACGCCAGATGTAAATGTATGTCCTGGTGAGCTGGTTCTTAATGCACTAGGACATACATTTACGTCCTATATATAACCTCGAGCATCGTCATGCGCTGCAGGTCCCAGCTGCTGATAGCAGCCAGGGACCCGCCGGTAATGGCGGACGTCCGCAATCGCCCGGATGTCAGCCATTAACCCATCAGATGCCGTGATCAATACAGATACCAGCATGGCAGCCGAAGGTCCTCTCACCTGCCTCTGCTGCCTTTCAGGGGTCTTCTGCTCTGGTCTGCGATCCAGCAGACCAGAGCAGAAGATGACCGATAATACTGATCAGTGCTATGTCCTATGCATAGCACTGAACAGTATTAGCAATGGAATGATTGCTATAAATAGTCCCCTATGGGGACTATTAGTGTAAAAAAAAAAAAAAATTTGAAAAACCCCCTCCCCCAATAGAAATGCAAATTGTCCCATTTTCCCTATTTCACCCCCAAAAAGTGTAAAAAAAATATTTTATATTCATATTTGGTATCCAAAATAGCGTTTTTTTTAATAACATTTTATTCCAAAAAAAATTTATAAAAAATTTATTAAAAGCTTTATATAAGCAAATATGGTATCAATAAAAAGTACAGATCACGGCACAAAAAATGAGCCCTCATACCGCCGCTTAAACGGAAAAAGTTATAGGTCTTCAAAATAGCGGGATTTTAAACGTACTAATTTGGTTAAACAGTTTGCAATTTTTTTTAAGCGCAACAGTAATAGAAAAGTATGTTATCATGGGTATCATTTTAATTGTATTGACCCAAATTTTTACCATAAATTGTACGGCATGAAAACAAAACCTTCCAAAATTTGCAAAATTTCAGTTTTTTTTAAATTTCCCCACACAAATAGTATTTTTTCGGTTGCGCCATACGTAAAAATAAAACGTAAAAATTAAATTGTCTGAGTCCTTAGGGCCCAAATGGGCTGAGTCCTTAAGGGGTTAAGGAATTACTGTTATGAAAAACAACTTTTGCCATGTCGATCAAACATATGAAAATTTATTGATCTTACCGATTCTTATGTCTGAGACCCGCTCCGATTGTGAGTTATTACCAGGGGAAGTAGGCTGCATTGCGCTTTGCTCCCTAAAAAGGTGAAAGATCAGGCCAGACCTTCTGCTAAATCCCATCTGATCAGTAATATAGCTCACAAATTGAGAAAGTCAGATGCCCCAGATAAAATCAGATGACCCAGGATAAACGTCATCTACAGTATGTCATACAAATAAGCTGTAAATGACTGACATCAGGGTTGTTAATAATAAAGGTAATCCAAACCAGTGCAAAATATACTTATAAACCTTGAAGAAAACTGGGGTCCCCAATGCTGTCTATACATTTTAGTGGTAACCTCTTTAAAGGGGTACTCCAGTGGAAAACTTTTTTTTTTTAATCAACTGGTGCGAGAAAGTTAACCCCTTAAGGACTCAGGGTTTTTCCATTTTTGCACTTTCGTTTTTTCCTCCTTACCTTTTAAAAATCATAACCCTTTCAATTTTCCACCTAAAAATCCATATTATGGCTTATTTTTTGCATCGCCAATTCTACTTTGCAGTGACATTAGTTATTTTACCCAAAAATGCACGGCGAAACGGAAAAAAAAATCATTGTGCGACAAAATCGAACAAAAAATGCCATTTTGTAACTTTTGGGGGCTTCCGTTTCTACGCAGTGAATATTTTGGTAAAAATTACGCCTTATCATTATTCTGTAGGTCCATACGGTTAAAATGATACCCTACTTATATAGGTTTGATTTTGTCGCACTTCTGGAAAAAATCATAACTACATGCAGGAAAATTTATACGTTTAAAAATGTCCTCTTCTGACCCCTATAACTTTTTATTTTTCCACATACAGGGCGGTATGAGGACTCATTTTTTGCGCTGTGATCTGAAGTTTTTATCGGTATGATTTTTGTTTTGATCGGACTTTTTGATCACTTTTTATTAATTTTTTAATGGTATAAAAAGTTACCAAAATACGCTTTTTTGGACTTTGGAATTTTTTTGCGCGCACGCCATTGACCGTGCGGTTTAATTAATGATATATTTTTATAGTTTGGACATTTACACATACGGCGATACCACATATGTTTATTTTTATTTTTTTTACACTGTTTTATTTTTTTTTATGGGAAAAGGGGGATGATTCAAACTTTTATTAGGGAAGGGGTTAAATGACCTTTATTAACACTTTTTTTTTAACTTTTTTTTGCAGTGTTATAGGTCCCATAGGGACCTATAACACTGCACACACTGATCTTCTACACAGATCACAGGCGTGTATTAAAGGGGTACTCCAGTGAAAACCTTTTAAATCAACTGGTGGCAGAAAGTTAAACATATTTGTAAATTACTTCTATTAAAAAATCGTAATCCTTCCTGTACTTATTAGCTGTTGAATACTACAGAGGAAATTCTTTTCTTCTTGGAATGCTCTCTGATGACATCACGAGCACAGTTCTCTCTACTGACGTTATTATAATAATAATAACGCTTTATTTATTGTTGTCCTTAGTGGGATTTGAACCCAAGTCCCCAGCACTGCAAGGCAGCAGTGCTAACCACTGAGCCACCATGCTGCCCTTAGCATACATCTGCTATGCATGGTTGCTAAAATGGACAGAGATGTCAGCAGAGAGCACTGTGCTCGTGATGTCATCAGTGTATCAAAAAGAAAGTAATTTCCTCTGTAGCATTCAGCAGCTAATAAGTACTGGAAGGATTAAGATTTTTTAATAGAAGTAATTTACAAATATGTTTAACTTTCTGCCACCAGTTGATTTAAAAGAAAAAAGGTTTTCACCGGAGTACCCCTTTAACACGCCTGTGATCAGTGTTATCGGCGCTTGACTGCTCCAGCCTGGATCTCAGGCACGGAGCAGTCATTCGCCGATCGGACACCGAGGAGGCAGGTAAGGGCCCTCCCGGTGTCCAGTCAGCTGTTCGGGACGCCACGATTTCACCGCAGCGGTCCCGAACAGCCCGACTGAGCAGCCGGGTCACTTTCAGTTTCGCTTTAGAAGCAGCGGTCAGCTTTGACCGCCGCTTCTAAAGGGTTAATACCACACATCGCCGCGATCGGCGATGTGTGGTATTAGCCGCGGGTCCCGGCCGTTGATGAGCGCCGGGACCGACGCGATATGATGCGTGATCGCGGCGCGATCCCGTTTCATATCGCGGGAGCCGGCGCAGGACGTAAATATACGTCCTGCGTCGTTAAGGGGTTAAACAGATCTGTAAATTACTTCTATTAAAAAATCTTAATCCTTCCAGTACTTATCAGCTGCTGAATACTACAGAGAAAATTCATTTCTTTTTGGAACACAGTGCTCTCTGCTGACATCACGAGCACAGTGCTCTCTGTTGACATCTCTGTCCATTTTAGGAACTGTCCAGAGCAGCATATGTTTTCTGCTACTCTGGAAAGTTCCTAAAATGGACAGAGGTGTCAGCAGAGAGCACTGTGCTTGTGATGTCAGCAGAGAGCTCTGTGTTCCAAAATGAAAATAATTTCCTCTGTAGTATTCAGCAGCTGATAAGTACTGGAAGGATTAAGATTTAATTTTTTAAGTAATTTACAAATCTGTTAAACTTTCTGGCACCAGTTGATTAAAAAAAAAGTTTTACACCATAGTACCCCTTTAAATAAAGGGGTTCTCCACTGGCCAGTGTTCCAGCTGCAGTCAGAACATTTAGTTCCGAATGCTGTGCATGCGCTGCGGGGGGTTGGCCACTCCCCCTTGTGAAGTCAGGCCACACATCCTCAATGCAGCTCCCATAGACTTGCATTGAGGGGGCATGGCCTCATGTCACGGGGGGGGGGGGGGGCATGGTCAAGCCCCGCAGCACACGCACAGCGTTGAGAACTAAATGTTCCGAATGCAGCCGGAACACTGGCCAGTGGAGTACCCCTTTAGATTATTAACAAAAATTCACAGATAAAATAATTAAAGTAGCATTCCACATTTATACATTGTAACTGGCATCTAACAATCAGGACATTGGCATCCTGTGGGCTATGAGTGCAAGGGCTCTCCACACAGATGCCAGCCAGTTCACAATCATCTTGCCAACCACAGTCATACAAAATGGAAAAAAAATTTGGTTAGTATCATAGAGAAAGTATTTCCCAACAAAGTTCTCAATGTCCAGTCTAAATTGGCTGGCCTAGTGGATCTAGTGGATATTACAGTGACCTTTGTTTTCAGAATAAAGTACATTACCAAACTTTCTTTAAAAAAAATATTATTTTGAAGAGCCATATTTTTTCCAATAGTTTATAAGGAGTTTGAGAAGATATTAAAGCCTAAATACCTTATCACTCAAAACCTATTTTGAAAAAGATCAGTCCGTAAGGAAAAGAAGATATCAGCACTCACCAATTCAGCTTGCAAGTCTTCTTTATTGAAGCATACTTACATAAGGGGTACAGAAGAGAAGGGTAGTGGGGGGATAGTGAATGGCTACTACCCTTCTCTTCTGTACCCCTTATGTAAGTATGCTTCAATAAAGAAGACTTGCAAGCTGAATTGGTGAGTGCCGATATCTTCTTTTCCTTACAGACTGATCTGTATACTGCTTGCCTTATCTGAGCACCACCTCCAGCAACACAGCTATTCTAGCATCCATCCGCCATCTTACACTCCAGGACACCACTAGCAGTGCCGCACCACTTCTACTGTGAACTATTTTGAAAAAGTATCTAATGGGCAACCAGTTGCCCTGGACAACAGATAGGACACCACCAACAAATTTCAACCCCCATCAGTGTCTGCATTGTTCTCATTAGCTTAGCTGTCCTTTAGTTGACTAAACATTTTTCTATCTTTATATGAAGAAGGTGGCAAAAAAAAAAAAATGAAAATACAATTGTAATATTCTTCTTCCTTATTGTTCTGTTATTGGCATCTGTATCTGTATATAATCGTTGTAAAAGGCAATATCAGTTCAATTTATTCAAATAATAATGTCACATACATCAACAGGTATGCGCAGCAGTATGGTTTGTAAAGGGGTGCAAGTTACTTCCCCTCCTTAAAGGAAATCTGTCATCAGTATCCCCTACACAAACCTGTCATACAGGTTTGTAGTGCGAGTTAAACTGATCAAAATGATACTTACAATGTCCTGAATGGCCCAGCCATTGCACCTTTATCGCTGTTCGATGTAAATGAGGTTCCTCGGCCACGAGCAAAGTTAGCACTGGAGCTCCGGGCACCCCATGTGATCTGCCGGGTGGGCGCTCCACCAATATGCATGGCCTTCCTCCCTGCTCTCGTGGCAGGTTTTGACAACAGCGAATGCGCAGCTTCCAGAGTACATATAGGAGTGGCGTAAGTTTCAGCCTCATTCACCCTCATGCCTTCGTGCATCCTCACACTTCACTGCTGGCCCTGGGAAAGAGGCTGAAACTGACGGTGTACTCTGGAAGTGGCAAATGAGCCTGGCGAAAACCTGCCGTGAGAGCAGGGAGGGAGGCCATGCATATTGATGAGCTGGGCGGGGAGCCCGCCCGGCAGAAGACAACGTGGGTTGCCCGGAGCTCCGGTCCTAACTCCGCCCGTGCCCGAGGGACCTCATTTACATGATAAGAAAAACAGCGATAATGGCACAACGGCTGGGCCATTCAGGACATTGTAAGTAAGTATCATTTTGATCAGTATCACTCGAACTACAAGCCTGTATGATAGGTTAGTGCGGGTGATACTGATGACAGATTTCTTTTAAAGTAAAGTCTGCTTTTAGTGTTGCTGTCAGAAAAAAAAAATTACATCTTGTTTATTTTTTTTTTTTTTCAGACCAGAGAATCTTGTTATACAGGTGGTTTTCATGAACCTCTGAGGATAGGCTTTTTTTCCTGACTACTCTGCCATAACGCACAGGTCGTGGAGTGCTGCAGTAATGGTTGTTGACCATATGGTTGTTGACCATCTGGTTTTTCCCATCTGCACTAGAGATGAGCGAAGTTTTCACAAATTTGATTCGGCCGATTCGCCGAATTTTCCGAAAAAGTTTGTTTCGATCTGAATGTTTTTGTGGTGAATCTATATTAAAAAGGCAATTTCTAGCCTACATACAGCCTTTATAGTGGTATAGAACACTTTGCTGTGTTCTAAAACGCATATGGAGTGTGCTAGGGTAGTGAAATAATACTGTTATTCAGAATAACATGCAGATTACCAGCATCGCTTTTAGAATCACTGCCGCACAGCAGCACAATGACAGAACCTGGTGGTGGCATCAGTGTCAGGAGACCATATAGTGACTGAATGACATAGCGTGGAGGTGTTGGCAGCATGAGGAGACCATATAGTGGCTGAATGGCACAGCTGGAGGTGTTGGCAGCATGAGGACACCATATAGTGGCTGAATTACTCAGTGTGGACATGTTGGCAGCATGAGGAGACCATATAGGGGCTGAATGGCACAGCGTGGAGGTGTTGGCGGCATGAGGAGACCATATAGTGGCTGAATGACACAGTGTGGACATGTTGGCAGCATGAGGAGACCATATAGTGGCTGAATGACACAGCATGGAGGTGTTTTGCAGCATGAGGAGACCATATAGTGGCTGAATGGCACTGCGTGGAGTTGTTGGCAGCATGAGGACACCATATAGTGGCTGAATGACACAGTGTGGACATGTTGGCAGCATGAGGAGACCATATAGTGGCTGAATGACACAGCATGGAGGTGTTGGCAGCATGAGGAGACCATATAGTGGCTGAATGGCACAGCGTGGAGGTGTTGGCAGCATGAGGAGACCATATAGTGGCTGAGTTGCCAGCAGCATGAGTAGGCACTAGGCCTTCACAATCCCTAAGATTAAAAGACGAATTAAGAAATGTAAACCGAAGATTTTGGATAGCGGGTGCTACCTATGAGAAAATGTAAAATCCCCAGACCGAGGCTCCACAACGGCATCAGTAAATAGTGTTGCTCGCGAATATTCGCAATTCGAATATTATTCGCGAATATCGCATATTCGCGAATTCGCGAATTTCGCGAATATAGCGCTATATATTCGTAATTACGAATATTCTTTTTTTTTTTTTTTTTTTTTCTTCACAGTACACATCACAGTGATCACCCCTCTCTGCTTCCAGCTTGTGTGGTGTAAAGAAGGCTGTAATATTACTGTGTGAGACTGGCGTGCGAAAATTCGAATATGCGAACATTCGAATATGCGAATTTTCGCACACGCGAATTTTCGCGTGTGCTAATTTTGTATATGCGAATTTTCACATATGTTAATTTTCGCATACGCGAATCTTCACGTATGCGAAAATAAAACGAGTATATAACGAATATGCGAATATTCGCGAATATATGACGAATATTCGTCCATATATTCGCGAATATTCGCGAATTCGAATATGGCCTATGCCGCTCAACACTATCAGTAAACCATATATTGCCTGAATGACACAGCCTGGAGTTTGGCTGATGCACGAGTACACAGCAGGGCTTCACAATTCCCCCCAAAAAACACCACAATTTTACGTTCAATAGTTTTTTATTGTACAATAGGAACAAATATACAGCATTGAGCAGTCCCAGCTGCCGTATGTTACAACACATAGAGTGCAAGATACATAGTCAGCTGTATCAGTTGTAGACATATCTTTTTTCTTTTTTACAAGAAGAACAGAAACAAACAAAATTACACCAACGGGCGTAAACTTAGATTTATATAACCCCAAAGTCTTCGTCCTTTGTCGGTAAAAAGAGTGTCAGAAGGGTTTGAATGGGGATATCGTCAGCCTTAAAAAGGCATACTTTGGACGTACTAAGTTTGATCATCTGTCAATATCTAAATGTTTATGTGTCAACCTGAGTGTAATAGTAGTGGATGGTAATCATGTAAGGTAAGTCAGTCAGTGACCTTATTCCCCAGTCAAGTATAGCTATAAAAGTTAGGGTTATTAGTATTCAGGATCTCGTCACGGAGGAGGTATGAAATGTCTAGACCTCTCCCAAGCACACCAACGTTTCGAGAATTTTAACATTCGACCCGAACCTCTGGCTATGATATATTCAAAGGAGTAAGTGTTATTTATCTTTGTTATAATCAGGTCAGTGGTTGGAATAATCTGCGACTTCCAATGACTAGTTAAGGCAAGCTTAGCTATTATACAGATAATACAAAATAACTCTCTATCAACTGGTGGGATAGATTGCAGGTTCATAAAGAGTAATATAGATTCCGGCAGCCAAGCCCCCTGGAACTCGAACGTTTCATTTAGTATTTTTATAACTTCTGCCCAAAAGGGTGTAATGACCGGACAATACCATAGAATGTGAGCCAAAGATCCCCTATGACCACATCCACGCCAACACTTATCGGAAGACTCAGGGTATATGATCGCCAGCTTATCTGGTGTGAGATACCACCTGAGAATTGTTTTCAAAGCCGACTCTAGGTGTGTAGAACATTGAAAGGCTTTACGGATATTCCTAAAGGCTTTTTGCCACACAACTATATCTGCCGTTAAGTTGAGATCTCTCTCCCAAGCTTTAAGAGGATAAGTTTTAATACATACATCTGATTGGGTAATCGCTAAGTAAAGTGGTTTTATGCCTTTAACAGAGGAGGAAAGGTAATGAATGGTGTAACTATCAATGCCAATCATAGAAGGATTCAGGGAATGAATAAAGTGATGTATTTGTAAGTAAATGTAAAAATCTTTGTTAGGGAGAGAGAATAATTGTCGCAGGGAATTAAAGGACATCAATACTTGCCCATCAAACAAATGTTTAATATGCGTTATTCCCCTCAGTGACCATGCATGGAGATTTAAATTAGGGATGGAGGCCTGAATCAGTGACATGGGTAGGTCCAAAGGGTCCGATTTAGTGTTAATAGTTAAGGAGGAAAGATAGGTATACCATGCCATATGAGCGGCTTTTACGTAAGGGTTGGAGAGGGAGGGCAGGGGGAGATGCCACAATGGAAGATACATTAAGTCCCGTAAGGTGAAGGGGGAGACTGAAAATTGTTCCAATTCTACCCACGGACAGTCAGAGGGAGCCACCCACCATTGTTTAAGGGCAGAGACTAGCGTAGCAATATAATAACTTTTAATGTCTGGGGTGTTGAGTCCCCCTGCTTCCCACGTTTAGTCATTATACGGCGTGCTATACGAGGTTTCTTTTTATCCCATATATAGTCAGATAGTATTTTTTGTGCTTGTTGAAAAAACGATTGTGGAAGTGGCAGGGGAAGGGATCGGAACAAGTATAAAAATTTGGGCAACAAAAACATTTTAAAAGCCGCAATCTTGCCAACCCAAGAAACTTCATTTTTAGATAAATCCACTGTGGATGTCGCTATTTCTGCTAGGAGCGGGACATAATTAGTGTGATATAATGTAGAGTAAGGATAGGACAATTTCACTCCCAGGTACGTCAAATTAGAATCTCTCCAATCCAACTCATATTTAGAAACTAACTGGGTGACCACCTGTGGAGCAATATTGATAGGCAGTGCCTGTGTTTTTGTAGTGTTAAGATGGTAATATGAGAGATCACCGAATTCCTGTATATTGTCCATAACTGCTTCTAGAGAAGCGACCGGATCTGTGAAGGCTAAAATGATATCATCCGCATAGAGTGAAATGATATGCCGTGTGGAGCCTATTGTGATACCTGATATTCTGCTATCTAGTCGTATGGCTTGTGCTAAAGGTTCAATAGATAAAATATAAATTAAAGGGGACAAGGGGCACCCTTGACGAGTACCATTAGTGATGGGAAACTCGTCAGAGAGGGATCCATTTGCTAGTACTCTAGCCGTAGGGCAAGTGTAAAGGGATTGTATAGCCGATAAGATGGAATCTCTAAAACCCATGACTCGGAGGACCGAGAAGGCGAACGACCAGCGGAGCCGGTCGAACGCCTTCTCGGCATCCAAAGCCATTATCAGGGCCGTGGTATTACGGCTCTCTATGTAATGGAAAAGGTTTAACAATCTCCGGGTATTGTCCGATGTTTGTCGACCGGACACAAATCCAGCTTGGTCCGGGCTAACCAACTGACACAAAATGGGTGCAAGTCTATTAGCAATCATTTTAGAATAAATTTTCAGGTCCTAATTTAATAGTGAGATAGGGCGGAAATTTTGAGGTAGATCATTTGATTTACCTGGTTTGGGAAGGGTGGTAATTGTCGCTTGCAAATTTTCCTTGGGTAGAGAACCATGTGTCATTGCATAATTACAAAAGGCCAACAAAGCAGGGGCAACGAGGGGAGACAGAGATTTATAATATAAACTAGTAAATCCGTCCAGACCAGGAGCTTTATTTACAGGGAGAGAACTAATTACTTTAAGAAGTTCAGAGATGGAAAAATCTTGACATAATGACTCTTGTTGCAGTAAGGAAAGAGTGGGCAGGTGCAATTTTTTAAGGTAATCTTGGACTAATTCTAAATGATTAGGAGTGGGCGGGATAGAATCTGTAAGGTTATACAATTTGGAATAAAAAATACCAAAGCCATTAGCAATATCTAGGGGAGAATATAGTTTTGCCTTTGTGATTGGGTGTATCAATACTGGGATTCTTGATTTTAAATGTTTGGATTTGAGCCTGTGGGCTAATAATTTACCTGCCTTATTGTCCTGTGAGTAGTACCGAGCCTGAGTCTTCCGATAAGCTTTTTCATACGTGGCTAACATGAAACCCCTTAGTTCTTTCCTCAAAGAGTTCAGATTGGAAGCTGCATCTGGACCAGGCTGAGATCTGTTGGCAGCTTCCGCTATCTGCAACTTAGACAACAAAGCTGTTAGTTTCAGATCTCTCTGTTTCTTAAGAATGGTGCTATACTTAATGCATAAACCTCGAGTAAACGCTTTGTGGCAGTTCCATAGAGAAATCGGGCTAGACACAGAGCCGGTATTGTGTTGGAAATAGGCAGAAACGTCTGATCGGAGGCGGGCAGAATATTCCTCGTGGGATAGTAAAAAAGGGCTCATCCGCCAGGAGTAGGTCATTGGCGATGAGATCGAGTCCTTCAAAGTCATAGTAATAGGGGAATGGTCGGACCAAGATATGGTCTCAATTGAGGAGGTGAGAACTTTAGTAAGTATAGCATTATCGACTAGGAACATGTCTAACCTAGAGTAGGAATTATGTGCTGAGGACCAAAAGGTGTAATCCCTTTCATCTCCATGTCCGATTCGCCAAACATCATATAGCTCATTAGGCCATGTCCAGGAGGACAATCCTTTAAGAGGAGACCTTGAAACAGTAGAAGAATCTATAGTGGGGTCCATCACTAAATTAAAGTCGCCCGTCATTAAGAGAGAACCCCATTCGCATTTACGAGCCTTTTTAAGTACTGCAGATAAAAAGCGGGTTTGACCTCTGTTCGGAGCATACAAAGATACTAGTGTGAGGGCTATCTTATTAATAGAGCATAACAGGATAATATATCTGCCTTTAACGTCAATAATTGCTTCTTGTAACAGAAAGGAAACAGAATTCTTAATGGCGATACAAGTGCCCTTAGTTTTTGTAACATTATGGGCATGAAAAATATGGGGATAAGAAGGGTGTTTAAGATGGTGGGCATCTTTCGCTAGAAGGTGGGTCTCTTGGGCACATATGATATCGCTATGTAGTGATTGCGCCTCTCTCCAAAAATGCGATCTTTTATGGGGGGAGTTAAGGCCATTAACATTAATGCTCACTATTTTAACTACCATGTGGGAAGGTAAGTATAAAGCAAGTATCAAGCATAACAGTATAAATGGATGGGAAAGCACGCCTCCCAGCTAGCACGCACTTCCCTAGAGTTGAGCAGGTATGACACATATCCCAATAAAATCTTAGCACAAAGCCTAGATTAGCATGAACAACAAATGAACAAAAAAGCAAAAACAAAAACATCACAAATAAAAAAACACTAAAATGGTTCCAAATATTGGAATTTACCAACATGGACAGGGCAATAGTCCACACTGTAACCAAAGGATCCTGACCGGACACACAGGGCCCAACATGAATAAATCATCAAATACGCCATGTCAAAAGAAGAAAAAAAAAAAAAGGAAAGAAGGAGGTAGGGTAACCTCCATTTTTCTTCAGGCGGCATCCCACTCTTTAGGGATTTTGGAAGGTGATAATCTGTCCTTGCGATTTCCCTGAGTGGCAAGCGATATGTTCCAGGAAGAAAGAAGGGTATGGCCTTCATCCGTTGATCTAATCACATGCATCTTTTCCCCTCTCCGGATAAGTAAACGGGTTGGGAAGCCCCATTTATATGGAATCTTCGCTGCTTGGAGGGCTTGCGTGATTGGCAGCAGAGCCCTACGGGCTTGCAGGGTCGCTGCCGACAAATCCGCGTATAGCGAGACAGAGTGGAAAGGTGCAGGGAGGCCACCATTTCTTCTGGAGTGTTCCATCACCCTTTCTTTGATGTTGAAAAAATGGATTCTAGCCAAAATGTCCCTGGGTATTGAGTTATCAAGATGCCGAGGGCGCGGAACTCTATGTGCTCTATCTACTTCCAGTTCATGTGAGGAGCAAGAGGGAAGCACAGCTTTGAGGAGGGAGCGGACATAATCAGGAATATCAGCTGGCTGCACTGATTCAGGTACCCCTCTCAATTTAATATTATTGCGCCGACTCCTGTCTTCTAAATCGGCTACTTTGGCTTTAAGTGTAGTGACTTCTTCCTCCAGATCATAATGAGAGTCTATGAGGGCATTATGCGACTCAGAAAACTCCCCAAACTTGGTTTCCACATGATCCACTCTACCCCCAAGCTCATCAATAGTGGCGCTCAAAGGTGATATCATTTTATTCATGTCTAGGAGGAATGTCTGTCTGAGTGCAAGTAACATAGCTTTCATGGAAGTGTCAGTGAGCATTTGACCAGTGACAGACAGGTTAGTGAGAAGGTTGTCATCTCCTGTAGCATGAGAGTCTGAAAGTCCCCCGTCACATACCTCCATAGAAGGTGCCGAATGAGATATAAATTGCCTCTGCGTAGCTGGGCTGGTGGAGGGAGACGCTGCTGCGAAGCCCTGTGTCTCTGGAGCGCGGGATCTCAGGGAGCCAGTGTTGCTGACATCTTCAGAGCTACGTGCAGACTCCCTTAGCTGCTCCGGTGTCTGAGCCCCTGCATTGCTCTGTGGTGATCCGCTGTGCAGGGCAGGATCCGAGAGCGAGCGCCGCGGCACTGATGAAGCAGGAGACTGAGGGCTGCCACGTCCGGATGTGCGCAAGCTAGTGGAGGAGGCCGCGATTCCCGGATCGGCGCCATCTTGGGCACACATCGCAGTGCGGGTAAAACAGAATTTAGCCAGCGGTCCCGGTTTATTAACCTTCCGTCTTCTCCCCGGCATGTCAGGAGGTGGTATAGATGTAAAGGTGGGGAAAGGAACGGCGTCTTTGCGGTATCTTAGTCGGTTGATAGGCCCTATGGACGGAGCACACTCTCTATGCGGCCAGTCTCCTCGGCTGCCAGGCCACGCCCCCAAAACCACAATTTTAGAAATTTTTGAAAAAGATTTTGGATAGCGGTTGCTATCTATGAGAAAATTTGAAACTTCCAGACAAAGGCCCTGCAGCGCCATAATTTTTTGATTTGAAATTTAAAACAACCTTTGAGTGCCCCGGACCCCAGCGTGTGGGTACGAAGGACCAAATCCAACAAGCCCCCACAGGGCTCATGTGGCCATAAGATATAGGCGCAATGTCTCCATTGCCTTTACTGGCCATTGTGTCCAAGACTTTTTGCCAAGGCAAACCATGTGAAGAACAGCGTGACACCGCTGTGCCCTGCACACATGGTATGCTGAAGGGCCACTGAGACTTGTCCGGGCAGTGGAGGCTTAAGACACAGTGGAGGATGTGGAGACAGAGTAGCACACTGTCACGGGACCAATGGGCTGACAGAGTGTAGCAGGAAGCAGCATTGAGTACACACCAGGGCTTCAGAATCCTAAAGAAAAAACAACCATTTAAAAAATATATATATATTTAGGACAGCGGGTGCTACCTATATATTGCCTGAATGACACAGCCTGGAGTTGGCTGATGCATGACAACACACTAGGGCTTCACAATCCCCCCCAAAAAACACAACAATTCTAGAAATTTATGAAGAAGACTTTTGGATAGCGGTGCTACCTATGAGAAAATTTGAAATTCCCAGACCCAGGCCCAGCAGCGCTATCAGTAAACCATATATTGCCTGAATGACACAGGCTGGAGTTGGCTGATGCATGAGTACACACCAAAGCTTCACAATCCCTAATAAAAAAGACAAACATTTTTTACGAAAAATGTTAACGAAAGTTTAGGACAGCGTGTGCTCTCTATATGTTACCAGAATGACGCAGCCTGGAGTTGGCTGCAGCATGAGGAGACCATTGAAATGTGTGATTTTTTAAATTTGAAATTTAAATCAAAATTTGTGTCCCAGACCCCGCCGTGTGGGTACAAAGGACCTAATCTCACAAGCACCCACAGGGCTTGTGAGATGTGGCCGTAAGATGTAGGCGCAACATCTCCATAGCCCTAACCGGCCATTTTTGGTTTTTGTACCTTTGTTTAAGGACAAGCGCATATCCAAGAGTCCAGAAAACTCTATAATGCAATGACGATGGACCACCAAAAGACATTATTCTATAAAATAATTTTTTATGAAATAAACAAGCAGAGTTCATCCCTCTCCGTATTTTTTTTTTGAAAATTTTACTTAAAAAATCACACGCAACAAGCATTCAATGGTGTAATGGTTATTGTTCTGGTTAAATTCAAGTTTATTACTTTAATAATTATCAGAAAATTTGAAAAAGAAGACACTACCCAAGAGTGTTTAACCCCTTAAGGACGCAGGACGTAAATGTACGTCCTGGTGCGGTGGTACTTAACGCACCAGGACGTACATTTACGTCCTAAGCATAACCGCGGGCATCGGAGCGATGCCCGTGTCATGCGCGGCTGATCCCGGCTGCTGATCGCAGCCAGGGACCCGCCGGCAATGGCCGACGCCCGCGATCTCGCGGGCGTCCGCCATTAACCCCTCAGGTGCCGGGATCAATACAGATCCCGGCATCTGTGGCAGTGCGCGATTTGAATGAATGATCGGATCGCCCGCAGCGCTGCTGCGGGGATCCGATCATTCATAACGCCGCACGGAGGTCCCCTCTCCTGCCTCCGTCCGGCTCCCGGCGTCTCCTGCTCTGGTCTGTGATCGAGCAGACCAGAGCAGAAGATGACCGAAAACTTCCACACAAAATAGTGTTTTTTGGTTGCGCCATACATTTTATGATATAATGAGTTATGTCATTACAAAGTAAAACTGGTCGCGCAAAAAACAAGCCCTCATACTAGTCTGTGGATGAAAATTTAAAAGAGTTATGATTTTTAGAAGGCGAGGAGGAAAAAATGAAAACGTAAAAATTTAATTGTCTGAGTCCTTAAGGCCAAAATGGGCTGAGTCCTTAAGGGGTTAATAACCCCATACATTGCACCATAAATGTTGAAATTTTAATTAAGCATGTATGTATGTATTTCTAAAATACTAAAATGAAAGGCCCAAGCCCAGAAGCATCATGAAGTCAAGTAGTTCCAGAAAGAAACAGGAGCAGTCAGGAGTAGGCATCATCAGTACCCAAGAGGCTTCAATAACCCCTTACATTGCACGATCAATTGCGAAATCTAGCAATAACACATGTGTGTTATGCCCTCAGATGTCCGGGGCTGCACGCGCAAAACACTGAACGGACCAGCGTGTGTCTATCTTTCATCGACAGGTGCGGGTAACCCGCTGAACCCCGTTCGCGATAGGGATCAGGGATTGCAATTATTTGCCAGGAAAGAAGAATAACAACTAAGTGCGGGTCATAAGCTCAGGTTCATTAAGTCCCTGCCCTTTGTACACACCGCATGTCTCTACTACCAATTGGATGGTTTAGTGAGGTCCTCGGATCGGCCCCGGCGGGGTAGGAGAAGGCCCTGGCAGAGCGCCGAGAATTTAAAGATCATTGTTGAAATTTGCATGTATTAGCTACTGCTAAACTTCCAAAAATTAAAAGCCCAAGGCCAGAAGCCTTGAGGCAAGTAGTTCCTGAAAGACACAGAATGAGTCAGGAGCAGTCATTCACAGTCCCCAAGAGGGTTTCATAACCAACCCCTTACATTTAAAGATCAATGTTGAAATTTGCATTAAGCATGTATTTAGCTACTGCTAAACATGCAAAAATTGAAGGCCCAAGGCCTGAGGCATCAGGGAGGCAAGTAGTTCCTGAAAGACACAGAATGAGTCAGGAGCAGGCATTCGCAGTACCCAAGAGGGTTTCATAACCAACCCCTTACATTTAAAGATCAATGTTGAAATTTGCATTAAGCATGTATTTAGCTACTGATAAACATCCAAAAATGAAAGGCCAAGGCCAGAAGCATCAGTGAGGCAAATAGTTCCTAAAAGACACAGGATGAGTCAGGAGCAGGCATTCGCAGTACCCAAGAGGGTTTCATAACCCCTTACATTTAAAGATCAATGTTGACATTTGCATTAAGCATGTATTTAGCTACTGCTAAACTTCCAAAAATTAAAGGCCCAAGGCCAGAAGCATCAGTGAGGCAAGTAGTTCCTGAAAGACACAGGATGAGCCAGGAGCCGACAATGGCAGTCCCAAAGAGGGTTTTATAACCCTAATTGATAACCCAAGAGGGTTTCATAACCAACCATAATTGGGAAATGTTGGTGTAGAAGCATGGTCAATCTACTCTGAGGCCTCTGGCATTGGTGGCTGGAAATCCTGGCTGATCCATCCCTAATTCATCTTGACAAACGTAAGTCTCTCCACATTTTTAGTGGACAGACGAGTTCGCCTTGGGGTGACTATGGCCCCGGCCGTGCTAAACACCCGCTCTGATGGCAAACTACTGGTCGGGCAGGACAGCTTTTCCAGGGCAAACTCTGCTAGTTGCGGCCATAGATCAAGTTTGGCTGCCCAGAAGTCCAGCGGATCTTCAATGGTTGTTGGCATGGTCATGACAAGGTATGCCACCACCTGCTGGTTCAGGTCCTTCTCCATGTCTACCTGCTGCTGATGAGTTGCTTCACTATGCGGGTGAAGAAAGCTACTCATCAGTGACTGTAGATTCAGGCTGCTGCTGATTGAGCTGGTACTACTCCTGCCACCCCTCCCCAGCAGCCATGGCAGTGGAAGGTGAGCACAGAGGGCCCCCCGACTCATACCTTCGAGTGGATGGACCATGTGGCCGATAGGCATCGGCCAACTGACTACGTAGAATCTCTCTGTACTAGGTCAGTTTGTCCTTCATCTCAGTGGGTGTAAAAAAGGCCCCCATTCTGGGACGGTGGCCAGGGTCTAATAAGGTGGAGATCCAGAAGTCATCCCGCTGACGAATTTTGACAATTCGGGGGTCACTACGCAAGCAACTGAGCATGCATCGTGCCATTTGCGCCAGTGACTCGGAGGGACTACCTGCCTCCATCCCCACTGCATACTGCCACGGTGTGTCTGGGTCCTCTGTCTTGCCTTCCTCATAACCCTCTGGCTGCTCCTGCTCCTCCCCTCCTGTCCAATGACTAGAAACACCGGCCATCTCATCCAACCTAAACTGTGCTCCGCTCTGCCCCTCATCATCCTCCTCCTCCAGTTCAGCCCCCACAGGGCTCATGTAGCCTTGAGATGTAGGCGCAACGTCTCCATTGCCGTGACCAGCCAAGGTTTCAATCATTTGTTGTAGGAAATGTAGGAGTGGAATTACATCATTCATGGCGTAATCCAATCGATTTACAAATAATGTGGCTTCCTCAAAGGGCCTCAGCAAATGTCAGGTGTCACGTATGAGCTGCCACTGGTTCACATTGAAGTTACACAGGGGAGTACTCCTATCTGCTTGGATCATCAAGAAATCGATGATGGCTTTTCTTTGTTCGTATAGTCTGTCCAACATATGGAGGGTGGAATTCCAACGTGTGGCAATGTCACAAATAAGACTATGTTGTGGGATACCATTCTGACGCTGCAGCTCAAGGAAGGTGTGCTTGGCGGTGTACAAGTGGCTGAAGTGCATGCACAGTTTACATGCCATTTTCAGGATGTTTTGCAAATAGGTTGAAGACTTGAGGAAGTGCTTGACAACCAGATTCAACACATGTGCGATGCAGGGCGCATGTTTCAAACTTCCTTGTTGCAGCGCGGACACAATGTTCTTTCCATTGTCGGTCACCATGGTTCCCATTTCCAGATTTCGTGGAGTAAGCCATACTCGGATTTCTTTACGAATGAACTTCAGCAGTTCCTCCCCTGTGTGACTCCGTTCGCCAAGGCAAACCATGTGAAGAACAGCTTGACACCGCCATGCCCTACACACATGGTACGATGAAGGGCCACAGAGATTTGGACGTGCAGTGGAGGCTGAGGACACGGTGGAGGATGAGGAGGCGGAGCCGCACTCTGTAACAGGACCAACTGCCTGGGAGCAAGAGCGTGGAGGAGGAATCAATGTGACCTGTCCAAGTTGCTGTTGTGGCTGCGCAGGAACCACATTTACCCAGTGCGCCATAAAAGACAAGTATTGTCCCTGCCCGTAGTTACAGCTCCACACGTTGGCGCTGCCGTGCACTTTTGAACACACCGACAGGCTCAAGGACTGGCCCACCTTCTCTTGTACAAACTTATGCAGGGCTGGTACTGCCTTCTTCGCAAAGAAATGACGGCTTGGGACTCTCCACCTCGGCTCGGCACACGCCATCAATTCTCTGAAAGGTGCAGAGTCCATCACTTGAAAAGAGAGGGACTGCAACACCAGCAACTTGGACAGGAGCATATTCAACTTCTGCGCCGTTGGATGAGTGGGCGCATATGTTGTCTCATGGACATGGCTTCGCCAATGGATTGTTGGCGGAATGGCTGACTAAAAGCGGGAGAAGCAGGAGCAACAGAAGGAGGGTTTGACACAGTTCTCTTCGGCTGAGGTGGTGGAGCCTTGGCTGGATGAAGGAGGGAGCGGATGGCCACTGGGTGATGCAGCAGGCTGGACCACTACATCGGAGCCACGGTTCTCCCAGGCCGCATTATGGTGGCGAAGCATGTGTTGACGCAAGGTCGTGGTGCCCACATTGGGACCCTGGCCATGCTTCACCTTCTGCCGACAGATCTTGCATGTGGCTACGTGATACTCCTCCGGATGCTTGATGAAAAACTTCCACACCGCCGAGTAGCTGATTTTCCCACCCGCAGTCCGCACTAATTGACTGCTACTGGCGCCGTCTCCAGGAACCCCTGTTCCATTAAGGTAGGCTGCCGCGAAGCAGGTGGTCTCCCCCTTGCACGTTTGGCTCCTGAATTTCCACTCCTGCCACCACGCTGACTGCCAACCGTGCTACCGCCTTGCTGCCTCAAGGGTAACCTGCAACTCTCTTCTCCTGATGATGATGAAGCCCCTTCTGCACCCGGCTCCCAATTGCGATCGGCTCATCAACAGGTGTGTGCACGTCACTTATGTCCTCCTCAGGTTTCCCAACAGTGTCTGCTTCAAGACTTTGAACCCTTGCAACACTGCCTCCCACGTCACTCTCCGCATCACTACTTGGCCGCGTAGCGGAGCAAGCGGCGCATGTCTCCTCCACTTCTTGGCTGTCCAGTAGCTGCTGACTGTCCTCTATTAAATTGTCCTCAGTAAATAGTGGAGCTGAACCCACAGCATAAGATACTTCTTTAGGAGAGGGAACAGCATAGGACAAAGGCAATGGGAGGACAGGGACTGCTCCTGGGCCATGTCAACTGAGGGTTGTGTCTGAGGAACCCACCGACTGTTGTCTGGGGGTGTCAGATGTCACTTGTGATGATGAGGATGAGCGTGTTAACCAATCGACGACGGCAGATGGGTTGCTGGTGGAGACATGACCGCTGACTGATAACGGGAGCTCAGGCCTCTCGCTGCGACTCCTGCTGCCACTCGCCCCAAGTCTGCTGCCAACTCTGCCTGATGTATTTAGGCCTCTGTCACTCCTCTATGCACGTCCTGGCACTTCTCTGCCTGAAATACTTAGTGCGTTTATGAGGGTATTACAATATGCTACACTACTCTTTAAACAGTGTTTGTCTAGAACAGCAGCAGGTGATTACTTATGGCTGTCCTTTCACAGTATGTAGGCAATTTACAGATTAACAAGTGCAAGATGGTACACTACTTGGATGTACGTATGCGGTATGCACTGATGAGGGCAGTAAGATGCGCAACTATTGGCAGAAAAAACTCTGTATTTTTTAAAAACACCAGACGGTGAATACTATTGTTTGGACTTTGACGATATGGAGCACCTTGACAGATTAAGAGGTACTAAATGGTACAATACTTGAATGTACCTATGCGGTATGCACTGTTGAGGGCAGTAAGATGCGCAACTATAGGCAGTAAAAACTGTCTTTTTTTAAAAACACCATCCGGTGAATACTATTGTTTGGACTTTGATGGTATGGAGCACCTTGACAGATTAACAGGTACTAAATGGTACAATACTTGGATGTACCTATGCGGTATGCACTCATGAGGGCAGTAATATGCGCAACTATAGGCAGAAAAAGTGTGTATTTTTTAAAAACACCAGCCGGTGAATATTATTGTTTGAACTTTGACGGTATGGAGCACCTTGACAGATTAACAGGTACTAAATGGTACAATACTTGGATGTACCTATGCGGTATGCACTGATGAGGGCAGTAATATGCGCAACTATAGGCAGAAAAAAACTCTGTATTTTTTAAAAACACCAGTAGGTGAATACTATTGTTTGGACTTTGACGGTATGGAGCACCTTGACAGCTTAACAGGTACTAAATGGTACAATACCTGGATGTACCTATGCGGTATGCACTGATGAGGGTAATAACATGCGTAACTATACGCAGAAAAAACTCTGTATTTTTGTAAAACACCAGCCGGTGAATACTATTGTTTGGACTTTGACGGTATGGAGCACCTTGACAGCTTAACAGGTACTAAATGGTACAATACTTGGATGTACCTATGCGGTATGCACTGATGAGTGCAGTAAGATGTGCAACTATAGGCAGAAAAAACTCAGTATTTTTTATAAAACACCATCCGGTGAATACTATTGTTTGGACTTTGACGGTATGGAGCACCTTGACAGATTAACAGGTACTAAATGGTACAATACTTGGATGTACCTATGCGGTATGCACTGATGAGGGCAGTAAGATGAGCAACTATAGTCAGAAAAAACTCTGTATTTTTTAAAAACACCAGCCGGTGAATACTATTGTTTGGACTTTGACGGTATGGAGCACCTTGACAGCTTAACAGGTACTAAATGGTACAATACTTGGATGTACCTATGCAGTATGCACTGATGAGGGCAGTAAGATGCGCAACTATAGGCAGAAAAACCTCTGTAATTTTTTTAAAACACCAGCCGGTGAATACTATTGTTTGGACTTTGACGGTTTGGAGCACCTTGACAGATTAACAGGTACTAAATGGTACAATACTTGGATGTACCTTATGCGGTATGCACTGATGAGGGCAGTAATATGCGCAACTATACGCAGAAAAAAAACCTGTATTTTTGTAAAACACCAGCCGGTGAATACTATTGTTTGGACTTGCACAGTATGTAGCCCCTTGACAGATTAACAGGTACAAAATGGTACAAAGGCACTACAGTCCACTGAACAATCACGTAATTCTGAACAGGAGCAGGACCCAACATTGCAGCACCAAAAAAAAAAATAATAAAAATACAGGGATTAAACCCTAAATTGCACTCTGTCACACAATTCTGAGCAGCAGAAGATTTGTGGAGCAAAAAAAACCTCAATTGGGCTGAAAAATTAGGAGATAAGATGCTTCAGAAAGTTCAGGCAGCTTGGAGATCTGTATGAGGCAGCTGACAGCTATCTGCCCCGCTCTGCTGCAATGCTCAATAACGTGAATAGGAGGTTTATATATCGTAAGATCTTCCCCAGTGAGAACACAACAGCACTGCAGTCCTGTCTTTCCCTAATGCTGATGTGACTAGGAGTTGCAGTGGTACGCTGTGGTATGAGCTATTCACACACACACACGCAGTCCCGTCCTCTCTATCTGAGTGCATAGATGAAATGAAGAGAGGCAAGATGGCTGCCGATTATATAGGGGCTGTGACATCACAGGGGTCAGTGAACACTGATAGGCTGCATCTCACATGTGATTCAGGGTCAACCCGCCTACCTTCATTCCTGCCGCTGTTTCTCGCCCTACCATAATCTCCTGCCCCATGTACTCACATGTGGATCCGCCATTTTAGGTCTCCAATAACCTGGAACGCTGTAAAATGGTTCGCTCATCTCCAATCTGCACAATTGATCTTTGGGGCTCAGCCTGAGTGACCATTTGGTACTTGGTCATCTGTTACCAAGGCCCTTCTCTCCTGATTACTTTGTGTAGTAGGGCCTCTAGCTCCACACAAACCCTGTCTCTGAGCGCTACGGTCAATTCCTCCCACCTCATGGCTTGATTTTTGCACTAATATGCATTGTCAACTGGGAGACCTTATCTTGACTAGGCTTAGTCTTTCCAAATGCTGTCAAATCAACTGAATTATCCACAGGTGACTCTGATCAAGGTGTAGAAACATCTCAGAGATGATAAAGAGAAATAGGGAGTCCCCAGAGATGTATTTTAAAAGTTTTTACTGTTTTTACAATGCACCCAGGCTATCCAGAGAGAAGACAAGGATGTCCCTGCCTTCCCGATCGCTGTATTCACATGATGTCCCTATTGCCTTATACATTCTATGGTCAACCGTTTTTGGGAGACAATCTTTGCAATGGAAAAACGTATTTAAATTAGAAAATAATTTCTCTTGCTTTCAAGTAGCTTTTTGAAAACTAAAGACTTTCAAACCTAGAAATCAATACACTAAGAAAGATTGGAGAAGGAGAAGAGTAGAAATGAGCAAATTGAAGCTGACGAATACGAAGTCATTACAAATTTCATGAAAAATGTGATTCACAATTAATGCGAATATCACCGCGATTCTATCACACAAATCGCTTCATTAAACTTCATGTAGTGCGGTCCAGGCTCCAGGGCCTCTCAAAATGGTGGATCCACAGGTGTGAACATGGGACAAGAAACTCTGGGAACGCATGAAGGCAAGGCGGGAAGGTGGGTAGGCGGGATGACTCTGAATCACAGGCAGGATGCAGCGATCAGCAGCCAGTCACCCCTGTGATGTCACACCCCTATATAATTGGCAGCCATATTCCGGCTCGTCATATCATTCATTACACAGCAGAGAGATAGGACGGACAGTCTGTGTGTGTGTCACACAGAAAAGCTTTTTCCAACAGCGTTTCACCTCCTAGGGACATCAGTGTTCTGGTGGACAGAGAACAGTGCGTTTTTGCACAGAAAAGTTTTTTTCACTGCAGCCATTTACCTCCCAGTCACTTACTACAGCATTGTATTACAGAGAGGGGCAGAGAGCTGTGGGTTGCCCCACACATTTCAACAAGCTGGCTCATCTTGATGAATCTTAAGAGGATGGAGAAATAATTTTTCAGCGCATTTCTGTGTCTTTCTTTCCACAACAAATGGTCTGCTGGTTATACTAGTCTGTAGATGGTATAATACTCAGCAGTCCTTTCCTAATAGTCTTATAGCGACTGTATATTGCTATTGTTGTGCACAGATATGTTTTTTTTTTGTTTTTTTTTAAGCGAACAGTAATGCATTTTTCTGCCCTCATAAGTGCATACCCCATACTTATATCTGAGTAGTGTACAATTTTGTACCTGTTAATCTGTCAAGGGCCTACATGCTGTAAAAGTCCAGGCAAAAGTAATCACTGGCTGGTGTTTTACTCCAATACGCTTCTTTTTATGCGTACTATAGCACATTTTTCTGCCCTCGTAAGTGCATACCACATACTTACATCTAAGTAGTGTACTATTTTGTACCTGTTAATCTCTCAAGAGCCAACATACTGTGAAAGTCCAGGCAAAAGTACTCACCTGCTGATGTTCTAGACAAATACTGTTTTAAGTGTAGTGAAGCGTATTGTACTACCCTTATAAACACACTGAGTATGTCAGGCAGAAAAGTTCCAGGACGTGCTCAGAGGAGTGGCAGATGCCTAAATTCATCAGAAACAGGCAGAGCTCATAGCAGACTAGGGGCGAGTGGCAGCAGGTGTCGAAGCAAGAAGTCTGAGCTCCCACAATCAGCTAGCGGTCGTGACTCCACCTGCAACCCATCTGCTGTCATCGATTCATTAACACGGTCATCCACTTCATCACAAGTGTCATTTGATACTCGGTCGGTGGGTTCCTCAGACACAACCCTCAGTTGGCATGGTACGGGAGCAGTGCCTGTCTTCCTATTTCCTCTGTCCTATGCTGTTCCCTCTCCTAAAGAAGTATCTTATGCTGTGGGTTCAGCTCCACTATTCACTGAGGATGATCTAATAAAGGACAGTCAGCAGCTACTGCCCAGCCAAGAAGTGGAGGAGACATCTGCCGTTTCCTCCGCTATGCGGGCAGGTAGTGATGAGGAGAGTGAAATGGAAGGCGGTGTTGCCAGCGTTCATGGTCCTGAAGCAGACACTGTTGGGGAACCTGAGGAGGACATCAGCGACGTGCAGACACTTGTTGATGATGATGAAGCCGATCGCAATTGGGAGCCGGGTGCATAAGGGGCTTCATCATCATCAGGAGAAGAGGGTTGCAGGTTGCCCTTGAGGCAACAGCTGAACCAGCAAGGTTGTGGCATGGTTGGCAGTCAGCATGGTGGCAGAAGTGGAAATTCTGGAGCCAAACATGCCCGGGGGAGACCACCTGCTTCGTGGTAGCCTACCATCCCTGGAGGTAGTCGAACAGGGGTTCCTGGAGATGGCGGCAGTAGCAGTCAATTAGTGTGGACTGTTGGTGGGAAAATCAGCTACTCAGTGGTGTGTCAGTTTCACATCAAGCATACGGAGGAGGTTAACATAACCACATGCAAGATATGTCGGCAGAAGGTGAAGCATGGCCAGGGTTCCAATGTTGGCACCCCGGCCCTGCGTCAACATATACTGCACCACCATAAAGCGGCCTGGGAGAACCGTGGATGTAGTGGTCCAGCCTGCTGCATCACCCAGTTGCATGCCGCTCCTCCTTTCAGCCAGCCAAGGATCCACCACCTCAGTTGATGGGAGCTGTATGTCATACCCTCCTTCTGTCACTCCAGATGCTCCTGCTCCTCCTACCTTTGGTCAGTCATTCTGCCAACAATCCGTCGGCGAACAGTATGCGCCCACTCATCCAATGGTGCAGAAGCTGAATTTGTTCCTGTCCAAGTTGCTGGTGCTGCAGTCCTTCCCTTTTCAAATGGTGTACTCTGCACCTTTGAGAGAACTGATGGCTTGTGCCAAGCCGAGGTGGAGAGTGCAAGGCCATCATTTCTTTGCAAACAAGGCAGTACCAGCCCTGCACAAATGCACAAGAGAAGGTGGGCCAGTCCTTGAGCCTGTCGGTGTGTACCAAAGTGCACGGCAGCGCTGACGTCAGGAGCTGTAACTATGATCAGGGACAATACCTGTCCTTTTACAGCTCACTGGGTGAAGGTGGTTCCTGCATCGCCACAACACCAATTTTGGACAGGTCATGCCGCTTCCTCCTCCACGCTCTCAGGCCATTGACAGTGTGCGACTCCTCCTCATCCTCAAGCATGTCCTCCACGGCACGGACAAGTCTCAGTGCCCCTTCAGCATACCACATGTGCAAGGCACGGCGGTGTCATGCTGTTCTTCACATTGTTTGCCTTTGCAAATGCAGTCACACAGGGGAGGAACTGCTTTTCATTTATAAATAAATAAGAGCGTGGCTTACTCCACGAAAACTGGAAATGGGAACCATGGTGACTGACAATGGGAAGAACAACTTGTCTGTGCTGCGACTGGGAAGGCTGAGCCATGCATCCTGCAGGGCACATGTGTTCAATCTGGTTGTCAAGCGGTTCCTGAAGTGTTCCCCCATTTGAGAGACATCCTAACAATGGAAAGTAAACTTTGCATGCACTTCAGCCACTCCTACCTGCAAAGCACACCCTCCTTGAGCTGTAGCCTAAGAATGGTATCCCCCAACATAGTCTGATTTGTGACATTGCCACATGTTGGAATTCCACCCTCCATATGTTGGATCGACTATATGTACAGAGAAAAGTATGCAGCGGTGATAGAGGCAGGGAGTCCCTCCGAGTCCCTTGCACAAATGGCACGATGCATGCTCACTTGCTTGCGTAGTGACCGCCAAATTGTCACCATTCGGCATTGGGATGACTTCTGGCTCTCCACCTAGTTGAACCCTCACTACCGCCACAAAATGGGGGCTTTTTTTATACCCACTGAGGGGGAGGACAAACTGACCTACTACAGAGACATCCTACATAGTCAGTTGCCCGATGAATATCGGCGCTATCGTCCATCCTCTCACAGATCTGACTCAGGGTCCCTCTGCGCTCACCTTCCACTGCCATGGCTGCTGGGGAGGGGTGGGGTGGCAGGAGCGGTACCAGCTCCACCAGCAGCAGCCTGAGTCCACAGTTGCTGATAAATACCTTTCTTTACCCACATAGTGAAGCAACTGATCAGCAGCAGGTAGACCTGGAGCAGGACCTTAACCAGCAGGAGGTGGCAAACCTTGACATGACCATGCCAACACACCTTGAAGATCCGCTGGACTTCTGGGCAGCCAAACTTGATTTGTGGCCACAACTATCAGAGTTTGCCCTGGAAAAGTTGTCCTGCCCAGCCAGTAGTGTGCCATCAGTGCGGGTGTTTAGTGCGGCGAGGGCCATTGTCACCCCAAGGAGAACTTGCTGTCCCCCAAAAATGTGGAGAGACTGAACTTTGTGAAGATGAATCAGGGATGGATCAGCCACGATTTCCACCCACCAATGCCTGATGCATCAGAGTAGATTGACCATGGTACCATACTAACCTGAGGGGCCTGAAGATGCGCTTGAGAACCATAATACGGTCCATGGCCTGTCCACGTCTGCCAGCCCCCCCTGTCCATCTCCTGCCTCCGCGTGTGCTCTACATGAAGTATGAATAAAGAAAGCTTCCTGCTTCCTATCCTTGGTCCCTGGTGAGTGCTCTTTTTACACTCTTCTCCTTTGCTATGTTTCATTATCTATATAGACGCTCTGCGTAGTAGCACCACCGCTTCAGCTTATCAGCATCCTCGCATTGCCAGATTATCAGGATCTGTTATACAGAGCCATACGGCTGCTTTCCCTCTCGCCCTTGCCAGTGCCGGGTCTGTTTGTATTTTTTATGTGTGTTGCAATGTTGGGCGCGAATATTCGCAATTAAAAATATTCGCATTTTTGTTTCCACAGTACACATCACAGTGATCATCCCTCCCTGATTCCAGCTTGTGGTGTAAACAAGGCTCCAATACTAGTTACTGTGTCAGACTGGCGGTGCCCCGAAAATTTGCATATGCGAATATTGGCGCATATTGATCCCTCCCTTCTTTTAGCTCTTTTATCACGCAATATTGCGCATGCAAATTTTATGGCGCATAGTAAATAAAGGCTGCGAATATTGCGAATATGTGAATTTTTAGAATATATGACGAATATTCGTCCATATATTCGCAAAATATCGCAAAATAGAATATGGCCTATGCCACTCAACACTAGTGTGTTGCACCATATATGAATAATATAGGCATTTTTTTGGTATCCACAACTGAAATAGGTATGTCTAAACCAGTACAAGGGTTAAGCAAATATTATTTTACAGCAGTTAATGTCACCTCTGTAATTCTGAGCATGGAGAAAGGGATGATGTTCTCAGTGGTTTCCTTTTTAATCTTTAGCTTGTTTCAGAATTCTAACTGTTTTACTTTGTTTTTCAATGACACAATACTTCAAATATTAACTTAATATGTCTTTTTTATAACACCAGGAATACACAGTAGACGGTCCCTATTGTCCAATCACCATGCATTAAGCTATGATGGATGGTGGTAAACTTCCTTCAAAGGTTGGCTTCATGAACACATGCAGAATTTGCTGTGTTCAATGATATCTTATCACTGCTGGAAATAAGGATTACCAAATGGATTAAGGTCCTGGACACAGAAACACCTGAGAAATCCTTAGGGTTCATTTTATCCTCATCCCCCTTTCATGTATACACCTAGGTGGGCTCTTAATTCTTTCTCCTGCTGACAAGTACATTTCCTTGGGTTTCCTCCTTCACACTGACTGGATAAGGATTATAAATTGATCCTCTAAACCTGTTGTTAGTTATTGACTCCGCTGCATACTTTATGTAATTGAATATGAGATAGAGGAGTCGGGGGATGAGAGATCAACACGAGATCACACACCCCAGAACTCCAGATCCCGATATGCAAAAAACGGGAACAAACAAGCAATACCAAGCAGGTCTGTGAAACCAAAAAACAAGACCCAAACAAAAGTAAAAAATCCAGACACGCAGGGCATAAGCACCAGAGGGCAAAAATATGGACGGAACAACAGCATGAAGCCTTAAATGATACAGACACCATGGAATCTACAGTTTTGAACATGTCAGCATGCATTTTCACTAAAGATCTGATCAATATTCTCATCAAAGGTTTAAGTTTTTTTACCAGAAGCACAGTTTAATTTCTATCAGACACTTTGTGTCACTTTGGTTTATTAGGTTGGTCACGGTAAAAATGCATTTTTTTGTTAATGGAACACCGGAGCGGAGAATTTGATTGTACCAGGAATGATTTAAACGGCAGAGGAAGCACCCATATTCCTAATAATTTGTCTCTTATGGACTTGGAGCATGAAAATCAGCACCCTGAAGAATACGTTACATCTACAAAAAGTTGCCTTAAGATTCCCAACGAGAACTTTTACCCTATCATGTCAAGATTCCATGTATGGACCTATTTCAGCAGCTTGTAGAAAAGGACCTTCTACAATTAGATAACAGCATAACCACATAAAAACATCACCTGCAAAAAAACATCTTTTTCATGGAGCCCAAATCCATGCGTGAATTAAAAAATAACCCCTATATAACCATCCAAACCTCGGACAAAGGGGGTTCCATGATTATATTGGACAAAATTCTATACCACAGGGAAGTTCTCAAAATGTTACATGATAGTGAGGCCTATAAAATTTTGTGATCCAACATGCAAAATTCAAAGGAGGCTTTGTGCAATTTTGGAAGAAGGGGTCTGTTTAGGAATTCTAAATGAGAAACAAAAAGATTATTTGTATGTCAAAGACCCTGTCTGCCCCATATTTCATTGTCTTCCAAAATCGCACAAAGGTTTGTTTCCTCCATCCTTGAGGCCGATTGTTGCGGGCATTGGGTCCAACACGGAAAGTTTGTCGTCCTGGCTTGATAATCTACTGCACCCCTTAGCCACCAGAATTCCGGGATATATTAGGGACACCAAAGCATTATTAAATATCATGGATCATTTCCAATGGGGTCCCAATATGTCCTGGATTACTCTTGACATTATCTCTTTGTAAAGTTGTATACCACACAACAGAGCACTTTTTGCTTTACAGTACCAAATGAATAAATACAGTAATTTTTCTTGTGATTTAAAACATCACATTTTTTTTAAGTTCGATGCGTCTTTCTTCCTGCAGACGAGGGGTTGTCCAATGGGGGCTAAATTCTTGCCCTCATTGGCCAACCTCTATCTGTCGTGGTGGGAAGAAAGATGCATCTTCACCCCAGACAACCCTTTTCTCCACCAGATCACCTAGTATGGGCATTACATTGATGATGGCGGTGTTGCGGGGAGGGTGGGATGAGGATATTCAGACAGCATTTTTAAGTTATGTCAACAATAATGATGATAATTTGGGCTTTACTATTATGTCAGATCCTTCTTCTACTTCCTTTTGGATGCTCCCACTAAAAACATACTATAAATCCTTTTCTGTCGGGTGAGTTCACTAGTGCCCAATGCTTGTGCTCCTCTGGGGAGGCCTTCACAAAGGAATGTCATGTCATAGAACAAAGGTTAAGGAGAAGGGACAATCCCCATTATATTGTTCAAAACGCCAAAAATAAAGCCTGGCCCAGATCTGATTTTCTCAAAGAACGCGATCAACATATGGACACACAACACTCAGCTTACATCTCTACACTGTACAGTAAACAATTTACAAATATCAAAAACATTGTGAACAGATACTTACTGATTTTGCGGGAGGACAGTGTCCTCGATTCCATTAAAGGATGGATGCAGGTTTGTTGCCAAGCGCAACAGCACAATAGGCAATATTTTGTCACCCAGTCTTTTCACTTCTGTCGATAATAGTGGTCAACAAACAAGTAAGAACTGGTTACGCCATCAACGCAATGTCCCCTGTGGACGCACCAGATGTACAATATGCAAATATATGCACAAAACTTCCACTATGACATCTTCAGTAACACAACAGTCTTTTAAAATCCTCTCACACATCTCATGTACTGCTACACATGTAGTCTACTGCATTATATGTACAACATGTGCCAAACAATAGATAGGGTCTACATGCAGACAATTAAAGAGGAGGATATCTGAACGTATCACAGGTGCTTGTGCCACTATCAATATGAAGGCATCTTCGGGTGCATCGAAACATTTTAGAGAACATCATGATGGGTCTGTCTCTTCACTTAGGGTAATTGCACATGTTTCAAGACCTCCTCAGGGAGGAATCTGGAATAAGAAACTTCATGCCCGGGAAGTATTTTGAATCCTGAAAATGGACACCATTTCTAATGTTATGTATTTCTATTGACAATGTAATTTTTTTGGTGAGAACAATATTTACATATACATCGGTTATTCACATTACATTATTTACATTATTACTCTAATAGGGTATGCCGTGTGTGAACTATCCCTCAACAAATGTACCATAAATGCCACCATTTAGCAGACCTTTAAAACATCGTATAATGCGGTTCTGATTTTCCTTTGCATAACCAGCTATGTGGTAATTTAAACCCTTTTCTATATTTTTATATGTTATTAATCATGGTTTCTTTAAAATATGACTACTCTCTCAAGATTCCATATTATGATAATTTGATTATTTACTACAGATATTTTTTTTTATCTTTAAACTTTTTTAGGTGTGCATTTCCCACATGTTCCCATGCACACACAAGCAGCGTTTTCTCTCTGTGTGTGGCATGTGCCTTCTTATGTAGTTTGATGTTTCTTTTCGGCACACATTGAGTTAACTACCGTGAATGAGTGTGCACGAGGCGAGATACAAAGGTGTCTGCTCTTTCACAAATTGATTAGGAGGCAGTGCTACAGACTAGTATTATTTATTCGTCACCTAAGGTCTATTTTCCTTATACCTTGATAAAAGCTATACGAAATGCGTTGGTTGGTTTTACTTGCACTGCCTTTGTGATTTTACCTTTGGATTAAATAAAGAAGTTTCTTTTAGATCATACTCCGGAGTGCTGGACCATTCATTGGGATTAGAGATGAGCGAACTTACAGTAAATTCGATTCGTCACAAACTTCTTGGCTCGGCAGTTGATGACTTATCCTGCGTAAATTAGTTCAGCCTTCAGGTGCTCCGGTGGGCTGGAAAAGGTGGATACATTCCTAGGAAAGAGTCTCCTAGGACTGTATCCACCTTTTCCAGCCCACGGAAGCACCTGAAAGCTGAACTAATTTATACAGGAAAAGTCATCAACTGCCGAGCCGAGAAGTTTGTGACGAATCTAATTTACTGTAAGTTCGCTCATCACTAATTGGGATCTTCCCGTTGCTCCTCAGCTTACTTCATGTACTTGTTTGTCTTTCTCTTTTCTTTGCCTAGACTTCCAGTGTCCATAATATATTGTGCTTATAGATGATGCAATATTATATTGATATATTAAATCATAAAGTGAGTTCTAATACAAAATGTTTAAGCTTTTGTTTATATCTGTCTTATTGATATCTTTGGATGTCTTATTCTTGCAGAATGCAGAGGCAGGAGAAAGATCAGAAACTGATTTAGGTTATTGTTCTTAAAAGGGTTGTTTTTTTTATTAGAAAAATTGATTTGTGTTGTAGACATAGCAGAATTTGTTGCAGATTTTGCTATACTTGTTAAGGATTTTGCTTTGGGTTATCTGTGGGTCCGCAAAAAAAACAAAACTGTCTTGCCTATTCAAGCTTTTGTTCACCTGGGCTTTAGGATGATATATCATGTTACCAGTCCGAGCATGCAGAAAGATATGTCAAGACATTACTTGTGGAGAGGTGAAAAACGACTGGCAGGGGACCAGACGATCATCATCAAAATAAAAATTTTTGTATAATGATGATGATGCTTATTATTACTACTGATGATGATTATGATAATAATAATAATATGATTATTTTAGACCAGGTCAGCTGTTTTCATATGGGTTTGCATCCACATTTCTGTGGATTTGCTGTAGAAATGTATTGTAGCAAATCCAGTATCCCAGTGTAGTCCACACATATTCTGTGATTTCGTATAGCTTGTTGCAACTAACAGAGATTTTTTTTAAGGCCTCTGTTTCAGTGTTATGTTCCAAGAACTTTTTAAAGGGGTTATCCACCATTAGGTGATTTTTAGTATGTACCTGCCAGACAGTAGTGGACATGCTTAGGAAGGATCTGTGCTTGTCTAGGGAATAAATGGCTATGTTGTGAGATTACCATAACATTGCAGCCAGTTTATTGTCAACTGGGTAGTTCCTGTTGGAGTTTGTTCTCAAAAACTACACATTCCATAGTTCCTTGTTTGTAAGTGTGAGGTTACTTTCCTCCCTCCAACACATCAGCCACCCCACCCATTAAAACACAAATAATTTGCATTCCATTCAAAAGATCAGTGCTTACTAACCAGGGTGCCTACATCTGTTGCAAAATGATCTCTCTCACACCCAGCAGTTGCTCCACCCACTGAAGCAGGATCGGCTCCCTTCGTGCACCTGACTAGTGATGTCATGTCTTGGTTGCACCCCAACCTGGGAAATCCCGAGAACTGAGGAATTTTGTGTGGTGTCAAAAATAAATATTGAGGTGAAAATCACAGAATTGTGAGACCACCGTCACACACAGGTACAGACACTATATTATGAACTACACTAACTTTACAGCCCCTGTAGCTGTCACATTGGGCAGGGATAAAGTACAGCTCTGAACTTGCCCACTCCCTCTGTCCCTGCCTACTTGCTTACCCGCCCTAAACAGTGGGTCCACAAACACGGTGCTGGTCCCTTCCTAAATAAGTGGTGGACAGTCAGTGGTCAAAACAATAAACTACAAAAACTGACAAAGGTCGGGAACAGCTGGAGGCACACAAAACTAATAGAAAAAACCTAAACACACACACTGAATGCGAAGTCAATGAGCCGAGTCAAAGCCAGGAGGGAACGGAGTACAATAACAGAGAGCCAAAGAGTAGTCAAAAGGGTAAGCACAAAGTTGCAAACAGCCTTTCCCAAGCAATTTTCAGTTTTCACTTTGCAGTAGTCACATATTTATAATGTACAAATGTCACACGCAGGCAAAAAAAAACAAAAAAAAAAACTCCCTTAACATGAACAATTTTAAAAAGTCTCAACTGTCAACTGTGACTTTTGTGTATTGCTTATGTGCTCCAAATTCATCAACCCCCTGTGATAGTGGAATAAATATGTAGCACATAAGCAATATGTAACACATAAGCAAAACTAAAGCAAAAAGAAAGATGTCACACCCCCTCCCATAGACTTGCAGGGGTGTGATGTCAGACAGGGGCGGAGTCGTGATGTCACAATCTTATGTCCCCGTGGTCGGGATGGTATTAGCCTGAGGGCCTCCAGCGGTTCCGGAAGCCATTACAGGAGGGTGCCGCTTGGTAGAATGCGGGGGTCCCCAGCGGCGGGACCCCCGTGATCAGACATCTTATCCCCTATCCAAAGGATAGGGGATAAGATGTCTAGGGGTGGAGTACCCCATTAAGGACTCAGCAAATTTTTGCTTTTGCATTTTCGCTTCTTTCTAAAAATCATAACGCTTTAAATTTTGCACCTACAGACCCATATAAGGGCTTGTTTTTTGTGTCACCAATTGTACTTTGTAATGACATCACTTATTTTAGAACACAACCTGCGGCAAAACCCCCCAAAAAAATTTTGTGGGGTGAAATAAAAAAAACGCCATTTTGTAACTTTTTGGGGCTCCCGTTTCTACGTGGTGCAATATTTGGTAAAAATGACACCTTATCTTTATTCTGTAGGTCCATACGGTTACAAGGATACTTAAAAAAAATTATAAACTACATGCACTGACAAAGGTCGGGAACAGCTGGAGGCACACAAAACTAATAGAAAAAACCTAAACACACACACTGAATGCGAAGTCAATGAGCCGAGTCAAAGCCAGGAGGGAACGGAGTACAATAACAGGGAGCCAAAGAGTAGTCAAAAGCCAAGCAAAAAAGTAGCAGAACCAGATAGACAATTATAATACACAGGTAGCTAGTTTCAGTTGCAAGAACTTTTACAGGCAAAGCATGACTGAGAAAGACTTCCTTATATATCCCTGTGCTGCTAGCATGAGGATTCTAATTGGCTCAACAAGCTGAAACACACCGAAGAGCGCAGAGGTGTAGTCCCAGCAACCAAAATAAACAACAGAGCTACAGGTTCTGGCAGAACTAAACATCACAGTAGCATAGACAAATAAAAAAAAATCCTGAAATGCCCCTTTAATTTAAAGGGGTTGTCCAGGAATAGAACAACAGAGCTAATTTCTTTCAAAACCGCTCCCCATCTGTCTCCAGGTTGGGTGTGGTTCTGCAGCTCAGTTCCATTGAAGTGAATGGAGCAAAGTTGTCATACCACACACAACCTAGGGACAGGAGCTGTTTTTAAGAGAAACTAGCTCTGTTTTTCTATTCCTGGATAACTCCCTAAAGCAGTTTAGGAAACACCACTCTGAAAAAGAAGAGAACACTGTGAAATGATACCTTTATAAAGAAAATTTTAGCTGCAGTAGTACAGAACAGATAGGCTGTGGTCAAACATCATTGGCTGAGTTGTGATGCTGCAAGTTTGCCATTTTCCTTTTGTTATTGTAACTGAAATTAGTTTCTTTATATCAACAATGTGCAGCCTGTGCATCCTAATAAGGAAAGAGTTTAGACAACACTCAACAACAATTACATTCACATTTTTGCATTGCAGCTTTAAAAAAATAAAAACAGCAAACCAAAAAACCCTTGAAATAGTTTTCCAAGTTTTTTTTAAGCTTCCAGCTTCCTGCCTTACTTCAGGAGAACTGATGTTCTCTCATGTGCTAAAAATTCAAAACTGATTGTCAAAAAATATTTTTAAAATGTTATTTAAGCTTCAAGCCCAGAGTCTTTTCAAAATGTTTTCAAAATGTATGTGGCAGACTTTTTTTGCTCTACTGACTCTACCATAACTACCCATTTAAAGGGGTACTCCGGTGCTTAGACATCTTATCCCCTATCCAAAGGATAGGGGATAAGATGCCTGATCGTGGGAGTCCCGCCGCTGGAGACCCCCGTGGTCTTGCACATGGCCCTCCCGTTTGTAATCAGTCCCCAGAGCGTGTTCGCTCCGGGTCTGATTACTGGCGACAACAGGGCCGACACCCCGTGTGACGTCACGTTCTGCCCCTCAATGCAAGCCTACGGGAGGGGGCCTGATAGCTGTTAGACCTGTTTCAGTCCTTGACAGATGTAGCTGTAGGCAATATCTTTAAGTAAGGAGCATAGATAACAGATTAATGCAAAATTTCATGTTGTCAATTTGTCTTCTTAAAGGGGTATTCCAGGAATCAAAAAAACAGGCCTTTATTCTTTCAAAGACCTCTCCCTGTTTGTCTCTAGTTTGGGTGTGGGTCTGCAGCTCTGTTCCATTGAAGTGAATGGAGTCAAGTTTTAGTACCACACCCAAGTGGAGACAAGGAGGGCGCTGCCATTGAAAGAAAAAAGGACAGTTTTTTGATTCCTTGAATACCCCTTTAACTAATAACATTGTCATCCAGGAAAACATCTTTTACAGACCAACCATGAAACTGTGTCTAAAGTGTATAGGTGCTTTCTGACTTTACCCTGACAGATGATGTTGGAGGAGAGAAAGATCAGCCTTTTTAGATTTCAAATGCCTGACCCTGTTGTTCTTAGAAGGCTAAGGAGCCACCAGAGTTGTCAGCAGGTTACCCCTCCTCTCCTTCCGTAGGCCAACTGCTACCTAAGGTAGGCATTGTGATTCTACCTACCGAGTGTCTAAAGGGTCTGCTCATATGTGAGTGAGTCTAATGGCTAGTACAAAAGTGAGAAGTCTGCCCAATCTGATTCAGCATTATATCTCAGGCACCATGACTGACCGATCAGCTGCGAAATCCTCCATTTTAAGAGTGCCGTGTAATGAGGAAACATAATTTATATTCATCAACAGCCATTTTTTTTAGATGCATAAATAAATTTAGGACAGCAGTAGTGACAGTTAGGGCCCATTCACACTACGGCCCATTTACGGACCTCCGAATGAACGTGTTCATTCTTTAAGCAGAATCCACCTTGAAATGCATTGCCGTCTATTTAGACAGAGCATTTTCAAGCAGTCCTAGTGCGAGAATCCCTGAGCCCTTACTGTAAGAAAATCACAGTAAAATATATAGCAGACAATATTTATCCTATGAGTGCTCCAACCACAGATTGCACTGACAGACGCTCTTTAGCACAATCTCCAACACCTTGTTTTAATAAAAATGAAATATACTTGTAACTGTGGATTGTGGACTATGGCTTGGAAACTGAATATTTTTTTCCCTCTGGCTCCTACAGTATCCATTGAGAGGCAAATCTTATTCTTTACATTCTCTTCAATTTATTCCTATAACAGTATTACTCTATGACTCTATCTGGGTCGTCAAACAAATTACAGAAACCTTTTATCTTCATTTACTGTGTACTTTAACAATTACTTTCATTGAATGATCATATTTTCAGCTAATCATCCATGTATGTGTACACCTGGCAGTCTGGCAATTCATTCACATGCATTCAATTATAGCGGACTCTACAGAAACTCTTATATTTACTTAAGCAGAATTCAATTTTCTCTTCATATATGTATGTTACATTTCTGTGCTAATGCTGTTAATATTTCTGCTAATTTTTCAATGAACACTAAGATTATGACATGAAAACTAAGATTATTTGCTGATTTACCTATGTTCTAATTTTTTTAAGGTAATTAAAGTAGTGTAGTGACAAGTGTCCAAAGTCAGATGGTGCACAGTCCATTTGTCTGTTATGGCTATAGTGCTTAGAAAGGGATTGAGATCAGTTTCACTAATTCTTTACTCACTGTTTCTCAGACTTAACTCTGTGGGCATTACAGTAAACAGCAAAGCATAACACATCACTGTTTACTATAGAGGAGCATGGACCGCTGTCAAAATGAAAGCAGTCCCTGCTCTCTACGAAGTTACCCAGTAGAGTTGAGTGAACTTTTCAAAAGTTACATTTTACAAAAAAAATTGGTTTGCGGCAAACAGACTATCCGCGAACCGGCAATGAAATAAACCTCAAAACAGATGTAAAACTCTGCCTAAGAGCTCTAAAGCCCTGTATAACACTGCTAGGGTCACCTAGAAATGTATTCAAGTAGTTTTCAAGTGGTGTTAAGGATAAGTTAATGTGAATGTTACATGCAGTAACCTATGGTAACTAACAGCTTGTTTTAACCCCTTACGACAATGGACGCAAATGTATGTCATGGTGCGGTGGTACTTAGCATACCATGATGTACATTTATGCCATGTACATTACGCGAGCACCAGACCAGTGCTGCTGTCAGCAGTGAGGGACACGCCAGAAATGGTGGACATCAGCAATCTCGCTGATGTCCGCCATTAACCCCTCAGATGCCGTGATCAATACAATACAGCAGCACTTTAAATGCATGATCGGATTGCCCACAGAGGTGCCAAGGGGAACCTAGCATCCAGCATGGAGGCTGAAGGTCCCCTCACCTGCCTCCGGCCATATCCAGGGTTCTACTCAATCTCAGACCAGAGCAGAAGATCACCGATAACACTGATCAGTGCTATATCAAAAATACGTCGCCAGCCGTGTTGTGATGGAATAAAGCTACTCCTTCACCTCATCCTGTGAGTGCTATGGTCGTCTTTCGCTCTGTATCAAAATATCAAAATCTAATGTTAATTATACCGTATAGTGAACATCGTAAGCGTAAAAAAAAAAGTCAAAATGGCTTTTTTGCCACATTTTATTCCAAAACGAATTAATAAAAAGTGATTAAAAAGTATAATATCAACAAAAGTGATACTGATAAAAACTACAGATCAGGGCACAAAAGTAGCTCTTATACCAGCCCGTATACGGAAAAATTTTTAAGTTATAGGTGGTCAAAATAGGGCAATTTTAAATATACAAATTTTGTTAAAATAGTTTGAGATTTTTTTTAAAGTGATAAAATTATAAAAAAGTATATAACATCGGTATCATTTCAATTATACTGACCCACAGAATAAAGAAAACATGTCATTTGTACTGTAAATTGTACAGCATGAAAACAAAACCTTCCAAAATTTCACAAATTGTGGTTTTCTTTTCAATTTCCCCACATAAATAATATTTTTTTGGTTGCACCATGCATTTTATGGTACAATGAGTGATGTAATTACAAAGTAAAATTGATGATGCAAAAAACGAGCTCTCATATGGGTCTGTGTATGAAAATATAAAAGAGTTATGATTTTTAGTAAGGAGGAAAAAAGAAAATGCAAAAATTAAAATTGGCTTGGTCCTTAAAGCCAAAATGGGCTTGGTCCTTAAGGGGTTAAAACACACCATGTTAGCAGATTTTGTATGCTTTTTAATACTAAAATAAAGCTGCATATGGGGGCTAAAAAAAATAGTGTACATTTTTTTTTAATGAAAGTTCATTAACCCCTTCCCTATGAAAAGTTTAAATCAACCCCTTTTCCAATGTTTTAAATAAAATAGTGTAATAAGGAATAAAAATAATCATATGTGGTACCGCCGCATGCGTAAATGTCTGAACTATTAAAATATTAGGTTAGCTAAACCACATGCCGTACACGTAAAAAAATATCAAAGTCCAAAATTGTGCATTTTTGGTCACTTCATATACCATAAAAATATTAATAAAAAGTGATCAAAAAGTCCCATCAAAACAAAAACGGTACCTTTAAAAACTAAAAATAAAAAGTTATAGGAGTCATAAGATTCCAATTTTAAACATGCTAATTTTGGTGCATAAAGTTTATAATTTTTTTTAAAGTATCCTTGTAACCGTATGGACCTACAGAATAAAGATAAGGTGTAATTTTTACCAAATATTGCACCACGTAGAAACGGGAGCCCCAAAAAGTAACAAAATGGCGTTTTTTTTTATTTCACCACACAAACATTTTTTGGGGGGTTTTGCCGCAGATTGTGTTCTAAAATAAGTGATGTCATTACAAAGTACAATTGGTGACACAAAAAACCAGCCCTTATATGGGTCTGTAGGTGCAAAATTTAAAGCGTTATGGTTTTTAGAAAGAAGCGAAAATGCAAAAGCAAAAATTTGCTGAGTCCTTAATGGGGTACTCCCCCCCTAGACATCTTATCCCCTATCCTTTGGATAGGGGATAAGATGTCTGATCACAGGGGTCCCGCCGCTGGGGACCCCCGCATTCTACCAAGTGGCACCCACCTGTAATGGTTTCCGGAACCGCTGGAGGCCCTCAGGCTAATACCATCCCGACCACGGGGACGTAAGATCATGACATCACGACTCTGCCCCTGTGTGACATCACACCCCGCCCCCTCAATGCAAGTCTATGGGAGGGGCGTGACAGCTTTCTTTTTGCTTTAGTTTTGCTTATGTGTTACATATTGCTTATGTGCTACATATTTATCCCACTATCACAGGGGGTTGATGAATTTGGAGCACATAAGCAATACACAAAAGTCACAGTTGACAGTTGAGACTTTTTTGCAACTTTTTAAAATTGTTCATGTTAAGGGAGTTGTTTTTTTTGCCTGCATGTGACATTTGTACATCATAAATATGTGACTACTGCAAAGTGAAAACTGAAAATTGTTTGGGAAAGGCTGTTTGCAATTTTGTGCTTACCCACAAAAGTCGCACACAAAAAAAGTGCTTAGTCGCACATGCGACTCTATATTAGCCCAGAGCAACTTTGCCTTTGATGGCTTTTCCACGTTTTCTCTCAACACTTTAAAATGTGTACTTATGTTAAACCCAGGTAGACACTCCCACCACCATGCTTGACTGTAGGCAAGACACACTTGTCTTTGTACTCCTCACCTGGTTGTCTCCACACACACTTGTCACCATCTGAACCAAACACTTTATCTTGTTCTCATTGGACCACAGGACATGGTTCTAGTAATCCATGTCTTTAGTCTGTTTGTCTTCAACAAATTGCTGGCTTTATTATGCATCTTCTTTAGAAGAGGCTTCCTTCTGGAATGACAGCCTTTCAAGCAATGTGTGGTGTACGGTCTAAGTACAGGCAGGCTGATCTCTCACCCCTTTAACTTTTACAACAATCTTGGCAGCACTGATAAATCTATTTCCCGCAAACAAACGCAATCACTCAACTTCTTTGGTAGACCATTGTGTACCATGTTGAACTTCCAGTGACCAGTGTTAGAGAGTGTGAGAGCAATAACACCATATTTAAGACACATACTCCCCTGAGACCTTGTAATACTAATGAGTTACATCACACCAAAAGGGGAAAATGGCAAATTGGGCCCAATTTAGACATTTCCACTTAGGGGTGTACTCACTTTTGTTGCCGAGATTTAGACATTAATGGCTATGTGTAGAGTTGTTTTGAAGGGACACAAAATTAAACATTTTTATACAGGATGTGCATTCACTACTTTACATTGTAGCAGAGTGTCATTTATTCAGTGTTGTCACATGAAAATATAAAATATTTACAAAAATGTGAGGGGTGTACTCACTTACTGTATGTTAAGTAAATATTTTGGCCTATACAATTCATTTTGCTATTTTATAATGCCCTTGACTGATAAGTTTACACCATATCTATGTTACTAACAATTAGTTTCAAATATTGTTGAAGGCCAGTTTGTTAGACTACACATATTTCTAGCTGGTAAATAATTCAAAGAATTTTAATGTATTAGGCACAGACACAATATACTGAAGATGCCTAATGCACTGAAATGAACTATTGTATGTTTGTCTACTGTGCACTTAATAGATTGTAAACTCAACACTGACAATACTTGGCATTTCTAAGATCTGCATGCTTCAAGAGATTTTATTATAACAACACATCAGATGCATCTAAAAAATTTACACAAATGGCTAGATAAGTGACTTACATAGAAACATATGTGACTTACATTTATCAACCTGTGTGAGAGAAAAAAATGAGTGATTTTCCCAAAGCAACCAATCACAGCTCAGATTTCACTTTACCAGAGCTCATTAGTTGAGCTGTGATTGGTTGCTGTGGGAAAATCACTCTATTTTTTCTCTCACGCAGTTTAATATATCTGAGCCATAGTTCATAACGTTGAAAAAAAAGATCAGAATCTGTCAAGTTCAACCTATATCCCTACCACGTTGATCCAGAGAAAGGCAAAAAAAAAACAAAAAAAAAACATGAGGCTTATCCCAATTGCCCTATCATGGAGTTAAAATTACTTCCCGACTCCAATATGACAATCAGAATAAATCGCTGGAGCAACGTTCTGTCCACATAATTCTGGTATTCATAACTAAAGATGAGGGAACTTTAGAAAAATTTTCGAAAAAATTTGGTTAGATCTGAAATTGTTCGCAGTGAATCTACATTAACCCCTTAAGGACTCTTTTTTTCAATTCTGACCACTGTCACTTTATGCGTTAATAACTCTTGGATGCATTTACCATTTATTTTGATTCCGAGAATGTTTTTTATTTTTATTTTATTTTAACGTTTTATACATTTTATTCAAAGTACAAAGTTCAAGTAAAGTACAAAAACACGATCAATAAACAGGCATCGTAAGAAACGTGGTTGTCGATAGGGTACACACATATGATGCGTACCATCACTATATAAAGTCAGGTATTCAGTAACAAGACAGGATGTTGAATACATTAAAGTGAATAGTTAAAGACACGACAATTCAAACATCAATTAGTCAACTCAAGGTACATGGTCCGAGCTTCTATGTGATCAGGGTAGGTACAATCAACACTGAGAATTTTTTTTTTTCGTGACATATTCTACTTTAACATAATGGTAAATTGTTGGCCTTACCTGCATCCTTTCTTGGTGAAAAATCTAAAAATTTTATAAAAATTTTGAAAATTTAGCTTTTTTCTAACTTTGAAACTCTGTGCTTGTAAGGAAAATGGATATTCCAAAATATGTTTATATTGACAAATACAATATGTCTACTTTATGTTGGCATCAGAAAGTTGACATGTTTTTACTTTTTTAAGATATTAGAGGGCTTCAAAGTATAGTAGCAATTTTCTCAATTTTCACAAAAATGTCAAAATCTGAATTTTTAAGGGACCAGTTTTAAGTGGATTTGAGGGGCCTTTCTGGGAGAAATACCCCATAAATGACCCCATTATAGAAACTATAACCCTAAAAGTATTCAAAATGACATTCAGAAAGTTTGTTAACCCTTTAGGTGTTTCACAAGAATTGCAGCAAAGTGGAGTAGAGAAATCAAAATCTGCATTTTTTTACACTAACATGTTCTTATAGCCCCATTTTTTTTTTCATTTTTATAAGTGGTATTCGGTGAAAAAGCCCCCCAACATTTGTAGGCCAATTTTTTTGAGTATGGAAATACCTCATATGTTGACATAAAGTGCTCTGCAGGCTCACAACATGGCTCAAGAGGGAAATAGCAACTGTCAGATTTTTTAAAGAGAATTTTGCTGTCATGGTTTTTGGGGGCCATGTTGCATTTAGGAAGCCCCCATGGTGCCAGAACAGCAGAATAACCCCCACATGGCAATCTATTTTGAAAACTACACCTCTCAAGGAATGTAACAAGGGGTATAGTGAACCTTAACACCTCACAGGTGTTTAACGACTTTGCATTGAAGTTGGACATGAAAATGGAAAATTAGATTTTTAACCCTAAAATAATGGTGTTACCCCAAATTTTTCTTTTTCACAAGGGGTAATAGGTCAAAATGGACCCCAAAATGTGAAGGCCAATTTCTCCTGATTAAGAAAATGCCCCATATGTGGACGTTAAGTGCTCTGCTGGTGCACTACAATGCTCAGAAGAGAAGGAGCAAAATTTGGCTTTTTGAAAGAGAATTTTGCTGAAATGGTTTTTGGGGGGCATGTTGCATTTAGAAAGTCCCAAGGGTGCCAGAACAGCAAAAAAAAAAAAAAAAAAACTTAACACCTCATAGGTGTTTGACGACTTTGGGTTGAAGTTGAATGTGAAAATGGAAAATTAGATGTTTAACACTAACATGATTGTGTTACCCCAAATTTTTATTTTTCACAAAGGATAAGCAGCAGAAACCCCACACATGTGACACCATTTTGGAAACTAGAACCCTCAGGAACGTAACAAGGGTTACAGTGAGTACTTACATCTCACAGATTTTTTGAACAGTGGGCCGTAAAAGTGAAAAATGCGATTTTTAACACTAAAATGATGGTGCTACTCCAAATTTATCATTTTCACATGGTGTAATAGGAGAAAATGGACCCCAAAATTTGAAGCCCAATTTCTCCCGATTAAGAAAATGCCCCATATGTGGATGTTAAGTGCTCTGCTGGCGCACTACAGGCCTCAGAACAGAAGGAGCGCTATTGGTCTTTTGGAGACAGAATTTTGTGGAAATTGAAGTCGGGGGCCATGTGCATTTTCAAGCCTCCCATGATGCAAGAACTGCAGAAATCCCTATATGTGACATCATTTTGGAAACTAGACCCCTCCAGGAACGTAACAAGGGTTACAGTGAGTACTTACACCTACAGGTTTTTTTAACAGTGGGCCGTAAAAAGATGGTATTAAAATGATGGTATTAACTGAATTTTTAGAGAAAAAAAGCTCCACAAAATTTGTAGCCCAATTTCTCCAGAATAAGGATATACCCCATATATGGCAGTAAAGCACTATGTGGGTGCAAAACAGGGCTTAGGAGTGAGGCAGCACCAATGAGATTTGAGGCCTAAAGTGGTGCTTTGCACTGCAATGGTTGAGGTTCTGACATAAAATAAAAAAATCTAATAAAAAAAATGGCAATTGACCACAATTTTGAAAATATACCCCTCAAGGAAGGTAACAAGGGGTACAGTGAGTACTTATACCTCACAGATTTTTTTACACTAAAATCCTGGGGTTACCCAATTTTTTACATTTTCAGAAGGGGTAATAATAGAAATTGGGTTACAAATTTTGGAGGGCTTTTTCCCCTGACTATGGAAATACATCCACATATGGGGTAACATGCTGGGCGGATGCACAACAGGGCTCAGAAGTCATAGAGGTCTGTTTGCATTTGAGGCCTATGGTATATCAGTAGCTGACGGTTACATACATTCAGAGGAAAATACAAAAATGAAACACCCACATGTGACACCATTACAAAAAGTACACACCCTGAGGAATGGGTAAAGGGGTAAAGAGGACATTTTGAACGCACGGGTGTTTCCCAAATTTATTTTCCAGGAATGGATGAAGGGTAACTTTTGAAAATTGCAATTTTCAACCTATGCTCTGCTTCATCTTTCTGGGAACAACCAACATGTGACTCCGAATTGTCGCCTGGAAACACGACAGAGCTCATGAGTGAGAACACTTCGTATTTGAGGTGCATAGAAAAGACAGGCATCCTGCACTCACCGCTAAATTCTGGTCACTCGGCTCCCATTGTGGGCTGCTCCTCCGGTAAGATTTTCAAGGTAGCATGGGGCGCTCAGTGGCCTCTGAGCACCCCACGCTACCTTGAAAACCTTACTGTCTTTTCTTTTCTATGCACATTACTGATTGCTATTTAAATTGTCCTAGCACCACTGCAGCTGGATATAACGGGTTACCTGACCTGATAAAGCACCCTCCATCTCGTGGAACTGCATCCAAAAGATATCGGTGCCACTCATTTCTTTCTTTTTGACATTGTTTACTTCGCATTTGGGGCCGATGTTTGTTACGGAGCTAACAGTAGACCCATATGCAGCACGAGGCCCTAAAAGGTCCTCATTTCGGTCCTCATTTCAGCCCATCCACTGGGTCTAACTAAAAATGAGCCCGGGTTTGCAGCAACGAACTGTTGGTCGTACAGGTTCGTCTGGTCAACCATCAGATTGACAAAGTTGTCACTGAAAAATAAAACTGAAATAGTCCATTTCAGTCAACCCGAAGATGTCAATCTTGATTCCATAGTCGGCAACAAACTCAGGAATAACGGGCTCATGGTCCGCTGGCTGAGTCCAGACAAGTTCACCCTTACGGGGCACCAGTGAACTTGGCTGGGGGGCTTGACCAGTATGAGCACCAGGGAGACTCATACTAGCATGGGGCACAGGGTCAGGAGCAGAGGAGGTTTGCGGCCTCGCTTGGCGGCATCTCCGCCACCTTGGTGGTTCATCATCAGAAGACGATGAGGAGGATGAGGGAATAAGGAAGGTGGGGTCTTCCTCGTCCTATGTGGCGCTTTCAGAGTCAGAGGCAAATGAGGCATATGCCTCCACTGCTGAAAACGCCCTGCGGGCCATTTCCCTACTCTAATGGGGGGTGAAGTGTTTATATGTGGGGGAAAAACTTTATTTGTGTATGTACTGCGTGTGGTGTGGTGTGGTGCGAGACTACCGCCCTAACCTAACTAACTAACCCGCCAAAAATATAAAATAGAACAAAACAAAAAATATACTCGAATAAAATTTGCGAATAAAATTTGCATTGCAAATAGTCGCAAGCAACACTACTTGACAGCCACAACTAAATGCTTTCATTTTAGAGAAGAAAGATAGTCTTGATATGCCCGGCCCTTTTCAGTGGGTATGCTAAATGTTTTTACATACAACCTTTCTTTCTGATATATATATATTTTGTCTAAAGTAATTTGTCTTAAATTCTGAGTTCTTCCAATTCCCCAAATTATCTTCCGCAGGCAAGTTCAATTTAAGATAGGGAAACCCCTTTAAACCCAAGCACCCTCTTTCCTAGTAAACATTGAATCAGTGGCATCAGCTGTAATCATTGACATTCAACTTCAATCACTCTATGAATGCAGGGTTTAGGAAAAGTATTTACCCCCCATTCGACATTTAATGTTTTAGTATATAAAAGCCATTCACAGTAACATTCATCGGTGTCTCTTTATACTTTTATAATTCATCGGTGTCTCTTTATACAATAGAATAATCTTTCATGCCAAACCAAAAACAGTTTACAAGGCAATCTACATTTATTAACCTGTTGGGGACGAAGGGCGTATGCATACGCCCTTGCGTCCTGGAACTTAAGGACGAAGGGCGTATCCATACGCCCGTGGGAATTTCGGCCCCCGCCGCGCGCCGGGCGGGGACCGGGCTGGGGTGACTGCTGATATCTATCAGCAGGCACCCCGTGCAAATGCCCAGGGGGGTCATTAGACCCCCCCCATGTCGGCGATCGGCGCAAATCGCAAGTGAATCCACACTTGCGATTTGCGCCGATTCCGGGTCATTACGGGTCTATGGTGACCCGGTGACCCGGAATAGAAGGGGGATCGCGGGTGTCTGAGACACCCACGATCCCCCTAAAGCGATAGGAGTGAGGTGGCAGAGTTGCCACCCCTCCTATCTCTGCTATTGGTGGTCTAGACGCGACCACCAATAGCAGATCTGGGGCGGAGGGGTTTACTTTCGTTTTCCCCATCCTGCCCTCCCACAATAGGCGGGGCAGAACGGGGAAAACGAAGAGGAGCGGCGCCGGAGTCCACTTACCCCTCCGGAGGCAGCGGAGCGACGGGGATCGGCGGTTGGCGACGGAGATCTGCGGCGGCGTGCGGCAGAAGAGGACGGCTCCCGGATGCGACGGAAGCTGGTGAGTAGTTGCCTAGTAACATCTAGAGGGCTACAGTCTGAGACCACTATAGTGGTCTCTAGACTGTAGCCCTCCAGATGTTGCAAAACTACAACTCCCAGCATGCCCAGACAGCTGTTTGCTGTGTGGGCATGCTGGAATTTGTAGTTTTGCAACAGCTGGAGGTCTGCAGTTTAGAGACCACTGCACAGTGATCTCTATACTGCCCTCTAGATCTTGCAAAACTACTACTCCTAGCATGCCCACACAGCTGTTTGCTGTCTGGGCATGCTGGGAGTTGTAGTTTTGCAACATCTGGAGGTCCACAGTTTTGAGATCACTGTTCAGTGGTCTCTAAATTGTAGCACTCCAGATGTTGCAAAACTACAAATTCCAGCATGCCCACACAGAAAACAGCTGTCTGGGCATGCTGGGAGTTGTAGTTGCGTACCTCCAGCTGTTGCATAACTACATCCCCCAGCATGCCCTTCTGTGATCAGACATGCTGGAATTGTAGTTTTGCAACAGCTGGAGGCACACTGGTTGGAAAATACGGAGTTAAGTAACAGAACCCAACTCAGTATTTTCCAACCAGTGTGCCTCCAGCTGTTTCAAAATTACAACTCCCAGCATGTACTGACAGACCGTGCATGCTGGGAGTTGTAGTTTTGCAACAGCTGGAGGCTCATTGGTTGGAAAATACTGAGTTAGGTAACAGAACCTAACTGAAGGTTTTCCAACCAGTGTGCCTCCAGCTGTTGCAAAACTACAACTCCCAGCATGTACTGACAGACCGTGCATGCTGGGAGTTGTAGTTTTGCAACAGCTGGAGGCTCACTGGTTGGAAAATACTGAGTTAGGTAACAGAACCTAACTGAAGGTTTTTAAACCAGTGTGCCTCCAGCTGTTGCAAAACTACAACTCCCAGCATGTACTGACAGACCGTGCATGCTGGGAGTTGTAGTTTTGAAACAGCTGGAGGTTTGCCCCCCCCCCCCCCCCCCCATGTGAACGTACAGGATACATTCACACGGGCGGGTTTACAGCAAGTTTCCTGCTTCAAATATGAGCTGCGGCAAATTTTTCGCCGCAGCGCAAATTCCTAGCGGGTAACTCACCGTAACCCGCCAGTGTGAATGTACCCTAAAAACACTACACTACACTAACACCTAATAAAGAGTAAAACACTACATATACACCCCCTTACACTGTCCCCCCCCCCAATAAAAATGAAAAACGTATTGTACAGCAGTGTTTCCAAAACGGAGCCTCCAGCTGTTGCAAAACTACAACTCCCAGCATTTCCGGACAGCCACTGACTGTCCAGGCATGCTGGGAGTTTAGCAACAGCTGGAGACACCCTGTTTGGGAATCACTGGCGTAGAATACCCCTATGTCCACCCCTATGCAAATCCCTAATTCAGGCCTCAAATGCGCATGGTGCTCTCTCACTAGTGTTGAGCGGCATAGGCCATATTCGAATTCGCGAATATTCGCGAATATATGGACGAATATTCGTCATATATTCGCGAATATTCGCATATTCGTTATAATCCCGTTTAATTTTCGCATATGCGAACATTCGCGTATGCGAAAACTATCATATGTGCATATTAGCATATACAAAATTAACATACGCGAAAATTCGCATATGTGAAAATTCGCATGTGCTAATTTTCGCATATGCGAATTTCCGCGCGCCAGTCTCACACAGTAGTATTAGAGCCTTCTTTACACCACACAAGCTGGAAGCAGAGAGGGATGATCACTGTGATGTGTACTGTGAAAAAAAAAAAAAAAAAAAAAAAAAAACGAATATTCGTAATTACGAATATATAGCGCTATATTCGCGAAATTCGCGAATTCGCGAATATGCGATATTCGCGAATAATATTCGAATTGCGAATATTCGTGAGCAACACTATCTCTCACTTTGGAGCCCTGTCGTATTTCAAGGAAACAGTTTAGGGCCACATATGGGGTATCTCCTTACTCGGGAGAAATTGCACTACAAATTTTGGGAGGCTTTTTCTCCTTTTACCCCTTATGAAAAGGAAAAGTTGGGGTCTACACCAGCCTGTTAGTGTAAAAAAAAATTTTTTTTTACACTAACATGCTGGTGTTGCCCTTTACTTTTTATTTTCACAAGAGGTAAAAGGAAAAAAAGACCCCCAAAATTTGTAACGCAATTTCTCCTGAGTACGGAAATACCCCATATGTAGGCGTAAAATGCTCTGCGGGCGCACAACAAGGTTCAGCAGTGAGAGCGCACTATGTACATTTGAGGCCGAAATTGGTGATTTGCACAGGGGTGGCTGATTTTACAGCGGTTCTGACATAAATGCAAAAAAATAAATACCCACATGTGACCCCATTTTGGAAACTACACCCCTCACGGAATGTAATAAGGGGTACAGTGAGCATTTACCCCCCACAGGGGTCTGACAGATTTTTGGGACAGTGGTACGTGAAAATGAAAAATTAAATTTTTTTGTTTGCACAGCCCACTGTTCCAAAGATCTGTCAAACACCAGTGGGGTGTAAATGCTCACTGTACCCCTTATTACATTCCGAGAGGGGTGTAGTTTCCAAAATGGGGTCACATGTGGGGGGGTCCACTGTTCTGGCACCACGGGGGGCTTTGTAAATGCACATGGCCCCCGACTTCCATTCCAAACAAATGATCTCTCTAAAAGCTCAATGGCGCTCCTTCTCTTCTGAGCATTGTATTTCGCTCGCAGTGCACTTGACGTCCAAACATGGGGTATTTCCATACTCAGAAGAAATGGGGTTACAAATTTTGGGGGGCATTTTCTCCTATTACCCTTTGTAAAAATGTAAAATTTGGGGAAAAACCAGCATTTTAGTGGAAAAATATATTTTTTTCATTTACACATCCGACTTTAACAAAAAGTTGTCAAACACCTGTGGGGTGTTAAGGCTCACCGTACCCCTTGTTACGTTCCTTGAGGGGTGTCGTTTCCATAATAGTGTGCGATGTGTTTTTTTTTGCTGTCCTGGCACCATAGGGGCTTCCTAAATGGGACATGCCCCCCAAAAACCATTTCAGAAAAACTCACTCTCCTAAATCCCATTGTTGCTCCTTCGCTTCTGAGCCCTCTACTGCGCCCGCCGAACACTTGACATACACATATGAGGTATTTTCTTACTCGAGAGAAATTGGGTTACAAATTTTGAGAGGATTTTTTTCCTTTTACCCCTTGTAAAAATTCAAATACTGGGTCTACAAGAACATGCCAGTGTAAAAAAAGAAGATTTTGAATTTTCTCCTTCACTTTGCTGCTATTCCTGTGAAACAGCTAAAGGGTTAACACCCTTACTGAATGTCATTTTGAATACTTTGAGGGGTGCAGTTTTTATAATGGGGTCATTTATCGGGTATTTCTAACCAGAAGACCCTTCAAATCCACATCAAACCTGAACTGGTCCCTGAAAAATTCAGATTTTGAAAATTTTGCGAAAAATTGGAAAATTGTTGCTGAACTTTGAAGCCCTCTGGTGTCTTCCAAAAGTAAAAACTCATAAATTTTATGATGCAAACATAAAGTAGACATATTGTATATGTGAATTAATATATAATTTATTTGGAATATCCATATTCCTTATAAGCAGAGAGCTTCAAAGTTAGAAAAATGCTAAATTTTCAAATTTTTCATGAAATTTTCAAATTTTTCACCAAGAAAGGATGCAAGTATCGCCGAAAATTTACCACTAACATAAAGTAGAATATGTCACGAAAAAACAATCTCGGAATCAAATTTATAAGTAAAAGCATTCCAGAGTTATTAATGCTTAAAGTGACAGTGGTCAGATTTGCAAAAAATGCTCCCGTCCTTAGGGTCATAATGGGCTCCGTCCCCAAGGGTTTAAAGGGTACCTCTCATCAAATAAACTTTTGATATATTTTAGATTAATGAATGAATTGAATAACTTTCCAATAGCATGTTAATGAAAAATATGCTTCTTTCTATTGTATTTTTCCCAATCAGTGCCGTCAGCAAGCACTTCTGACTCATGCTGGAGTCCTAAACACTCAGAGCTGCCAGCCTGCTTTGTTCACAACCAAACAGGCTGTTAACAAAGCAGGCTGGCAGCTCTGAGTGTTCTCCTTTGTGAATAAAGCAGACTGGCAGCTCGTAGTGTTTAGGACTCCAGCATGAGTCTGAAATGCTTGCTGCCAGGTCTGGTAGGGAGACCCCTAGAGGTCATTTCTTCAAAGTGGAAAATTAAATAGAAAGAAGCGTATTTTTTTAATAACATGCAATTGTAAAGTTATTCTGCATACATTAATCTATAATATATCAAAAGTTTTTTTGATGAGAGGTACCCTTTAAACACAAAGTAATTAAATGCATATAAAATAGACATGTGCAATTCGGTTCGGCACGAATGTCTAATTTACCGAATTTTACCGTTTTCGGGCATTCGGACCGATCCGAATGCACAAAAACATAATTTGAACATTCCCGTATAGCCACGATAATACAAATAGCAAAATAATGAATGCATTCGTTATTTCCCGAATGCATGCAGTAAATAACGAATGCATTCCTTATCCGTAAACAAACGTAAAGAGAATAAAGAGAAAGATAATAAAAAGATAAAAATACAGATACAGTTTGATTTTTTTCGGATACATTCGGTTTTCGGGTACATTCGATAAATCTTTTTATTCTTTTTTGGACTTTAGCGATCCTAAAAAATTATGGAGATGCCTCTTTTATTAAAATTTCATAGGGTACCATAAAAAATCATAATGAAAAAAAGATACAGTAGTGATGGAAAAAATTGTATCTAACGAAATATATCTTTTTTATTATTTTTTTATTACTACCTAAAAAAATTTTTCAAAAAGTGAAAAACCCGCACACACTACATTTTTATTATTGTCGGCTACATTTTTAGTGCTTTACCCGCTCACATAAATTGATCCCTGTGGCGGTGGGTACCGGGGTAATAATTGGGGGTTAGCGCTAGCTGTTTTTGGGGCTAGCACTAAGCCCTGGCTTAGTAATGGATTCAGTCAATAAGACCAGCTTCCACTACTAACCCTAAAAATTCAATAAAAAAAACACAACACATAGGAAAAATTATTTTATTTAAAAAAACACTCCCCCACAGCCCATTTTCTTAAAAGAAAAAAAAAATCTGCCGTAATCCATCGAATCCGCAGTAATCCTCTGCATACACGGATCTGAAACGAGAAGAAAAAAACCACAAAAAAATGGTTATGACATTTTGGCGCTGTCGTCTGGGGAGAGCACCCATGATGCGATGTCTACTCAAACAGGGAGCCACCAATTGGTGCAAAACTACAACTCCCAGCATGCCCAGACAGCCTTTGGCTGTCTGGGCATGCTGGTAGTTGTAGTTTAGCAACAGCTGGAGTCTCCCTGTCAGGGTAGACACTGCCAGAAGGGTCTGTTCACATTATCCAAATGGACAATGTGAACAGAGCTTCAGATTAACTAGCCTTGTTCCCTTCTGTAGCTCCGCCCCCTAATGACGTCATCACTAGGGGGCGGAGCTGCAAGGACCTGCCCGATACTCGAGGGAAGTAAGCGGACTTCGTCTTCTGCATACACTATATACAGCTATCTATAGATAGCTGTATATAGTGTATACCGCCCAAAGGGTTAACCTACACTGTCCAGCAGTGTAAGTTAACTCTTTCCTTGCTGGGCTTGCGCATAGCGCACAGCTCAGCAAGGGGTTAAGTGAGCCAGCAATGTGTATACTGTATACACATTGCAGGCTCACTGTAAGTTCTTGCTGGGCAGTAGATATACGATGTATACCTATGGCTCAGCGTCAGCTGTTCTCCCGGCTCTGTAGCCCTGAGAACAGCTGATCCCGACATTCACATCAGGAGGATCGCAGCGGGTGTCAGGAGGAGTGACATCCGCTGGGATCTGTCCCTTACTGCAGGTACTAATAGTCCCAACATGGAGCACACTCTGCTCCATGCTGGGAGCTGTAGTACCTGCATTAATAGACATATCGCAGCGAGTGTAACTTCTGACACCCGCTGCGATCTGTCTATTAATGCAGGTACTACAGCTCCCAGCATGAAGCAGAGTGTACTCCATGTTGGGAGTAGTAGTAATTGTAGTAAAGGAAAGATCACTGCGGGTATCACTCCTGACACCCGCTGTGATGCTCCTGTATAATGTATGGATGTGGCGGCCGCTCTCCAATGGTACCCGGCACGGCCGTATATATACACATATTCCTATTTCTCACAGAGAGCTGTGATTGGCTGGAACCATCTGGCTAATCACAGCTCTGCGGGAAATATGAATATGTGTATACATACGTGAGTGCAGGGGACCATAGAAGAGCTGCCGCCCCATCTATGCAAGGGACCCCGGAGATCTGTCAATTAGTATAGGTAACTACTACTCCCATCATGGAAGAGTGTGTTCCATGCTGGGAGTAGTAGTACTACCTACAAAATGTAAAAAAAAAAAAAAGTGGAAAACACGCACACAATACATTTTTATTATTGTCGGCTACATTTTTAGTGCTTTACCCGCTCACATAAATTGATCCCTGTTTAAAAATTAATAAACATTTCATAATAAAAAAGATACATTTCATTAGATACAATTTTTTCCATCACTACTGTGTCTTTTTCATTATGATTTTTTGATGGTACCCTACGAAATTTTTTATAAAAAAAGATATCTCCATAATTTTTTAGCATCGCTAAAGTCCAAGAAAGAATAAAAAGATTTACCGAATGTACCCGAATACCGAATGTATCCGAAAAAAAATCAACCTGAATACCGAATGTATACGAAAAAAAATCAACCCCCTAACACCCGAATACCGAATATATACGAAAAATCAAAAGCGAAAATATTGCCGAACCAAAATTTTTTTCCAAAACGAAAAAACGAAACGAAACACAACGAAAATTTTTCTAGTGCACAAGTCTAATATAAAATTCACAACTCTCTGACACATATAAATTCTCTCTAGAACAAGCAATTGGAAGTTTATATGGAAGGTCCAACTGCTCATGAATTAGTTTTTTTGCAAAAACGATAGCACAAAGACAAAGGAAGACTTAAATTTACTGAAAAGTATCAAACAGAGAATAGATACAAATACTTTCCAATTAATATAATATTCCCAAGAGTATGGTTAGAAAATGATAATAAAAACTGTAAAAATGTGAGACAGCTGAAAATCATAGCATAGTCATAGCAGTGTCATGCGATGGGTGAATGCTAAAGACTTTGGAAGACAAGTAATGATCTAAAGTAAAATAGATCCACTTTAACACATAGAAATCCTGTAAGGCTGGCTTCACAAAGGTCCGGAATCCGGCATAGGTGAACTCAGCCTAGATCTCGACGCAACTGATGCCACAACTGATAACAAGTTGTCATCCATTGTATGACATTCAGCGTCAATTGTTTCTGGATGGTGGACAGGGGAACGCACCATGCTGCATTTCCCTCTCTGGTGGCCTACGGCGTGTCCAAACATCTGGCGTCGAAATTGAGATGCAGGATGATTGTGAACTGCCCCATTCAAATGAATTGGATCAGTTCTAGCATCAGCTTTCCTCCAGTACAAGCCGAAGGGAAACTATGCCGGACGCCTGATACAGTGGTCCCTCAACATACGATGGTAATTCGTTCCAAACGGGCCATCGTTTGTCGAATCCATTGTATGTTGAGGGATTCGCGCAATGTAAAGTATAGGAAGCTGTACTCACCTGTCCCCGCCGCTCGCGATGGTGTCCCCGCCGCTCCCGATGGTGACCCCGGGCCTCCGCTGGGCTCTCCTGGTCTTCTCCGGTCCTTCGCTGTCTTCTCCGGTCCTCTGCTGTCTTCCGTAAGGCCTTACTGGGCCTGCGTAGCGACGTCATCACGGCGCTGCATACGCCATTCCTATTGAATGACGTGCGCAGCAGCGTATTGACGTCATCGGAGAGGGCTGAGAAGACACTGGAAGACCAGCGCTGGACCCGGAGGGCACCCCGGAGCATTGTGGAGGGGTAAGTAATACTTACCGCACCACACGGGGAACTTTAAGCTGCTTTATGCTTTAGCACTTAATGCGATGGCCCCGACATAAAAAAGCATCGTATGTCGATGCTGACATCGACATGCGATGGCCTCTGAGAGGCCATCGTATGTCGAATTGATCATATGTCGGCGCCATCGTAGGTCGGGGGGTTACTGTATATGTGAACCCAGCCTAAAGAAACCTGCTGCAGTCTGCAAGTAAATTCCACATTGGACAATTTCTTTTCCTGCAAGACAAATTCTATATAGATTCACCCTTATAGCCCAGGCTCTGATCCAAAGAAGAGTATATGGCTAAACCTTAAAATATATATGCAGTTTCCATCTGCAAAGCTGAATGAAACTTTTTATTACAGCCTCAAACCTTAATTGCCAAAGCAGCATCTATTAAATCTTAATATCAATTTCCATTTCTTAAATGCAAATTATATATGAGGCATGCCTAAGACACTTCCGTCACTACTGCAACAACACAGTACAGTAGTATTAATGTTCTAACATCTGAAAAAGCAAATGTAAAAATAGGGCAAAATAAGGATAATATTTATTATTTCTTTAGTACTCTTTTTTTTTTTTTTTTTTTTGCTGGCTGTCATAACAAATGCATCACACTGTCTGAAGCTATTTTCTGTAAACAGCTTTGGAATATAGCAGTGAAGTAGTCTTAGTCCTACCTGAACTGTTAACTACACACTCCACATACTGTCCACCACACAGATCTGCTCCTTACTTCTGCCGCTTTGGGCATAGGCTTGGCTTTTCTGATGCCTCTAACCCCCTTCTATGCTGTCTTCTGATTGGCTGAAAGCTGTGTGTAAGGCATCATTGGTTTCCCTGAGGTCAGGTGACACTTCCTCCTTCTTTCAAGGCAATTGACTAACCTGAGGTCATGTGATCCTCCTAGTCGCAATGCATTCTGGGCTAACCTGAGGTTATGTTGCCTTCCTTCTTCTATTCTCACATTGCGGCCAGGTTTGGCTGAAGCAATCCAGCAAACCAGCTCAACTCTACTCATTTCTATTGTTTTCTCTTTATACCAATTATTTTAGTGAGTTTACAGACATCACACAAGCAGAAAACAAGCAAACTACATAAAAATGCCTCATTCATTTAATACAATATATTATGAAGGCTCATATATTGAGCATGAATATTTATAATGATGGATTGGCTTAAACTATTATCATATTAATTCATAGCAATAATGACACAAATCAAAGTCCTTCTTAAATAACCTTTCCATACTACACATGTAGTTTAGGATTACACATGATAATATAGGCATGCACTTTGTCTTAGATGGAATCACACTTGTTACATTTCTGCTAATAATCCCTAATATACCAATAGAGATAAAATCCCTCCTTAATGGATAAAATTGTACAAAATCCTCTTACTGCACAGTATCTCTTGTTATATGTCTGCCATAATTATATTTGCTATTTAGATGACCTTTATATGAGGAAAAGATGGAGGAAGGAAATGATGCATAGAAATTTGAATACATATAGCATTAGTCATTATAGACAAGGAGAATACTAATCCACAGTATGTTTACATAAAGCAAATTACATGATATATGAGCTAATATCATAAGGGTCTTCATTAGTGAATGACAGGTGCGATTCTGCCGAGATAAAGGGACGAGAAAATGAGATAGTGAAATTATGAGGAATGATCTGTTCTGATCCCACTCATCATCACTCTCATCTATTTATCTCATTTTGCAGATTTTATATCTAGATGTATTACAGGGGGTTTGAATGAATGTGATTTTAAAGAGTCTTATGAAGTCAACAATTGTCCATGTCGCCCTATTGGGGCATATGGATATTAAAGAGCGTGGTCTCCCATGCTGGACTTACCTCTATGAGACAGAATAAGAACAATGAACATGCTCTGGCAGACTGGGCCCATCTATGCCTTTCACAGTTTAACATTCACGTGAATGTTACATTTCCCTAGGCGCTGTAGGTGAAATTTGCGGCCAAGTGTGGCTCCTCTTGGCAATAGCAACTGATCATCAGGTTTCAAGAAGCCAATAAAAGAAGGAGTTTTGTTCATGAGACAACCTTTTTAAAGCAGACATATTACTATCTAAGGTGTTCTTTAAGTTAAAATGTTAATTATGTTAATTATGCTAATGATTTTGCCAAGTACTTTTTTAAAGCAGATGATGAGGAACACAGCACCCCAATATTTTACGTTATGTGTTATCCAGCCGTAGATAAATAAGTTTAGTCATCAGGTATGCATATACAACATCTACAAGATCTGTACATTCACGAGAAACCTTAGACTAGGGTCACATCTAATATTTTGCTGAGTATTTAAACCTCATTTATATTATTTTAGTCAGTATTTTTAGCCCAAACCAGGAGTGGAACTGACACAAAAATAAGATTATGCATAATTTTTTATGTTTTCAACCCACTCCTGGTTTTGACTCAAAATATTGACCAAAAATACTACATGTTAATATAGCCTAAAGTGGTTTATGTCTTATGGTGGCCACATATCCTCAGTAGATGTTGGCTAAAGGTTTATTCACGAACAACTAAAATGGACAAATGTTCATGTGTTGTGAATGGGGAGAAGAGGAGTAAGCGCCTGCCAGACAATTCTGATGATGGCTTATCTTTCATAAAACATAAGGGTTGTTCAGTTGCAATCCAACCTATCTGACACTTCACTCCCCTGATATCATCCCACCAAAGCCGAAAGGTTTGGTTTACATTTGGGCACCTTTAGGAAAAAATATCTGGGGCATGTTGGTCATTCTACCTTCCTTTACACAGAAAGAAAGTGTAGAAGAAGAAGGTATAACCCATGGGCCTGTCTCCCACTGTTTCTGTAACAGTAACATTACATGCTAAGTAGGAGTAGGTTAACCTGAGCTACACATGCTATCCATATAGCAGAGCAGCTGTAAGGACAGTTTCTATAATCAGTTTGCCCTTAATGTATAAGAACATACATGGCATATCATAGCCTACGTACATCATTTTCTAGTAAACTAATTTGCAAGTTCTAATCATATGTAGGCAAACAATTTCTACTATGAAATGATCACAATGACATACAATATATATATATATATATATATATATATATATATATATATATGTGCATACAGTATATAAACACTGACATTAATAGTAGCAAAGCTGTTAAGTGAATATAATCATTGTACTTTTTTCCTACAGCTCAGGTCACAGGAATACTGAGCAGTAATGTTCTGTCATAACGTATTCATTATAAATTAGCTGCCATGAAGAAAAAAATGCCTGATGCTTAATGATGTGAAGTATTGCAGTCATAGAGCTGCACTGACCTTTTCACTGTTCCTTTACTTCACGACAATCCTGGTGTCATCACAGACTTCGTTGTCTTTCCGCAGAGAGAACGAGCACAATGGAACAGAACAGCTGCCTGTAACAATGTAAAATACTGGGCAATACTGGCACGCCGCTACAATGGCATTAAATACTTGCAGGCATTAGCAGGACTGAATATCAAAGATGACAGAAAATACCTTCCATGTAGCCATTTGAAGGAATAATATCTCAATTATATGAAGGATTTAATTATTTGAAATACCAATACAAAGGGTCTTTCAATTCTCATTTGCATTAATATTTTGATATGTTCTGTCACACAGAATTGCTTCCAACAAAAAAAAAAAATTCAGCTAATTGAAGCATGTCCCTTTGGCTGTCTGTATGGTGGCATAATAGTGACGGTTCTTTACTATTAAACGATAGTTGGATTGGGGTTGCATTGATGGATTTAGCCTATGTTTTTCTAAGCCTAAAGTATTTTATTTTAATAATATACTCATAAAGAACAGACCTTGGAGGTAGCTATTCTTAACCCCTACCCGACCATGTTCTACTATTATGACATTAGTCAGGTGAAGGAGTATGGTGCAGGCTCAGTAGCTGGGCCCACGCCATACCCTGCATGTGCCAGCTGCTTTCTAACTGATACCCACTGGTAATGACCAACATCTGCAATCACCCTGATTCCGGTCATGTAACTGTTTAGGTGCCGTATATAGGTCAACAGATCCACATCTGGTAATGAAATCTCTGGTTCTCGTGAATGATCTGCTGATACAGTCTGTCTACAGACTGCAGACTATACTAGCAGAGCGCCGATCAGATAGAACATTGTTTCCCAAAGTAGGTAATATTGCCTGGAATGATCAGGGGTGGCAGTAACCTCGAATGCAATTGAGTAGTGTTAATTAAATATAAGGGGGTGATACAAGTATTAAGAAAGAGAAGATAATGACTTTATTTTCTGAATAAATACACAAAATGCAATTTATAACATCTGCAGCCCCTTTTAAGATGTTACAGAGCAGTATTTCTCACGAGTGTAGTAAAGGTGCATTTCTTTATCAGTTTAATGGCTTCAGCTTTAATTATTGTAGGGATCTATGATACTGAATGATCTATGATTCTGTCAGTCTTGATGGGAACTTAGGCATATATAGAAATACTATCCAATTCCACTCATGACCTAACCTGGATAGCTAACTGTAATGCAGTAACTATATGGACCAATGCCATTTGTTTCAGTGGTCAGAAGGTGATGTCACTAAACTTAACAGGGTCTGACTGAACCCACGTTTGTAACACTAGACCACTAAAGTTAGGGACAATGACCCCTCCACTTCCTTAGACCAGCATGGAGGTTTAAATAGGTTGAAATATTTTTCATCCTTATTTAGTATCACCCCATATGGATTGTCAAAACTGTTAGACCATCATAGTCCTGATTCTGCATAGTCCTGATTGTCATTAGCGTAAACACCAAAAATATACCAAACTATAAAACTGCTGATTTTTACTCACATCACTTCTCACAAAAAATAGAATAAAAAGTGATCAAAAGCCAAATCTTCACACACAGGGTACTGATTAAAACAAAAGGTTACAGCACAAAAAAAAATGAACCTCATATGGCTCTATACGTTAAAAAAAAATTGTAGGGTCAAACTATGGCAATGCACATGCTATTGTTCTTTTTCACCTGATTTTAATAAGAAGGGTGATGTATTATATTATTCAGTATTAGACTTTCTATAACTATTAATAAATTAAGTTTTTCAGGCAAATTTGATGGATGGCATATAACAAGGATATACCATCAATAGCTGATCTTCAGGGTGCTGACACCCGGTATCTCTGATGATCAGCTGTTTGGATTGGCCACAGCACTCAGGTGTAAAGACAGTGTATGGAGCTGTAAACCACTTCTCTGTATATTGTGTAGCAGATATGCCTGCCAGATTAATGCAGCCCAACTGCCACTGAAGTGAATGAGAGATGAGCTCCAAAAACCTGGCATGGCCGCTTATCAATTCAAGGAACCAAGGCTTCACGGAGGGGGCCATCACACCCCTCCCATAGATATGAATGGAGGGGGCGTGGTGTGACATCCCGAGGGGGCGTGACCGTGACATCATGTGCCTGTCACGGAGGCAGCACCCGGCACAGAAGGTCGGGGGATGCACCGAGACCGTGGTGGTTCAAAGTAGCGGGACCCCAGCAATTAGCGAATCTGACGAATCTGAATTTGTTACGTATTTCAGGAAAAATTTGATTCGCAACAAATGCGAATATTGCTGCGATTCTATCACGCAAATCGCTTCATTAAACTCCATTTAGTGCGGTCCAGGCTCCAGGGCATCTAAAATGGCGGATCCACATGTGTGGACATGGGGCAAGGAATCTTGGGAAGGCAGTAACAAGGGTCGGCGGGACGACCCTGAATCACAGGCAGCATGCAGCCAGCCACCCCTGTGATGTCACAGCCTTATATAATTGGCAGCCATCTTGCAGCCAGTCACTTCAGACTTCAGACAGGGACAGAGAGCAGTGTGTGTTGCACAGAATTTTTTTTTTACAGCAGTGATTCACCTCCCAGTCACATCAGCGTTTTATTACAGAGAGGGACAGAGATCAGTGTGTTGCACAGAAAAGCTTTTTTACAGCAACGATTAACCTCAAGCCCAAATCCAGCTTAGAAGCACTGATAGGAAAGGGAGAGAGATTGAGAGAGAAAGTGCAATTTTGGGTGTAGTACACAGCGACTGTGTGCTGCAGCACTTGTGTGTACAACAACTAAAAAGCTAATAGTAGCCAGCCAGTTAGGGTGAACAGAGCACTAAAAGCATATTGTCCTCTATTAAGTGTGACCTGTGTGTACATCTAAGTGGTGTACCATTTTGTTCCTGTTAAATTCTTAAGGGCCTAGATACTGTGAAAGGCCAGTCAAAAGTACACACCTGCTGGTGTTGTAAACAAATAATGTTTTAAGCTTACTTGAGCGCATTGTCCTCCCCTCACAAGTGCATACCACATACGTACATCTAAGTGGTGTACCCTTTTGTTCCTGTTAAAGTCTTAAGGGCATAGATAAGGTGAAAGGCCAGCCAAAAGTACACACCTGCTGGTGTTGTAGACAAATAATGTTTTAAACGTAGTAGAGTGTATTGTACTCCTCTCATCTACGCACTAAGTATGTCAGGCAGAGAAGTGCCAGGACGTGACAGAGGAGTGGCAGAAGCCTAAATTCATCAGGCAGAGGTCGCAGCAGACTAGGGGTGAGTGACAGCAGGAGTCGCAGTGAGAAGCCTGAGCTCCCATTATCAGCTAGCGGTCGTGTCTCGACCAGCAACCCATCTGCCGTCATCGATTGGTTAACACGGTCATCAATTTCATCACAAGTGACATCTGATACCCCCAGTCAACAGTCGGTGGGTTCCTCAGACACAACCCTCAGTTGACATGGCCCGGGATCAGTCCCTGTCCTCCCATTGCCTCTGTACTATGCTGTTCCCTCCCCCACAGAAGTATCTTATGCTGTGGGTTCAGCTACAATATTTAGTGAGGATGATATACTAGAGGACAGTCAGCAGCTAATGCCCAGCCAAGAAGTGGAGGAGACATCCGCCGCTTCCTCTGCTAGTGGCATAGGAGGTGGTGTTACGAGGGTTCAGGCTCGTGAAGCAAACACTGTTGAGGAACCCAAGGAGGTCATCAGTGACGTGCAGACACAACTCGATGATGATGAAGTTGTTTGCACATGGGAGCCGGGTGCAAGAGGGGCTTCATCATCATCAGGAGGAGAGGGTTGTAGGTTGCCCGTGAGGCAGCCGCTGAGCCAGCAAGGTGGTAGCATGGTTGGCAGTCAACATGGTGGCAGAAGTGGAAAGTCTGGAGCCAAACGTGCCCGGGATAGACCATCTGCTTCGCGGCAGCCTACCTTCCCGGGAAGTAGTGGAGCAGGGGTTCCTGGAGTTGGCAGCAGTAACAGTCAATCACTGCGGACTGTTGGTGGGAAAATCGGCTACTCAGTAGTAGTGTTGAGCGGCATAGGCCATATTCGAATTCGCGAATATTCGCGAATATATGGACGAATATTCGTCATATATTCGCGAATATTCGCATATTTGTAATATTGGCGTTTTATTTTCGCATAAGCGAAAAGTCGCGAATGCGAAAATTAACATATGCGAAAATTAGCATATACAAAATTAACACAAGAGAAAATTCGAATATGCGAAAATTAGCATATGCAAATGTTCGCATATGCGAAAATTCGCGCGGTAGTATTAGAGCCTTCTTTACACCACACAAGCTGAAAGCAGAGAGGGATGATCACTGTGATGTGTACTGTGAAAAAAAAAATTACAAAAAAAAAAATAATTACAAAAAAAATTAAACGAATATTCGTAATTACGAATATATAGTGCTATATTCGCGAATATTCGCGAATTCGCGAATATGCGATATTCGCGAATAAAATTCGCATTGCGAATATTCGCGAGCAACACTACTCAGTAGTGTGGCAGTTTCTCATCAAGCATCTGGAGGATGTTAACCTGGCCACATGCAAGATGTGTCGGCAGAAGGTGAAGCGTGGCCAGGGTCCCAATGTTGGCACCACGGCCCTGCGTCAACATATGCAGCATCACCATAAAGCGGCCTGGGAGAACCGTGGCTCCGATGTGGTGGTCCAGACTGCTGCATCACCCAGTGGCACACCACTCCCTGTTTGAGCTAGCCAAGGCTCCACCACCGCCAAAGGGAGCTGTGTGTAATACCCTCCTTCTATCACTCTAGATGCTCCTGCTCCTCCTACTTCAAGTCAGTCATTCCGCTAGCAATCCATGGACGCAGCCATGTCCAAGAGACAACAGTGTGCACCCACTCATCCAATAGTGCAGAAGCTGAATGTGCTCCTTTCCAAGTTGCTGGTGCTGCAGTGCCTCCCTTTTCAAGTAGTGGACTCTGTACCTTTCAGAGAACTGATGGCTTGTGCCGAGCTGAGGTGGAGAGTCTCAAGCTGTCATTTCTTTGCGACGAAGGCAGTATCAGCCCTGCACAATTTTGTGGCACAGAAGGTGGGCCAGTCCATGAGCCTTTTGGTGTTTACCAAAGTGCATGGCAGCACCGACGTGTGGAGCTGTGACTACGGTAAGGGACAATATATGTCCTTTATGGCCCACTGGGTAAATGTGGTTCCTGCACAGCCACGACAGCAACTTGGACAGGTCACGCCGCTTCTGCCTCCACACTCTCAGGCTGTTGGTCCTGTGACAGTGTGCGACGCAGCCTCCTTATCCTCCACCGTGTCCTCAGCCTCCACTGCAAGGACAAGTCTCAGTGCCCCTCCAGCATACCATGTGTGCAGGGCATGGCGGTTTCACCCTGTTCTTCACATGGGTGCCTTGTCGAACGGAAACACAAAGAGGAGGAATTGCTTAAAGTCATTCATCAAGAAATCATATCATGGCTTACTCCACAAAAACTGGAAATGGGTAACACGTGACCGACAACGGGAAGAACATCTTCTCTACGCTACGACTGAGAAGGCTGAGTCAGGCGCCCTTCATGGCACACGTGTTCAATCTGGGTGTCAAGCAGTTCCTGAAGTGTTCCCCCCATCTGCAGGACATCCTAACAATGGGAAGGGAACTTTGCATTCACTTCAGCAACTCGTGCACCGCAAAGCACACCCTCCTTGAGCTGCAGCATCAGAACTGTATCCTCCATCAAAGTCTGATTTGCGATGTTGCCACAAGTTGGAATACCCCCCTCCATATGTTGGGCCGACTATACGAACAGAGAAAAGCCATTACCAATTTCTTGATGATCCAAGTGGATAGGGGGACTCCCTTGTGTAATTTTAATGTCAACTAGTGGCAGCTCATACATGCTCAGTCACATTATTAGTCAGTCGCCAGGATTACGGGATAAACATCGTCATTCCACTGCTTCATCTACTACAACATGTGTTAGAAACAATGGCTGGTCAGGGCATTGGAGACGTGGCGCCTACATCTCACGGCCACAGGAGCAGCTAGAGGAGCTAGAGGGTTATGAGGAAGGCGAGACAGAGGACTCAGATACCCCGTGGCAGTATGCAGTGGAGGTGGAGGCAGGGTGTCCCTCTGAGTCACTTGCACAAATGGCATGATGCATGCTCACTTGCTTGCATAGTGACCGCCGAATTGTCACCATTCGGCAGTGGGATGACTTCTGGCTCTCCACCTTATTGGACCCTTGCTACCGGCACAAAATGGGGGCCTTTTTTACACCCACTGAGAGGGAGGACAAACTGACTTACTACAGAGACACCCTACATAGTCAGTTGGCCGATGCCTACTGTATCTTTGCCATCGTCCATCCTCTTGCAGGTCTGTCTCGGGGGTCCTTTGCGCTCACCTTCCACTGCCGTAACTGCTGGGGAGGGGTGGGGTGGCAGGAGCAGTACTGGCTCCATCAGCAGCAGTCTGAGTCTACAGTCACTGATGAGTATCTTTCTTCACCCGCATAGTGAAGCAACTCATCAGCAGCAGACAGACCTAGAGCAGGACCTGAAGCTGAAGATGGTGGCATATCTTGAAATTCCCATGCCAACACAACTTGAAGATCCGCTGGATTTCTGGGCAGCCAAACTTGATTTGTGGCCACAACTAGCAAAGTTTGCCCTGGAAAAGCTGTCCTGTAGTGTGCCATCAGAGGGGGTGTTTAGTGCGGCGGGGGCCATAGTAACCTCAAGGAGAACTTGTCTGTTGAAAAATGTGGAGAGATTGACCTTTGTGAAGATGAATCAGGCATGGATCAGCCAGGATTTCCACCCACCAATGCCTGATGCATCAGAGTAGATTGACCATGGTGACACACCAACACTTCACAAATATGGATAGTGCTAAACATATTTAAGGCGCTGCTCCCCAGTTAAAGACATTCCTCTGCATCAGACCACAAGTAAGTATTGAGGATATGCATTATGTAAAACTTTTAATAGTCTTAGGATAAAAATAAAATATATGTAGCCCAATTTTTTTTTTTAAATCAAATAAAAGGAAAGTTCTGCAAAAAACACCATGTGCCACCTACACCACCAAGTATTGATGTGATGCAAAGACCTATAAAAGGTGGAAGGGAACAAAGTATGGTCCATTGTAACCGGTGAGGGTAAAAAGGCCCTACTCTCGCATTATTAATTCCCTTCTTGGCAAGTGTTACTCGCCCTAAAAAGGGCTGTTCCACACAGGAACCTCTCCCTATTTCCCCCTACAAACACTGACATTTCCCAGGGTTTTTAAGTGGTAATAGAGAGTTACCTGTGTGAGGCTGCCCTTTTTAGGGTGAGTAACACTTGCCAAGAAGGGAATTAATAGGGTGAGAGTAGGGCCTTACAGGGGAAGTTTTTACCCCCACCTGATACAATGGAAAGTGTTACTCATCTTAAAAAGGGCGGCCCCACACAGGAATCAATCCCTATTTCCAGCTAAATAACCTGGGAAATGGCAGTGTATGTAGGTGGAAATAGGGAGAGGTTCCTGTTTGGGACCGCCCTTTTTAGGGCTAGTAACACTTGCCAAAAAGGAAATTAATAATGTGAGAGTAGGGCCTTACAGGGGAAATTTTAAACCCCAATGGACCATACGTTGTTCTCTTCAACCTTTTAGTGGTCTTTGCATCACATCAATACTTCGTGGTGTAGGTGGCACATGGTGTTTTTTTTGCACACCTTTCCTTTTGTTTGATTTAAAAAATAAATTGGGATCCATATATTTTATCCTAAGCATATTATTAAAAGTTAAGTTTTATGTAATGCATATCCTCTATACTTACTTATGCACACTAACACTTTTACAAAAGAGACCATTTCTTCTGCCTACCTGCCTCAGCTCTTATTCTGACCCTGCAACCCACCTGATGCCACACATTTCATGCCAAGTTTTCCTTTTTTCACCCACCTTCATCACTGGGTACTGGTATTGGCACCCACCGCACCCCTCAGTCACCGGGTCACTTTCAGGACTCCTGATGCTGCTGCCGCCTCCAGGTTATCTTATTCTGCCACCATATGTTCTCCTCATGCTGATGCCAGCTCCAGGCTGTCTCATTCTGACACCATATGTTCTCCTCATGCTGATGCCAGCTCCAAGCTGTCTCATATTGCCACCATATGTTCTCCTCATGCTGCTGCCACCTCCAGACTGTGTCATTCAGCCACTATATGGTCTCCTCATGCTTCCGCCACCTCCAGGCTGTGTCATTCAGCCATAATATGTTCTCCTCATGCTCCCGCCAACTACAGGCTGTGTCATTAAGCCACTATATGGTCTCTTCAAGCTGCCGCCAACTCCAGGCTGTGTCATACAGCCACTATATGTTCTCTTAATGCTGCCGTCACCTCCATGCTGTGTCATTCATCCACTGTATGGTCTCCTCATGCTGCCGCCAACTCCATGCTGTGTCATTCTGCCACTATATGGTCTCCTCATGCTGCTGGCTCCTCCACGCTGTGTCATTCAGGCACTATATGGTTTCCTCATGCTGCCGCAACTTCCACACTGGGTCATCCAGCCTCTATTTGGTCTTCTCATGCTGTTTCTGATTTGTCATTTAGCCACTATGGACTCCTCATGCTGCCACCACCTCCAGGTTGGGTCATTTAGCCACTATATGGTCTCCTCATGCTGCCACCACTTCCACGCTGAGTCATTCAGGCTCTACATGGTCTCCTCATGCTGCCGCCACTTCCACGCTGAGTCATTCAGGCACTATATGGTTTCCTCATGGTGCCACCACCTCCACGCTGGGTCATTCAGCAACTATATGGTCTCCTCATGCTGCCGCCAACTCCAGGCAGTGTCATTTAGCCGCTATATTGTCTCCTCATGCTGCCGTCAACTCCAGGCTGTGTCATTCATCCACTATATGGTCTCCTCATGCTGCTGCCACCTCCACGCTGTGTCAATCAGCCACTATATGGTCTTCTAATGCTGACACCACCTCCTGGCTGTGTCATTCATCCACTATATGGTCTCCTCATGCTGCCGCCACCTCCATGCTGGGTCATTCAGCCACTATATGGTCTCCTCATGCTGCCGCCACCTCCACGCTGTCATTCAGCCATTATATGGTCTCCTCATACTGACAACCCCTCCATGCTCTGTCATTGCGCCCCTCTGTGACAGTGATTCTAATAGCGATGCCTCTGATCTGCATGTCATACTGAATAACAGTATTATTTCACTAACCCAGCACACACCCTATGCGTGTTACAGCAAGGCAAAGTGTTCTATACCCCAATTGAGGCTCTCTGTAGACCAGAAATAGCCATTTTTAATAGTGATTCACCACGAATAAACTTGGACCGAAACAATTGGGGGGGGGGGATATTGGCAATTCGGCCAAATAAAATTTTTTGATAATTCGCTCATCTCTACCTGCACTCATACATAAGATCATAATTAAGATGTATAAACCGGAATACCTCTTTAACTTTTTGAGTGCTTTTTTTTTTTTTAAACAGGACTAGATGTTGGGAAGTCTGAGACATGCATTATTGCAAAATTATGATTATAGGCATAAGATACAATTATCAATGAACAACACAGCCCTTAGTACTTTGACATTGAATCTATTGGATGCTGTTCAACTTTGATCATCTATGTGGCAAAGGCAAACAGCACAGCAGAAAATGGTGTCCTTCAGAGGATAAGTCCAGCTAATGGCTCATTACTTTACAATTTTATTACACTATAATTAGTGAATTTGTTGCAACAATAAAATGGATATTCCACCATTATATATACTGTATGTATTAAGGGCTATTTGGTTTACATATTCAATTGAACTATTGACACACGATGGGGCCAAGTGGGAGGACAACCATCACTCTGTTACTTTGCAATGGAAGATAAAGCATTTAAAAACACTGGACAATCTTTTATTTTTAGTTAAATATTTTTTTTTTTTGCAATTGGTTAATATACTTAAAGGAGTACTCCGCCTCTATACATGTTATCCCCTATCGAAAGGATAGGGGATAAGATGTCTAATCACGGGGGTCCCGCTGCTGGGTACCCCCGCGATCTCTGTGCTGCACCCAGTGTTTGTTTAAAGCGTCCGGATCAGTTCCAGAGGCTCGTGATGTCACAGCCGCACCCCTCTCATGATGTCATGGTCACAGCCCCTCAATGCAAGTTCATGGGCGGGGGCTTGATGACCTTCACACCCCCTCCCATAGACTTGCATTGAGGGGGCATGGCCGTGACATCACCAGCGGGACAAGGCTGTGACGTCATGAGCCTCCGCATCGCCAGTCATCCAGCATGGAGCGAAGTTCGCTCCGTGTACCCGATGTCTGGGGTGCTGCAGCTGAGTTTGCTGTGGTCCCCAGCGGAGGGACCCCCGCAATACGACATCTTATGCCTTATCCTTTGGATAGGGGATAAGATGTATAGGGGCAGAGTAAAACTTTAAGAATGCTCAGACTTATCTGAATTGTAAGGGTATGTTCACACTGAGGAATTGGAGCGGAAATCACGCTGAAGATTTCCACCCCAAAATTAGCTCAGAATTAGCAGCGATTTCGTGCAGAAATCGTGTGGAATTCCGCGTGGAAATGCAGGTTTCATGCGGAGGAGGAGAAGAGGAGGAGTATCAAGAGTGGGAGGAAGAGTGGGAGGAGTTCCAGTGGCCATTTCCACAGACTGTTTTTCAGGGGCATTTCCACTCATTTTTGGTGAAAATGTTGCGTTTTTCTCAGAGAGAGATTATTCACAGACTCTGAATACAGTCACAGAATCAGAAATGAGAATCTCAAAATGGCTGGTGAATAAAAAGTGGGTGGAGAGTGGGCATAATATATGTATTTTTTTAATTCATAAATACTCCTCTTTTTTTTTCATGCGGAAATTCCACGCGAATTCCGCGAAATGCTTCTGACTGAAAAAAAATTAAATAACATTGATCTCTATGGGAGAACGACGCTAATTCCGCCTGAAAGAAAGAACATGTTCTTTCTTCAAGCAGAACATACTTCCTCGTCAGAATTCTGCTTGAGGAAATTCCTCAGTGTGAACCGAGGGGCAGAAATTCTGTACAACTCTATGGGGTTTTCACTGCTGAATGATTTGGAGAGGAAAAAGCAAGCAGAATTACTTGTGGAAATTCCTCTCCAATTCCTCAGTGTGAACATACCCTAACAGTAATGTATAAACAGGTCTATGGGGGCTCAAGGGAACTGCTTCAGTTTAGCCTTATCATAATACATAACCTCAACCACAAGTCTTTGGCCTTATGAAATTATCCATATGAAGGCTACTAGAAAGATTCAGAAAAATATTCTCACATCTAAGATGTTGACGAAACAACTATCCCTATTTTATAATTAAATTAAATTGTAGGATCTTTGATCAGCTAAATAAGTTTTTCTCCTTACTCAGGGATGGCTGTTGAGGGTCAGAGGAAGAAGCATACAGCAGCAACCTGCAGCATCTAGGAGTGAGTCTTGCTGCAGCTTATTGCTGCTAGCAGAGGCTTTATCCACAGAGAGTTATCACGATACTGCTAGAGCTCTGCCTCTGCAGCATCGGTAAACTGTCAGCTTAGGTCTACGTTTTGGTCTTTATTTGAGTGTATACAAGTTTTAGCTTGGACTAAAAAGTGCTGCAAACCATACTTTTCAGTTTAAGTCAAAACTTGCAGAAAATAACCTGAACCTGGTTACTAACTATTGAAATGAATGGGGCTCGTGGCTCACGAGCATGAATATGTTGGAGTGCCATTTTGACAGTTTACTGTGCTTTGGAAGCACACATCATGATCTCAACAAGCCTTACATGCATATGAGTATAGTGGGGACCATATTCAAAACTCTTCACATCAAAAATGTCACGTTTTGCACCAAACTTTTGGTTTACATCAAACAAAGTTTACATCAGATATTCAAAGTGTTTTTTATCCAAGGTTTACACTAGTCATACCAGTTTTGCAAAAGTGGGCGTGTTATGTAAATGTAACGTTTTACATTATATTTTCAAAAGTCCCTTTTACATCAAAAATTTCACTCCAGCTTGTTGCTAGTGTATAAATCACAGAAATGGTTGTAGTTTTTTGTTTTTGTTTTTTTCTTTAATTTTTTTTTATGGGAAAAGGTATTATTTAATCAAATATTTAAAAATAAATAATTAATATTGTAAAATGTTATTTAAAAAAAAATATTTTTTATTTTTCATGGTCACTGCACCTGAACTCACATTTAAGCCCTAGAAATGTTTTATTTAGACAGTTATCGCTTGTATGGGCAATAGTAATCATGGAATATTACATGAGATGCTTCCACCAGAATTATCCGAGATGTAGAATTTGGCACAAACCTCGGTGGAAAAAATCCGATATGGTGGCAAAGAAAAAATAAATTGGCGTCAAACTTTGCAATTTTTGGCGCGTAAAAACTAAAGTGGCATGGAAATGAACTGTCACAGATTTTCATATTTTCAAAGCAGCCCAAGAGACCTTTAAAAATGTGAGGAGGAAAAAAAAAGTGTAATTAATATCGCTGGAACAGAAATATCTCCCCCAGTGTGTAAAATTATGTTTATGTCAGAATTTACGCTTGTGTATATATGTATATAATTTATAAATGTTTATATTCTGTGTTGGGCATCGGGGGATCGAATTGACAGAACGTGGACTGACAATGCCTGAGTTGATACAATATTTCAACATTTGAAACCCAACCTTTTATTTTGCCCAGGGCCACACTTAGTCTAAAACAGGCCCTGTCCCTGCTTGTTATTCTTTATACAAACTTGTCTATATTTTGTTGTGTATTTTGGTTAGATTTTTCTGTGTTTACATCTAAAGAGATGGATTAAATATTGGAAGCTCCTAATTGATGGGTATGGAATGTTAATTATCCAAGTTGATTTACTTAATTAATATAGTGAGGTTTCCTGAATGTATTGGACTTTCAGCGGCTTGTGGATAATCAAGCAAATTATATTTTGAAGGTCAACATATGAATAATTACTGTTATAAATATATTAAAGTATCATAGCATGTAGAGGACAATAATACATATGAGATACTCAGTCTACTGCAGAATTATTTTCACTTTTCATGAAAACAGCAAAAATCAATATATTAAATAAGCCACACCTACAATGAGTAATAGTTTAACTGTAAAAATGGGGTCATTTATATAGATTTAACTTATTTAACAATATTTTTAAACATAGATGTCAAAAATATGATAGGAGTTCCCACAACACAATATTTGTATCAATAATCCATCACTGTATTTGACAATGGGTATCAATGGTTTTCCTATTTTTATCTAAAAGTGACGTTGGTGTACATGACCGTAAAGTTAAATGTTTTGGTAAAATCAGTTGCATATTACTTTATTTAAATATTCTTTAAACAGCAAGACATATTTAAAAGTTCCAAGAACACCCTGGGGAGTTCCCCATACCCAACCAATGCTTTCCAAGTGCACTCATTCTTAAAAGGGGTATCCTGGGAGTATAAAACGTATTTCCCTTTCTAGCTCCCTGTCAGTCTACTTCTGGCTTCTTCATTTAAGGGAGAGAGCTTAGATGGTGGGACAAGGTACTATGCACACCCACTTGCAGTAGCCATTGGCACATGATGTTGTGGCAACATTGTGCAGCCATTGGCTACTGCAGGTGGGTGTGGTTTCACCTGCATGCTGCAATTATGACATAGTACCTACCTCACCATCTCATCCTGCCCTCTTTATGCAGAGAGGAAGCTATATGGCTAAAACAGGGTGAAGCTGTAAGTAGGCTGCTGAGGAGTGAGGAAATTTACTTTTTCTACTGCATAGATTGTACCAATTCTTCACAATTTTTGTCTCCCAATTCACCACACCCAAGCATCATTTTTTGACATTGCTGGTAATAACATAACACATAACTGTGTTGACAAGTACATCAACATTGACTACATGAATTATACGCATTTAAATATATTGCCAAATGGAATTGGTAGAAGTAACAAACTTCTACTTTAACCAAGTCTTGGACACTTGGTTGTACATTTAGATTTCCAAAATGTCCCAGAACTTCTCTTAATCAATTGTATCCATCCAATAAGTTTTCATAATAAATAATATGTCAATTTCTACTATTATTTTTGTAATCTATGGGTTCATAATGTTAAATGACATGTGCAAACATTTTTTTATGGTTTATTTCAAGGTACATAACCTATTGGAAAGTCAACCACTGAACATAAATAACAAAAATACTTCCCTATTCGAACTAGTGTTGTCATCTTAGCAAATATCTTGTTTTTAGCCTGATTTGAATCATGTTTGGGATTGCTCATGTCATGTAGGTACAGAAGCAGGGGCTACTGTCAAAGGCAGGAGTCCCTGCTCCTGTATAGTATACTGAGCAGTTGGGCTGGATACAAAGTATTGGTAGGTATTAGAGATGAGCGAACTTACAGTACATTCGATTCGTCACAAACTTCTCAGCTCGGCAGTTGATGACTTTTCCTGCATAAATTTAGTTCAGCTTTCCGGTGCTCCGGTGGGCTGGAAAAGGTGGATACAGTCCTAGGAAAGAGTCTCCTAGAACTGTATCCACCTTTTCCAGCCCACGGGAGCACCTGAAAGCTGAACTAATTTATGCAGGAAAAATCAGCAACCGCAGAGCCGAGAAGTTTGTGACGAATCGAATTTACTGTAGGTATGCTACATATAGCATCACCTCTCACCTTTGGACTGCTTAGCTGAATTTGAAACAGTTACATAGTTACATAGTTAGTACGGTCGAAAAAAGACATATGTCCATCAAGTTCAACCAGGGAATTAAGGGGTAGGGATGTGGCGCGATATTGGGGAAGGGATGAGATTTTATATTTCTTCATAAGCATTAATCTTATTTTGTTCCAGGAATGTATCTAATCCTGTTTTAAAGCTGTTAATTGTTCCTGCTGTGACCAGTTCCTGAGGTAGACCGTTCCATAAATTCACAGTCCTCACGGTAAAGAAGGCGTGTCGCCCCTTGAGACTAAACTTTTTCTTCTCCAGACGGAGGGAGTGCCCCCTCGTCCTTTGGGGGGGTTTAACCTGGAACAGTTTTTCTCCATATTTTTTGTATGGGCCATTAATATACTTATATACGTTTATCATATCCCCCCTTAAACGTCTCTTCTCAAGACTAAACAATTGTAACTCCTTTAATCGCTCCTCATAGCTAAGATGTTCCATGCCCCATATTAGTTTAGTCGCGCGTCTCTGCACCCTTTCCAACTCCGCAGTGTCCCTTTTATGGACAGGTGACCAAAACTGAACAGCATATTCCAGGTGAGGCCGTACCAATGCTTTATAAAGGGGGAGTATTATGTCCCTGTCCCTTGAGTCCATGCCTCTTTTGATACATGACAATATCCTGCCGGCTTTGGAAGCAGCAGCCTGACATTGCATGCTATTCTGTAGTCTGTGATCTACAAGTACACCCAGATCCTTCTCTACCAGTGACTCTGCCAGTTTAATCCCCCCTAAGACATACGATGCATGCAGGTTATTAGTACCCAGATGCATAACTTTACATTTATCCACATTGAACCTCATTTGCCAAGTGGATGCCCAGACACTTAGTCTATCCAAGTCATCTTGTAACTTATGCACATCCTCTATAGACTGTACCGTGCTACAAAGCTTGGTGTCATCTGCAAAGATAGAAACAGAGCTGTTAATACCATCCTCTATATCATTGATAAATAAATTAAACAACAGCGGTCCCAGTACTGAACCTTGGGGTACACCACTAATAACCGGGGACCAATCAGAGTACGAATCATTGACCACCACTCTCTGGGTACGATCCATGAGCCAGTGTTCAATCCAGTTACAAACTAAAATTTCCAAACCCAAAGACCTTAACTTACCTGTCAGACGTCTATGAGGGACAGTATCAAACGCTTTAGCAAAATCCAGAAACACTATATCCACAGCCATTCCTCTGTCAAGGCTTCTACTCACCTCTTCATAAAAGCAAATTAGATTGGTTTGACAACTTCTATCCTTAGTAAACCCATGCTGGCTATCACTTATAATACAATTATCCCCTATGTATTCCTGTATGTAATCCCTTATAAGTCCTTCAAACAATTTACCCACAATGCACGTTAAACTTACCGGTCTATAGTTTCCTGGGGAAGACCTAGAGCCCTTTTTGAAGATTGGCACCACATTCGCCTTGCGCCAGTCCCTTGGCACAATACCAGACACCAGAGAATCTCTAAATATCATGAACAGGGGTACAGATATTACTGAACTTACCTCTCTAAGAACTCTTGGGTGTAGTCCATCCGGTCCTGGGGATTTGCTTACATTTATATCACTTAACTTACCTTGTACCATCTCTACATTAAGCCAGTTCAGTACATTACATGATGTGTTACCAGCACTGACCTGGCCAATGTCAGCTCCTTTTTCCATAGTGTATACAGAACTAAAGAACCCATTCAGTAGCTCCGCCTTCTCTTGATCGCCTGTGACAACCTCCCCATTATCATTATTAAGGGGTCCTACATGCTCTGTCCTTGGTTTTTTTGCATTTATATATCTAAAAAAATATTTAGGATTAGTTTTGCTTTCTTTGGCCACCTGTCTCTCATTTTGAATTTTTGCTGTTTTTATTACATTTTTACAGATTTTATTAAGCTCCTTGTACTGTTTAAATGTTATAGCTGACCCATCAGATTTGTATTTTTTGAACGCAATTTTTTTGTTGTTTATTGCTCTTTTAACATCATGTGTCAGCCATGTAGGATTTAGTTTTAATCGTTTATATTTGTTCCCCTTTGGTATATATTTAGATGTATAGTTATTTAGAGTTGATTTAAAGATGTCCCACTTACCTTCTGTATCAGTATTTGAGAACACCTCCCCCCAGTCTATGTCCTGTAGTGCAGCCCTCAGCCCAGGGAAGTTTGCCTTTTTAAAGTTATATGTTTTTGCCTTCCCCGCCTGTCTTTGTTTTCTACATTTTAAGTCAAAAGTAACTATATTGTGGTCGCTATTACCAAGGTTTTCCCGCACAGTTACATTACCAACCAGCTCTGCGTTGTTGGAAATGATTAGATCCAACAAGGCATCACTTCTTGTTGGGTCCTCCACAAACTGGCCCATAAAATTATCCTGCAATAAATTTAGGAATTGTCGCCCCTTTGTAGTTTTAGCCAACCCCGGACCCCAATCTATATCTGGATAGTTAAAATCTCCCATTATTACCACTGTACCTGCCCGGGCGGCCCTCTCTATTTGTTTATGAAGCCGAACTTCTATCTCTTCAGTGATATTAGGGGGTCTGTAGATTACACCAAATACTATTTTTTCAGTATTTCCCTCCTTTTGTAATTCTACCCACAATGATTCCACATCCTCAGAATCATCACACACTATGACATCGTTCACACTGACTTTCATACCACTTCTTACATACAGACAGACTCCACCACCTTTTCTGTTCATTCTATCCTTGCGAAACAATGTAAACCCCTGCAGATTGACAGCCCAGTCATGCGAGGAGTCCAGCCATGTCTCAGTGACCCCAACTATATCAATATGTTCCTCCAGTATCAAGGCCTCAAGCTCCCCCATTTTATTTGCCAGGCTTCTGGCATTTGTGAACATACACTTTACATTTCCATCCTTTATGCTATTGGGGTTAATGGGATTCAAGGGTGTAAGTTTTATTTTCCTATGAAGCCTAATCCTATTAACTATTCTAACCCCTCCCTCCGCTCCACCCCCAGGTACATTTATAATTCCCACCTCTCTATCTACACTATCTTCCCCCTCTTTGCTGTAGGTTCCCTCCCCCCAAGTCCCTAGTTTAAACACTCCTCCACCCTTCTAGCCATCTTCTCCCCAAGCAAAGCTGCACCCTCCCCATTGAGGTGCAGCCCGTCCCTACGGTAGAGCCGGTAACCGACAGCGAAGTCAGCCCAGTTCTCCATGAACCCAAACCCTTCCTTCCTACACCAGCTTCTGAGCCACTTGTTTACCTCCCTGATCTCCCGCTGCCTCTCTGGTGCGGCTCGTGGTACTGGTAGTATTTCAGAAAAGACTACCGTGGAGGTCCTTGCCTTAAGCTTGCGGCCTAAGTCCCTGAAATCATTTTTAAGGACACTCCACCTACCTCTTACTTTGTCATTGGTGCCAATATGTACCATGACTGCTGGGTCCTCTCCAGCCCCGCCCAACAACCTGTCAACCCGATCCGCGATGTGCCGAACTCGTGCGCCAGGCAGACAACACACTGTTCGGCGATCCCGGTCTTTGTGAAAGATTGCCCTGTCTGATTTTTTTGGTGAAATTTTGACCAAATCTGATTTGTGTTGAATCTATTCAGCTATTCCTACTGATCACCTATCCAGCAAATGGGTGAAAAATGACTTTGTATGTTATACCCCTTTAAATCTCACTAGTATGTTTAATATGTAAAGTAATTTTTTACATCCAAATAAACTGTTGATCAAAAAGTAAAGACTAAAACAAATGTGAATATATCTGTAGTATCAAAAATATACTATACAGTACAAAAAAAAAAAAAAGAGAGATTCAGCCTTTAATAACCTGATCTAAGTGGCTCTTGGAAAGAGTCAGTCATGTCGCATTCACAGCACCGTGACCCTAATACCCCATGTGTAGTCCGTTCCCAGAAACCACAAAGGCCTACAACAGAGGCACTCAAAATACAAGGCTAGCATGATACAAATCCCAACACCACTGCTGGAAAAAAAGGCATTATGAAGCTGCCAGACACACCGCGGGAAATGCCAAAGATGGTAGTTATGTATAAAGACACAATGAAAAGAGGGATACAGAAGGTAGAACAAACACACAGAAAATTCACTGCTCATATAGTGAACAGAATATTACTGTGGAAGCTTATCTGTAAGCGGGATTAAACTGAATTTTTCCAGGGCAACAACATTTATTCTAGAGCATCTTATGGAAACGTTTTACAATAGCCATTGTGAGGAAAGTTAATCAAAGGTTTATAGAGCAAAAAAGAAGAAAATAAGCTTTACAGATATTTGTGTTCAGCAGTAAATGCTATTAGTATTGTTCAGTGTTGCTAGCCATGCTACATAAAGAGACATAAAGCAGGTATGTTTGTGAAATAAGTGCTGGCATGGGAAAAATCTGAATTCTGCATAAAGTAATTAAAAAGTATGAAATGCGGGTTACAGCTAGGACACATTGCAGTGTTCCGAGATAAAACAGACAAAGGGTAGAAATGCGTAGAAAGGAGGATCCATAAATTGCATTTTGATGCACATATAGGTCACAAATTAACAACTAAAAAGCACAAAAGCAAAATTGCCACATGAATGACAAAGTTCATAGAATGCAAATGCAGTTCATTAGTCTAGTAAAGTAAGTAGTTCCCAGCCTCTACCAGCACACTACAGCTTCAGGACATCTGCCTTCAAGGTCCAGGTGAAATCAAGCCGGGATGAGTTGTAGGGAGAGAAAATAGTCATCTAGGGCAACAATGGGAGAAAGGTGCAAATTAAAGGGGTATTCCAGGAAAAAACTTTTTTATATATATATATATATATATATATATATATATATATATATCAACTGGCTCCAGAAAGTTAAACAGATTTGTTAATTACTTCTATTAAAAAATCTTAATCCTTTCAGCACTTATGAGCTTCTGAAGTTAAGGTTGTTCTTTTCTGTCTAAGTGCTCTCTGATGACACGTGTCTCGGGAACTGCCCAGTTTAGAAGAGGTTTGCTATGGGGATTTGCTTCTAAACTGGGCGGTTCCCGAGACACGTGTCATCAGAGAGCACTTAGACAGAAAAGAACAACCTTAACTTCAGAAGCTCATAAGTACTAAAAAGATTAAGATTTTTTTTTATAGAAGTAATTTACAAATCTGTTTAACTTTTTGGAGCCAGTTGATATATATATATAAAAACGTTTGTTCCTGGAATACCCCTTTAAAGCGGTACTCTGCCACTGGACATCTTATCCCTATCTAAAGGACAGGGGATAAAATGTATGATCGTTGGGGTCCCGCTGCTTGGACCCCTATGATTTCAGCTATGGCACCCCAGACATCCGGTGCACAGAGCAAACTTTGCTCCGTGCCGGATGACTGGTGATGTGTTTTATGCGTATAGATTAACCCATTGGGCCTCATCAAGTGGCACAGCATACATGTCTAGAGAGTACAAGCACCTGGCTTCTGTAGATAGCTCCAGTAAGAACAGCTGTGGGGAATCGGAATTCCTTGCTCCTGCTTTCTCCTCTCACCTGATTTGCTCCCATTTATAAAAGGACTTGGTAATTAAAGTATATTCGGAATTCGCTGCTAATGGTGATCACTAATAAGAACCGAAAAGCAAATGTAAGAGCATACAGCCACACTTTTTTTTTTTTATTAAACAAATACTGTATTTTGTGTGACAGAAAAGTTTAACTTGTTCCACTCACTGCAGCTGCTCTTGAATTGTGTTCATATTTGCATATTAAGTATGCCATGGCTACATAGAGGAGACAAAGCTTCCAATATTCTCTAAATAACATCCAATAGTTTCTCATACCTCCCATTATTTACAGCTCTGGAGACTCCCATGTATCCCATACACAATATTGCTAAATGGAACACATGTTGAAAAGTAGAGGTTCCATATTAATGTTTCATAGGTTTTGCATGATTAGGGAGAAAAACACAGTGCAAGAGAGTAACTGAGACTCATGTGAGCAAGCACTGACAATGAGATCTATTCATGAGCGCTTCTGGCACCGAACACAGCAGAGCTATGTAGATTTATAAATTGACACTACTTCAGCATTCAGGGAGAAATTATACAGCTGACAGATGCCTAAACTACATCTATTTGGCAATCCACATGTTGTACCTAGTAGATATATCCCTCTCTTACTTTACCCTCACTTTTCCCTAAAAGTACCAAATAATCAGCTATGCTCTACTGTGCAGATTGCTGGAACATTGTAGATAATTACCATATTTTTCGCCGTATAAGACGCACTTTTTCTTCCCCAAAACTGGGGGGGGGGGGGGGGAAAGTCGGTGCGTCTTATACGGCGAATACACCCCTATCACGGCGGTCCCTGCGGCCATCAACGGCCGGGACCCGCGGCTAATACAGGACATCACCGATCGCGGTGATGCCCTGTATTAACCCTTCAGACGCGGCGATCAAAGCTGACCGCCGTTTCTGAAGGGAAAGTGACACTAACCCGGCTGTTCAGTCGGGCTCTTTGGGACCGCCGCGATTTCACAGCGGCGGTCCCGAAAAGCCTGACTGATTAGCTGGGTTAGTGCTTACAGGACACCGGGAGGGACCTTACCTGCCTCCTCGGTGTCTTCTCCGTTCAGGGATCGGCGCTCTCCTTCCTCGTCATCACGTCGTCGCGTACGTGCGTCGGCGTGCGTAACGACGTGATGGCGGCGACGGAGAGCGAGGATACCCGGCCAGCAGCAGAGACGTTCCAGGGCAACAGGGACACGGTGACAGCGATGGAGCGACGTCCAGGGCAGCGGTGACGGGTCCGGAGTGGCGGGGACATGTGAGTATTACCTCCTATGCAGTGGTTTTCAATCTGCGGACCTCCAGATGTTGCAAAACTACAACTCCCAGCATGCCCGGACAGCCGTTGGCTGTCCGGGCATGCTGGGAGTTGTAGTATTGCAACATCTGGAGGTCCGCAGGTTGGAGACCCCTATTGGGTTCAAAATCTTTATTTTTTTCGATTTTGCACCTATAACTTGGGTGCGTCTTATACGCCGGTGCGTCCTATAGGGCGAAAAATACGGTATATTGATATAAAAAGAGAAAATAATAATAACCTGATTGAAAAATACCAGATAAGGAAACTCCATTGTGCAGCAATCCCAAGAAAATGACAGCTCTGATTGAATGTGTCATGTCCAAGTGCATCTTCATTATGTCTGATAGTCTTTTTGCCAAGTAATGGAGCTGTCATATTATTGCTAAATTGTCTTCAGCTGTGTGGCCATGTGTGTGTTAACATGGATGTGTAGCTGGGTGGTATCAGTGTCTATAAATGGGGGAATATGAGAATATGTATGTGTGGTGCTTATGTCTTTGTGTCACAATGTATTATACATGGAGTCAGTACTGAGGAGTGCTTTAGACTAAAGTTACATGAATGGAACATATGAAAGGGATAAACTTAGGGATCAATTTTAATATTTTAGTCTGTTATTTAAAAACAAACAAAACAAAACACAGTAAACATTTAAAAAATGATTTTCTACATTTATAGAATTAATGTTCTTGATTCCCTCAATGATGAGTGGCAAAATTATATTTATGTACCTGCTCAGCCTAGGGCTCATTTATAGTTTCTGACTGGTTATTAAGCACTTATCAGCTTGTTTTTAAGCACTTATCAGCTGCTGTATGCTCCAGAGGAGGTTCTTTTCTTTTTGAATTTCTTTTCTGTTTGACCACAGTGGTCTCTGCTAACATCTCTGTCCATATCAGGAACTGTCCTTAGAAGGAGAGGTTTGCTATAGGGCTTTACTCCTGCTCTGGACAGTTCCTGACATGGACAGAGGTGTCAGCAGAGATCAGTGTGGTGAGACAGAAAATAAATTAAAAAAGAAAAGTACTTCTTGTGGAGCACACAGCAGCTGATAAGTATTGGAAGGATTACGATTTTTAAATAGAAGTAATTTACAAATCAGTTTAACTTTCTGGCACGAGTAATTAAAAAATGATTGTTTTCCACTGGAGTACCCCTTTTAGTCCAGTTCTGCTATCTTACAGCACCCAATGTATACTGCATTTTCTTCCAACTCATTGACGATTTCAGTCTTGGTCTTCCTTTCTAATTCAAATATATTGTATAATGAAACTGAACGGATCTAGTTTTATTGTCTAATTGTGGCATGTCACTTGTGGTAATCTTCCACTTGATATATATAATTTTTTAAAGGATAGCAAAGCATATAATTAACTTACTAAACTAACTGTTACGCTTCTTTTATGTAACTGAAAAGCAACTGTAAATCAAAAAAGACTGTAGATGAGCAAGGTAGACTAATACTGAACCAATAGAAAACAATGATGTAACAATGACAGTAGTACCAAAGAAATATAGCATATCTCCAAAGGAAATATAGAATATCTACAAAAGAAATAAATATACAATATCAACAAAAATTATACAAGGTTGAAAAAGATCAAAGTGGGCATGGCTTCACATAAACAGGGGTTGGAGTGATGCAAACTGGCATCATTTGTAGCTAAAGTCTATACCAGCTCAAAACTGGTGTAAATTTTAGAGGACTCGGACCTCAGATTCCCCAGAATGTTTGTTGAGGCATTCATCTCTACGTAAATCCAACATGTCCGTGTGCTGGTGGGGGAGTATTTAGGACAGGGGTGTGAGATGTCAGTCTTGATAAATCCAACTCTAAGATTTCTGAATGAAAGATATTTAAATTTGAGATTTTAATGATGATTCCTGGCACACCTATCATAGTCTTTAGACAGTTTTTTGTGTCTACAAAAGGCAAAAAAAGGCTCAAGCAGGGTTTATTTGTGCCTTTTTTGCACCTTTTGGTTTACACATTTTTGCTAATTTTGATTTGCAATCCACGGATTTTGGCAATACACCTGATGTGGACGGGTTTTATCAACTGCGCCTTTTTGTGAAAAGGCACAAAAAAGGCGCAAAGCCACTGAAAAGTCTCTAAAACGACACCAGCCCAGACTTAGCTTAGCTTTTTAGTGTATGTGAAGAGAGAAATTTCTAAAAATGTGACCTGCACAAAATTTATCAAATGCTCTGTGACCATTTAATACATTTGGTGCCCCTACACATTACCAGCACACAAAAAAAGGTGTAGAAAAATGCTTCACTTACACCTACAATGATAAATGCCAGCCATAGTCTCTAGCCATGACCCATTGCTTTTCCAATTCATTTCTCAGTTTGACTTTTCCTTTTCCCTTACATGATACACTGAGAGTCACAGATTTTGGGCACTGTCTCACCCTCCCAGCTGCTCTGGAAACTGATATACTCGTGGCAGGGATGAGGAAATATAAGAAAATGAGTCAAGTTAGAGAACAAGACATTCCTATTAAAATGTTCATATCACAGTCATACATTTACAAATAGACAATCCTTAACTAATGTGTTTTCTGACCACAAATATGAAAAAATAAATAAAAAAAATTACAAGAGAATATCTGGTGCTCTGTTTCTTCCGTTTCTTGTAAATAACCCTAACTCTTTATGTAAGACTCTTGTTACATAGCTCCTGTTTAGAAACTTTACAGTTTAATGGGTTCATTCACACGTACAGTATTCTGCACATATTTAATGCCCAGGATTTCAAGCTGTTTTCAGTCATTTAGTTTACATTGAAATTTGCAGCAGAAAATCCTGTGCATCAAATCTGGCAGAAAATTGTACGTGTGAATATACTATAGATGTGCACATCCTTAGACACAATTTATGGCAATCTACAGAATAATACATGTGGATGTGGTGTGATATATTTGAGCATGATTATACTCTAAGATAGCCTACTGACAAATGTTCCTGAGAATCATAAGGAAGAGTTTAAGCATTTGAGAATGTCATGTAATATACCATTTACTTTCAAAATAGGACGAGACATACTTGAATTTCTTGATGTGTTCGTTGTGTTAGAGGAGGGAAGTGTAGTTACTATGGGATACCGCAAGCCCACGTCTTGTAACTCACTCCTCCACTTTAACATCTATCACCCCAAGCACGTCAAGGCAGCAGTGCCCTATGGGCAGTTTTTACGTTTGCAAAGAATAGACAGTAAAGAGAAAGACTATTTCAATAAAGCACAGGAACTAAAGGGTCGGTTAACAGTTAGGGGGGTACCCTGAACATATACTCAACAAGGCAATAGAACAAGCTAAAAAACAGAACAGGAAGGAACTGCTAATGGGGAAAAAAGAGATGTAAATATAAGAGCAACTCCCAAAGAGTGAGATGACCCTTAGAGGACCCTTCTATTACTCAGCTGGAACCCAGTTTCCCTAGGGTGGGTAATATCAGGTCTTCAGATGCCATTTGTACCCCGGCCTCCTCTGATCCAAAGTACTCATTCCCTGCTCCTGGAACCGAATTGCGTTTTTCCATTTCATTAGCTTTAGTCCGACGGCAAGGCAAATTAAAAAGTGCATAAATGATAACTGGTTCCTGATTCAGAATGACACAGATTTAGCAGATATGGCAAATCAGAAATCTCTTATTGCATTTAAGAAATGTAAAAACATAAAAGACTTTCTAGTATGGAGTGTGTTAAAAACCATCCCCAAAAAAGAAGCTTGGCTGTCTAGAACACTATCCCCTGGCATGCACAAATGTGGCACCTTCAATTGGGGCACTCAGGCCTGCACAGATAAAAACGTTGTATTGGGCGGAGAGAGAGTTATCCATAGACTGTAGAACCAGCTATGTAATCTATGCAATTGTCTGCCCCTGCAATAGATTTTATATAGGTTTATATAGATTTTATATGGGTTGCACAATAAGGGAGTTAAATATTAGGTTTAGAGAGCACATACGGTCAATAGTTACAAAGAAAGGATCCCCACGACTCATCTCACACGTTACAAATGAACACGGTGGAGATGCAAAGATATTGAAATTCTTAGGTCTAGAGAGAGTTATTTCAGTACCAGGTATGGATAAAAGAAAATTTCTTCTGCAACACAAGGTAAGGTGGATCATCAGGACAAATGCAGAAGGTAATCTGAGTCTCAATGATCGCCTTGACCTAAGCATATTTGTGTAGAGAGAATCGTATGTACCAATTGATTAGACATTTGGTTTTCAATGGTCTTTTGTTATATTTCTTATTACTAATATATTTGGATGTAATGTTTTCTTTTGTTGTGAAACTATTCCTTAATATTTCATGAATAACCTGTGTAGCGAGTGTCTGGAACACCCTTACCTGTTGACATAGACAGCCAGGAAGTATTTACCTGACCCCCGCATCCAGGTAGGCTAACCTGAAGAAGTGCTGGGAGCGGCACAAAATAGCTATTGTTGCCTCACACTCTGCCTGGCATCCCGTTGGATCATGATTTTAACTGCACCGTATGAATAAAGAAGCAATTACCTGGTCACCGTAATCGTGAGTGCCCCCCCCCCCCTGTTTTTTCTTACGTTCTGTGTCTACTTGAGATTGCCTTTTCTCTATCCGGATGGAGCACCTGTGGGATCGGGAGCTAATCCTGTGCATCAACACTGCAAACTATTTGCTCCGCAACTCAGCTAGTGTTATACCAGTGCCAGCAGCTATCTGATATACCATGTAGGAGGATAAGTATAAAAGTGGCAGGATGGTGCAGACAAGGTAAGCCTAACCTTTCTTGTGTGTGTTCTCTTTCCGTTGATGTTTTCCAGTCTCCCTTCATCTTCTTTGTTTGGTGGGCAACTGCCAATGGGGTTGAACACACAAGGTGGTTACCTGGAGCAAAGGTTTCTGACTTCTCCATGGTAGTCGGAGGTGTTCGGCATCTGTTAGAGCTCAGGGAGAACCCGATGCTGTTCATATTCTGTTGCATATATAGCTGATCTTTACTTATTTGTGGGTACTATGTCTGTTTCAGTTTTTCTATGCTGGATTTATTATTGTAAAATTTTTTATAAAACTGTGAAAAAAAAGACTCCTTTTAAAGTGAGCTGATCTACTGGATTGGCTCTTGTATTAGTCAGCTGTCTGACCCTTTCTCAGGAGATCCTCTTGCTGCACTGTGGATGAAGAAGGACGCGGGCTCCTGCTACGCTCTGGAGGAGAAGATCCGTGACATCAGATGAGCATATTTTTTTTTTCAACCTGGGAGGGGGAAAAAAAGGGGGAGGGGAAAAACTCTGCTGCCTCCACCTACCTACACTTACTAGAAGGGGGGGGGGGACTCTAACTCTGCTGTCTACACCTACTGGGGGGGAGTGACTCTAACTCTGCTTTCTACACCTACTGGGGGAGGACGCTAACTCTGTTGTCTGCACCTACTTGGGGGGAGGGACTGTAACTCTGCTGTCTACATCTACTGGGGGGGGGGGGAAACTCTGACTCTGCTGTCTACATCTACCTGGGGGGGACTCTCACTCTGCTATATGCACCTACTGGGGGGATTTCTACACCTACTGGGTGGGACTCTAACTCTGCTGCCTGGACCTACTAGGGGGGACTCTAACTCTGCTGCCTACACCTTCTTGGGGGGACTCTAACTCTGCTGTCTACACCTACTGGGGGGAAACTCTAACTTTGCTGTCTACACCTACTGGGGGGGACTCTAACTCTGCTGCCTGCAACTATTGGGGGGAGGGGGAAAACTCTGCTGCCTGCACCTACAGGGGGGGCTCTAACTCTGCTGTCTACACCTACTGGGGGGGACCCTGCTGCCTACACTTACTGTGGGGGAGCTCTGCTGCCTACACCTACTGTGGGGGAACTCTGCTGCCTACACCCACTGTGGGGGAACTCTGCTGCCTACACCCACTGTGGGGGAACTCTGCTGCCTACACCCACTATGGGGGAACTCTGCTGCCTACACCTACTATGGGGGAACTCTGCTGCCTACACCCACTATGGGGGAATTCTGCTGCCTACACCTAATGTGAGGGAACTCTGCTGCCTACACCTAATGTGAAGGACTATCTACCATGTTCCTGCCAAGCTAATATGGGGACAAACTACTAAACTAATAGGAGGGCTACCTACTAACTACATAGGGGGTTTTCATAATTCCCCTCTTGAGACTAGACTCTGGATCCGCCACTGGGTAGAGGGGGTGCTGGCTACTTGACTAACTCCATAACTTTGTACCTGGATGCCTAATTAATTACCTACATACCTGGCTATCTAACTACCTACATACCTAGCTGCCGGACTACCTACCTACATATTTTGCTACCTACCTACATACCTGGTTACCTAACTACGTACATACCTGGCCTTCATACATAGCTGCCTAACTACCTAGCTAGAAACCTACCTACTTATATGGCTTCCTGATCTACCTACCTAGTTAACTAATTATCTTGCTACCTACCTACCTGCCCTCTTACTGTGCAGCACACCATGGAGGGCTTTATAACAGTTAGGGGCTTATAAATGGAAAGATTGTGTAGAGGATGGGGGGGGGACACTGGAAAAATGCAGAGTCTAACTTGTTGTCCTGCAGATGTTAAGAGATGGACATGGCGATCTGATCTGAATGGAGATGAAAAGGAAAGAGGATGCCGCTGATCAGAAAATACATAATTGTGAGTCCCTAGATGTAACTGTATTCACTTATATGGTATACAGATCCTGTATACAGCTGATATCTACTGCCATATGGCCCTGTATATAATCACTTATATAGTATACAGATCCTGTATAGTATACTGGTCTGTGTATAGTGAGAAATGTGACCAGCAGCAGATCATCTCAGGGCGCCCTTACTTTTTTTGGTCCGTGGGCCCTGAGTGTTGTCAGTCCGCCCCTGGCTACAGGTGCAGTCTAAAGGGATACATGGAGTTGTATGATATCTTGTGGACTTTAGCTGTCACTCAATAGTTAAAATCAATCAGCAGCACTAAAAAAGTCTCACTGTAACCCTGGCCTTATAGGTATTGATATGTTTTGAAAAAATATAGCAAAAAGTCACACAGCAAAGGCATGTGCATGGAAGCTGCACTGCTGCACACAGAATAAGCACTTACTGTGCCATCATGTAGTTCTTGTGTACAGTACCATAATACAGGTACTCTGTTATTCTAAAATAGAATCCCACCATAATAAAGTATGCAAAAAAAGCCTAGTTTGTGTTTCTCACAGATTTCATATCAATCCATGAAAATATACACAAGAGTATAGTAAAGGCCCACATCAGTCTATGGCTGTTGTATTATTTATACATACAGCATTGATCCATATATCATACATTCATGTGCATGGGACTTAAAAATATAATTCTTTAAATCAATTCCTGTTTTTATTTTACTTCTTTAAGTAACTAAAATCTGTTACTGGGTATATTATGGTTCCATTAAAGGGATACTCTGCCCCTAGACATCTTATCCCCTATCCAAGGATAGGGGATAAGATGTCTGATCATGGGGGTCCTGCTCCTGAGGACCCCCATGACCTCTCCTGCAGCCCCCCGAGTCATCAGCTCTACGAGCTAAGTTTGCTCTGTGGCTGATGACTCATGAAACAGAGACTGCCGGTTCATGACGTTGTGGCTCTGCCCCTCGTGATGCTCTGCCTCCTTAATGCTAGTCTATGGTAGGGGGCATGGTCACCGTAACACCCCTCCCATAGACTTGCATTCAAGGGGTGGGGCATGCCATCACAAGGGGCGGGGCTCTCGTGAGTCATCAGCCACAGAGCAAACTTAGCTCCGTAGAGCTGATGACTTGGGGGAGCTGCAGGAGAGATCACGGGGGTCCCGCTGCTGGGGACCCCCGCGATCTCTCCTGCAGCCCCCCCAAGTGATTAAATATCTTTTCCCCTATCCTTGGATAGGGGATAAGATTTCTAGGGGCATAGTACCCCTTTGAGGTTCTTCCTTAGAAATATAGGCATCAAATGTAGGCATGACTCTTTTCTATCTATTTCTGCTGCGGAATCATAGTCCATGGCAAAAGTTAAAATTTTTTTTCCCAAAATAGCTATTTTAGCCCAGAGAAAGGTCTTTGCTGGATCTAAGTACATTTGTCAAACTAACTCCTCAGCTCCTCCTTACCAAAAACTGAGGGCACCTCCTTCATGGAACCTGTCTGAACATTCTCTGTTACCTTTTCAAAGGTAATTTTACAGACGATGCTGATCTCTGCTGTGAATGGTGGTGGATCCAGTGTTGTCTCTCTACTGGTGCCACTGTTCACTGTACTCTGTGTCTGCTTTTAGAAGAAAGGCATTACTGGGAAATGATTTGTACAGGACATGAGGTTTCAGCTTAGTTTTAGGCCTAGTGACCAGAATGGAAACTGCAAGATTTCAGATTTTTTTATTTATTTTTTTATTAGTAAGACAGTAAATTGCTAAATTAGAAAAAACATGACCAAAAAGTCTTCATAAAAAATAACATAAAAACATGATTTAAACAATGGGTTATTTATTTGATGACACATTCCCTTTAAGTAGATTTACACCAATAAGACAATCTACCTTAACTATTTATTTGCTTTGTTTACCAGCATATGTAAATAAATAACTACCATTGGTAAAGTTAGTTTGATCCCACACAAGCTAATAGTCCATCTTAGTAAGAGATATCGGTATCTAAATATATACGGCATTCATGGTAACAAGTCTAGTGCCATCTGTTACACATTGCTGGCAATTACATTAGCATTTGTAACTCTTTTAATGCCCATGGAAACAAACATATTTATTTTATGCTACTATTGTTAAAAATATAAACGTATTACATGTATGACAGCTGTCACAAGATGATGTTGTTACTTTGTGTTCTGGTATTGCGATGCTATAACATAAATCTAGAGAGAAATTACATCAAAAATTATCCCTGAAACAAGAACGCCTGGAAGAGTTTCATTTAAAAAACATAGTCATACAATTCTACAGGTACACTGGGTGCAATAAAAATGTTATGGAAGCCATACAGAAATATATGCATCAAGAGAGCAGTAGTACAAATCCTGGCTTTACCAAGTGTAACTAAGTTGGCTCATTTTTAAATTTTGAAAATGAAGGTTTGTGTATGAAAGGAATCTAGGTAACAGATATTTTCTTTGTGTGTGTAAGTAAATGTACATAGCTGAGCTGAGCCCTGTTTCCAAATGTTGTTTCTGTGTTGTGCATGTAAATTGTGCACTGGTGTGAGATTTGGAAACAGGGCTCAGCTTCCAGCTGTCAGTTAAACAGAGATGGGAGGGGAGTGAGGAGGCATTCCAGCCTGCAGCAATTCAGGGGCTTAGAAACACCTTTTTGACACTTAGCACCAGAGAATAAAAGCATTTTTCTATTTTATAGAAGCACAGATATATAAAAGGTAGCATATGTCTCCATGCCCTAACAGTTATCTAACAGTGTCCGCAGTTTGGAAAGTAAATTTCAGCTGACAGATCACAGGCAGCCAGGAAGTAATGCGACCTACTATGCACTTTTCCTGACGATATCTAGAGATCAGTCTGGGTCTGAACACTTGGACCCAGAGTGATCAAAACTTGACATGTCTGTCTTACATGTCAAACATTTTACGAAGTGACAGGGACACGTTAAAGTGGCCATACCCTTTTAAGAATTGTCTCTTCCAAGCTCCCCATACATGGCAAAATGTTCATGCTTACTCTGTGGGGAGGGAGGGGTTAATTACAGCCAGACAGTTTTGACTCTTCTCTCCACCGATATCATCTGTTGGTGAAGTTTGAGGATCCAATATAATCTATTGGTGAAGATTAAGGATGCTGCCATATACTTGAGAAGATGGTTTATAGAGGGTTTAAAGCCTATATTTGTATAGTAAACCCTAGAACAGGGAGCCAGAGTCAGAGAGATTTTGAATCCGACATAAGCTGTATCGGTAGCTTGCTGTGTAACTATGCCTCTTTGTGTGAACCACAATGCTTGCATTGCCTTATATATATATATATATATATATATATATATATTCCTATAACCACCAATTGGTGAGTTCTGCATATCAAAGGACTCTCCCAGTGTTTTCATTACTGCGCCATCTCCTTCACTAAGGCAGTGACCACCATCACTATCCTGTAGGGTTTACTCACAACACTGCACCTTTTTTGCATGTCTCAGCTCTGCTATACCATAAAACCATTTTAAAGTTCTGTACATTTTCTACTTCTTTGTGTTTAAAAAAAGCTATAATAATCTATTACACTGTACTATATTGTACTGTACTGTCTTTTTTTCTGCACGATTAGCATTGTATTTGCAAATAAGATTTTCACCATCTGCAGATTTTCCTGCCAGCTTGACTTTTTATATAAAAAAATACAATATGCAAAGAAATAGGGCAACATGTAAATAAAAAAGTTAAAATAAATGTATATATAGTGATGACTTCTCCTTACAGTACACATTAATTAGAACATGTACTAATGCTGGGAAAATGAAGTCGAAAAAAAAGAAATCTTAAATAGAAGAGAAGAGGTACACCATGCAGTAAGAAAATGGCTGAGGTGGTTGCAAATCACTTCTTGTTTAAATATTATGCCTCCGCAAGATTCTCGATTCCACATTAGGTCATTTGTGAGGTCACCGTTGTTTGGTCATGATGCTCTTCGGCATTGAATAGGCGCTTATGATCTGTGACAGTCTTAAACTGCTCAGTGTGCTGGACTTGTTTGTACAGAGAAGGTGAATGTTCAGCGCGGTTGTAATTGATGTGTCTGACAGCTTGCTTTCCCCCCTGAAACCGTTCCGTATAGGGGCTGACACCGAGGAAAAACACATCTACAGAATGTCGCAAACATAAGGGCTCTTGAACCTCATAAAATGGAAAAAAGATGGATGTGTATTGTCTCAAAGTAATGTCAGGTATAAAGTTGATATATACTACTGTGCTCGCTCTCGGAGCTCAATCACCAAGGTCCATTGCTTCAGGCAGATTTAGCGAAAGTGACGATTATATGACCTGACTGTGAGACACAGGACTGTCACTCACCAGGCACGATAGGAGACAGGGGGAGAAAAAGGTTGTCATTACAGCTCACCAAGCTGCATAGTTAAGAATATCCACTAAGGTTTTAGTGCCATGTTTCAAAGGGCTTATTTGACAGACATTTCCATCGTATGATATTTGCAAAAGATAAGCCACTGTAAGTCCCCATTATTTTATCATATATTAAGGGATAATTAATCTCTTCTAAGGGTGCGCACATCATGTATGTGTCATGAATATACATGGTTTGCAAATACATAGCCACAATGACTTAGCCTTTCAAAAGCAGTGGTAATAATGGCACGTTGCACTAATCTACTATTCTATGCAGATACTTTAACAGTGGGTTTTATATAATAATGAGACTAGAAGCTGGTGTATCACTTACTTTCTGCATGAATTCTGTTTTAAAGGGGTTATCCAAGAATAGAAAAACATAGCTACTTTCTATGAAAAACAGTTCCCCGTATATCTCCAGGTTGGGTGTGGTTCTCCTGTTCAGTTCCATTGAAGTGAAGGGAGCAAACTTGTAAAACCACACCCAACCTGGAGAAGACATGGAGCTGATTTTGAAAGAAATTAGCTATGTATTTCTATTTCTGGATAACCCCTTTAAAGATAGTGAGAGGGCCCCTAGTGGCCAGATTAGGATGAACTGTGCTTGATTCTGTTAATTAAAAAAGCACTCCTGGGAATGCTTATCTATTTATTTCTTTTTTTGCGTAGTACAGCATAGGCTATTATACATAAGGCATGATAGGGAATAATACAGAGGATCTTGTGAATGCCCTGTGCTTACTTATTTTAGTTCATGTGGCTGACATGAACTTAGCTCCATTTTGAATGTGAAATTATCTCTCAAATTATTTTGTATTGCTGCCTTCATTTCCTATGAATGCTGTAGCTGAGGGTGTTGCGTTTGATCACTGAAGTGATGGAGTTCACCTAGATTAACTCATTAGACTTATTATTAAAATTACATAGAGATGGCAGCAGCAGAAGTATGCAAATCTGGGTGGGGAGAGGAGGGTTCTGTGAGCTACTAGGTGGGATATGGTTGGAGATGATGTCATCCTGTAGGTGACAGGGAGTAAGCTAACCTAGGACTTGACTTCTTTTTGACACATAAAACACTGTGATTTTCTGTGAGTTAAACTGGTGATCAGATGACCAAGTTAGAGTACTGAGGCATATAAATAAAGAGTGCCCCTTTAATATGAGGTAAAAAGGTCTGACTTAAACAGATTTAAGGCCCTATTAAACTGAGTGATTATTGGAGTGAACAAGCCTAATAGGTCCAGTGATAAGACAAAGAATGATCACTTTTACGCTAGCCTTCTAAAAAAGCCATCTTTTGTGCCTGCCCACCTCCCAATATAATAGGGAATGTGCGGCCTACAACTGATGGAAACAGAGAACCAGCGATTGTTCATGTGGCCCTCTCTACACACTGTTCAACCTTTGCAATAATATCAGTAAACCAAATCTACAAGATCAGCACTTATTGACATTGTACGTCAGGTAAAAAAAAAAATGCTTATTTGTCAGCTACTTGGCTTTTTCCTGAAAAACAGATATGGACCCTGGACCCTCTTATGGGGAACTGTATTAAAGGCATTGCTAAAGCCAAATAGTCGATATCCAAGGCACCATCTTCATCCAACATTTTGGTGACGTAATAAAAAAATCAATGAGATTAGTTTGATGCCCTCAGTAAAGCCATGCTGGTACTATGTCCCTAGACATCTTATCCCCTGTCCAAAGGGGATCCCCCAACCTCGGATGTGGCACCCCAGACATCCAGTGCACGGATTGAACTTTGCTCCGTGCCAGATGACTGGCAATGTGGGACAGAGGCTTGTGACATCATGGCCACGCCCCACTTGTGACGTTACTGCCATACCCCCTCAATACAAGTCTATGGGAGGGGGCATGATGGCCGTCACCCCCCCTCCCATAGACTTACATACACTGAGGGGGCATGGCCGTGAATTCACGAGCAGGGCGCGGCCATGAAGTCACGAGCCTCTGATGCTGCACCCAACGCTCTAAACACCAGGTGCAGCAGGGAGAACGCGGGGGTCCCCAGTGGCGGGACCCCCATGATCAGATATCTTATCCCCTATCCTTTGGATAGGGGATAAGATGTCTAGGGGCAGAGTACCCCTTTAAAGGTGTACTCCAGCCCTAATACATCTTATCCCCTATCCAAAGGATAGGGGATAAGATGTCTGATTGATGGGTCCAGCCGCTTGAGACCCCCACAATCAGTTATTCCACACCCAAATTTGTGAGCTCTCCGCAGCGCTGGAGGCTCCGCGTGTGAATCGTAACGACCACGGGCCGGAGTATCATGACGTCACAACACCGCCCCTATGTGATATCATGCCCCGCCCCCTCAATGCAATTCTATGGGAGGGGCGTGACACCCCCAGCGACGGGACCCCCCGTGATAAGACATCTAATCCCCTATCCTTTGGATAGGGGATAAGATGTATTATAGCCGGAGTACCCCTTTAAGATGAACCTCTAAATGAAGCAACATATGGTGTCTTCAAATGATTGTCACAATAACATTGATACTTATTATATATCTGCTGCCCTACAACTGTTTAAGATCCAAATATAACAAAATATTTTAGAATGCTCCTTCTTTGTGAACCTGGTTTGCTCTTTAGACTGTAGCATAACACTATAGTAAAACAGCTGGCTATGTGTTCCCAAAGCGAGCAGTTATGAAATATGGGTCATCAGTAGGGATTGGATTCATTAGTATGCGATCAGCTTACACAGAATTATTATGCACACTTATTTTTCACAGACAAGAAGGTTTTGATAAATCTTACACCCCTCTAAGTTCCTAGAATAGACCAGTGAAGTCATAAGCATTGATCATTGATCTTGCGAACTAGAACAAATGAGATATTTCTTCCTACTTAAGCAGAGGAGCATTCCTTGCACATTGATAAATTAGATCTAATATAAAAGGGGAACAGGAAAACGAGTTGCAGAGCATGATACTAAACACAGCAGGTTGTAACTTAGCGCCTGGAAGCTGTTTCCAGCAAATAATGATTAAAAAGGAAATTAGCATTATTTGCTATTTTATGCATAGGTCATTGATATTAAAGATACAGATTTAATTTGTAGACCACAGCTTAGATTACATGTGGGTGTAACACATATGAATAACATGCTGCTGTTTCTTGTCCATCTTTAATTTTATATTTATACTAGCTGAGTACCCGGCGTTGCCCGGTTTTTCCTTCCTAATCCTTGTTGGGGAGGAAAATAAACAAAGGAGGAAGCTTTTGACTTCATATTCCATCCTCATGTATTGTTGTCATATCCCAATCCCATATCCCAACCTCCTATCCTGACCTCCTATCCCGACCTCCTATCCCGACCTCCTATCCCAACCTCCTATCCCATTCTCCTATCCCGTCCTCACATCCCGTCCTCCAATCCCGACCTCCAATCCCGACCTCCTATCCCGACCTCCTATCCCGTCCTCCTATCCCGTCTTCATATCCCATCTTCATATCCCGTCCTCCTATCCCGTCCTCCTATCCCGACCTCCTATCCGGTACGCCAATCCCGTCCTCCTATTTCGACCTCCTATCCCGTCCTCCTATCTCGACCTCCTATCTCGACCTCTTATCCCAACCTCCCATCTCAAACTCCTATCCCGTCCTCCTATCCCGACCTCCTAATCTGACCTCCGAACTTGACCTCCTATCACGTCCTCCTATCTCAACCTCCTATCCCGACCTCTTATCCCGTCCTCCTATCTCAACCTCATATCCCGTCCTCCTATCTCGACCTCCTATCGCGACCTCCTATCATGACCTCCCATCCCGTCCTCATATCTCGTCCTCCTATCTCGACCTCCTATCTCAACCTCCTATCACCACCTCCTATCCTGACCTCCTATCCCGTCCTCCTATCTCGACCTCCTATCCCATCCTCCTATCCCGACCTCCTATCCCGACCTCCTATCCCGTCCTCCTATCCCATCCTTATATCCCGACCTCCTATCCCGACCCGTAATATGTGTACCAGTTATTGAAATATCGCCAGCCATACGGAAGTTATGTGGGAACATACATTTCCCATTGATTTGCATGAGACTTTAAACAAAAACCCAGACCCTCACAAATGGGGGTAATTAAGGGTTAAATTAACTATCCTATATTTTAAGTGGACATATAAGCAACATGTGACCAAGTATCATCGAAATATCTCAAGCCGTTTGGAAGTTATGCAGTAACATATATTTCCCATTGACTTGTATGGGACTTTAAACATAAACCCCGCCCCTGGCAAATGGGGGTGAGTAAGGGTTAAATTGCCTATCCTATGTTTGTTGTTGACATATAAGTAACATGTGTGCCAAGTTTCATGTTAATATCTTTAGTCGTTTGGACGTGACGCTGGAACATACACACATACATACATACATACATACACACACACACACACATTGAGTTTTATATATCTAGATTAAGATTAATAAACTATAATTGTGATGACAAAGCTACAAAGCTTCTTTTTCTACTCTCTGGATAAAACCTTAAAGGGGTACTCACCCCTATACATCTTATCCCCTATCCAAAGGATAGGGGATAAGATGTCTGATCACGGGGTCCCGCCGCTCGGAACCTCTGCGATCTCTCCTGCAGGACCCCTGTCATCTGGTGCACAGAGCAAGCTTCACTCTGAGCCTCTTCACTGGCGATGCAGGGGCTGGAGTATCGTGATGTCTCAGCCCCGCCCCCATGTCACACCCTGCCCCCTCATTACAAGTCTATGGGAGGGGGAGTGGTGGCTGCCAGGCCCCTCCCATAGACTTGCATTAAGGGGGCAGGGCATGACATCGCGAGGGGGTGGGACTGTGATGTCATGATCCTCCGGCCCCTGCATCGCCACTCATCAGGCTCAGAGCTTGCTCTGTGCAGCAGAAGACTGGGGTGCTGCAGGAGAGATTGCAGGGGTTCCCAGGGGCGGGACCCCGCAATCAGACATCTTATCCCCTATCCTTTGGATTCTTAAAATTGACAGAGATGTCAGCAAAGAGCACTGTGCTCTCTGTTCCAAAAAGAAAATAATTTTCTCTGTAGTACTCAGCAGCTAATAAGTACAGGAAGGATTAAAACTTTTTAATAGAAGAAATTTACAAATCTGTTTAACTTTCTGGCACCAGTTGATTAAAAAAAATAAAAAATTAAAAGTTTTCCAGCCAGAAAAAAATTTATTAAAAAGATTAATCCTGTTTTCATCTGGAATGGATACATATGTATACTATGTTGCTGTCAACTAAGCCTTTTTTCTCTGCTATCATGGACCTTTTTTTTTATTGATCCACTGGAGTAAATATTGATGCCCCTTAAGTGCAACATGCTTGTCAAAATGTATTGTATATCACAAAAACATGACTGTTTCTATGCACTGAGGTAGAAAAAATCTGAAGAGACAATAGTGAATTATACCATGTCTTCAGTTTAAAAGGCTGAATCAATGGAAGCCCAGTTACCAGATGAGACCGGTAAAGAAAAGAGGGAAATTAACAAGACTTCACTTTTCACTCCAAGAATGAACTGTTTACTGCTCCATATGCCTGTAAATAATAAAGTGTTGTTGTGCTGTAGAAGGTCTGCTTTAGTGTGCACGGAAATATAAGTAGTAGGGTGTAGAGATGGAAACCGGTGCAGAATGAAAGTAAACAACCAGATTAACAATAAGAACAATTTCTCCTTTGCTTTCAAGTCTTGCAACACAATAATATATCTCTTCATAATGCAATACAGATCCTGGTAAACTAATATTCAATCATGAAATACACAACCTAATTTGACTAGAGTATGGGTACACCCTAATGTTAACTACATAGGATTCTGGTGTCCTTCCACTCCTACTCTCTTCACTTAGCCAGACAGAAAAGAAGGGTAAAGTCACTCAAAGTTCCTTAAAGGGATACTCCGCCCCCAGACATCTTATTTCCTATTCAAAGGATAGGGTATAAGATGTTTGATCACGGGGGTCTCACCACTGGGGACCCCCGCGATCTGTCTGCTGCACCTGGTGTTTGTTCAGAGCATCGGGTGCAGCACCAGAGGCTTGTGACGTCACGGCCACGCCCCCTCAATGCAAGTCTATGGGAGGGGGTATGACGGATATCACACCCCCTCCTATAGACTTGCCTTGAGGGGGTGGGCCATAATGTCATGAGCAGGCATGACTTTGACATCATAGGCCTCTGCCCCGCATCACCATTCATCTGGCATGGAGCAAAGTTTTCTTTATGCACCGGATGTCTGCGGTGCCATAGCAGAGATCCCGGGGTCCCACAACTGGCCCATATGCTTTGTATAGGGGATAAGATGTCTAGGGGCGGAGTACCCCTTTAAACAGTCATCCTCCAAAGTTACACAGGCTGCCTTGTCACGTGACTCCTGATGGAATACTCCTGTTATTTATAGTCCCTATATACTTCTACAGTTCCCAACTGTGGGGTGTAGCTTTTTTGTAGGCTTACTAGCCAAAGTCTTATTTGAACAGGAAGCTTTTCTGGTCCTGGATACAACATGGCTGTTGTATTCTCACTGTCTTATCCTTGCTGACTAAACTGTAGTACGTTCTGTTGACTGGTATACTTGAGACAAATTCCAAACAAATCTCAGATGTAGGAACTCAGATTTGGAAAGGACTGGTAACCTTGGCATCTTATACAATTTGATGGATAGCAGACACATGTGGAAAGGGGCTCAGTGCAAGAACTCACCTTTGCATACTACACTCTCACCTACCTCTAAACTAGATTGACATGTACTGCTAAATGCACACTACTGACTGCACACCACTAAATGCACACTACTAAGTTTTACTCCTCCCTACTCAAGAGGGGATTGGTTAACAAGTACATACCTCTTTCTAAAGCATTCTTGGTCATATATGGGTGCTCTTAATATAATATATGACCATTGATATTTGCTTTGCCCTTACATATTTTCACCATTAGACATTACCAAAGTACATAAAATACATTGTGCATTACCACTTATACAGACATTTACAGTACAGATCTTGCAACATTAACGTGTTAGAACAAGATTGAGAGTATATGAATCCTGAAGGTGCTGGTATTGGGGTTACATGTCTAACAACTCAGATAGAACACTGAAACCCCATGTAGTGGGATACTACACATACATTTACCAGCAGTCCTATACGGGTACTACACTGAAACTTTCCCCTTACTGTCAATTAAAAGCATTAAAGGAGACTTTTGTAAATATGTGGTATTACTGTTGGGATATTTGTTAAACATATGTTACTCTTCCATTTATATTAACCATTTAATGGCACAGCCTTCTTTTGGACTTGCATTTCATTTTTACCCCCTTTTTCTTAAAATTTTTCACTTACTGGTCCACATGGGTATTTGCTTTATGCGGGGTCAATTGTAATTTGTAAGGGCATCACTCATTTTACCACAACATCTATAATGAAGCCAAAACAAATTTATTTGTGGGGCAAAATTTAAATAATAGAGTTCTACACACTGCACTAAACAGTTAAAATGACATATTTATATTTATTCTGTAAGTCCCAACACTTACAACAATGCCAAATTTATAAATGTATTGTTTTATTTTACTTTTTTAAAGTTATAACTTTTTGTAACAAAATAAGTATGCTTAAAGTTTGGCCACTTCTGACCCCTATAACTCTTTTATTTTTTCCATATACCATGTTGTATGAGGGCAAATTTTTTGCATAGTGATCTATATTATTTTATTGGTGCCATTTTTATTTTTATGACATTTTTTGATCGCTTTTTATTAATTTATTCCGGTATATGAAGTGACTAATTCTGGACGTTGTTATTTCATTTATGTTTATGCGTTAACTATGCGATTTCACTAACATTATATTTAAATTAACCCACCATGGTCCTGATTAGCCTCCCCATACAAACCACCACTAGATTTTTGGCCTTATAAGTCCCGGGTTTATCTTTGTTTGCTGGATCTAAAGGGTTTATAGACGACATTGGTTCGGCATTTGAGTTGTTGAGTCAAGGAGTTCTGGATGTTTATAAAGGCATTTCTCACCATCGATAAAGCTCCCGCAACTCCCACACTTGCTTTCAAAGACAGTTAAGCTAAAACAATGTAAATATACATAATTTCGAGTCAACATATTTCCATCCATACGTTACTATGTATCATAGGGCGGGAAAGGGTTAAAGTAGTTTACAGATATCCATGCACACATCTGATGGCCTTTAACCCCTTGCCGCAATTGGACATTCATTAATGTCTATCTGCGGCTCCCAAGGTACAACACGTGCGTATCATACCCGCTGGGTCCCGGTTGCTATAGGCAACCAAGACCCACGGCTAATGCCGGAAATCATCAATCGGGCTGATGTCCAGCATTAACCCTATAGATGCGGCGATCAAACTTGATCGCCGCATATAAAATGAAAGTAAATATTGCCTGTTAGCTCAGTGGTGCAGTTCGGGACCGCCACTGTTAAATTGCGGCATCCCGAACATCAAAAAGTCCTATCAAAACAAAAATGGTACCGATAAAAACTTCAGGTCACGGCACAAAAAAAATGAGCCCTCATACATTCCATTATATGGAAAAATAAAAAAGTTATAGGGGTCAGAAAAGGAAATTTTTCAACCTATTAATTTTGGTGCATGTAGTTATATTTTTTTTTTTGTAGTAAAATAAAATCAAACCTATATAAATTGGGTATCCTTGTGACGGACCTGCAGAATAAATATAAGGTGCAATTTTTCCTAAGACTGCACTGCCTAGAAACGAAAGCCTCTAAAAATTACAAAATGGCTTTTTTTTTCAATTTTGCCCCACAAATACCATATTTATGGGTGTATAACACGCACAGGCCTATAACACGCACCCTCATTTTTCCAAGGAAATTTTGATAAAAAAGTTTTTTACCAAAATATCATTGGAAAAATGAGGGTGCGTGTGTGTGCAGGTGTACCTCGATAAGCTGTTTCTGGCGGCTTCTGCAGTTCAATGATTTAAAATAAGCGCTTTAAATCATTGACGTGCAGTGGCTTCTGTGGGACCAGAGTGCCGCCGCTCTATTCCCTCCCCATCCACGGTTTTATAGTTAAATATCCCGCCGCCGCCACGGAACAATTCCCTCCCCGTCCCCATCCCCCGACTCTGGCCAGGCAGAAGCTGCTGCAGTTCAATGATTTAAAGCGCCCATATAACACGCAGATAGACTTTAGGCTAAAAATGTTAGCATAAAAAATGCGTGTTATACGCCGATAAATACAGTAATTTTATTCTGGTTTCGCTGTAGATTTTGTAGTGTAATATTTAATGGTATTACAAAGTAAAAATGTTGGCGCAAAGAATAAGCCCTCATATGGATTTTTAGGTGGAAAATTAAAGTGTTACGGTTTTTAGAAGGTGAGGAGGAAAAAACAAAAGTCCAAAAATGAAAAATCGCCAAAGAGGGAAGGCGTTAATAAAAAATAAAAAAATTAAAACAGACCAATGTAATGCAAACAACTCCTTTAAAGAGGATCTCTGGTCAGTCCAAAACAAAACAAATTTATTTTTATATAAATGTATAGCCTCTTGTACTTTTCCTTGGCTCACTTTATTTCATCATATAATTACGGAGTCAGAAAAAGTATATATGTATAGCAAAAGTGAAAAAATATGTAATTGTGCAATTATGTGGGTCAATAATTTTTTCAGGGTTCACAATACGATTCCAATGATACCAAATTTGGATAATTTTTGTTTCATTTTAAAGTAAAAAAAAAAAAATTGAAAACAAAACTATTAAAAAAGTTGAATGCCTAGGGTTTATTTTTTGCGTCATGAGCTTAGTTTTTAATGCTACCGATTTTGCCTATGTATGACTATATATAAAAATATATATAAATCACTTTTTAATACGTTTTTTTTCTGGGGCGTGATGTGACAAAAAATCAGCAATTTTGATGTTTGGGATTTTTTTGCGTTTACGCCTTTTACCGCACAGGTTCAGTAAGATCATAATTTAATTGATCGGCCAATGCGCTAATCCCGGCTATCTATGGGTACTTGCCACTGCAAGATGTCTCATTGTTGATCTGATTGCAACAAATGTATAGGAAAGGTCCCACCACTGTTCTCTATCTTGGTATAACTAAGTCCACAGTGAGGCACCTGTTAACTGTCATGTGGGAGGCTTGAGGTTCTGTGTTTCTATGGTATCATAGATTGTTACTCAGCCATATTACCTATGACCATTTGGTGGTTTAATTTTCTCCCTAATAGCTGGCGCTAATTATTTCTGCTACATGTCAGTCTTGACCCTATGGTACATGTATTGCAGGTGCATTTTATATTAGAGATATCTGTATTCTTGTCAGGCAGCCCCTGAAGACGTTTAGCTGTGAAATTTTAATGAAAGCTGGAACAGAAACGAGTTGGGATTAAGTTTTTGTTTATACTATATTCATTTGGACTATTGTACATTTACATATATGGTAGTTATCACTTGGATATGATAACCTATGTGGATTAAGATTTAATAATTTATGGACTTTTACATAAAACTACTGGTCTGTTCTGCAATTTGAGATATTACCTACTACAATTTTTTTCTAATGGTTATACGTTTATACGTTTCAAATGCTGGTGCATTTTAGATATGTTATCATTAAAAGTAATGTTTTATGGCACCTTTTCCTCCAGAAATTCTTTGAAAATAAAACACCTTTTGTGATATGGTTTAACATTTTTTTTGTATGTTTGATAAAGAAAACAGACCCCAAAAATCCCACCACTGGGGGGCCCATACCTACCCGGACAATAACCTGTCCTGCAGGAGCATCAGCTTGTCCATGAGACATGGACAAGAAATGCCTCAAAGACAAGGCTGCATGAGAAGACACACCAATCACCTCCCACCACCACAAGGGAGGGACACGCCCCTTCTCCAGAGAGGATTTCTTACACTGTGAGCTAATGAATAGGGATGAGCGGCATTGCCCATATTCAAATTTGCGATATTTAAATAATATATAGACAAATATTCATCCCAATATCGCGAATTTTGCATATTCGTTATATTTGCATATTCGCAAATGCAAATATTCACATAGGCGATTATTCGCATATGCGAATATTCGCGTATTGGAGGAAGAAAACGGTGAGGGTGTGGGCAACTTTACTATTGGTTGCTAGGGATGTTGCTGATAACCTCTGACAAGTGTATTTGCATCATTCTAATTGGCCCACAAGTGAAAAGAAGGAATATGTGAATATTCACGTATGCGAAAATTCGCATAAGCGAATATTCACATATGCAAATATGCGCATATGCGAATATTCACATATGCGAATATGCGCATCTGCTGAAAAAAGCGAATATTCGCAATTTCGAATATATAGAGAATATATTCGCAATATCCACAAATTCACGATATTCGCGATAGAAATTTGAAAGGCGAATATTCGCACCCAACACTGCTAATGAGGAGGTGTTTTTATTAAAATATAGGTGATATAGGCAAACAAAAATTAGATGTACATGGTCAGGATTAGATACCAAGTAAATAGAGATAAGTGAATTTTTTTATAAATTTGATCCGGCCGATTCACAGACTTCTCCCCCAAATTTTTTTTGGTCCCAATTTATTTGCAGCGAATTGTTATTATAAACAGCTATTTATGGCCTACAGAGAGCCTCAATAGGGGTGTAGAACACTTTGCCTTCCTGTAATACATATAGGGTGTGTGCTGGGTTAGTGAAATAATACTGTTATTCAGTATGACATGCAGATCAGAGGCGTACAGAATCACTGTGGCAGAGTGGAACAATGACAGAGCCTGGAGGTGGCCTCAGTATGAGGAGACCATATAGTGGCTGAATGACTGAGCGTGGAGGTGACGGCAGCATGAGAAGACCATATAGTGCCTGAATGACACAGCGTGGAGGTGGCGGCAGCATGAGGAGGCCATATAGTGTCTGAATAGCAAAGCATGGAGGTGGCGGCAGCATGAGCAGACCATATAGTGGCTGAATGACAAAGCGTGGAGTTGGCGGCAGCATGAGGAGAACATATAGTGGCTGAATGACACAGTGTGAAGGTGGCGGCAGCATGAGGAGACCATATATTGGATGAATGACACAGCGTTGAGGTGTCAGAAGCATGAGGAGACCAAATAGTGGCTGAATGTCCCAGCATGGAGGTGGCGACAGCATGAGGAGACAATAAAGTGGCAGAATGACACAGCGTGGAGATGGCGGCAGCATGAGGAGAATATATAGTGGCTGAATGACACAGCCTGAAGTTGGTGGCAGCATTAGGAGACCATATAGTGGCTGAATGACCCAGCGTGGAGGTTGCGGCAGCATGAGAACGATCATATATTGGCTGAATGACGTAGCCTGGAGTTGGCGGCAGCAATTGGAGACCATATAGTTGTTGAATGGCACAGTGAGGAGGTGGTGGCAGCATGAGGAGAACATAGAGTGGCTGAATTACACAGCCTGGAGTTGGCAGCAGCATGAGGAGAACAAATGGTGGCAGAATTGGGCAGCCTGGAGCTGACATCAAGATGAGGAGAACATATGGTGGCAGAATGAGACAGCATGGAGGTGGTAGTAGCAGCATCAGAAGTCCTGAAAGGGACCCGGTGACAGAGTGGTACGGTGGGTGGCAATCCCAGTACCCGTGACAAAGGTGGGTAAAAAAAAGGAGAACTTGGCATTAGATGTGTGGCATCAGTCGGGTGGCAGGATCAGAATAGTAGCTGAGGCAGGTAGGCAAAAGAAAACAGTCTCTTTTGTAAAAGTGTTAGTGTGCACAAGTATTGAGGATATGCATTACGTAAAACTTAACTTTTAATAATATGCTTAGGATAAAATATATGGACCCAAAATTGTTCTTAATCAAACAAAAGTAAGGGTGTGCAAAAAAAAACACCATGTACCACCTACACTACCAAGTATTGATGTGATGCAAAGACCCCTAAAAGGTGGAAGGGAACAACATATGGCCCACTGTAACCGGTGGGGGTAAAAACTTCCCCTGTAAGGCCCAACTCTCAAATTATTAATTCCCTTCTTTGCAAGTGTTACTCGTCCTAAAAAGGGCAGCCCCACACAGGAACCTCTCCCTATTTCCACCTACAAACACTGACATTTCCCAGGGTTTTTAGGTCAAAATAGGAATTGGTTCCTGTGTGGGGCCACCCTTTTTAAGACAAGTAACACTTTCCTCGAAAAGGTGGAAGGGGACAACGTATTGTCCATTGCAGCAGGTGGGGTAAAAACTTCCCCTGTAAGGCCTGTGATACTGTGGCAAGGAAAGGGTGTATTTCCTTGGCTCAACCTGGAGAGGCCTCCACCTGTGGCCTAATTAATGAGGAAGTAGAAAAGGGAAGTGTCTTTAAAAAGAAGTGAGACACATTAGTTGTGGCTCTCCCTAGGAGACAGCAAGCTGGCTGTAGGGTAGACTCCGGGGTCCTGCAGAGGAAAACAGAGCCCAAGCTGTGAGTGGCCCCAAAGTGTGGTGTGAACAGTGAGTAGAAGGTTGCAGGAGGCATAAGTTTAACTGGCCGAGAGAAGCTCCACAGTTGTTAGTCAGGGCATGCTGATTTGTTTAGTCAGAGACTAGACGGTGTAGGGATTTCTTTGTTCCTGTTTTATGTTTATTTTTCCTGCAACCTGTCTAATAAAGCTGGCAAGGTGTCAAACTTGTATAAATAACTGTTGTTTGCTGGTTTATTGAGAGGAAACGTGTCCCGTGGCGGTGTCAAGGATGATCCCAGATATCCCCAGGGAGGATTCCTAACAGGCCCTATCTCACCCTATTAATTCCCTTCTTGGCAAGTGTTACTCACCCTCAAAAGGACGGCCCCACACAGGAAACTCTCTCTATTTCCACCTAAAAACTGTGGGAAATGTCAGTGTTTGTAGGGGGAAATAGGGAGAGGTTCCTGTGTGGGGCTGCCCATTTTAGGGTGAATAACACTTGCCAAGAAGGGAATTAATAATGCGAGAGTAGGGCCTTACAAGGGAAGTTTTTACCCCCACTGGTTACAACGGACCATACGTTGTTCCTGTCCATCTTTTAGAGGTCTTTGCATCACATCAATACTTCGTGACGTACAGTGGGGATCAAAAGTTTGGGCACCCCAGCTAAAAATTTGTATTAAAGTGCATAAAGAAGCCAAGGAAAGATGGAAAAATCTCCAAAAGGCATCAAATTACAGATTAGATATTCTTATAATATGTGAACAAAAGTTAGATTTTATTTCCATCAATTACACTTTCAAAATAAGAGAAAACAAAAAAAATGGCATCTGCAAAAGTTTGGGCACCCTACAGAGTTAATTTCTTGTACAGCCCCCTTTGGCAAGTATCACAGCTTGTAAACGCTTTTTGTAGCCAGCCAAGAGTCTTTCGATTCTTCTCTGAGGTATCTTTGCCCATTATTCCTTACAAAAGTCTTTCAGTTCTTTGAGATTTCTGGGCTGTCTGTCACGCACTGCTCTTTTAAGGTCTATCCATAGATTTTCAATTATGTTGAGGTCAGGAGATTGTGAAGGCCATGGCAAAGCCTTCAGTTTATGCCTCTTCATGTAATCCCCTGTGGATTTCGAGGTGTGTTTAGGATCATTATCCATTTGTAGAAGCCATCCTCTCTTTAACTTCAGCTTTTTCACAGATGGCATCAAGTTAGCATCCAAAATTTGCTGAGATTTTATTGAATCCATTTTTACTTCTACTCTTGAGATGTTCCCTGTGCCACTGGCTGCAATACAACCCCAAAGCATGATTGATCCACCCCCATGCCTAACAGTTGGATAGAGCTTCTTTTCATTAAATTCTGTTCCCCTTCTTTTCCACACTTACCTTTGCTCATTCCGGCCAAAAAGTTCAATATTAACCTCATGAGTCCACAGAACTTGCTTCCAAAATGCATCAGTCTTGTCTATATGTTCATTTGCAAAGTTCAAACGCTGATTTTTGTGGTGAGGACGTAGAAGAGGTTTTCTTCTGATGACTCTTCCATGAAGACCATATTTGTACAAGTATCTCTTTATAGTGGAATGGTGTAACATAACTCCAGTGTCTGCCAGATCTTTCTGGAGGGATTTTGCAGTCAAACATGGGTTCTGAATTGTTTTTCTCACAATCTTGCTAGCTGTTCTGTCTGATATTTTTCTTGGTCTTCCAGATCTTGTTTTAACTTCCACTGTTCCTGATGACTGCCATTTCTTAATTACATTCCGAACAGAGTATATTGACATCTGAAAACATTTTGCTATCTTCTTATAGCCTTCTCCAGCTTTGTGAGCATCAACTATTTTCAGTTTCAGATTTGAGATTGACATCACCTGGTCTTCCCAGATGATGATTGAGAACAATCCATGACACTGGCAAGTCTCAGCTTTGCAAAGGGGGCAGTGCATGCTATAAATTCTGCAGGGTGCCCAATCTTTTGCAGACGCCATTTTTTTGTTTTCTGTTATTTTGAAAGTGTAAATGATGGAAATAAAATCTAACTTTTGTTGACATATTATAAGAATGTCTAATCTGTAATGTGATTCCTTTTGGAGATTTTTCCATCTTTCCTTGGCTTCTTTATGTACATTAATACCAATTTTCACCTGGGGTGCCCAAACTTTTGATCCCCACTGTAGGTGGCACATGGTGTTTTTTGCACACCTTTACTTTTGTTTGATTTCAAAAAACAAATTTGGGTACATATATTTTATTTTTATCCTAAGCATATTATTAAAAGCTAAGTTTTATGTAATGCATATGCTCATTACTTACTTGTGGTCTGATGCAGAGGAATGTCTGTAACTTGGGAGCAGCGCCTTAAATATGTTTAGCACTATCCATATTTGTGAAGTGTTGGTGTGGCACCAAGGTCAATCTACTCTGATGCATCAGGCATAGGTGGGTGGAAATCCTGGCTGATCCATGCCTGATTCATCTTCACAAAGGTCAGTCTTTCCACATTTTTCGTGGACAGACAAGATATCCATAGGGTTACTATGAGCCCTGCGGCACTAAACACCCGCTCTGATGGAACACTACTGGCCGGGCAAGACAGCTTTTCCAGGGCAAACTCTGCTAGTTGCGGCCACAAATCAAGTTTGGCTGCCCAGAAGTCCAGTGGATCTTCAAGGTGTGTTGGCATGGTCATGTCAAGGCATGTAACCACCTGCTGGTTCAGGTCCTGCTCCAGGTCTACCTGCTGCTGATGAGTTGCTTCACTATGTGGCTGAAGAAAGCTACTCATCAGCGACTGTAGACTCAGGCTGCTGCTGATGGAGCTGGTACTGCTCCTGCTACCCCACCCCTCCCCAGCAGCCATGGCAGTGGAACGTGAGGGCAGAGGGCCCCCTGAGTCAGAACTGTGAGAGGATGGATGATGGTGCAGATAGGTATCGGCCAACTGACTACGTAGGATGTCTCTGTAGTAGGTCAGTTTGTCCTCCCTCTCAGTTGGTGTAAAAAAGGCCCCCATTTTGTGCCGATAGCGAGGGTCCAATAAGGTGGAGAGCCAGAAGTCATCCTGCTGCTGAATGGTGACAATTCGTGGTTACTACGCAAGCAAGTGAGCATGCATCATGCCATTAGTGCAAGTGACTCGGAGGGACACCCTGCCTACATCTCCACTGCATACTGCCACGGTGTGTCTGGGTCCTCTATCTAACCTTCCTCATAACCTTTTAGCTCCTCTAGCTGCTCCTCCTCTCCTGTCAGATGACTAGAAAAAACACCCATCTCGCAAAACACAAAGTGTGCTCCACTGTGCCCCGCCCCCTCCTCCTCCTCCAGTTTAGCCCCCACAGGGCTCATGTGGCATTGAGATGGAGGAGCCACGTCTCCAGTGCCCTGACCAGCCATTGTTTTCAACACGTGTTGTAGTAGATAAAGCAGTGGAATTACGTAATTCATCCCGTAATCCTGGCAACTGACTAATAAAGTGGCTTCTTCAAAGGGCCTGAGCAAACAGCAGGTGTCACGTATGAGCTGCCACTATTTGACATTGAGTTACACAGGGGAGTCCCCCTATCCGCTTGTATCATCAAGAAATTGGTGATAGCTTTTCTCTGTTCTTATAGTCCATCCAACATATGGAGGGTGGAATTCCAACGTGTGGAAACGTCGCAAATCAGACTATGTTGGGGGATACCATTCTGACACTGCAGCTAAAGGAGGGTGTGCTTTGCGGTGTACGAGTGGCTGAAGTGCACCCAAGTTTCCTTCCCATTATTAGGATGTCTTGGAGGTTGGGGGAACACTTCAGGAACTGCTTGACAACCAGATTAAACACGTGCCATGCAGGGCGCATGTCTCAGGCTTCCTTGTCGCAGCGCAGACAAGATGTTGTTCCTGTTCTATGTCACCATTGTTCCCATTTCCAGTTTTCGTGGAGTAAGCCATGATTCCATTTCTTGCTGAATGACTTTTAGCGGTTCCTCCCCTGTGTTACTCCGTTCGCCAAGGCAAACAATGCGAAGAACAGCGAGACACCTCCCTGCCCCGCACACATGGTATACTGGAGGGGCACTGAGACTTGCCTGTGCAGTGGAGGCTGAGGACACGGTGGAGGATGAGGAGGCAGAGTCGCACACTGTCACCGGACCAACGGCCTGAGAGGGTGGAGGCGGAAGAGGCGTGACCTGTCCAAGTTGCAAAGAAATGACGGCTTGGGACTCTCTACCTCAGCTAGGCACAAGCCATCAGTTCACTTGATAAGGGAAGGACTGCAGCACCAGAAGCTTGGACAGGAGCACATTCAGCTTCTGCGCCATTGGATGAGTGGGCTCATACTGTTGTCTCTTGGACATGGCTTCGCCGATGGATTGCTGACGGAATTACTGACTCTAAGTAGGAGGAGCAGGAGCATCTGGAGCTACAGAAGATGGGTATGACACACAGCTCCCTAAGGCCGAGGTCGTGGAGCCTTGGCTGGCTGAAACAGTTTTTTTTATATGCTAATTAAGTAATTTTTATATGCTAATTTTCGCATATGCGAAAATGAAACGTGAATACTACGAATATGCGAATTTAGTGAATTTATGACGAATATTCATCCATATATTCGTGAATTATCGCAAATTCGAATATGGCCTATGCTGCTCAACACTAGCCACCACCTTGCTGGGTCAGCTGCTGCCTCACGGGCAACCTGCAATCCTCATCTCCTGATGATGATGAAGCCTCTTCTGCATCCAGCTCCCAAGGGCGAACAGCTTCATCATCATCGAGTTGTGTCTGCATGTGACTGATGTCCTCCTCAGGTTCCTCAACTGTGTCAGGAGCCTGAATGCTCGCAACACCCCCTCCCACACCACTCTCCTCGTCATTACTTGCCCGCCTTGTGGAGGAAGCGGTGATTGTCCCCTCCACTTCTTGGTTGGGCAGTAGCTGCTGACTATCCTCTAGTATATCGTCCTCACTAAGGCTGCTTTCACACTATGAAGTTCACCCATTAATAAACGTACGTTTGAAAAATAATTATTAACACCCGTTAAACAACCCTATTCAAGTCAATGGGTTTTTTCATTTACCCGTTATCACCCGTTATAGCCCGTCATGAATAATGGACGTTAGTTGTGATGGGAGAAATAACTTTTCGCCCATCACAAGAAACGGGTAAATTAACGGACGTTATTTTTAACATTGAAGTCTATGGCCCAGGGACATTAGTAAATACACCCGTTAATGCCCGTTATTATAACTGACGTTATTTTTACTGAGCATGCTCAGAAGAGGCGACAGACTCCTGCAGTGCTGAGGGACTACTACTACTCCCATCATGGAACAGACTTTTTTGTTTTCCATGATGAGAGTAGTAATTCCCCACTGCGGGAGTCTGCCGGTGGCTGGGGAGGTTACATTAGTGTTTATACTACTACCCCCATTATGGAACAGACTCTGTTCCATGATGGGGGTTTTAGTACAGGGGCTGAGGGATTGATCGCACCGGGTTTCACTTCTGACACTCGATTTGATCAGAAGTTATTAAGCAGGGGAGCGGGCGGCATGCTCCGCAACCCTGAGATCACAATGTATTTTTTACTTTCATTTTTAAATTCCCCGCTGGTAGCCCTGAATGGCCGGTACTGAGGAGCCAATCAGGGAACCCAGTGGGGTTTTTAAAATGGACAATGTGAGGGGACATATGTATATTAAAAGTGTTGTGGGGGGCAAGATATATGGCGCTGCAGGGGGGGGCATAGAGCGCTATATATCTAGCCCCCAGCGCATTAATAAAAATATGACCCCCGCCAGCGCATTTATATGTATATATCTCTACCCCCGCCAGCGCATAATATGACCCCACCGGCGCATTTGTCTTAATTTTCCATCGCAGTGCTATATGTGAATGGTATATCTATCAGAACGCATCCAGCAGCCACCGGCCAGATGATCCTGATAGATATAGTATTCATACATAACGCCGGCGGCTGCATATGTATATAGATGTGCTGGTAGGGCAGACATATAGCGTTATCTGCCCCCCACAGCGCTTCTATATACATATGCAACCACCTCTCTATGAACGAAATGTATATCTGTCAGCATCGGCCGGGCGGCTGCTGGATGCGCTACTGACAGATATCACATATAGCGCATTTGTGCAGCGCTATATGTGACAAGTTTATCTGTTAGCAGCGCATCCAGCAGCCGGCCGGACGATGATGCTGACAAATATACTATTCATTCATTGAGCAGCGCCTGCATATGTACATACAAGCACTGTGGGGGACAGATAACACTATATGTCTGCCCCCCCAGCACATCTATATACATATGCAGCCGCCAGCACTATGAATGAATAGTATATCTATCAGGATCATCTGCCTGGCGGCTGCTGGATGCTTTCTGATAGATATACCATTCACAAATAGCGCTGCAATGAAAAATTAAGACAAATGCGCCGGCAGGGTCACATTATGTGCTGGCACGAGGTATAGATGTATACATATAAATGCGCTGACGGGGGTATAGATGTATACATATAAATGTATTGGCGGGGTCATATTATGCACTGGCGGGGGTATAGATATATACATATAAATGCGCTGGCGGGGGTCATATTTTTATTAATGCGCTGGCGGGGGTCTTATTTTTATTAATATGCTGGGGGGGCAAGATATATAGCGCTCTATGCCCCCCCACAACACTTTTAATATACATATGTCCCCTCACATTGTCCATTTTAAAAACCCCGCTGGGATTCCCGAATGGCTCCTCAGTACCGGCCATTCAGGGCTCCCAGCGGGGAATTTAAAAATGAAAGTAAAAAATACATCATGTACATCGCAGGGTTGCGGAGCATGCCGCCCGCTCCCCTGCTTAATAACTTCTGATCGAATCAGGTGTCAGAAGTGAGACCCAGTGCAATCAATCCCTCAGCCCCTGTACTACAACCCCCATCATGGAATAGACTCTGTTCCATGATGGGGGCAGTAGTACAAATACTAATGTAACCTTCCCAGCCACCAGCAGACTCCCGCAGCTGGGAAACTACTACTCCCATCATTGAAACAAGTCTGTTCCATGATGGGAGTAGTAGTAGTCCTGGCTGTGGGAGTCTGTAGGCAGAGGTGTTAAAACGTCCGTACATAATGCATGTTATAACAGGTCTTAATGGATGAATATGCCTGTTATTTGGACAGACATTATTCAGCCGTTAGCATCCGTTACTTCACCCATTATTAAACGTCTGTTAACAATACATAATAACGTACGTTTATTAACGGGTGAACTTCATAGTGTGAAAGCAGCCTAAATAGTGGAGCTGAACCCACAGCATAAGATACTTCTGTGGGGGAGGGAACAGCATAGGACAGAGGCAATGGGAGGACAGGGACTGCTCCCGGGCCATGCCAACTGAGGGTTGCGTCTGAGGAATCCACGAACTGTTGACTGGGGGTATCAGATGTCACTTGTGATTAAGTGGATGACTGTGTTAACCAATCGATGATGGCAGATGGGTTGCTGGTCGAGACACGACCGCTAGCTGATACCGGGAGCTCAGGCCTCTCGCTGCAACTCCTGCTGCCAATTGCCCCTAGTCTGCTGTGACCTCTGCCTGATGAATTTAGGCCTCTGCTACTCCTCTGGGCACATGCTGGCACTTCTCTGCCTTACATACTTAGTGCTCCACTACGCTTAAAACAGAATTTGTCTACAACACCAGCAGATGTGTACTTTTAGCTGGCCTTTCACAGTATCTAGGCCCTTAAGACTTTAACAGGAACAAAATGGTACACCACTTAGATGTACGTATTTGGTATGCACTTATGAGGGGAGGACAATGCTCTCGAGTACGCCTAAAACAGTATTTGTCTAAAACACCAGTCAGTGTGTACTTTGGGCTGGCCTTTCACAGTATTTAGGCCCTTAAGATTTTAATAGGAAAAACATAGTACACCACTTAGATGTACGTATGTGGTATGCACTTAAGAGGGGAGGACAATGCGCTACAGTACGCTTAAAACAGAATTTGTCTACAACACCAGCAGGTGTGTACTTTTGGCTGGCCTTTCACAGTATCTAGGCCCTTAAGACTTTAACAGGAGCAAAATAGTAGTGTTGAGCAGTATAGGCCATATTCGAATTCGCGATATTTCGCGAATATATGGACTGATATTCGTCATATATTCTCTAAATTCGCATATGCGTAATATGCGGAAATTTGCAAATGCAAGCATTAGCATAAACGGAAATTTGCATGTGCGAAAATTTGCATATGCAAAAATTAGCATAAATGGAAATTCGCATGGGCGAAAATTACGAATATTTAGTGCTATATTCGCGAATATGCGATATTCGCGAATAAAAATCGCATTGTGAATATTCGCGAGCAACACTACAAAATAGTACACCACTTAGATGTATGCACAGGTTATTCTTAATAGAGGACAATATGCTTTTAGTGCTCTGCTCATCCTAACTGGCTGGCTACCATTGCTTTTCATTTGTTGTACACACCAGTGCTGCAGCACACAGTCGCTGTGTACTACACCCAGAATTGCACTTTCTCTCTCAAAATTACTCCCTTCCCTATCAGTGCTTCTAGGCTGGATTTGGGCTTGAGGTGAATGGCTGCTGTAAAAAAGCTTTTCTGTGCAACACTCTGCTCTCTATCCCTCTTTTCAATAGAACCTGATGTGACTGGGAGTTGAATCGCTGTGGAAAAATGCTTTTCTGTGCAACGCACACTTCTTTCTGTCCCTCTCTTTCTCTCTGCTATAAAAGGCTGAAGTGACTGGCCGCAAGATGGCTGCCGATTATATAGGGCTGTGACATCACAGGGGTGGCTGGCTGCTGATAGGCTGCATGTTGCATGTGATTCAGGGTCCTTGTCAATGTCCTCACATGTGGATCTGCCATTTTAGATGCTCTGGAGCCTGGACCGCACTAAATGGAGTTTACTGAAGCGATTCTCGCTATTGAATCGCGGTGATATGCACATTCATTGCAAATCAATTTTTTTTCTTTTTTTTTGTGGGATCTTACAGGTATGTATTAAGCAATCGCCCATGCACCAAGGACCAGGAAAAACTGGTAAGTTCCCGTCCTTCCACAGAAACCCATCTGCAGACCCCAATTTCATTGTGGAGCTGCAGATAGATTAGTAACTTATAGCGTACGAAACTGATCTACGCCAAAACCATGAGTCTAACACATAAAAGACAGTGTACATAGATCATAGCTATGAAAAATATTTTTTTATTGACAGAAATGCATGAAATAGACAATACAAGAATAAAATCATGTAAAATGGTGCTGTGGTGGACACTGACAAGAATTGGGGCTGTGCACGCCAGTACTAAATAAGTAACATATAAAGTGCAGCAGGATACAATAACCCTGCCTACAACTAGCAGCGTAAATACAGTGCACTACTCCTTTAAGAGGAGAGATATAGCAGCAACACAAGTAAAGTGCATAAAAAGAGGGGTATGTACACCAACCTATAATTAGTCACAGTAGAGTAGCAGCAGTATAATAAGGTGCATTGTACAAAGTGGGCAAGCTAATCAATGCAAAAGTAAACATAAGTAAAGAAGCATAACATGCAAACATATATAGCACATTGGTTACCAATAGTGACAGCAAGTGCAGCGTGCAGACCTCCAACACCCAAACGTCTTCACTCCTAGGCTTCTTTCCGGAAGAAGGAATTTTAGTGGCAGAAAGCTCAGCTGCTGAAATTCTGCAGTGTACATTGTGCAGCTGATTCCCATTGACAGTAATTGGACTTTGCAGATCCAAAATGACGCTGAGAAATTTTCCAAAGGGTGTGCAATTAAATATTAAGTTGAGTTGAGGAATTTTGTCCAGCCCATTTTTGGAGTTTGGTGTGACATTATGTGCAATTAGCTTTTTTTCTCTCTTTTTTGGTTTAGTTCCAATACACACAAAGGGAATAAACATGTGTGTAGCAAAACGTGTTACTGCAATCCTTTTCTGTGAGAAATACTTAATTTTCTTGAAAATTTACCGCCATGACTGTATTTTAATAATTCAGACATTTCTGCATGCAACAATACCTTCTATTTTTTTTTGTTTAGTTTAGACACTTTTATTTCAATAGAATGTTTGTCATGCATCTACCACAATTACAGTGGCCTCAGCTCATGAGTCCACCCTTTACTTAAAGATCAATGAGCCATGAAGAGGTTAAAGTATACCTTTCATATCACAGAAAAAAATAATGCTTATACATGTTCCTTACTAGATAACAAATATTTTTTACTTGCCTTTTTTTTCTCTCAGACTTCTGTATTTGGCTCACAAATCCTCTGTTCTAATGCTCACTCATTCTGACATCCACTGCTCAGGATGAGGCATGTCCGAGGCAAGTACTGAACCTGCCCTTACTCACCATGCATTCACTTCCTCCCTTAGTCTGCTGTGCTGGGTCTCTTCATCCATTCACTGCAGGCTGCTCTGTAACCCTCTCTCCTACCCCTTTTCATGATACAGTCTGATAGGACAGGAGTGAGCAGAAAGGAGTGCTAGTCCCACCCTCACTTACTGGACTTTATCCCATTTTGTGCTTTAGCTTGGACAAAGATGATGCTGCAGCCGGACACAACCATGTTCTGGATAGTATGGGGACCTTTAGTGGTCTTTTTTATAAGCCATAAATTTAAGAAAAGGAGCTAAAAAAAATGTTATGAAGTATATAAAAAGGTTGATAGGAAACTGACAGCTGGTTCACCTGCACTAAACCCATACACACGGTTGTAGTGCAGGTGAGCCGGCTTACTTTAAGCTATCACTTACCCATATCCATGGTCCTGTTCCAGAGATGCCTGGTGACATCCAGTTTTATTAGCTTCCATTGCTAATAGGCTGCTTTACGCAATGGACTTGGGACTTATGTATGTTGGGTATGCAGAGTCCTGCCTCCATTGTGAAAAGCTGGCTATTAGCAATGGAGGCTAATACTTGGGATGAGTGAATCGAATCTGACGAATCCGAATTCTTTACGAATTTCAGGAAAAATTTGCTTTGCAATGAATACGAATATCGCCACGACTCGATAGCACAAATCGATTAGTTAAACTCCATTTAGTGCGGTCCAGGCTCAAGGGCATTTAAGATGGCGGCTCATGTCAGGACATGGAGCAAGGAACTCTGGGAAGGCGGGAGGATGGGTAGGTGGGAGGACCCTGAATCACATGCAGCATGCTGCCTATCAGCAGCCAGTCACCCCTGTGATGTCACAGCTCTATATAATCGGCAGCCATCTTGCGGCCAGTCACATCAGAGTTTTATTGCAGAGAGAGAGGGACAGAGAGCAGTGTGTTGCACAGAAAAGCATTTTTACAGCAGGGATTCACCTCAAGCCCAAATCCAGCCTAAAAGCACTGATATTGAAGGGAGAGAGATTGAGAGAGGAAGTGCAATTTTGGGTGTACTACACACTGTGTTTCATTGTGCAGCACTGCTGTGTACAACAACTGAAAAGCTAATAGTAATGGCCAAAATACCTTCAACAGTGTGTGAAAACCTTGTGAAGACTTACAGAAAATGTTTGACCTCTGTCATTGCCAACAAAGGATATATAACAAAGTATTGAGATGAACTGCTGTCCTTGACCAAATACTTATTTTCCACCATGATTGCCAATAAATTCTTTAAAAATCAAGCAATGTGATTTTATGGATTTTTTTTTTCTCATTAGGTCTCTCATAGTTAAGGTTTACCTATGATGAAAATTACAGGCCTCTCTGGGAGAACTTGCACAATTGGTGGCTGACTACTATTTTGCCCCACTGTACATCTACGTGTTGTACCATTTTGTTCCTGTTAAAGTCTTAAGGGCCTAGTTACTGCTAAAGGCCAGCCAAAAGTACACACCTGCTGGTGTTGTAAAAAAATATGTTTTAAGTGTAGTGGAGCGTATTGTACTCCCCTCAAAAGTGCATACCACGTACGTACATCTCCAGGCTGTCTCATTCTGCCACCATATGTTCTCCTCATGCTGATGCCAGCTCCAGGCTGTGTCATTCAGCAATTATAGGGTCTCTTCATGCTTCCGCCACCTCCAGGCTGTGAAATTCAGCCGATATATGGTCTCCTCATGCTGCCGCCACCTCCAGGCTGTGTCATTCAGCCACTATATGGTCTACACATGCTTCACCCACCTCCAGGCTGTGTCATTCAGCCAGTATATGGTCTCCTCTTGCTGCTGCCAACTCCAGGCTGTGTCATTAAGTCTGTCATGCAGTAATAACCCAATTATGAATTATGGTCATAAAAATATTAATTATGAACAATTTAATATTTATGAATATTATCAAAAATATAAAAATTATGACCTAGTGAATTGTAGACAAAGCCAATCAATACAATCTGAGTCCGACTATTTCCTCAGATATCAAGTTATTTTTATGATGGTATAACATTAACGCTTATGGATGTAGTTTTGCAGTATATAATAATACACAGGTATTATAAAAGTATGCAGATTTCTTGGTTATAAGGATATAAACATAATGAAGTAATAAACACAATGATATATGCAAATGAATATCAATTAGATATGTTAGTAAACATTATAAGCTTAATTGACTACATAACAGCAGAGAACAATACATGTGAGTAGTAAGTAACTTGTTACAATTAAACAAAAGCTACTAGGTTAGGATTATAATATAAGAAAAAGGTTATATATCACTCTGTCCAAAGGAACCTCATGATATCAAGATGGGCAATATCTAATCATATACATATCAATATGGAATGATAAATACACTCCCTGCCCCCTTCTAACCAACTACTTATCACATGACTCAATGAATGGGCAAATCCAGCTAAGGATGTAAACATAGAAGAACTATGATATACTTCCAACCCTTTCTGGACTATTTTCTAAACATGACTTTGGTAAGACTATTAAGACAATTAAATAGCAATGATCTTGCTAGACTATATTTTAGGAGGAGGAACTTGAAGCAAGTTTCCTGTGTGGGAAATTTACTTATAACACTTAGATTGGCGAGTAGGAGTTCTATCAATGAATCATTAATTTAATGCTTTGATAAATTATGAGTCTTGATTCTTCTGCAGGTAGAATGAAGTCTGGCAAGATCCTAAAACTACAGGGTGGGCCATTTATATGTATACACGTTAAAAAAATGGGAATGGTTGGTGATATTAACTTCCTGTTTGTGGCACATTAGTATATGTGAGGGAGGGGGACTTTTCAAGATGGGTGGTGACCATGGTGGCCATTTTGAAGTCGGCCATTTTGAATCCAACTATTGTTTTTTCAATAGGAAGAGGGTCATGTGACACATCAAACTTATTGGGAATTTCACAAGAAAAGCAATGATGTTCTTGGTTTTAACGTAACTTTATTCTTTCATGAGTTATTTACAAGTTTCTGACCACTTATAAAATGTGTTCAATGTGCTGCCCATTGTGTTGGATTGTCAATGCAACCCTCTTCTCCCACTCTTCACACACTGATAGCAACACCGCAGGAGAAATGCTAGCACAGGATTCCAGTATCCATAGTTTCAGGTGATGCACATCTCGTATCTTCACAGCATAGACAATTGCCTTCAGATGACCCCAAAGATAAAAATCTAAGGGGGTCAGATCGGGAGACCTTGGGGGCCATTCAACTGGCCCATGACGACCAATCCACTTTCCAGGAAACTGTTCATCTAGGAATGCTTGGACCTGACACCCATTATGTGGTGGTGCACCATCTTGCTGGAAAAACTCAGGGAACATGCCAGCTTCAGTACATAAAGAGGGAAACACATCATCATGTAGCAATTTCGCATATCCAGTAGCCTTGAGGTTTCCATTGATGAAGAATGGCCCCACTATCTTTGTACCCCATATACCACACCATACCATCAATTTTTGTGTTCCAACAGTCTTGGAGGGATCTATCCAATGTGGGTTAGTGTCAGACCAATAGCGGTGGTTTTGTTTGTTAACTTCACCATTCACATAAAAGTTTGCCTCATCACTAAACAAAATCTTCTGCGTAAACTGAGGGTCCTGTTCAAATTTTTGTTTTGCCCATTCTGCAGCACCTGAAACTACGGATACTGGAAGCCTGTGCTAGCATTTCTCCTGCAGTGTTGCTATCAGTGTGTGAAGAGTGGGAGAAGAGGGTTGCATTGACAATCCAACACAATCGGCAGCACATTGAACACATTTTATAAGTGGTCAGAAACTAACTTGTAAATAACTCATGAAAGAATAAAGTTACATTAAAACCAAGCACATCATTGTTTTTCTTGTGAAATTCCCAGTAAGTTTGATGTGTCACATGACCCTCTTCCTATTGAAAAAAACTAAACTTGGATTCAAAATGGCCGACTTCAAAAATGCCACCATGGTCACCATCCATCTTGAAAAGTTTCCCCCCTAACATATACTAATTTGCCACAAACAGGAAGTTAATATCACCAACCATTCCCATTTTATTAAGGTGTATCCATATAAATGGCCCACCCTGTATAATCTCAGTATAGAGATAGTTAACTATTTTATTTTATTAATTTATTCGACAATCTAAATGGTATAATTCCATCCACATTATGCAAATTGGTCTTAATTAAATGGAATACCATTTTTCTGTCTCTTACCAAGTCTATGTATGAACCTCGTTTCTGTTCCTAGGAAAACTAAACGGTCCATCTCATCGACATGGATAGCCATTGGTCTGGTACCTTGTGATCAGTCCGGCTTGCTTGAATCTCACATGGCTTTTCAACCTTGTTGGACCTCTTTCATGTGTGTGGGAGAGAGTTCTTTGTCTTTCTTTATCCCTTGTCTCTCTTCCTTTGCCTTTGTGTTCTCTCCAGTGTCTAACATCTGGTTTACCAGACTTATTAATTAGACACACCCTCCTAAATTGGAATTCCCCAATTAATGTAGGTTGGGTGTGTACATATGGTAATGACTATGACATCACTATAATACCCAGAATACATTGAGCATATCACCCATAATGCTTTTCCTGTCGGTGTAATGTCAACTACCCATACCCTAGGGGGTACTATTGCATAAGCAATTGGCATCATTACCATTAGGGGTTAACTGTCAATGTTGATTTCAAACCCACATTCCACACTTGACGTATGGAGCCCTAAAGGATAAATTCAGGGATTATTTTTGACATATATAAGGAATTAAAACATGGATTCTCATAGACATCTTCGGGCCTACCTAGACATCCAAATTTATTGGCGAGATAAGAATACTATGGAGGTCTCTTTAACACAGACGTGTGAATCTCTCTCTGTGTCTAGTCAAATGGGTAATTAATTGTTAGTCAGAATAACATTCACAAAACTAGCCCTTTTATCTTTCTTATCTCAACAGCCATAAATATCTAAAGAGACAAGAAGTATTCTTCTCCCAGACTGGCACTTGTAGAGAAGAACTTTAGAATACACTGTGGTCTATTTAGAACATACAACATGGCGGACACATCCTGCTATTATTCTATTAAACATAGTGATTCATTTTTGGGGCCTACAATAAGTACGACAAGCCACTATATGGTCTCCCCATGCTTCCGCCACCTCCAGGCTGTGTCATTCAGCCACTATATGGTCTCCTCTTGCTGCCGCCAACTCCAGGCTGTGTCACTGTGCCGCCATGTGGTCTCCTCATGCTGCTGGCACATTAAATAAAACTTTTTAGGCTCATCTACTTGAAATCTTCAATTTCAATGTTAAAAAATATCTTTAATCTTTTCAATTGTGAGGCCCCATGGTTTCGTCAAACTGTTGCCACCTCCAGGCTGGGTCATTCAGCCACTATATGGTCTCCTCATGATGCCACCACCTCCACGCTGTCATTCAGCCACTATATGGTCTCCTCATGCTGCCGTCATCTCCGCGCTGTGTCATTCAGCCACTATATGCTCTCCTCATACTGATGCCACCTCCAGGCTCTGTCATTGTGCCACTCTGTGACAGTGATTCTAACAGCGACGGCTCAAATCTGCATGTCATACTGAATAACAGTATTATTTCACTAACACAGCAAACTCCCTATGCGTGTTATGGCAAGGCAAAGTGTTATACACCCCTTGTGAGGCTCTCTGTAGGCCAGAAATAGCTGTTTTTAATAGCAATTTACTGCTGAAAAATTCGGACCAAAGCTAATTTTGGGGGAAAATTTGGCGAATCTGCCAAATCAAATTTTTCAAAAATGTGCTCATTTCTAGCTAATACAACTGGTATCTTCAGAAAGGGACTGCAGATCTGGGTAAGTAATACCTCGTTGTAATCCAGTTGAGCTGCACAATAACCCTGTGTAGTGTCAGTTTCCCTTCGATGTACTACATATAAACAGTTTTTTTTTTCTTACAAAGCCCATTTAAAAAGCATTAGACCTGTGAAACAGCCTGTTGCTACCTTCCAGCTCAATGGAGCTGATGTCTGTATTCCTTCCCTCTCCCTCCTGATGTCCTCCACAGCACTTCAATAAAGATGACCTGACACGTCAAAAACTTGAATATCGTGGTAAGTGCAGCATTCATTTTTTCTCTTGCATCACACAATAAATCTAATAACTCCTGGTTTGAAACCTGGTGTAAAAAAAAAAAACAAAAAAAAACTTGTTCTAATCCAACCCCTAAAACATAGCTTTTATTATGTTGTATTTAAAATGTAAATCTATTATAACCCTTAAAAATATTAAAACTGATATTGTGAAATGTGGCTAGACCCAGGGAATCTGGGGAAGTCCCTATAGCAGTCAATAGGGTATCACACCTAAATGTATCAACATGCAATGGAGGCTTCATACCTCTGTAACTTTTACAACACAGTAGGTTGATTAAAATAGAATATTATGCCCTTTTTGACATGTTTTTCTGTCACAACAGCATTTTCCAAACATCATGAAGGCAATGGCAAAGTTGGAGAGGGCATAATATTCTATTTTAATCATCATGCTGTGGTGTGAAAATAACAGAGACCAGCAGCCTCCATTACAGGTTGATACATTTAGGTGTGATACCTTATTGATTCCCTTGGTCTGGTCACATTTCACAGTATCAGTTTATTATTTTTGTAGAGTTACTTGTGAAATGCTGGATGACTGATAAACCCTGACTGGTCTGGCACACATAATAATACTTAAAAATTAATAATACAAAAAAGATATTACAAGAAAGCCTTATGTACAACAGAAAAAGACACAAACTTTATTTGAATTATTGCCTGAGAAATAAATACAAAAAAACTTTATAGCTTTCAAATTTAATTGTGTTTGGTTTTGAATGGGGGAAGTGAGCTGTCTGTGAACTGGTTAAAGGGGTACTCCACCCCTAGACATATTATCCCCTATCCAAAGGATAGGAGATAAGATGTCTGATCACGGTGGTCCCGCCACTGCAATCTCAGCTGCAGCACCCCAGACATCCCTTGCACGGAGCGAGCTTCGCTCCATGCCGGATGACTGGCGATGTGGAGGCTCGTGACTTCACGGTCATGCCCTGCTCGTGATGTCACAGCCCCCTCCCATAGACTTGCATTGAGGGGGCATGGCCATGATGTCACGGGTCTCCGGTGTTGCACCAGATGCTCTAAACAAACGCCAGGTGCAGCAGGAAGATCGGCGCTGGGACCCACACAATTAGATGTCTAGGGCGGAGTACCCCTTTTAAGGAAACTCTTATTGCTTAAAAAAAGTCTATAGAAAGATCCAGTGTGCGTTCAGTGTAGTTCAGCAACAGTTGGAGAAGCACAAGTTGCATGTTGTAGAAGACAATACTCCGAATATCACATGTACAACATGGTCTGACATTTGAGCATGGCTTGTAATAATATTCCTGCATGCTGAGAAACTGAGAGAAGAACAGGGACTCTTGTTTCATGACTGACTACTTGATGGCATTCAGCCCGGTAGATTTCAATTACTTACTCCTGGCTGAGATTCAAGATAGACCAACTCGGGTATGAAAAGCAAAGCTTGACCAAACTAAAGTAGAAAGGGAAAAACTAGACTTAAATGTCTTTTTAAAGCAAAGCGACTCGCCATTTCTAACAACGTCCTTCTTGACATGCATCATTAACTATTAATAGGGAATCATTATATTGTGCACCCATCACAATGGGTTTTCATGAATGTGTGTCTACATTCCTTTCTAATTATCTATAAGCTGCTACCAGGCACATTTGAGGGTGCCAATCATGTATCACCCATTTACATAATCAAGGAGTGCTGTTCATAATAAGGAAACACTTTACACTGACACATTAGCATTTCCTCCAAAATCATATTCAGCTCTTGAGAAGGTCAGAGCCCCCGACTTAAATAAGTGGAACCTTTTCTAATCCTTGTTAAGTAAAATAAAAAGATGAATGTGCTCCTTGAGTATTCAGGCTTTCTTTTTCCTCTTGTTAAAAATTTCCTCCTTTCCTCTCTTCTGAATTAATCGAAGGAAGAGAGGAGAAATGGATTGTTTGTGTACTTACAGTTTTATATTGCATTTTATATTCTACGTTTTATATTCTTCACTCACTTAACTCATTTTATTTTATAACAGTGCCCGAGATGTACAATTCACAGGGGAAAATAAATCTTTGCTCCGGCATATGTAAGATTCTACTACACTACTTTCTGTAAGGTTTCAATAATTGTATCATATGAGGAAGTCAAGATGCAGCGGTGCAAGCAATGTTGTTGTGTTTTTTTTAAGGACTGAGTAGTGGATGTCATTACAAAGTACAAAGTACAAATAAGTGATGTCATTACAAAGTACAATTGGTGATGCAAAAACATTTATATGGGTCTGTAGGTGCAAAATTGAAAGTGTTGGGATTTTTAGAAGGGGGGAGGAAAAAATGAAAGTGCAAAAGTGAACATTGGCCTGGTCCTTAAGGGGTTAAGATTTTGCCTTAGGTTTCTCAACCCTTTGCATGCCTTTGATATTGACTATGCCCCTCCCCTTCATGACATTGTCAAGAAGAGGTAGAGCATGGATAACATTAAAATTATGAGAAGTGACAGGTCCAAAAAAGTGGAAATGGGTTGCAGACCTGACAATGCAATCCTCTGACATCAAGTGAAAAAGTTATGGCATGTAGTGTTCAACTAATGTGCTGTCCAGTGCACTAGAATTTGGGGATTACACATTATTTTAGACCCCTAGTCCTACACACTGAATATTATTTAAATAAAAATATCTTAAAAACACAAATAAAAATGCAATGTCTTTTAAAATAAGATATGTTTTTAGAGACAGTAAACTGTTAAAAATTCTTTGCTCACAAATCTTAATAAAAATTAAAGAAAACAAAATTTCTATATATGCTGAACTTGGCACTCTGCATATTTTGCCGCAACCAAAATGGCCAGACAGTATGTTGTAAGAGTCCTTTACGTCTGCAAAATCAAAGTGACACATCAATTATATTTTCCAGTGACTGCAGTGTATACATATTTAATTTTCCCAGGTGGTTGCTGCTGCTAAGATTTAGGTTTAGATGCTTGTAAAATAAAGCCACAAAATACTGGAAATATAAGTATAAAAAACTCAATAAATATGAAGGTACAAACCTGTTTGGTAACCAGACATTAATATAGCAGTGGTTGTGTGTAGAGTGAAGAGAAGTGTGAATGCTACTGTTGTTTTGGTCATGTTCAGTTTTGTAGACAGGCTGGGCTTTTTCTATTTCTTGCATCATGGCACTGCATGCTGTTCTTTGGTTGGATTTTAATAACCACAGGGTACTTGAAACAATATCACCTGTAGGGAAGACTCAGAATTCACAAGCAATTGACATCTTATTTATGTATATAGTTAAAGAGACATGCAACTATAATATTTTTCCGAGTTTTGTTGACCAAGACGACAACACAGACATGACTGACAAATAGTAAAGAGTTAAACTTTGTTTACTTAAACTATATAGACAAAACATTTGGACTCCTAAACATTACACATACAGGAAAGTTTAGGGTATCCCAATTTATATCCATAGGCATAAAAAGGGGTTGTCTGGCAAAGTACAGTATGTTTTTCTAAAAACATGGCCAAGCTGCTTGCTTTAATAAAAAAATAAATGAATAAATAAATATATATATATATATATATATATATATATATATATACACACATATATATTTCCCTCTGTCTCCCATAGCCTCTTGTATTGCTGCAACTGATCTCTGCCATTCTCCACTTCATGAAAGTGGGGCCCAAAATGTTAGTCAGGACTTCACTAGTGATTGGCTGAATGGCCATGTCTTGCGTCAACCCATTTTGCCTCACAAATATTTTTTTTGTTTCACTGTAGATTTGGTGGTGACATGAGTGATATAATTACAAAGTACAGTTGGTGGCACATAAAGCAAGCCGTCAGATAGGTCTGTAAGTGGAAAATTGAAAATGTTATGACTATAAGAAGGTGAGAAGGAAAAAAGAAAAGTGTGGAAATGAAAAAATACCTTATTAAAGGGTTAATACAATGACCTATATCTTTTGCTTTGAGATATTAGAATATAGCATATTTTTTAACATGCTTTTTTTCCTGTTTTCGGTGTCCAAAAAGGGATTATCCAGGTTCTGGGGTGGGGAAACATTTGCTGCAGGACCAATCACTGGCTGAGACAGGTCAGGGCTGCAGCCATAGGTATCCTGAACTGGCAGGTCCTGTACCAAACACTCATCTCGGAAGAAGTGAAAAGAGCAGGACCAGGGCTAAATAAGTATACCCCCCCTGTCACAGCACCATGTTGTTTTTCGGAAAATAATAGATAACCCCTTTATATTACCTGTGTTGTTGGGATTTTGTGCCATAAAAATTTATGTGCAATAGAAATTCATTTTTTAGGTACAGTCTGGTATGCATGTGTCATGCTGGCCAGGGATAAGTGTGGCTCTATACTGAATAATACCCTCTGTCCCTGCCTTTTGGGGTGCTCACCTCCTTAATGGAGTGGCACCAAACACAGTGCCGGTCTATGCTACTAAGGTATAGAGTGTACTACAGTCAAAGTATCTAACATAGTGTGGAAGTAAGGGAACAGGTCAGGGCACAAAGGGTTAACCATCAACAGCACAGCAAAAAAAAGTCAAACAAGCCAAATTGGTAATGGAGAGAGTGTTGCAGTACAGAAACAGTAAGCAACAGAGGAGTCAGAGAATGAGCCAAGAAAATATATAGATACACAGGATATAGCAAAAACCAGAGCAAGGGACAAGCAGGAATCTTTTATCTTAGGCAAGTTTCTGGAAGCAGAGTGCAGCTCAAGTAGACTGGCTCAGAAAGGTGCGGTCGTTAAGGCCGGACACAATTAGCTAGTTGTCCACTCCTTCTGATTGGACCAGGCGTCATTACGCCAATGGGCAAGACCCCAGCTGAACATGAGGGGCTGTAGCTGCTGTAAGAGCTAGAATTGTATTGTATCTTGAATGTATCTTTCAAGATTTACATGTAGGCTGACACTCCATGTAAGGTTTAGTTATTCACAGTGGAATGCTGAAGTAGTTGACATCATTTTTTTATTTTCATCTGCTTAGTGAAGCCATATTGCTACTTGTTTTCTCTGAATCTAGCATACACCTTTGACAATGTAAGGCTGTTCTCGTTCTTGAATAACAGTTTTAATAATTTCTCTTATGTGTAACATTATGTAAAATGTATAACAATGTTTTGTTTCAAAGTGATTCTGCTGCATCATTCAAAGTACAGAATTTTTGGATGACAGACTGTGCTGAAAAAATGAACATGTTCATTTATTTCAGCAGAATCTGCTTGGAAATTTCAGCAGAATCTATGGGAGAAGGCGTGATGGTCGCCACGCAAACACAAAGGTTTCCAAGACTGGAGCAGCAGTCTGGCAAAGAATGTCGGGTGCTGCACAGAGATCGGAGGGGTCCCAGCAGTGCACCCCCCCCCCCACGATCAGAAATCTTATCCCCTATCCTATCGGTGGAATACCCCTTAAAGCTTGCCTATAGAGTTTAGTATCCCAACACTACAGTACCTACAACTGACATGTCAAGAGATGCTTATATGTATCAAATTTTTGGATTGGTTGAGGAGCAACAGTCATTGACATTTGGTTGAAAGCTATATAGCCTCCCAATAGGATGACACTTCTTGTTGTGTAGAAGTATTTTAGCTCACTTCCTTCATGCACAACCCCTTCCTATATCCATCCATGTGACTGTTATTATATCTTAAAACTGCTGTGAGCAAAGCTTTAGCTCGGGTAAGATGGCTGCCCCATAATGATGTCTTGAAAATAGAATACAATATAATATTTGAGTGTCTGCTTTTTATTACTAACAGCAAATCTAAGTGATAGATTCCCTTTAAACAGAATGCTTTGGTGGAGCTATCATTAAAATGTCTTGATTATTGGTGTACTTAAATAAGATTTTATTTTTTTTTGCTTTTCTTTCCATCTTTGCTCAGTCTTTCTTTCCTTATTTATAAATTTCCCATGATAATTTTAGTGTATAAACTAATATCTCATTTTGCTTTCACACATATTCCAGAAAAGAGTCCTTGTTTTAATACTGTTGCTTCTCTTTTCAACATATTTGCAAATGTTGTAGTTGTTTAAGTCCTTGACTTTTCCAGGTGATTTTGTATTTTTTAGTTCAAAGAAAATATCAATGAAGTATTCAACTATTATGATATACTGTATGTGCATTAATCGCTGATATTTTTCATTTCTAACTTCACATGAATAAATATAACACGTTTATAAATGTTCTTTGGAAAATGTTGTATTTTTGTGTTCTGTAAGATTTTCATAACACACAGCACCTGTTATTTTTCCAGTGTTGATGATATAAAATAATGCAACATACGTGAGCAATATCCTTTATATTATCAGTTGTTCACGTTTCTCTATTTCTAGTTTCAAAACTAATTTATTGGATGATAAGTAAAAAATGGCAGGGAGGAAAGCATCCACAAAAAGCATGTAGAAGTAAAGTGGTTCACAGTATTAAATATATTAAATAAATATATACCATCAAATAGAGCAATATCAACCCTAATAACTGGGTCATGTGCATTTTTGTTTTTTCCTCCTTGCATTTCTAAAGCTATAAGCCTCTACAAATGTTTTATGCGAGACTATGCAATGACATCATAAATTTTACCAAAAGGACAAAGGGGGAGATTTATCAAAACTTGTGCAAAGGAAAAGTTGCCCAGTTGCCCATAGCAACCAATCAGATCCCTTCTTTCATTTTGCAGAGGCCTTGTTAAAAATGAAAGAAGCGAGCTGATTGGTTGCCATGGGCAACTGGACAACTTTTCCTTTGCACAGGTTTTGATAAATCTCCCCAAAAATATTTTGGCACTCAACATTTCTTGTGCAGAAGTGTGAATACTTTTATTGTAGAAATCTTGGCAACACAACAATTCCATGGACCTTTTTTTTTTTATGTTTCTTCTTATACCTGTACTCTCTACTGTATGTATCCTTTATTTTTGTCTTTTGACAAATGCTGGTGCTGAAGCACCCCTGAATTGTTAATAGATTGATTGTCTGAATGATTGATTGTCTGAATACCTAGATGCTCCTATCGGCTTTGCTGGGCCTGCACTTCTTGGCTTTATCCCCCTCAAGCTATATATATATATAGCTTGTGGATCTGCATTTGCAGTAAAAAAAAACATAAAATTGCCTTGTACAATCTGCAGTTGTGGATCTCCAATCACGGATTTTACAACTTTAAATCTACAGTGGATTCTGTTTGTATGAATACACCCATATCTGGCATTCTGTGTGAATGAGTTAAAAATTTGAGATTCCAGTTAGGTCCACTGATGATAAGAGTGATGACTAGTAAAGGCTGAGACTAGAGATGGCCGATTCGCCAAATTTTCCCCCAAAATGTGGTTCAGATAGAATTTATTTGCAATGAATCGCTATTAAAAATGGCTATTTCTGGCCTACAGAGAGGCTCAATAGGAGTGTAGAACACTTTTCCTTGTCCTAACACGCATAGAGAGTGTGCTGTGTTAGTGAAATAATACTTTTATTCAGTATGACATGACATTACAGGCATCACTATTAGAATCACTGCTGCAGAGCATCTATGTGGCAGCAGGGAGACCATATGGTGTCAAAATTGAAGAGAATAAAGACATTTTTATATAATTTTTATTTAATTGAATTTTAATTTATTAAAATTTTTTGAGTTCCCATTCTGGTGAGCATCGAGCTAGCAGTCCTCCGCCAGGCGAGATACCACCTGTTCCAGCCCCTGCCTCTCAGCACCCCCCTGACTATGAAAGTGCAAATGTTTCATTTAATCAGTTAAGGTTCATTGTTATCGCTGTTTCATTGGATTCTTGTGATAATTCCACAGGTAGTATGATGTCGATGACCAAAGGGCCTCAGTCTTGAAAATATTAAATTGATTTCTTTAAATTTAAATTTAAGATTTATATTAGATTCACAAGTTTAATGTCTCGGTGTTTACTTTGAACTAATACTGTATGACAACAAAACCCAATCTAACAAGGAGTCTCATGGCGGCACAATGACAGAGCTTAGAGGTGGCAGCAGCATGAGGAGACCATAATCTGGCAGAATGACACAGCCTGGAATTGGCTGCAGCACGAGGAGACCATATAGTGTGGAGTCTGGAGGTGGCAACAGCCTGACAAGAACATAGGGCCTTACAATAGAGAAGATTAAAGATATTTGAAAATTTTAATTGAAGATTTATGGTAGCTGGTGCAACTAGAGATGAGCGAACGTTTGAAAATTTGATTGGGCCAATTCGCCGAATTTTCCGAAAAAAATCGGTTTGATCCAAATTTATTTGTTGCAAATGTATATTGAAAACGGTTATTTCTGGCCTACAGAGAGCCTCAATAGGGGTGTTGAACACTTTGCTTTGTTCTAACACGCATTTGGAGTGTGCTGAGATAGTGAAATAATACTGTTATTCAGTGTGACATGTAGATTACAGGCATCGCCCTTAGAATCACTGCCGCAGAGCGGCACATTGGCAGAACCTAGAGGTGGCATCAGTATGAGGAGCCCATATAGTTACTAAATGACAGGGCGTGGTGGTGTTGGCAGCATGAGGAGACATATAGTTGCTAAATGACACAGTGTGGAGGTGTTGGCAGCATGAGGAAACCATATAGTGGCTGAATGACACAGCGTGGTTGTGGTCGCAGCATGATGAGAACATATAGTGGCTGAATGACACAGCGTGGAGGTGTTGGCAGCATGAGGAGACCATATAGTGGCTGAATGACACAGCTTGGATGTGTAGCTGAAGCATGAGGAGACCATATAGTGGCTGAATGACACAGTGTGGATGTGGTTGCAGCATGAGGAGAACATATAGTGGCTGAATGACACAGCGTGGAAGTGTTGGCAGGATAAGGAGACCATATAGTGGCTGAATGACACAGCCTGGAGGTGGCTGAAGCATGAGGAGACCATATAGTGTCTGAAAAGCACAGCCTGGAGTTGGCAGAAGCATGAGGAGACCATTGAAATTTAAAATTTTTAAATAGAAATTTAAGATTTTTAAATAGAAATTTAAGATTTTGAAATTGAAATTGAGGATTTTGAAATTGACTCCCAAGTTTTAGTGCCTGGGCCCCGGCGTCTGGGTGCAAAAGACCAAATATAACAAGGAGTAACTTATGTCATATGACAGAGCTCGGAGGTGGCATCAGTATGAGGAGACCATACAGTGGCTGAATGACTGCCTGGAATTTGCGGCAGTATGGGGAGACCATATAGTGTCTGAATAGCACCGCCTGGAGTTGGCTGAAGCATGAGAAGACCATATAGTGTCTCAATTGCACAGCCTGGAGCTGGCAGCAGCATTAATAGACACTAGGTCTTAGATTAAAAGATGAATTTTGAAATTTGAATTTAAGATTTATGGTAGCTAGTGCTACCATAAACATTTTTAGGCCCAGGCCCAGCAGCATCAGTAAACCATATATTGGCTGAATTACACAGCCTGGAGGTGACTGAATCATAAGGACACCCTATAGTGGCTGAATGGCACAGCCTAGAGGTGGCTGAAGCATGATGAGACTATAGTGGCTGAATGGCACAACCTGGAGGTGGCTGAAGCATGAGGATACCATATAGTGTCTGAATGGCACAGCCTGGAGTTGGCAGAAGCATGAGGAGAGCATTCAAATTTAAGATTTTGAAATTTAAATTTAAGATTTTGAAATTTAAATTTAAGATTTTGAAATTTAAATTGAGGATTTTGAAATTTTAACTCCCAAGTTTTAGTGCCCCGGGCCACGGCACGTGGGTACAAAGGACAACATTTACAAGGAGTCATATGTCAAATGGCGGCATAATGACAGAGCCTGGAGATGGCATCAGTATGAGGAGACAATATAGTGTCTGAATGGCACAGCGTGGAGATAGCTGAAGCATGAGGAGACCATATAGTGTCTGAATGGCAGCAGCATGAGTAGACACTAGGGATTCACAATCCCTAAGATTAAAAGATGAAATTTGAAATTTAACCCCTAAAGGACTGCGGGGGTATCCATACGCTCCTATTTTAAAGTCTGTAAGGACTGAGGGCATATGGGTATGCCCGTGAGAATTTCGGTCCCCGCCGCTAGCCGGTCGGGGACCGGGATGCCTGTGAAATCATTCAGCAGGCATCCCGGCACATCAGCCCAGGGGGGTCCTGAGACCAGTGATCTGCGGTGATTCTGGGTCATAAGGGTCTCCGGTGATCCGGAAAATAAGGGGGATTGGGGATGTCCAAGAAACCCCCAGTTCCCCTGAAGGGATAGAAGTTAGGTGGCAGGGCTGCCACCCTTCTTATCCTTGCTATTGGTCATTCAGAAGCAACCGACCAATAGCAAATCCGGGGCGGGGGGGTTAAAGTTCGGTTCCCCTGTCCTGCCCACCCACAGTAGTCCGAACCTCGGAACCGACGGTTACTGGCCCCGGAGGTCCACTTACCACTGGTGGTGGCGGCAGCGGGCGGCAATGATGTGCGTCTGGCTCCCTGGTGCGGGGTGCTGCAGACTACGGAAGCAGGTGAGTTGCCTATACAGTGGTCTCTAAACAGTAGCCCTCCAGCTGTTGCAAAACTACAACTCCCAGCATTCCCAGACAGCTGTTTGCTATTTGGGCATGCTGGGATTTGTAGTTTTGCAACAGCTGGATGGCCACAGTTTGGAGATCACTGTGCAGTGGTCTCTAAACTGTGGCCCTCCAGATCTTGCAAAACTACAACTCCCAGCAGTCTGTTGTCTGAGCATGCTGGGATTTGTAGTTTTGCAACATCTGGAGAGCCACAGTTTGGAGATCACTGTGCAGTGGTCTCTAAACTGTGGCCCTTCAGATCTTGCAAAACTACAACTCCCAGCTTGCCCAAATAGCAAACTACTGTCTCGCCATGCTGGAAGTTGTAGTTGCGTACCTCCAGCTGTTGTATAACTACAAATCCCAGCATGCCCTTCGGTGATCAGTACATGCTGGGAGTTTTGCAACAGCTGGAGGCACACTGGTTGAGAAATACTGAGTTAGGTAACAGATCCTAACTGAAGGTTTTCCAACCAGTGTACTTCCAGCTGTTGCAAATCTACAACTCCCAGCATGCACGGTCTATCAGTGCATGCTGGGATTTGTAGTTTTGCAACATCTGGAGGGCCAAAGGTTGGAGATCACTGTGCGGTGGTTTCTAAACCGTGGTCTTCTAAATCTCGCAAAACTACAACTCCCAGCATGCACGAAGAGCAAACGGCTGTCTCACCATGCTGGGAGTTTTAGTTGCATACCTCCAGCTGTTGTATAACAACATCTCCCAGCAAGCCCTTTGGCGATCAGTACATGCTGGTAGTTGTAGTTTTGCAACAGCTGGAGGCACACTGGTTGAAAAATACTGAGTTAGGTAACAGAACCTAACAAGATTTTCGAACCAGTGTGCCTCAAGCTGTTGCAAAAGTACAACTCCCAGCATGCATGGTCTGTCAGTGCATGCTGGGAGTTGTACTTTTGCAACAGCTGGAGGCTTGCCCCCCCCCCCCCATGTGAATGTACAGGGTACATTCACATGGGTGGGTTTACATTGAGTTTCCTGCTTCAAGTTTGAGCTGCGGCAAATTTTCCGCTGCAGCTCAAATTCCTAGCGGGAAACCCACCGTAAACGCCCGCCAGTGCGAATTTACCCTAAAAACACTACACTACACTACACTACAAAACAACTCCCAGCATTTCCGGACAGCCACTTACTGTCCAGGCATGCTGGGAGTTTAGCATGAGCTGGAGGCACCCTGTTTGGAAATCAGTGGTGTAGAATACCCCTATGTCCACCCCCATGCAACTCCTAATTTAGTCCTCACTTCGGAGCCCTGTTGTATTTCAAGGAAACAGTTTAGGGCCACATAGGGTATTTCCGCACTCGGGAGAAATTGAGTTGCAAATTTTGGGAAATTTTGGGGACAAAAGCCCCCCAAAATTTGTAAACCCATTTCTTTTGAGTAAGAACATACCCCATATGTAGATGTAAAGTGATCTGTGGGCGAACTACAATTCTCAGAAGAGTTGGAGCGTCATTGGGCTTTTAGAGAGAAAATTTGTCTGTAATAAATGGCTATGTGTGTTTACAAAGCCCCCATAGGCACTATTCCCTCAAGGGTCCCTCCACCATAAAACTTAACTTTGAATTATTGTATATTTTAAAATAATGTGCAAGTGGGTTAAAAGCACATCCACTATCCAAGCACTAATTTACTTATCCAGACCTTTTTAACTGTGTATATGCAGGATTAATCCTCTTGTTGGGATCCAACATTAAACACTTTATTTACTGATCCTAGCAGGGTTAGGACATTAGTGCTGGGATGGCACTAACTAATGGCGATAGCCAGTGAGCGAGTATATTATCTACTCTGCTCTTATGATGCTCATGGATAGTGGTGCAGCTTAAAAACTGTATGTAGTGCTACATGCTACATGTTTTGCCACGAGAGCGTGGCTTTCTCAAGGATGACAGTAGCATTTTGGAAACTACACTCCTCACGGAATGTAATAAGGGGTGCAGTAACAGATTTTTGTGAATTATATATTGTGAATCTATATTTCACAAAGAAAGGATGCAATTAACAACAAAAATTTACCACTATGTTTAAGTAGAATATGTCATGAAAAAAGTGTCCCAGAATCAGAATAATCAGTAAAAGCATCTCAGAGTTATTAATGCACAGTGGTCAGAATTGCAAAAAAGGACTCAGTCTTTAAGGGGTTAAATGAAAGATTTAAGGTAGCTAGTAGAGATGAGTGAATCAAAGCTGACGAACCCGAATTTGTTACGAATTTCAGGAAATATTCGATTTGTAACAAATGTGAATCTCGCTGTGATTCTATTGCGCAAATCACTTCATTAAAATCCATTTTACAGCGTTCCAGGCTCCAGGGCATCTAAAATGGCGGATCCACATGTCAGTACATGGGGCAGGGGATGCTGGGAAGGCGGGAAGGCAAGCAGGATGCAGCCTATCAGCAGCCAGTCACCCCTGTGATGTCACAGCCCTATATAATCGGCAGCCATAATTCCGGCTCCTCACTTCATTACAATACACTGCAGAAGGATCATAGGATGCAGAGCCTGTGTGTGTGTTACAGCAGAGAAAAGCGCAGCCCAGCAGCATTTAACATCCTGCTAGTCACATCAGCGTTCTCGTAAATGGAGAGCATTGTTTTTTTCACTGAAAAGGATTTTTATTGCAGCTGCAGGAATTAACCTTCCAGTCACTTTCTTCAGCATAGTATTACAGAGAGGGGCAGAGAGCTGTGTGTTGCCTCATACATTTCAACAAGCTGCATCAACTTCATAAACCTTAGCAGAGGAGGCAGGAAGAATTTTTTTAGTGCAATTCAGTGTCTTTGTTCCACCAAAAAATCATCTTCTGGTTATACTAGTCTTTAGATGGTATAATACCCAGCAGTCCATTTCTAATAGTCTTTGACAGAGTGCAATATTGCATTTAGTGCACAGCTTTTTTTTGGCTGCAGCACTGTTGTGTACTGCTGGTGTTTTACAAAAATATATATTTTTAAGGGTACTGGAGCGCATTTTTCTGACCTTATCAGTGCATACCGCATACGTACATCTAAGTAGTGTACTATTTTGTACCTGTTAATCTGTCAAGGGCCCACATACTGTGAAAGGATAGACAAAAGTAATCACCGGTGTTACGCCGAGCGCTCCGGGTCCCCGTTCCTCCCCGGAGCGCTCGCCTCATCTTCGTTGTTGCAGCGCCCCGGTCAGATCCACTGACCGGGTGCGCTGCGGTCCCGCCTTCAGCCGGGATGCGATTCGCGAGGCGGATAGCGCCCGCTCGCGATGCGCACCCCGGTCCCCGTACCTGACTCGCTCTCCCTCGGTCCTGTCCCGGCGCGCGCGGCCCCGCTCCCTAGGGCGCGCGCGCGCCGGGTCTCTGCGATTTAAAGGGCCAGTGCACCAATGATGGTGCCTGGCCCAATCTTCCCAATTAGCTTAATTGTGTTCACCTGTGCACTTCCCTATATCACCTCACTTCCCCTGCACTCCCTTGCCGGATCTTGATGCACTTGTGCCTAGTGAAAGCGTTCCCTTGCCTGTTCCTAGTCCGTGTTCCTGACCTCCTGCCGTTGCCCCTGACTACGATCCTTGCCGCCTGCCCCCGACCTTCTGCTACGTCCGACCTTGCTTCTGCCTACTCCCTTGTACCTCGCCTATCTTCAGCATCTTCAGCAGCCAGAGAGGTAAGCCGTTGCTAGTGGATACGAACTGGTCACTACCGCCGCAGCAAGACCATCCCGCTTTGCGGCGGGCTCTGGTGAAAACCTGTAGTGGCTTAGAACCGGTCCACTAGCGCGGTCCTCTCCATCCCTCTCTGGCACAGAGGATCCACTACCTGCCAGCCGGCATCGTGACAGTAGATCCGGCCATGGATCCCGCTGAAGTTCCTCTGCCAGTTGTCGCTGACCTCACCACGGTGACCGCCCAGCAAGCCCGACAGATCGCCCTTCTAACCCGTCAGCTGTCGGAAATGTCCACCATTTCGCACCAACTTCAGTCGCAACTTCTCCAGCAATCTTCTCCTCCGCCAGCTCCTGCACCTCCTCCGCAGCGAGTGGCCACTCCTAGCCTCCGCCTGTCCTTGCCGGACAAATTTAATGGGGACTCTAAGTATTGCCGTGGCTTTCTTTCGCAATGTTCCCAGCACTTGGAGATGATGTCGGACCAGTTTCCTACTGAAAGGTCTAAGGTGGCTTTCGTGTTCTGCCTTCTGTCTGGAAAAGCCCTGTCATGAGCCGCACCGCTCTGGGACCGCAATGACCCCGTCACTGCCTCTGTACACTCCTTCTTCTCGGAAATTCGAAGTGTCTTTGAGGAACCTGCCCGAGCTTCTTCAGCCGAGATTGCCCTGCTGAACCTGGCCCAGGGTGTTTCTTCCGTTGGCGAGTACGCCATTCAGTTCCGTGCTCTTGCTTACGAGTTGTCCTGGAATAGTGAGGTTCTCTGCGCGACCTTTAAAAAAGGCCTATCCAGCAACATTAAAGATGTTCTGGCCGCACGAGAGACTCCTGCTGACCTACATGAACTCATTCATCTTGCCACTCGCATTGACATGCGTTCTTCCGGATGGCGTCTGGAGCTTCGTCTGGATATGGACTTTGTTCGCACGAAGCGTTTTTTCTCCCCGGCTCCTCTCTCCTCTGGTCCTCTGCAATCTGTTCCTGTGCTTCCCGCCGCGGAGGCTATGCAAGTTGACCGGTCTCGCTTGACACCTCAAGAGAGGACACGACGCCGCATGGAGAATCTTTGCCTGTACTATGCCGGTACCGAACACTTCCTGAAGGATTGTCCTATCCGTCCTCCCCGCCTGGAAAGACGTACGCTGACTCCGCACAAAGGTGACACAGTTCTTGATGTCAACTCTGCTTCTCCACGCCTTACTGTGCCTGTGCGGATATCTGCCTCTACCTTCTCCTTCTCTACTATGCTCTTCTTGGATTCCGGATCTGCAGGAAAATTTTTTTTGGCCTCTCTCTTCAACAGGTTCTACGTTCCTGTGACCAGTCTCGCCAGACCCCTCTACATCTATTGTTTTTACAATAAAAGATTGGACTGTCTCGCACGTTTCCACACAGAACCCCTCCTAATTTGCATCGGACCTCATCACGGAAAAATTGAATTTTTTTTCCTCAGGTTCTTTGGCCCCAAGAAGAGGGGGAGACCCAAGGGGGGGGGTACTGTTACGCCGAGCGCTCCGGGTCCCCGTTCCTCCCCGGAGCGCTCGCCTCATCTTCGTTGTTGCAGCGCCCCGGTCAGATCCACTGACCGGGTGCGCTGCGGTCCCGCCTTCAGCCGGGATGCGATTCGCGAGGCGGATAGCGCCCGCTCGCGATGCGCACCCCGGTCCCCGTACCTGACTCGCTCTCCCTCGGTCCTGTCCCGGCGCGCGCGGCCCCGCTCCCTAGGGCGCGCGCGCGCCGGGTCTCTGCGATTTAAAGGGCCAGTGCACCAATGATGGTGCCTGGCCCAATCTTCCCAATTAGCTTAATTGTGTTCACCTGTGCACTTCCCTATATCACCTCACTTCCCCTGCACTCCCTTGCCGGATCTTGATGCACTTGTGCCTAGTGAAAGCGTTCCCTTGCCTGTTCCTAGTCCGTGTTCCTGACCTCCTGCCGTTGCCCCTGACTACGATCCTTGCCGCCTGCCCCCGACCTTCTGCTACGTCCGACCTTGCTTCTGCCTACTCCCTTGTACCTCGCCTATCTTCAGCATCTTCAGCAGCCAGAGAGGTAAGCCGTTGCTAGTGGATACGACCTGGTCACTACCGCCGCAGCAAGACCATCCCGCTTTGCGGCGGGCTCTGGTGAAAACCTGTAGTGGCTTAGAACCGGTCCACTAGCGCGGTCCTCTCCATCCCTCTCTGGCACAGAGGATCCACTACCTGCCAGCCGGCATCGTGACAACCGGCTGGTGTTTTTCAAAAATACAGAGTTTTTAGGTGTAGTGTAGCACATTTTCCTGTCCTCATCAGTGCATACCGCATACGTATATCTAAGTAGTGTAATATTTTGTAGCAGTTAATCTGTCAAGGGCCTACATACTGTTAAAGGACAGACAAAAGTAACAACCGGCTGGTGTTTTACAAAAATACAGAGTTTTTAGGTGTATTTTAGTGCATTTTTCTGCCCTCATCAGTGCATACCACATACATACATCTAAGTAGTGTACTATTTTGTACCCGTTAATTTGTCAAGGGCCTACATACTGTGAAAGGCCAGCCAAAAGTGCACACCTGCTGTTGTGCTAGACAAATTGTCACGATGCCGGCTGGCAGGTAGTGGATCCTCTGTGCCAGAGAGGGATTGGTGTGGACCGTGCTAGTGGACCGGTTCTAAGCCACTACTGGTTTTCACCAGAGCCCGCCGCAAAGCGGGATGGTCTTGCTGCGGCGGTAGTGACCAGGTCGTATCCACTAGCAACGGCTCACCTCTCTGGCTGCTGAAGATAGGCGCGGTACAAGGGAGTAGGCAAAAGCAAGGTCGGACGTAGCAGGAGGTCGGGGCAGGCAGCAAGGATCGTAGTCAGGGGCAACGGCAGAAGGTCTGGAAACACAGGCAAGGAACACACAAGGAACGCTTTCACTGGCACTAAGGCAACAAGATCCGGCAAGGGAGTGCAGGGGAAGTGAGGTGATATAGGGAAGTGCACAGGTGAACACACTAATTGGAACCACTGCGCCAATCAGCGGCGCAGTGGCCCTTTAAATCGCAGAGACCCGGCGCGCGCGCGCCCTAGGGAGCGGGGCCGCGCGCGCCGGGACAGAACAGACGGAGAGCGAGTCAGGTAGGGGAGCCGGGGTGCGCATCGCGAGCGGGCGCTACCCGCATCGCGAATCGCATCCCGGCTGGCAGCGGAATCGCAGCGCCCCGGGTCAGAGGACGTGACCGGAGCGCTGCCGCGGGGAGAGTGAAGCGAGCGCTCCGGGGAGGAGCGGGGACCCGGAGCGCTCGGCGTAACAGTACCCCCCCCCTTGGGTCTCCCCCTCTTCTTAGAGCCTGAGAACCTGAGGAGCAGACTTTTGTCTAGGATGTTGTCCTCAGGTTCCCAGGATCTCTCTTCAGGACCACAACCCTCCCAGTCCACTAAAAAAAAATTTTTCCCTCTGACCTTTTTGGCAGCTAAAATTTCTTTGACCGAGAAGATGTCCGAGGAGCCGGAAACAGGAGTGGGAGGAACAGATTTGGGAGAAAAACGGTTGAGGATGAGTGGTTTGAGAAGAGAGACGTGAAAGGCATTAGGGATACGAAGAGAGGGAGGAAGAAGAAGTTTATAAGAGACAGGATTAATTTGACACAAAATTTTGAAAGGACCAAGATAGCGTGGTCCCAACTTGTAGCTAGGGACACGGAAGCGGACATATTTAGCGGAGAGCCATACCTTGTCTCCAGGGGAAAAAACGGGGGGAGCTCTTCTTTTCTTATCCGCGAACTTCTTCATGCGTGATGAAGCCTGTAAGAGAGAATTTTGGGTCTCTCTCCATATGATGGAAAGGTCACGAGAAATTTCATCCACAGCGGGCAGACCAGAGGGCAAGGGAGTAGGGAGGGGGGGAAGAGGGTGACGGCCGTACACCACGAAAAATGGGGATTTGGAGGAAGACTCAGAGACCCTGAAGTTATACGAGAATTCGGCCCATGGGAGGAGATCTGCCCAGTCATCCTGGCGGGAGGAAACAAAATGTCGCAAATAATCACCCAAGATCTGGTTAATCCTTTCTACTTGTCCATTGGACTGGGGATGATATGCAGAAGAAAAATTTAATTTAATCTTGAGTTGTTTACAGAGAGCCCTCCAGAATTTAGACACGAATTGGACGCCTCTATCCGAGACAATCTGCGTAGGCAACCCGTGAAGACGAAAAATGTGTACAAAAAATTGTTTAGCCAACTGAGGCGCAGAAGGAAGACCAGGAAGAGGGATGAAATGTGCCATTTTGGAGAATCGATCAACGACCACCCAAATAACAGTGTTGCCACGGGAAGGGGGTAAATCAGTAATAAAATCCATACCAATCAGCGACCAAGGCTGTTCGGGGACAGGCAGAGGATGAAGAAAACCAGCGGGCTTCTGGCGAGGAGTCTTATCCCGGGCACAGATAGTGCAGGCTCGCACAAAGTCCACAACATCCGTCTCCAGAGTCGGCCACCAATAGAAGCGGGAGATGAGTTGCACAGATTTCTTGATACCCGCATGACCTGCGAGATGGGAGGAGTGACCCCATTTGAGGATTCCGAGACGTTGGCGAGGAGAAACAAAGGTCTTTCCTGGAGGAGTCTGCCTGATGGAGGCAGGAGAAGTGGAGATCAGGCAGTCAGGTGGAATGATGTGTTGCGGAGAGAGTTCAACTTCTGAGGCATCCGAGGAACGAGAGAGAGCATCGGCCCTAATGTTCTTATCGGCAGGACGAAAGTGAATCTCAAAATTAAATCGGGCAAAGAACAGAGACCACCGGGCCTGGCGAGGATTCAGCCGTTGGGCAGACTGGAGGTAGGAGAGGTTCTTGTGGTCGGTGTAGATAATAACAGGAGAACTTGATCCCTCCAGCAGATGCCTCCATTCCTCAAGTGCTAATTTAATGGCTAGAAGCTCTCGATCCCCGATGGAGTAGTTCCTCTCCGCTGGAGAGAAGGTCCTAGAGAAAAAACCACAAGTGACAGCATGCCCGGAAGAATTTTTTTGTAGAAGAACAGCTCCAGCTCCCACTGAGGAGGCATCAACCTCCAATAGGAAGGGTTTGGAAGGGTCAGGTCTGGAGAGGACGGGAGCCGAAGAAAAGGCAGACTTGAGTCGTTTAAAGGCGTCTTCTGCTTGAGGAGGCCAGGACTTGGGATCAGCATTTTTTTTGGTTAAAGCCACGATAGGAGCCACAATGGTAGAAAAATGTGGAATAAATTGCCTGTAATAATTGGCGAACCCCAAAAAGCGTTGGATAGCACGGAGTCCGGAGGGGCGTGGCCAATCTAAGACGGCAGAGAGTTTGTCTGGATCCATCTGTAGTCCCTGGCCAGAGACCAAATATCCTAGAAAAGGAAGAGATTGGCATTCAAACAGACATTTCTCAATTTTGGCATAGAGTTGGTTGTCACGAAGTCTCTGAAGAACCATACGGACATGCTGGCGGTGTTCTTCTAGATTGGCAGAAAAAATTAGGATATCGTCCAGATATACAACAACACAGGAGTATAACAGATCACGAAAAATTTCATTGACAAAGTCTTGGAAGACGGCAGGGGCGTTGCACAGTCCAAAGGGCATGACCAGATACTCAAAGTGTCCATCTCTGGTGTTAAATGCCGTTTTCCACTCGTCCCCCTCTCTGATGCGGATGAGGTTATAGGCGCCTCTTAAGTCCAATTTAGTGAAGATGTGGGCACCTTGGAGGCGATCAAAGAGTTCAGAGATGAGGGGTAAGGGGTAGCGGTTCTTAACCGTGATTTTATTAAGACCGCGGTAGTCAATGCAAGGACGTAGGGAGCCATCTTTTTTGGACACAAAGAAAAATCCGGCTCCGGCAGGAGAGGAGGATTTACGGATAAAGCCCTTTTTTAGATTCTCCTGGACGTATTCGGACATGGCAAGAGTCTCTGGGGCAGAGAGAGGATAAATTCTGCCCCGGGGTGGAGTAGTGCCCGGGAGGAGGTCGATAGGGCAATCATAAGGCCTGTGAGGAGGTAGAGTCTCAGCTTGTTTTTTGCAGAAAACATCCGCGAAGTCCATATAGGCCTTAGGGAGACCGGTTACTGGAGGAACCACAGAGTTACGGCAAGGGTTACTGGGAACCGGTTTTAGACAGTTCTTGGAACAAGAGGACCCCCAACTCTTGATCTCCCCAGTGGACCAATCCAGGGTAGGGGAATGAAGTTGAAGCCAGGGAAGTCCAAGGAGAATTTCCGAGGTGCAATTGGGGAGGACCAAAAGTTCAATCCTCTCATGATGAGATCCGATGCTCATAAGAAGGGGCTCCGTGCGGAAACGTATGGAACAGTCCAATCTTTCATTATTTACACAATTGATGTAGAGGGGTCTGGCGAGACTGGTCACCGGGATGTTGAACCTGTTGACGAGAGAGGCCAAAATAAAATTTCCTGCAGATCCAGAGTCCAAGAAGGCCACTGTAGAGAAGGAGAAGGCAGAGGCAGACATCCGCACAGGCACAGTAAGACGTGGAGAAGCAGAGTAGACATCAAGGACTGTCTCACCTTTGTGCGGAGTCAGCGTACGTCTTTCCAGGCGGGGAGGACGGATAGGACAATCTCTCAGGAAGTGTTCGGTACTAGCACAGTACAGGCAGAGGTTCTCCATACGGCGTCGTGTCCTCTCTTGAGGTGTCAGGCGAGACCGGTCGACCTGCATAGCCTCCACGGCGGGAGGCACAGGAACAGATTGCAGGGGACCAGAGGAGAGAGGAGCCGAGGAGAAGAAACGCCTAGTGCGAACAGAGTCCATATCTTGGCGGAGTTCCTGACGCCTTTCGGAAAAACGCATGTCAATGCGAGTGGCTAGGTGAATAAGTTCATGTAGATTGGCAGGAATTTCTCGTGCGGCCAGAACATCTTTAATGTTGCTGGATAGGCCTTTTTTGAAGGTCGCGCAGAGGGCCTCATTATTCCAGGACAATTCTGAAGCAAGAGTACGGAATTGTACGGCATACTCGCCAACGGAAGAATTACCCTGGACCAGGTTCAACAGGGCAGTCTCAGCAGAAGAGGCTCGGGCAGGTTCCTCAAAGACACTTCGGATTTCCGAGAAGAAGGAGTGTACAGAGGCAGTGACGGGGTCATTGCGGTCCCAGAGCGGTGTGGCCCATGACAGGGCTTTTCCGGACAGAAGGCTGACTACGAAAGCCACCTTAGACCTTTCAGTGGGAAACAGGTCCGACATCATCTCCAGATGCAGGGAACATTGGGAAAGAAAGCCACGGCAAAACTTAGAGTCCCCATCAAATTTATCCGGCAAGGATAAGCGTATCCCAGGAGCGGCCACTCGCTGCGGAGGAGGTGCAGGAGCTGGCGGAGGAGATGACTGCTGAAGCTGTGGTAGTAACTGTTGTAGCAAAACGGTCAGTTGAGACAGCTGTTGGCCTTGTTGCGCTATCTGTTGTGACTGCTGGGCGACCACCGTGGTGAGGTCAGCGACAACTGGCAGAGGAACTTCAGCGGGATCCATGGCCGGATCTACTGTCACGATGCCGGCTGGCAGGTAGTGGATCCTCTGTGCCAGAGAGGGATTGGTGTGGACCGTGCTAGTGGACCGGTTCTAAGCCACTACTGGTTTTCACCAGAGCCCGCCGCAAAGCGGGATGGTCTTGCTGCGGCGGTAGTGACCAGGTCGTATCCACTAGCAACGGCTCACCTCTCTGGCTGCTGAAGATAGGCGCGGTACAAGGGAGTAGGCAAAAGCAAGGTCGGACGTAGCAGGAGGTCGGGGCAGGCAGCAAGGATCGTAGTCAGGGGCAACGGCAGAAGGTCTGGAAACACAGGCAAGGAACACACAAGGAACGCTTTCACTGGCACTAAGGCAACAAGATCCGGCAAGGGAGTGCAGGGGAAGTGAGGTGATATAGGGAAGTGCACAGGTGAACACACTAATTGGAACCACTGCGCCAATCAGCGGCGCAGTGGCCCTTTAAATCGCAGAGACCCGGCGCGCGCGCGCCCTAGGGAGCGGGGCCGCGCGCGCCGGGACAGAACAGACGGAGAGCGAGTCAGGTAGGGGAGCCGGGGTGCGCATCGCGAGCGGGCGCTACCCGCATCGCGAATCGCATCCCGGCTGGCAGCGGAATCGCAGCGCCCCGGGTCAGAGGACGTGACCGGAGCGCTGCCGCGGGGAGAGTGAAGCGAGCGCTCCGGGGAGGAGCGGGGACCCGGAGCGCTCGGCGTAACACAAATACTGTTTCAAGCGTAGTGAAGCGTATTGTACTCCCCTCATAATCGCACAAAGTATGTCAGGCAGAGAAGTGCCAGGACGTGCACAGAGAAATGGCAGAGACCTAAATCCTTCAGGCAGAGGTCGCAGCAGACTAGCGAGTGGCAGCAAGAGTCTCAGTGAGAGGCCTGAGCTCCAGGTATTAGCTAGTGGTCGTGTCTCGACCAGCACCCCATCTGCCGTCGTTGATTGATTAACACGGTCATCCACTTCATCACAAGTGACATCTGACACCCCCAGTCAACAGTCGGTGGGTTCCTCAGACACAACCCTCAGTTGGCATGGCCCGGGAGCAGCCCCTGTCCTCCCATTACCTCTGTCCTATGTTGTTTCCTCCCCTACAGAAGTATCTTATGCTGTGGGTTCAGCTCCACTATTCACTGAGGAAGATCTAATAGAGGACAGTCAGCAGCTACTGCCCAGCCAAGAAGTGGAGAAGACATCTGCCGCTTCCTCCGCTAGGCAGGCAAGTAGTGAGGAGGAGAGTGACGTGGGAGGCGGTATCGCCAGGGTTCATGGTACTGAAGCAGACACTGTTGATGAACCTGAGGAGGATATCAGTGACGTGGAGACACTTGTTGATGATGAAGCCGATCACAATTGGGAGCCGAGTGCAGAAGGGGCTTCATCATCATCATCTTCAGGAGAAGAGAGTTACAGTTTGCCCGTGAGGCAGCAGTTGAGCCAGCCAGGCGGTAGCATGGTTGGCAGAAGTGGAAATTCTGGAGCCTAACGTGCCCGGGGGAGAGCACCTGCTTCGCGGCAGCCTACCTTCCCGGGAGGTAGTGGAACAGGAGTTCCTGGAGACAACAGCAGTATCAGTAAATTAGTGCGGACTGTTGGTGGGAAAATCAGCTACTCGGCGGTGTGGCAGTTTTTCATTAAGCATCCAGACAGGTTTACTTAGCCACTTGCAAGATATAGATATGGATATGCAGGATGGGCGGAGGAAGCACGCACGTCGTGTGAAACAGAGCTCTGTCGTCTATCACTGTCCCCCCACCAACCTCTTCCAATGAATATGTGTATGTGAATATGCTTCAATAAAGAAGATACTTTCTGCTGAAATCTGGTGAGTGGCCGATGTCTTCCTTACCTTCTTCTTGTGAACACGTGCAAGATATGTCGGCAGAAGGTGAAGCCTGGCCAGGGTCCTAATGTTGGCACCACGGCCCTGCGTCAACATGTGTTTCGCCACCATAAAGCGGCCTGGGAGAACCGTGGCTCCGATGTAGTGGTCCAGCCTGCTGTATCACCCAGTGGCATGCCGCTCACTCTTTCAGCAAGCTAGGGCTCCACCACCTCAGCCGAAGGGAGCTGTGTGTCATACCCTCCTTCTGTCGCTCCAGATGCTGCTGCTCCTCCTACTTTTAGTCAGCCATTCCGCCAACAATCCATCAGCGAAGCCATGTTCAAGAGACAACAGTGTGCGCACACTCATTCAAAGGTGCAGAAGCTGAATGCACTCCTGTCTAAGTTGCTGGTTTATATATGAGATTTTTATTACAATTATTACAAATTTTCTATTGTTTTATTAATTATATTTTTAGTCCATAAATTTACTGCATCTATTGCACAAATATTGTACGTGAGTGTCAATTTTACCCCAGTGACACGTAGCAGTGACACGTCGTTTTCCGGTTCCCCGGAAGTGGTCATCAATTTTCTTACACTATAATTGTAACCGTAGTTCATTGTACTGTATGCCTGACGAAGATCCCGGTTCGGGATCGAAACGCGTTGCCAATAAAGAAGTTTATCTCCATCCCTGGGTACCAGCGCCTTCTTGAGAGGAATCTATCCACGTATTTCTTCCCATTGCTTATTACCGGACTGACGGACGTCACACCGGGTTGTTCCTCGTGGCAGCGGTTTCCCTTGATTTCCACGCTACTAAAGGTGTTGTGCTCTAAGTGCAACACCTAAGGGTAAGAACCCATCTTTACGTTACACCTTCATCATCATCAAACGGTCCTCACTAGGGGCGCACCTCTTGTTGTTTTTTCTCGTTTTTATATTATTCTTTGCGAAGAAGGCAGTACCAGCCCTGCACAATTTTGTGAAAGAGAAGGTGGTCCAGTCCTTGAGCCTGTCGGTGTGTACCAAAGTGCACGGCAGCGCAGACGTCTGGAGCTGTAACTTTGGTCACGGACAATACTTGCCTTTACGGCTCACTGGGTGAATGTGGTTCCTGCACAGCCACAACCCCAACTTGGAAAGGTCACGCCGCTTCCTCCTCCACGCTCTCAGACCGTTGGTCCTGTGACAGTGTGCACCTCCGCCTCCTCATCCTCCATCATGTCCTCAGCCTCCACTGCCCAGACAAGTCTCAGTGGCTCTTTAGCATACCATCTGTGCAGGGCACGGCGGTGTCACGCTGTTCTTCACTAAGTTTGCCTTGGCGAAAATAGTCACACAGGGGAGAAACTGCTAAAAGTCATTCGTAAAGAAATAGGAGCATGGCTTACTCCACAAAATCTGGAAATGGGAGCCATGGTGTCTGACAACAGGAAGAACATCTTGCATGCACTGCGACTGGGAAGGCTGAGCCATGCGCCCTGAAGGGGACACGTGTTCAATCTGGTTGTGAAGAAGTTTCTGAAGTGTTCCCCCCATTTGCAAGACATCATAACAATGAGAAGGAAACTTTGCATGCACTATAGCCGTTCGTACATCGCAAAGCACATCCTCCTTGAGCTGCAGCGTCAGAACAGTATCCCACAACATATTCTGATTTGTGGCGTTGCCACACGTTGGAATTCCACCCTCCATATGTTGGACCGACTGTATGAACAGCGAAAAGCCTTCACCGATTTCTTGATGATCAAAGCGGATAGGGGTACTCCCCTGTGCAATTTCAATGGGAACCAGTGGCAGCTCATATGTGACACCTGCCGTTTGCTCAGGCCCTTTGAGGAAGCCACATTATTAGTAAGTAGCCAGGACTATTGGAATGAATGATGTCATTCCACTACTTCATTTCATACAACACTTGTTGGAAACGATTGCTGGTCAGGGCACTGGAGACGTGGTGCTTACATCTCATGGCCACATGAGCCCTGAGGGGGCTGAACTGGAGGAGGAAGAGGGGTAAGGGCACAGTGGACATTGGGCATTTTTTTCTAGTAATCTGACAGGAGAAGAAGAGAAGGAGCAGCCAGAGGAGCTAGAGGGTAATGAGGGAGGCGAGACAGAGGATCCAGACACACCATGGCAGTATGCAGTAGAGATGGAGGCCGGGAGTCCCTCCGAGTCACTTGCACAAATGGCACGATGCATGCTCACTTGCTTGCGTAGTGACAGCCGAATTGTCACCATTCGGCAGCGGGATGATTTCTGGATTTCCACCTTATTGGACCCTCACTACCGTCACAAAATAGGGGCCTTTTTTAGACCCACTGAGAGGGAGGGCAAAATGACTTACTACAGAGGCATTCTATGTAGTCAGTTGGCCGATGCCTATCGTCCATCCTCTCGCAGGTCTGAATCTGAGGGCCCCCTGCGCTCACCTTCCACTGCCATGGCTACTGGGGAGGGGTGAGATGGCAGGAGCAGTACCAGCTCCATCAGCAGTAGCCTGAGTCTACAGTCACTGATGAGTAGCTTTCTTCAACCGCATAGCAGCAGGTAGACCTGGAACAGGACCTGAACCAGCAGGTGGTGGCATACCTTGACATGCTCATGCCAACACACTTTGAAGATCTGCTGGACTTCTGATTGTGGCCTCAACTTGATTTGTGGCCACAACTAGCAGAGTTTGCCCTGGAAAAGCTGTCCTGCCCAGCCAGCAGTGTGTCATCAGAGTAGGTGTTTAGTGCGGCGGGGGCCATAGTCACCCCAAGGAGAACTCGTCTGTCCACGAAAAATGTGGAGAGACTGACTTTTCCAACCACGAATGCCTGATGCATGAGGATAGATTGACCATGGTGCTACACCAACACTTCACAAATATGGATAGTGCCAAACAGATTTAAGGCGCTGCTCCCCAGTTACAAACATTCCTTTGCATCAGACCTTTTTTCACCCACCTTTGTCATTGGGTACTGGAATTTGCCACCCATCGCACCACTCTTTCACCGGGTCACTTTCAGGACTCCTGATGCTGCTGCTGCTACCTGCAGACTGTCTCATTCAGGCACTATATGGTCTCTTCTCATGCTTCAGCCAACTCTAGGCTGTGTTATTGTTACGCCTAGCGCTCCGGGTCCCCGCTCCTCCCCGGAGCGCTCACGGCGTCTTTCTCCCTGCAGCGCCCCGGTCGGTCCCGCTGACCGGGAGCGCTGCACTGTCATGGCCGTTGGGGATGCGATTCGCACAGCGGGACGCGCCCGCTCGCGAATCGCATCCCAGGTCACTTTCCCGTCCCGGTCCCCTGCTGTCATGTGCTGGCGCGCGCGGCTCCGCTCTCTAGGGCGCGCGCGCGCCAGCTCTCTGAGACTTAAAGGGCCAGTGCACCAATGATTGGTGCCTGGTCCAATTAGCTTAATTGGCTTCCACCTGCTCCCTGGCTATATCTGATCTCCTCCCATGCACTCCCTTGCCGGATCTTGTTGCCTTGTGCCAGTGAAAGCGTTTAGTGTGTCCAAAGCCTGTGTACCTGAACTTCTGCTACCCATCCTGACTACGAACCTTGCCGCCTGCCCCCGACCTTCTACTACGTCTGACCTTGCCTCTGCCTAGTCCTTCTGTCCCACGCCTTCTCAGCAGTCAGCGAGGTAGAGCCGTTGCTAGTGGATACGACCTGGTTGCTACTGCCGCAGCAAGACCATCCCGCTTTGCGGCGGGCTCTGGTGAAAACCAGTAGCCTCTTAGAACCGGTCCACTAGCACGGTCCACGCCAATCCCTCGCTGACACAGAGGATCCACTACCTGGAAGCCGAATCGTGACAGTAGATCCGGCCATGGATCCCGCTGAGGTGCCGCTGCCAAGTCTCGCTGATCTTCCCACGGTGGTCGCTCAGCAATCGCAGCAGATTGCCCAACAAGGACAGCAGCTGTCGCAGTTGACCGCCATGTTACAGCAACTTCTGCCTCTGCTACAGCAGCAACCATCTCCTCCGCCAGCTCCTGCACCTCCTCCGCAGCGAGTGGCCGCTCCTAACCTCCGCTTGTCCCTGCCGGACAAATTTGATGGGGACTCTAAACTCTGCCGTGGATTTTTGTCTCAGTGTTCTCTGCATATGGAGATGTTGTCGGACTTGTTTCCTTCAGAACGGTCTAAGGTGGCGTTCGTAGTAAGCCTTCTTTCAGGAAAGGCCTTGTCTTGGGCCACACCGCTCTGGGACCGCAATGATCCTGCCACAGCCACAGTCCAGGCCTTCTTCGCTGAACTCCGGAGTGTCTTCGAGGAGCCAGCCCGAGCTTCTTCTGCCGAGACTGCCCTGTTGAACCTGGTCCAGGGTAATTCTTCAGTGGGCGAGTACGCCATCCAATTTCGTACTCTTGCTTCCGAGTTATCATGGAATAACGAGGCTCTCTGCGCGACCTTTAAAAAAGGCCTATCCAGTCGCATCAAGGATGTGCTGGCCGCACGAGAGATTCCTGCCAATCTGCAAGAACTCATCCATCTAGCTACCCGCATTGACATGCGTTTTTCTGAGCGACACCAAGAGCTCCGCCAGGAAAAAGACTTAGATCTCTGGGCACCTCTCCCACAGTATCCGTTGCAATCTACGCCTGGGCCTCCCGCCGAGGAGGCCATGCAAGTGGATAAGTCTCGCCTGACCCAGGAAGAGAGGAATCGCCGTAGGGAAGAAAATCTCTGTCTTTACTGTGCCAGTACCGAGCATTTCTTGGTGGATTGCCCTATCCGTCCTCCACGCCTGGGAAACGCACGCACGCACCCAGCTCACGTGGGTGTGGCGTCTCTTGGTTCCAAGTCTGCTCCTCCACGTCTCACGGTACCCGTGCGGATTTCTTTTTCAGCCAACTCCTCCCTCTCAGCCGTGGCCTGCTTGGACTCCGGTGCCTCTGGAAATTTTATTTTGGAGTCGTTTGTTAATAAATTCAGCATCCCGGTGACCCGTCTCGTCAAGCCGCTCTACATTTCCGCGGTCAACGGAGCCAGATTGGACTGCACCGTGCGTTACCGCACAGAGCCCCTCCTCATGTCTATTGGACCCCACCTTGAGAGGATTGAGTTCTTCATTCTCCCCAACTGTACCTCTGAGGTCCTCCTCGGTCTGCCTTGGCTCCGGCTTCATTCCCCCACCATTGATTGGACCACCGGGGAGATCAGGAACTGGGACTCTGCCTGCCACAGGAAGTGCCTCTCCCCCCCTCCCAGTCCCGTCAGGCAAGCCTCTGTGCCTCCCCATGGCCCCCGTCCTGGGGTCACACTGCCCCGTGCCAGGCCTCGCCCTCTGCCCTCCCTCCCCATTCCCACTCCTGCTGTACTGCCTGCCGTTGAGGAAACCCTCCATTCTTTCCCGGTGTCCTCATCCCAGGGGAGGCAGTTACCGGACAAAGAGAAGGGGAGACCTAAGGGGGGGGGGGGGTACTGTTACGCCTAGCGCTCCGGGTCCCCGCTCCTCCCCGGAGCGCTCACGGCGTCTTTCTCCCTGCAGCGCCCCGGTCGGTCCCGCTGACCGGGAGCGCTGCACTGTCATGGCCGTTGGGGATGCGATTCGCACAGCGGGACGCGCCCGCTCGCGAATCGCATCCCAGGTCACTTTCCCGTCCCGGTCCCCTGCTGTCATGTGCTGGCGCGCGCGGCTCCGCTCTCTAGGGCGCGCGCGCGCCAGCTCTCTGAGACTTAAAGGGCCAGTGCACCAATGATTGGTGCCTGGTCCAATTAGCTTAATTGGCTTCCACCTGCTCCCTGGCTATATCTGATCTCCTCCCATGCACTCCCTTGCCGGATCTTGTTGCCTTGTGCCAGTGAAAGCGTTTAGTGTGTCCAAAGCCTGTGTACCTGAACTTCTGCTACCCATCCTGACTACGAACCTTGCCGCCTGCCCCCGACCTTCTACTACGTCTGACCTTGCCTCTGCCTAGTCCTTCTGTCCCACGCCTTCTCAGCAGTCAGCGAGGTAGAGCCGTTGCTAGTGGATACGACCTGGTTGCTACTGCCGCAGCAAGACCATCCCGCTTTGCGGCGGGCTCTGGTGAAAACCAGTAGCCTCTTAGAACCGGTCCACTAGCACGGTCCACGCCAATCCCTCGCTGACACAGAGGATCCACTACCTGGAAGCCGAATCGTGACAGTTATTCAGCTATTATATGGTCTCCTCGTGCTTCAGCCACCTCCAGGCTGTGCCATTCATCCAATATATGGTTTACTGATGCTTCATCCAGCTCCAGTCTGTGTCATTCAGCAACTACAAGGTTTAGCGATGCTGCTGGGCCTAGGACATTACCTACATATGTTTCTGGTAGCACTAGGTACCATTTATATTCAATGGAAATTTCAAAATTCATCTTTTATTCTTAGAGATTGTGGGACCCTATTGTCTCCTCATCTGCCGACAACTCCAGGCTGTGCCATTCAGACACTATATGGTCTTCCCATGCTGCCACAAACTCCAGTCAGTCATTCAGACACTATATGGTCTCTTGTAATGCTTCAGCCAACTCCAGGCTGTGCCATTCAGCCACTATATGGTCTTCTCCTACTGATGCCACCTCCAGGCTCAGTCAATGTGCTGCCATGTGACTCCTTGTTAGATTTGGTCCTTTTTACCCACACGCCAGGGCCCGGGACACTAAAACTTGGGAATTAAAAGTTCAATTTCAAAACTCTAAATTTCAATTAAAAAATCTTAAATTTAAATTTAGAAATCATAAACTTCAATATTCTCCTCATGCTTCTGCCAACTCCAGGCTGTGCCATTCAGACCCTATATGGTCTCCTCATGCTTCAGTCAACTCCAGGCTGTGTCATTAAGCCAATATATGGTTTATTGATACTGGGTCTGTCCCCAAAAATTTTTAATGGTAGCACTAGCTACCCTAAATCTTCAATTTAAATAAAAAAAATTGTCTTTCTTTCTTGGAGATTGTGAAGCCCTGGTGTCTCCTCATGCTTCAGCCAACTCCAGGCTGTGCCATTCAGGCAATATATGGTTTACTGATGCTGCTGGGTCTGGGAATAACATTTTTGTTATGGGCCTGGGTTTGGGAATAAAAATGTTGTTATGGTAGCACTAGCTACCCAAAATTTTCAGTTTAAATTTCAAACGTCCTCTTTTTTTGTTAGGGATTGTGAAACCCTGGGGTCTCCTCATGCTTCAGCCAACTCCAGGCTATGTAATTCAGGCAATATATGGTTTACTGATGCTGCTGGGCTGTAGCACTAGCTACCCAAAATCTTCAGTTTAAAAGGGTTATCCACCATAAGGTGATTTTAGAACATACCTGTCAGACAAATACAGACATGCTTAGGAAGGATCTGCGCTTGTCTTGGGCCTAAATGGCTATGTTGTGAGACCTCCATAGCTTTTTGTGAACTGGCATTTCCTTTTTGTGTTTTCTTCTTTGCCTACAAATCCCATAATTCCATTTTCTCCCTCCTACACATCAGCCACCCTACCCATGGAGAAACATAAATGAGCTGCATCCTTTCAAAAGACCTGTGATTTTCAATCAGGGTGCCTACAGCTGTTGCATTAGTTGCAGATTGATCTCTCTCCCACCAAGCAATTGCTCCACCCATTGAAGCAGACAGGCTCCATGTCATCAGCTGACTAGTGAGTCATGTCTCGGTCGCATTGCAACCTGGGATAAATCTGAGACAACACTCATTTTGTGTGCAGTTAAAAATAAATGTTGGAGTGAAAAATCACAGAAAAATTGTGAGAAATCTGTCACACACTGGTACAGACACTATATTATGAATGACACTAACTTTGCAGCCCCTGTAGCATAGATAAATAAATAAAAATCCTGGAATACCCCTTTAAATTTAAAACGGTGTCTACTCATCCTGCTGCCAACTCCAGGCTGTGCCATTCAGACACTCTATGGTATCCTCATACTTCAACCAACTCTAGGCTGTGTCATTGAAGCAATATATGGTTTACTGATTCTGCGGGGCCTGTGTCTGGGAATAAAATTTTTATTATGGTAGCACTAGCTACCAAAATCTTCAGTTTAAATTTCAGAAATTATCTTTTAATCTTAAGGAATGTGAAGCCCTAGTGTCTACTCATGCTGCTGCCAACTCCAGGCTGTGTCATTCGGCCACTACATGGTCTCCTCCTGCTGCCAACACCTTCACTCTGTGTAATTCAGCCACTATATGGTCTCCTCATGCTTTAGCCAACTCCAGGCTGTGTCATAGGTTTTGCAATTGCTTTCATTAGAAAATTTTCAGTATTTCATACTGAAAAAGCCAGTCAAAGAACTGCCCCCTCTGCCTCCTGGAATGCATTCAGTGCTTCTGTGAACACTGCTTCGTCCTGGACTCCGGGACGTTTTGGAGGGGCTGTGCATACTGCAGAGACTCATGTGAAGAGAAGGGGAGGGGGAGGGGTAGGAAGCCTGCTGCCGACTCTCACACAGCAGACATCAATGAGAGAGGCAAAAACATGCATTGCAGATGAAAAAGTAAGTGTCCAAGCATGTATGTGTGTGTGTGTGTGTGTGTGTGTGGATATATATAAATGTGTGTATGTGTGTATATCAGTGTGTCTATCTAATGTGTATGTGTAAGAATATAGAACCCAGTGTGTGTGTGTGTGTGTGTGTGTGTGTGTGTGTAATAAAGGGGGACTACAATCATATCCTCATGCTGTTTCAAAACTAAAACTCCCAGCATGCCTGTACAGCCAAATGATGGGAGCTGTAGTTTTGCAACAGCTGGAGGCACCCTGGTTGGGAAGCACTGGACTGAGGAGAGGGAGGGAAGTGGTTAACACAGTGAGTACCCGCCCCCCTACTTCTGGTAGATAAAATTAAGGTATTTCAGAAATAAAGCTAATTCTGAGAGAAATGTAGGTCACAGACACATACAAAGTACATGTACATGATCAGGATGAGATACTGAGCAACATATAACTGTTTTTTTTTTTTTGAGTGATCTGATGGGTACGCTTTAAGTTAAATTTCAAAATTCATCTCTTAATATTAGGGATTGTGAAGCCCCGGTGTCTACTCATGCTGCTGCCAGCTCCAGGCTGTGTTATTCAGCCACTATATGGTCTTTTCATGCTGCCAACACCTCCAGACTGTGTCATTCAGCCACTATATGGTCTCATCATGCTGCCTAAACCTTTACACTGTGTCATTCAGCCACAATATGGTCTCCTCATGCTGCCAACACCTCCATGCTGTGTCATTCAGCCACTATATGGTGTCCTCATGCTGCCAACACCTCCACACTGTGTCATTCAGCCACAATATGGTCTCCTAATGCTGCCAACACCTCCATGTTGTATCATTCAGCCACTATATGTCTCCTCATGCTTCAGTCTCATCCAAGCTGTGTTTTTCAGCCACTATATGGTCTCCTCATGCTGCCAACACCTCCACGCTGTGTCATTCCGCCACTACATGTCTCCTCATGCTTCAACTTGGGGAGACTATGGACCCCGCCTCACTAAACACCCACTCTGATGTAACACTACTGGCTGGGCAGGACAGCTTTTCCAGGGCAAACTCTGCAAGTGCAACCATAACATATTTTTAGGTAATGTCCCAGGCCCAGCAGCATCCGTAAACCATAAAGTGGCTGAATGGCACAGCCTGGAGCTGGCAGCAGCATGAGAAGACAATAGGGCTTCACAATCCCTAAGATTAAAAGAGGAATTTTAAAATTTAAATTGAAGATTTTTCATAGCTAGTGTTACCACAACATATTTTTAGTTAATGTACCAGGCCCTGCTGCATCAGTAAACCATATAGTGGCTGAATGGCACAGCCTGGAGCTGTTGACAGCATGAGTAGACAATAGGGCTTCACGATCCCTAAAAACTCTGCAAGATGCGGCCACAATTCAAGTTTGGCTGCCGGTGAAGAAAGGTACTCATCAGAGACTGTAGACTCAGGCTGCTGCTGATGGAGCTGGTACTGCTCCTGCCACCGCACTCCTCCCCAGCAACCATGGCAGTGGAAGGTGAGCGCAAAGCGCCCCCCGAGTCAGACCTGCGAGAGGATGGACGATGGCACCGATAGGCATCGCCCAACTGACTACGTAGGATGTCTCTGTAGCAGTTCAGTTTGTCCTCCATCTCAGAGGGTGTAAAAAAAAGGACCCCATTTTGTGGCAGTAGTGAGGGTCCAATAAGGTGGAGAGCCAGAAGTCATCCCTCTGCCGAATGGTGACGATTTGGCGGTCACTATGCAAGCAAGTGTGCATGCATCGTGCCATTTGTGCAAGTGACTCGGAAGGACTCCCTGACTCCATCTCCACTGCCACAGTGTGTCTGGGTCCTATGTTTTGCCTACCTCATAACCCTCTAGCTCCTCTGGCTGCTACTGCTCCTCCTCTCCAATCAGATGACTAGAAAAACCATCCATTTGGTGAAACATAAACTGTGCTCCACTGTGCCCTTCCCTCTCCTCCTCCAGTTCAGCCCCACAGGGCTCATGTGGCCATGAGATGTAGGCGTCACATTTCCATTGCCCTTACCAGCCATTGTTTCCAACACATTTTGTAGGAAATGAAGCAGTGTAATTATGTCATTCATCCCGTAATCCTGCCAACTTACTAATAATGTGGCTTCCTCAAAGCGCATGAGCAAATGGCAGGTGTCACGTATGAGCTGCCACTGTTTCAAAAATTTTTTTTAAAATCAACTGGTGCCAGTAAGTTAAACAGATTTGTAAATCACTTCTATTAAAAAATCGTAATCCTTCTAGTACTTTTTAGGGGCTGTATACTAAAGAGAAATAAAAAAAGAAATGCATTTCCTCTGATGCCATGACCACAGTGCTCTCTGCTGACCTCTGCTGTCCATTTTAGGAACTGTCCAGAGCAGGAGAAAATCCCCATAGAAAACATGTGCTGCTCTGGACAGTTCCTAAAATGGACAGCAGAGGTCAGCAGAGAGCTCTGTGGTCATGATATCAGAGGAAATGCATTTCTTTTTTGGATTTCTCTTTAGTATACAGCCCCTAAAAAGTACAGGAAGGATTAAGATTTTTAATAGAAGTGATTTACAAATCTGTTTAACTTTCTGGCACCAGTTGATTACCCCTTTAATGAAGGACTTTTAGCAGTTCCTCCCCTGTGTTACTCTGTGTGTCAAGGCAAACCATGTGAAGAACAGCGTGACACCGCTGTGCCCTGCACACATGGTGTGCTGAAGGGGCACTGAAACTTGTCAGGCAGTGGAGGCTGAGGACAAGGTGGAGGATGAGGAGGCGGAGTCGCACACTGTCACAAGACCAATGGCCTGAGAGTGTGGAGGAGGAAGCGGCGTGACCTGTCCAAGTTGGGGTTATGGCTGTGCAGGAACCACATTCACCCAGTGAGTCGTAAAGGACATGTTTTGTCCCTGACCATAGTTACATAGTCGGTGCTGCCATGCACTTTGGTACACACCGACAGGCTCAAGGACTGGCCCACCTTCTCTTCCCCAAAATTGTGCAAGGCTGGTACTGCCTTCTTTGCAAAGAAATGACGGCTTGGCACTCTCCACCTTGGCCCGGCACAAGCCGTCAGTTCTCTGAAAGGTGCAGAGTCCACCACTTGAAGCTCATTCAGCTTCTGCGCCATTAGATGAGTGGGCGCATACTGTTGTCTCTTGGACATGGATTCACCGATGGATTGTTGACGGAATGACTGACTAAATGTAGGAGGAGCAGGAGCATCTGGAGTGACAGAGGGTATGACACACAGCTGAGGTGGTGGAGCCTTTGATAGCTGAAAGAGGGAGCATCATGCCACTGGGTGATGCATCAGGCTGGACAACTGTATTGGAGCCACGGTTCTCCCAGGCCACTTTATGGTGGCGCAGCATATGTTGACGCAGGGCTGTGGTGCCGACATATCCTGCATGTGGCTATGTTAACCTCCTCCGGATGCTTGAGGAAAAACTGCCACACCGCCGAGTAGCTGATTTTCCCACCAACAGTCTGCACTAATTGACTGCTACTGCCCTTTTGTCCAGGAACCCCTGTTCCACTACCTCCCGGGAAGGTAGGCTGCCGCAAAGCAGGTGGTCTCCCCCGAGCACGTTTGGCTCCAGAATTTCCATTTCTGCCCCCATGCTGACTGACAACCATGCTACCACCTTGCTGGCTCAGCTGCTGTCTCATGTGCACCCCTCTTCTCCTGAAGATGATGAAGCCCCTTCGGCACCCGGCTTCATCATCATCAAGTGTATGCACTCACTGATATCGTCCTCAGGTTCCTCAACAGTGTCTGCTTCAAGACCCTGAATGCTGGCAACGCCGCCTCCCACGTCACTCTCCTCATCACTACTTGCCTGCCTAGCAGAGGAAGCGGCGGATGTCTCCTCCCCTTCTTGGCTGGGCAGTAGCTGCTGACTGTCCTCTATTAGATCGTCCTCACTGAATAGTGGAGCTGAACCCACAGCATAAGATACTTCTTTAGGGGAGGGAAGAGCATAGGACAGAGGCAATGGGAGGACAGGGACTGCTCCCGGGCCATGCCAACTGAGGGTTGTGTCTGAGGAACCCACCGACTGTTGACTGGGGTTATCGGATGTCACTTGTGGATACAGAGACAAAAAAAAGACATGGTCGCACATCCACAATATGCACTAATGATCTAACGCTTCTCAGCAATATATATATAAAACACACAGGTCGTTTGTGTACTTTATGATCATAAAGTGCATGAAGCCCGCCAGCCTCGTCACGGCCACCTGGATGTGGCGGGTCCCTAACATCCCTAGCATAAAATGGCGCGGCACCACGCGGCAACCACCACCGCCACGACACCAGTGCCCACGGGAGGGGAACGACCCGCTGGCAGAGCAGCCCCAAATGTCACTCGAACCAGCCCACGGGACGCCCCCCCCCACGCATCCACGGCGCCACGGCGGGAGCAGCCGCCACGCAGTACCACACCAGTGTGAACAGAGTGTAATAGTTCACCTACCATGTGCCTCCAGCCAGAGACTGGAAGCCTAGCCAGGAAGGGAGGGGTGCTAGAGCACTTCCTGCTCAACTTATATGTGCAAGGGCTATGGGGGAGGGGTGAAGTGCAGACCAAGCAAAAGCAAAAAAACGGAAAGGAGAATACAAAAATGTGGATACAGAGACAAAAAAAGACATGGTCGCACATCCACAATATGCACTAATGATCTAATGCTTCTCAGCAATATATATAAAACAAACAGGTCGTTTGTGTACTTTTTTTGTCTCTGTATCCACATTTTTGTATTCTCCCTTCCGTTTTTTTGTTTTTTCTTGGTCTGCACTTCACCCCTCCCCCATAGCCCTTGCACATATAAGTGAGCTGGAAGTGCTCTAGGGCCCCTCCCTTCCTGGCTAGGCTTCCAGTCTCTGGCTGGAGGCACATGGTGAGTGAACCATTACACCCTGTTCACAGTGGTGTGGTACTGCATGGCGGCTGCTCCCGCTGTGGCACCGTGTCTGCGTAGGGGGGGGGGGGCGTCCCGTGGGCTGGTTTGAGTGGCATTTGGGGCTGCTCGGCCAGCGGGTCATCCCCCTCCGGTGGGCACTGGTGTCGTGGCGGTGGTGGTCACCGCTTTGTGCCGCTCCATTTTATGCTAGGGATGTTAGGGACCTGCCACATCCAGGTGGCCGTGACGAGGCTGGCGGGCTTCATGCACTTTATCATCATAAAGTACACAAACGACCTGTTTGTTCTATATATATTGCTGAGAAGCGTTAGATCATTTGTGCATGTTGTGGATGTGTGACCATGTCTTTTTTTGTCTCTGTATCCACATTTTTGTATTCTCCTTTCCGTTTTTTTGTTTTTGCTTGGTCTGCACTTCACCCCTCCCCTATAGCCCTTGCACATATAAGTGAGCAGGAAGTGCTCTAGGGCCCCTCCCTTCCTGGCTAGGCTTCCAGTCTCTGGCTGGAGGCACATGGTGAGTGAACCATTACACCTTGTTCACATTGGTGTGATACTGCGTGGTGGCTGCTCCCACTGTGGCACCTTGTCTGTGTGTCGGGGGGGGGCATCCCGTGGGCTGGTTCGAGTGGCATTTGGGGCTGCTAGGCCAACGGGTTATCCCCCTCCCGTGGGCACTGATGTCGTGGCGGTGGTGGTCGCCGCATGGTGCCGCTCCATTTTATGCTAGGGATGTTAGGGACCCGCCACATCCAGGTGGCCGTGACGAGGCTGGCGGGCTTCATGCACTTTATGATCATAAAGTACACAAACGACCTGTTTGTTCTAAATATATTGCTGAGCAGCGTTAGATCATTTGTGCATGTGGTGGATGTGCGACCATGTCTTTTTTTGTCTCTGTATCCAGATGTCACTTGTGATGAAGTGGATGACCGTGTTAACCAATCGATGACGGCAGATGGGTTGCTGGTCGAGACAAGACCGCTAGCCAATGAAGTGGATGACTGTGTTCACCAATCGATGACAGCAGATGGGTTGCTTGTCGAGACACAACCGCTAGCCGATACCAGGAGCACAGGCCTCTCGCTGAGACTCCTGCTGCCACTCGCCCCTAGTCTGCTACGACCTCTGCCTGCGCCTGATGAATTTATGCCTCTGCCACTCCTCTTAGCACGTCTCGTATCTTCTCTGCCTGATAAACTTAGTGAGTATATGAGGGGAGCCCAATATGCTTCACTACGCTTTAAAACAGTATTTGTCAAGAACAACAGCATGTGAGTACTTTTGCCTGGACTTTCACAATATGTTGGCCCTTGACAGATTAACAGGTACAAAATGGTACACTACTTAGATGTAGGTATGTGGTATGCACTTATGAGGGCAGAAAAATGCGGTACAGTATGCTTAAAAAAAAACATATTTGAGTAAAACTCCAGTTGGTGATTACTTTTGCCTGGACTTTCACAGTATGTAGGACCTTGACAGATTAACAGGTACAAAATAGTACACTACTTAGATGTATGTATGTGGTATGCACTTATGATCTTCTTAAGGTTCATCAAGAGGAGACAGCTTGTTGAAATGTATGAGGCAACACACAGCTCTCTGCCCCTCTCTGTAATACAATGCTGTAGAAAGTGACTGGGAGGTTAATGGCTGCAGTAAAAAAAAAAATCTGTGCAAAAAAGCACTGTTCTCTGTCCACCAGAACACTGATGTGACTAGGAAGTGAAATGCTGCTGGAAAAAGCTTTTCTATGTGACACTCACACACAGGATGTCTGTCCTATCTCTCTGCAGTGAAATGATGAAGTGACGATCTGGAATATGGCTGCTGATTATGTAGGGCTGTGACATCACAAGGGTGACTGGCTGCTGATAGGCTGCATAATGCATGTGATTCAGGGTCATCCTGCCTACCCGCCTTCCCGCCTTGTTTTCCCGCCTTCCCAGCATTCCTTGCCCCATGTACTGACATGTGGATCCGCCATTTTAGATGCCCTGGGGCCTGGACCGCACTAAATGGAGTCTAATAAAGCAATTTGCGCGATAGAATGGCGGCGATATTCACTTTCGTTGCAAATTGATTTTTTCATGAAATTTGTAACAAATTTGGATTTGTCAGGTCAGGACTATTTTCATGCAGCCACACTAAATAACCTGATGCAACATATTGACCCATATTTATCAATCCTCTTTCTATGGTGTTGGCCATAAAAACCAATCACAGCTCATCTTTCATAACATAACTAGCTTTGGTAAAATTATTGCTGAGCTGTGATTGGTTGCTCTGGGCAGAAATAGACAGTTTTAGTTTTGAACAGATTGATAAATCTGGGCCATTTTGTGTTAAGTTAGACCAGGCAGTTTGGGACACTTTAGGCTTCTTAGCACCAATTGAGCATTGTTTAAACGTTCCTATATTTATACACATGCATAAATGCTATTTTCTTTCTAAGAATTTGTCTTTTTGAAACCCTATGTAATTATCACATATATTGATATATTTCTAAAGTTATAAAGTAAACTGTTAGATTTACCAAATATATCACCAGCTACCTTCAACAAGCAGTCCTCATAACATAACAGACTTTATTACATAATAAACACCGTACAAGGCTGTAGTAATATAATCTTTAGAGAAGAGCTACTTTACTTGTAGGAACTGTGTTCTCAGCAATTTCCTAATTTATATATTTTGAATTGCTCCCTTTGCAAGTAGGAGCCATCCGAGTAATAGAACAAGGGTGCCGCGGGGAATTCACATTGCCTGCAGCTGCTCGGCCCTGTGCTAATGGTCACCGTGTGCTAATGGGCAACAGCCCCTCTGCTCTTTCCATTCACAGAATACAAGTGAAATGACTGCAGCCATAGCCTGATCCAGGCTACAATCAATGCCCCATCAGCCAGGATATTCCAATATAAGCTAAATGTCATAAAATTTGTTTAACAATTTCAAAAAACCAATATGTATATTTTTAACACACATAATTCTTTTGCTTTGACAAATGCTGGTGAACTTTTGTGTCATTTTTTTTTTAAAAACATCTATCATTTACTATACCACGGCTTCATTTTCTTTATGCCTTTCTAATCTTCTCTCTTCTTTCTTTGTTCTGCTGTCTCAGTGTTCCACAGTATGTCATGAATAAGAATATGACAATTAACAAAACACTAGCATTCGACTGAATAAAAACTATTAATAAAGAAGACATATTCATGCCTGATTTCTGAAAATCGCTGCAGGGATCTATTCACAATAAAGACTCAGTATCCACTTTTCAACCGGAGGCATATTCTTCCAATGCATAACAAACAGCGCGTTTCAGCCACAATACACAAGCAGCAAACACTGTGCAAGTGACAAACATCTGTGAAGTGGTTTTCTATTATCAATTGAAATAAACGTGTTTTATTTATTATGATATATGTTTTTTGGAATAATACAAGCAAATTCATTAGGAAAATTGCCACTCACAATCAAATAGTTGTACAAATGGTGATACCTTGAACAATCAGTGCATCCCTATCATCACATTGTAAGTATCCCCTATCCTTAGACACACCCCCTCCAAGCAGCTCCATTGGAGAGCTGAAGAGCTTCTCTCGGGAATCTTCGGCTCTCCCATAGAGCCGCATGAAGGGGGCATGTCGGCTGCCGCTTTGTGCACTGGTCGACATGCTCCATTTAGAAGGAGAACTAAGGCCCTGTAAGGAGATTGTGGGGGGTCTCAGTGGTCGGACCCACCACGATCTGACATTTATCCCTATTATTTCCCTGAAAAAGTTTAGATCATAAGGAATCTCTCCTGATAGGATACTGATTATGGAGAAACCAGCTGGGAAATGTAGTTTTACAGGGAAACAGATGCTGTTTTTGTCTGGTTCATTAACATCAAGAAACTTTAAAAACCTACCATATAAACTTAGAATAACAGGAGTGTTTGTCTGCAAAACTCAAAATGAGCCCCCCCAATTATAGTGTTGGTGTCATAATCGACATGGGAGGAATGGGAAAGTGAGCCCTAAACTGACCCTAGAAAAACTCTCCCTGCCTACTTGCCCATCCACCCTAAATGGTGGATCGACAATTTGGAGCCGGTCCCTCCCTGCGCTAAAGTGCAGTGGAGTAAAAACAAATAATATCGGCCACTGGTCGGAAACAGAAATGGTATAACTACCAAAAACCAGACATAATTATACAAACAGTGCAGAATATTGTGTATTAACAAACAGTTCATAAACCGGAATCCAGATCAATGGCAGACATGATAAAAATGAACAAGACTAGGTATGGAAGTATAAAACAGAATCCAGGAGATTCAGGGGAAGGACGGAAGAACTGAATGTAAAAACACCAAACCGAACAAGAACATAGAAACACACAACAGAAAAAAACTGGACACCCACTCCACATAAGGAGTAGACAACATAATAAAGCCAAATAGAGTACTAGCCAGCGAGCACACTCCACCGTGTAATCAGGATGCAGACCTAGTAGGGAACAGAAATATAATACATAGAACAAAAGACTGAAAACCGGACGAGTCAGAATAGACTCCAGGATACCAGAACAGGAATTATACAAACGAGGCTCACAGCGTGAATACAGACTAAGCAGTACGGACATACATTATCCTAAAAACCGACAGATGCAACACAGACTAAAATCTACAATAAACTCTATTTAACCATGGCAAAAACTCAGATAATATCACAAGATAAATACAAGTTGCACGCTCAAGCAGACATGGCAATGTATTGCACTAATAACCACCAGAGAATGCAGGAAAACTCTGGTTTAAATAGGCCTACCCAAGTTCTCACTGGCTCTGAGCATTAACTAATATCTATCCAGGGAGAATAGCAAACTGCTCAGAACATCCCAGTGTGTGAAAACATACCAAAACAGAAAAATAAAAAAACAAATAAACGGACATTACAGTTGGATTTTCACCCAATACAGAATGGGCTGAAGTTAATCGCCCTACTTTTTCTATTTATTTTGTTAAATTTTTACCTGTATCATTTGTGGCGGCCATGGCATCCTCTATTGTGCAACTGGCCCAAAAAATAAAGGGGCACAAGCGCCAGGCCAATCAGATTCAGTGACAGCGTTCATGTCTCCCAGAGGCAGTATATTAAAATTTGCTGAGGCCCTTACTTGTTGCTTGTGATAGAGGTACAGATGAAAAAAAAAGGGTTATGGCTCTTAGTAGGAAAGTAGGTGTTACGTTATGCACTGGTCCCGTTACCTGCTGCTGCCGACGGGGCTGGGACTGGCATTGCGGGACATGCCCGCATGCGAGCCCCAGTCCATCACTCTCCGGGTGTTTCTCCTGCCTCTGCCTCTGCTTCTCTGCTCCGGCTGGTGTGTCTCCGTCCCCCTGCCTGAAGTCGCGGATCTTCCCTCAACTTTCAGCCATGATGCAACAGCTTTTGGCTTTGCAACAGCAGCAGGTACCACAATCTGGCCCACTCCCACCTCCAGCCCCTGCAGTGTCTTCTGGCTTCCAGCTACGCCTGCGCTTACCTTCCATAATGGGGATTCCAAGTCATGCAGAGGCTTTGTTACACAGTGCTCCATGCACTTGGAGCTCATGTCTGAACGGAACGTACGTGGAGCTCATGTTTCCGACAGAACGTACGAAGGTGGCCTTTGTCATTAGTCTACTGTCCGGTAAAGCCCTGGCTTGGGCTACACCCCTTTGGGACTGTGGTAATCCAGAATCCTCCAATTTGTCGGTCTTCTTGGCAGAATTTCGCAGTTTCTTTGAGGAACCCGCACGTGGCTCTTCATCTGAGACGGTGTTGCTGAACCTCTGTCAAGGGAATTCTACCGTTGGTGACTACGCGGTTCAATTCCTCATTCTAGCCTCTGAACTAGCCTGGAATGATGAGGCCTTGTGTACCACATTCAAAAAAGGACTGGCAAGCAGGATTAAAGGGGTACTCCGGCGCTTAGGCATCTTATCCCCTTTCTAAAGAATAGGGAATAAGATGCCTGATCACGGGGGTCCCGCCGCTGGGGACCCCCGTGATCTTGCACGCCGCACCCCATTAAAATCAGTCTGGAGCGTTGTGGCATCACGGCTCCGCCCCGTGTGACGTCACACTCCGCCCCCTCAATGCAAGCCTATGGGAGGGGGCATGACAGCTGTCAAACCCCCTCCCATAGGCTTGCATTGAGGGGCAGAGCCGTGATGTCACACGGGGCGGAGTCATGACGTCACAATGCTCCATCCCCGTGATCGACAGTAATCAGACCCGGAGCGAACACGCTTCGGGGACTGATTTTAATGGGGTGTGGCGTGCAAGATTACGGGGGTCCCCAGCGGCGGGACCCCCGCGATCAGGCATCTTATCCCCTATCCTTTGGATAGGGGATAAGATGTCTAAGCGTCGGAGCACTTTCCCAAGGACTGTACAGTTCACCTGCACCTAGGGTATGTGGGAGAGGCGTCCCTGGGTGTGAAGACTACCTCTCCTTGCTTAACTATTCCTGTACAGGCCTTCGCTTTAGCCAAGTTTTCCTTTAGCGCTACAGCATTTTTGGATTCTGGATCAGCAGGTGACTATTGATGCAGCTTTAGTCCACAAGTATCATCTTCCTCTTACTTGGCATGCAAAGCCCTTGTTCATCTCCTTGTTAATGGACAAAATCTGGACTGTAAGGTTCACTTCCGTACTGAATCTCTTGTCATGCAAGTGGGAGTATAGCAAAAAGAAAAGATTGAATTATATGTTCTGACACACTGTACTTCTGAGATTCTTCTTGGCCTTCCTTGGCTGCAATGCCATTCCCCGCAACTGGATTGGAGAACTAGAGAAATAATTTCCTGGGGACAATCCTGTCAAAATTTTTGCCTCCAACCAGTTCTGCGAAAAGTTGTTTCTCGTCTTCCTCCTTTACCTGGCCTGCCGCCACCTTACCAAGATTTCTCTGACATTTTCTGCAAGAAACAGGCTGAGTCTCTGTCTCCACATCATCCTTACGACTGCCCTATTGATCTTCTGCCTGGAACCACTCCTCCCCATGGAAGGATATACCCTCTATCAGTTTCTGAGACCAAAGCCATGACTGAGTATATCCAGGAAAATCTCCAAAAGGGATTTATCCGTAAGTCCTCTTCTCCTGCTGGAGCAGGTTTCTTCTTTGTAGGGTAGAAGGATGGCTCACTCCATCCATGTACTGACTACAGCGGACTTAACAAAATCACGGTCAAGAACTGTTACCCTTATCTCAGAACTTTTTGACCATCTATGTGGTGCCAAGGTCTTCTCCAAGTTGGACTTACGCGGTGTGTATAACCTCATTCGTATCTGCAAGGGAGATGAATGGAAAAAGGCCATCGATACTCGTGATCTTCTCTACACCTGTGTTGTCATATACCTTGATGACATCCTGATCTTCTCTTCCAACCTGGAGGAGAATCGTTCTTATGTTCGTCATGTTCTTCAGCGACTATGGAAGAATCATCTCTACGCCAAACTGGAGAAATGCCTGTTCGAGAAATCTAGTCTTCCGTTTCTTGGCTACATTGTCTCTCATCAGGGCATGCAGGTGGATCCAGATAAGTTGTCAGCAGTGCCTACCTGCTTTTCAATGTTTTCTGGGATTCACTAACTATTATCGTCAGTTTATCCCACAAATTTTCATCCATGGTTGCTCCTATTGTGGCTCTCACTAAGAAGACATCTAATCCTAAATCTTGGCCTCCCGTTTAAAGTCTGCGTTTGCCTCTGCTCCTGTGCTTACAAGACCTGATCCGGAGAGGCCCTTTGCTTTGGAGGTTGATGCCTCATCTATTGGAGCAGGTGCCGTTCTCACTCAGAAAAACGCTGAGGGCAAGAGTCTAACTTGTGGGTTCTTCTCCAAGACATTCTCTCCTTCTGAGAGGAATTACTCCATTGGAGATTGTGAACTCCTCGCTATCAAGCTAGCTTTGGAGGAATGGCAACATTTATTGGGAGGTTCTTCTCCTCCGTTCAGCATCTAGTCCGACCATAAGAATCTTCTATACCTTCAGTCTGCTCAGCGTTTGAACCCCCGCCAGGCAAGATGGTCACTGTTCTTTTCTAGGTTCAACTTCTTCATTCACTTCCGTCCAGCAGACAAGAACATCAGGGCTGATGCTCTCTCCAGGTCCTCTGACGTCATTGGTTTGGACTCCACATCTGGGCATATTATTGCCCCTGACCGTTAGATGCTGCTCCTGTCGAGATTCAGCAAGTTCCTCTGGGAAAATCCATTGTGCCCGCCAGATTGAGACACAAGGTCCTGAAATGGGATAATTCTTCCTTGACAGCGGGACATCCTGGAATATGCAAGACTCTACTTCTACTGGTGGCCCCATCTGGAAAGTGATGTTTCTGATTTTGTTCGGTCCTGAGAAACATGTGCCGTGACAAAACTCCTCGACAGGGACCTGCTGGACTCTTACAGCCTTTACTCATTCCAGAGACTCCTTGGTCCCATATCGCCATGGATTTCCTTATCGATTTGCCACCATCTCATAATAACACTGTCATCTGGGTCATTGTAGATCGGTTTTCAAAGATGGCTCATTTCATCTCTCTACCAGGTCTTCCTTCTGCTCCCCAGCTGGCGAAGTACTTCTTGTTGCATGTCTTTCGTTTACATGGTCTTCCTCAGCATATCATTTCGGATCGAGGTGTGCAGTTTGCCTCTAAGTTCTGGCGAGCCCTTTGTAACCGTCAATCTGGACTTCTCCTTGGCCTACTACCTTCAGTCCAACGGTCAGGTGGAGAGGGTTAATCAAATCTTTGAGACTTATCTTTGGCATTTTGTTTCAGCTCGCCAAGATGATTGTGTCAACTTTCTCCCCTGGGCTGAATTCTCATATAATCATAAGGATTCCGAGTCCACAAGGTCGTCCCCCTTTTTTGTTGTCTACGGACTCCATCTCCATTCTTCTGTTCCTCTTCCAGTCTCCTCCGGTGTGCCTGCTGTTGATGAGCTGGTCTGTGATTTCTCCCCCATATGGCAACAGACCCGACAGTCGTTATCCCTGGCTTATCACACATGAAGGCGCAAGCGGATAAAAGTAGAAGACCTTTTAAGGGCCAGTACGCTCATTAGTGTAATTCACCTGTGGCTCATTTATAAATTCCTCCACCCTCCTCACTCCCCTGCCGAATCTTTGTTGCCTTGTGCCTTAGAGAAAGCGTTCCTCAGTATTGCCTTGCCGTGTATCTGATCCTTGCTTTGTGACTTTGATCTTGCTCCTCTGCCACCTGCCTACTGAACTCCTGCTGCGTCTTGACTACGCTACTGTGCCGCCTAGCCTTAACTTCTGTTATCCAGACTGCGAGCTGCCTTATCCCTCCTGTGCTTCGCATCTCCTCAGCAGCCTGTGTGGTCGAGCCATGCCAGGGATAGCGACCTGGGTGCCGCCTGCAGCAACAAGTCCATCCCGGCTTGCAGCTGGCTCTGGTGAAAACCAGCGGCACCTTAGACTCCGCTCCCTGGTTCGGTCCGAGTCATCTGCCACACAGGTCCAGCGGATCCACATCCACCAGAGTTCTTGTCTTCTGAAACGTGAGTGTTACAGTAGGACAAGAGTAAATGCAAAAATTAATATATCCTGCGTTCTTCAAGACTTTAAGGGGTACTCCAGTTGAAAACAAGTGGAAAACAATTGTTTTCAAATCTACTGGTGCAAGAAAGTTATACAGACTTGTAAATTACTTCTATATAAAAATCTTAATCCTTCCAGTACTTATCAGCTGCTGTATACTGCAAAGACAGTTGTGTAGTTATTTCCAGTCTGACCACAGTGCTCTCTGCTGCCACCTCTGTCTATGTCAGGAACTGTCTGGAACATGAGCAAATCCCCATAGCAAACTTTTTCTGCTCTGGACAGTTCCTGACACGAACAGAGGTGGCAGCAGAGAGCACTGTAGTCATACTGGAAATAACTACACAACTTCCTCTTTAGTATTCAGCAGCTGATAAGTAATGGAAGGCTTAACATTTTTAAATAGACACAATTCACAAATCTATTTAACTTTCTGGCACCAGTTGATTTGAAAACATTTTTTTCTACCAAAGTATCCCTTTAAATCTCTTGTTCCTGAATTATAAGTGTGACGCATGAAGCATGTATTTGTTGTTGTGAGTCTTATTAATACTATTTCATTAATTGTATACTCCAGCCTTTTATATGGTCGCCCTTTAATCTTACCATCCCCGCCATTAAAAGCCACACTGACAAAAAGACATAATCCAGCTCAAATTTCTTTTAGTAATAGAAATGTAAATGGATTAACATACAGCAAGAATTTCACAAAGTACTTAGAAAGCCATTAACCTCTCTCTGCTAAATGACATGCAATGCATTGCATACGAGTGCTAACAGGCAATACCACTGGAGTTTCATAAATTAACAGTTTTTACCATTTCAAAACATATATGCCATTTTTTTTAAACCAGGCTCTTTCTACTTTTATGTTTAAATGATAAATCTTGGACGGCTAAGGCACAGAATAGACGGTTCTATGTCCACGTAGTCTATAATATATTTGACAGTTGTCGGCACTGATTAAGGTCAATTATATATTTTGAAGGGTAATGTGTGAGGATCTTTCATTTTGGAATCTTTGACAGCTAAATACTTAGGATTATTGTACATAAGTTTTATTAATGTGCCACATGGTCTATGCGCCAGGCTGCTTCTCTTGAAAGTGCTTGCTCTTCCTAATGTTAATTGCCACACTGTGTTTGCACTGCAGGGGTCTCTCTCAGCTGTTTGACATTAGAATTCAAAAGGTTTCAATGCTAATAATTATAAAAACTTTTTTTATTACTCACTAGGGAATAAATGTGACAGTTTCTGGGAGGAAGCACTGCAAACCAAACAAAAGTCTATTAAGTGTGCTGCGTTTAATCAATATTTTCCGAACTGTCGCCAGAAGCGGATTTCATTTTTTTCCCTGCTCTCTTTGTTTCTGTTATTTATTTGCTTACTTTTAGAAGAAAATGTATTTACTTGGCTTTGAAAATAGAAGAGACCTTCAATTTTGTATTTTGAAAGGAATGCTTATTGGTATAAGTCATTTTTCACAAGCTTGTTTGCCATATAAACTCATATTTAAAGAGGTGAATTTTTGATTCCACTGTGATAGGCATGGTTTGTCTGAGGGTGGCCCCTTTGTCACTTAAAAGAAAATGGTCACCTGTTTACCCGCACTATAACCTGGTACCGTTATAGTGCCGGTGAACAGTAGACCAATGCGTCGTCTCGGACTGCTATACCTACCTGCAGTCCAGAACCCTGATCCAATGTAGACCAATGCGGGGTCTCCGACTGCTATACCTACCTGCAGTCCAGAACCTCGATCCTCTGAAAGTTACCCTCTTTCAGCTCTTACCTGCGCTCTGGAGGCGGGCCCGCCAGCTGGATTTAAATATTCCTCATGCCTACTGGGCGCTCACGTGACCAACACTTATGAATATTTCAATCCAGCCGACGGGCCCGCCTCCAGAGCTCAAGTCATTGTTGATAGAGAGGGACCATCGGAGGATCAGGGTTCCGGACTGCAGGTAGCTATAGCAGTCCGAGACCCCTCATTGGTCTCCTGGTCTTCGGTGTATCGGGTTATAGTGCAGGTGAACGGGTGACCGTTTTCCTTTAAAGAAATTATATCTTATCCACACATGGGGGGACAACTGGCTTGTTATTGGGGATCCCTGAATTAATAGAGAGGCAGCACACCTGCATGGCCAGCGCTTTCAAACATTGCCAATCAGTAGGGATCCCAGCGGTCCCCGGTCATTTGGACTGGGGATAACTTTTAGCAGGGTCTTCTGGGCCAGTATGATTAATGGTCCATAGTCAGGATAGGCATAATATAAATGAAAGATAAAAAGAAGAAAGTGCAATCTGGTGCCCGTTATCTTCAAGACAAGTGGATGTGAACAGCATAGGATGATGTACAGTATGTTTGCATATATATATATATATATATATATATATATATATAGCAGCAGAGTGTGCTGCGGTCTTCTCTGCTGCTATTCAAGTTGGGGCCTCTAACCAAGTCTCCTATGACTGTGTGCACTTTCTATATTTTTACTTCAATTCTCTAGCGGATGTGCTGCTTCTTCTGTAAAGTCTATTGAATTTGGTTGGTGAGTGTGCAGCTGCACATTTTTGTTGTTGTCATAATGAACTCTGCTAGTAATGTGATGTTAACCACTAATATACTACCATCTGCAAGCAAGGCTTTTTTCCTATACTGAAAATGAGGTCAATAAGATAATGGGAAGTGTGGAAGGAGACCCTTCATTTTTGTTTTTGCCATCTGGTGTGGATATAAAACGGAATTATGAGTTTGAAACTAAAAGACTGGTAACCCTGCAATTGCACGCTGTCACTTTAAGTGAATACTATAAAGCCAGCAGAATTCCACGTGGCCTACGTATGCAGCCAAGGGAGAGGGCTTATGCAGCAGATTTAGATTATGGATCTAAATTTGAAATGGTTTCTAATAAGTATTCACTAAAATAATTTTTATTGCAACTGGAGTTTTTACAGCGGGGTATGGATATTTGCAAGTTTCAGATTACTCGTATTGAGAGTGAACTCAGTAGTATACTTCAAGTGGAGGAATGTGAGCAACTTTTTTTTAAAACAAATAGAATTTTTGTCTGGTTTTTGTAAGGAACAAGAGGAAGGTAAAAGGAAGAAATGGTCAAGGGACAATTATGATTACACCTTAGGAAAGGTTTATAACTGGAGTAACATGAATCCTCGATGCAGTTATGTTAGGAAACCTGTGAGATTTTGGACACAGGAAGTCCACAGAGTAAGGGCTTGGAATATGGCAATCATGTTGATAGTAAGGACATTAGTAATAACAATGTTGTTTTCAGGTCCACAGCCCAACATGAAAAAAGATACTGCAGAGGAGGCCATCAACATCGTCGGGGCAGTAAAATCTCGACAAAAGAAAACCAACAACAAAACAGCACCCAGGAAGACTTAGAGAAACTGGTGGTAAATATATCATTACGTCATTTAACCTCTGAACAAATACAAGTACTGGCCAAGGGTTTAAGTTTTTGTCCCAGTATTGAAGCAGACTGGTTCCAAATTGAGTTGGATTTACAACAATTCCTTAGACGCCTTAAATTAAAAATGTGTGGTTTGATTCTAGAGATAATCCTGCATCTAATGTCACTTATGAACAACATGCTGGTTTTAAATTAAAATATCCCGGCTTAAGGAATAAAAGTGATTTTCAGCCCCCAGTGGAATCCCATATCATACAAACCTTTTCAGATTGTGTCAAGAGGGACACACGTGTTGGGCATCTAAATTTAACTAGAACAGAAATTACTGCATTGAAGGTGCTTGTCCATGACCACGACCTAGTCATTAAACCCGCTGACATAGGGGGAGCGGTTGTGGTCATGGACAGGCACCAGTATATGCAAGAGGCCCATAGGCAATTGAATGATCTTAATGTGTACTGTCGTTTATCCAAGGACCCTAAGTGGGACATTGCCAAAAAGATCTAAATTATTGTTGATTGTGCTTACCATGATAATCTCATTGATGAGGACGCAAAACTGTTTTTGTTGGTAGAGAATCCTGTGACCCCCATGCTGTACTTGCTTCCCAAGATACACAAAAATCTTAAGCAACCACCGGGGAGACCTATTGTATCCGGTCGAAATTCTCTAACATCTCTATCTTTTTAGATAGAATCTTGAGGAAGCATGCCATGGGGACCAAATCATTCATTATGGATACAGCAGACTTCTTATCAAAAATTAGGACAGTGTGTATACCATCAGGAGCTTACATAGCCCCATTTGATGTGGTAAGCCTTTATACGTATATTCACATGAACGCGGTATTTAAGCGGTCAGACTTGCACTTATTCGGGAAGGAAGAGCTGAGGATGAACGAGAGTTTATAATTTCGTTATTAGACTTGATTTTAAACAACAGTTATTTTGTCTTTGATGACCAGTACTTTTTACAAAAGAGGGGAGTGGCTATGGGGAAAAATGTGGCCCCAAATGATGCTAACATCTTTATGGCCCACATTGAGGAGACTGTCATCTATGTATCCCACCACTTCAGGCATGTCTTGGGGTGCTGAAGATACATAGACGACATCTTCTTCATCTGGAGAGGAACAGATGGCGAATTAAAGTAGTTTTTTTCAGTTATTAACTCAGCAGATGATGATGTTAAATATACGTTTGTATATTCACAGGACACTGTTCAATTCCTGGACGTTTCGGTCTCGATTAAGGGGACAGGACTGACAACGGATTTATTCACAAAAAGTACCGACTTTAATAACCTTCTCAGGTATGAAAGCTGTCACCCTCGCCCCATGATCGACTCCCTGCCATTCAGTCAGATGTTGCGTGCGCAACGCATTACTGACTCTGAAGAGAAACTTAACAAAGCTCTGACCAATATGTCCAGTGCCTTTAGAGCAAGAGGATACCCGACCAAACTCATTTCTAGACAGAGACATAGGATTGAACATGGAGATGTGGGTAGAGGGAGACAACTTGAGTCAGACAAACGTATACCCTTCATTTCCATGTTCAATGACAAATCCAGTAAAATTGCCCAAATCCTGAACAAACATTGGCATTTAATAGGAGAGGAATATCCACAGATTTCAGAATTCCAGCAGCGACCACTCATTTCCTATCAAAGAGCTCCAAATTTAAGAGATAGGATTGTGAAGACAGATCTCTCTATGAGACCAGATAATAGACAAGAATTTCTTACTGTTAAAATTAAAGGATGCTTCCTGTGCTGCACCTGCATGAATTGTAAGTATGTGCAGATGGGCAGCAACTTTATACGTCCCCAAACTGGGGTGATCCATGAAATCAATTTTTACCTTACATGTCACTCCGAGTTCAACATCTATGTGTTGTCGTGCCCTTGCCACTTAGTATATGTGGGAGAAACCACAAATGATTTTAAAACGCATCTGAATCAACACAGATATAGCATTAGAAAAAAAGAGATTAGATTTGCCAGTATCCAATCATTTCGCAGAGCAGGGACACCAGGAACATGAATTAAAAGCCATGATTATAGACCACATTCCGCCCTTGAAACGGGGTGGGGTGATAGAATCTCTATACTAAAAAAAGTGAATTAAAGTGGATTTTCAAGCTGGGCTCCCTTAAACCCGGGGGTTTGAACGTAGAGTTTAAAACTAACAACAAAATGTTCACTAGGTACAGTACAGACCAAAAGTTTGAACACACCTTCTCATTCGGAGTTTTCTTTATTTTCATGACTATGAATATTGTAGATTCACTCTGAAGGCATCAAAACTATGAATTTCCAACAGTCTTGAAGGAGTTCCCAGAGATGCTTAGCACTTGTTGGCCCTTTTTGCCTTCACTCTGCAGTCCAGCTCACCCCAAACCATCTCCATTGGGTTCAGGTCCGGTGACTGTGGAAGCCAGGTCATCTGGCGCAGCACCCCATCACTCTCCTTCTTGGTCAAATAGCCCATACACAGCCTTGAGGTGTGTTTGGGGTCATTGTCCTGTTGAAAAATAAATGATGGTCCAACTAAACACAAACCGGATGGAATAGCATGCCGCTGCAAGATGCTGTGGTAGCCATGCTGGTTCAGTATGCCTTCAATTTTGAATAAATCACCAACAGTGTCACCAGCAAAACACCCCCACACCATCACACCACCTCCTCCACACCAGCACACCTGTGAAGTGAAAACCATTTCAGGTGACTACCCCTTGAAGCTCAACAAGAGAATGCCAAGAGTGTGCAAAGCAGTAATCAAAGCAAAAGGTGGCTACTTTGAAGAACCTATAATATGACATATTTTCAGTTGTTTCACACTTTTTTGTCATGTATATAATTCCACATGTGTTAATTCATAGTTTTAATGCCTTCAATGTGAATCTACAATTTTCATAGTCATGTAAATAAAGAAAACTCTGAATAAGAAGGTGTGCCCAAACTTTTGGTCTGTACTGTAAATCTTTGCATGCTTTCCCAGAAAATTGTTGACCACTGTTTGAGATAGGTTTATTTGGACAAAACTATATAATTTTGTTGTATATATGTTTATTTGAAATATGCAGGTGTATATACAAATGTGTATATTTATATACAGATGTGTGTACAAAATGTGCATTTTTTATATGATCATATTAATAGTGTTTTATTCTCTTTTTATTACCTTTTATAGAATATGACAGAGATGGAGAAAGAACGCTTCACCGATATACATCACACTCACTTTTGTTATCAATTATGATTGTTCATCGGCAGGGACCAAGATCTGCTTTGTTTGAATGTGTTAAATCGAGGTTAATAATCTATGTGCTTCCTTTTCTACACATAATATTATGGTAGTTACGGCCATATAATATTCATGATATTGCACTTGATGGGCTGACCAGCCAGGTAATGGGGGAGCATTTGTGGTGCTTAAACAGCACTACTGTGCTCTCTTGTACAGCCCAGTGCGCTTGGAACCGTGTGGTCTCAGGCTGCGCTGTGCTATGGCTGCTCTGCCCATTGCGAAAGTGATTCATCCAGGTTTCAATATGACGCCGTACACCTAAGTATGTTTATGCGCATGAGCAAATATGCGAATTTGCGATCGCTATGGAAACACAATGCCTCTTTGCGATTGGTAGCGCACAATCACGTGTTGTCTGACGCAGATCCGGCCCCTCCGATGTGTGGTCGCGGGCTTCGGTCTGCGCAGTGGAAGATACCCCACGCTAATATCTGACCATGCTTTGTATACAGTAATAATGGTGAGTGTTCCACCCCCATCAGGCTCTCGGATTCATGTTTTAATTGCACTGTCCCTTTATATTCACAATGTATGGTATCTTGCAACTAAAAGGAAATATTTTGCACAAGAAATTCCTGATACCATCTGTATGAATCTGCACAATTTGTATTTGCACTAAAAATATTATGTTTACACATTTAGTTACATTTATGAATTAATTATGCACATGCACTTTTATGCAATTTTGATGTATCTTAACACTGATTGGATGTGATTTGAATTGATGATGTCATTTGTGGCTATTTAGGAGCCAGTGTTTGTACAATGTACCATGCCTGAAGATGGTGGTGTGAGACTACCAAAACATTGCACTTTATTTGCTTGCTAATGATGTAATAATAGTCACTTTTTTGCACTGGACACTTTTTGTGTGCTGCGGTCTTCTCTGCTGCTATTCAAGTTGGGGCCTCTAACCAAGTCTCCAATGACTGCGTGCACCTTCTATATATTTTCTTAAATTCTCTTGCGGATTTGCTGCTTCTTCTGTAAAGTCTATATATATATATATATATATATATATATATATATATATATATATATGCAAACAAGGTGGAGCCGCTCACCACTCCTACGTCTACTGCACGTTCTCGTGCTGCGGACACCGGTACCGCTCCCGGCTCAGTAGAAACCACAAAAGAAGACGTCCGGCACTCAGGGAGTTGCAGGTAAAACTTGTAAATGGCTTTATTCAAACGCTGTGGGCAGGACAAAATCTGACGCGTTTCGCACGCTCAGGTGCTTAGTCGTAGATAGACACACATTCAAAAGTACGTGTTAAAATACACATGAGTTTGGTCACATGACCACATGAGTCTTAATTAAAACAGTTAGTTACAAAACATGGAACTGGGAATCCCTATTATATCTAGGGGAGAGTTCACACGTGGGCGCATGTATTGCGATAGTTTTAGTTTTGATAACATTCATGACAATTTGAATAAAAATGAACACACAGCATTAAAAGAAATATCTGAGAACAAATCTATTGTGGTACGTAACACCGATAAAGACAGAAACATTATTATCTTAGATTCTGGGTTATATAAGAAACTCAATGAAGATATGCTGTCAGACGCATCCACCTACCGTAAACTAAAAAGTGACCCCACTAAGATGTTCCAAGTGGAACTTAAGAAAATATTAGAAGAGGGTGTAGCCCTAGGGGCGATAAATAAAAAACTGGAGGAATATCTATTTGTAGACAATCCAGTCACCCCAGTGTTCCACTCACTCCCCAAGGTCCATAAAGGGGTATTTCCACCTCCCCTTCGACCCATTGTCGCCGGCATTGGGTTGCTTGATGAACGCCTTGGGGAATGGGTGGATCTCTACCTCCAACCCCTGACAAAAATCACCCCCACTTTTATACAAGACACCAAACATGTTATCAATATTTTGGAAAATATCACCTGGGATGAGCAATTGTCATGGGCAACCTGTGATGTTATAGGCTTATATCCATGTATTCCCTGGTCTAAGGGCTTAGAAGCCTTGTCCACCCACATGGAAAGATTTAGCACATACTCCCCTGGTCTGCGGGAATTCATCGCCATCGCCACAGAATTTTTGCTTAAACACAACTACTTCGTGTTCGATGGTGATTGTTAGGATTCGGCTAGCTGGATGTGGATCCTCTGCGTCTGCAAGGAATGGGCGTGGACCGTGTCGGTGGACCGGTTCTAAGTTGCTACTGGTTTTCACCAGAGCCCGCCGCAAAGCGGGATGGTCTTGCTGCGGCGGTAGCAACCAGGTCGTATCCACCGGCAACGGCTCAACCTCGCTGACTGCTGAGAAGGCGTGGGACAGAAGGACTAGACAGAGGCAAGGTCAGACGTAGCAGAAGATCTGGGCAGGCGGCAAGGTTCATAGTCAAAGAGGATAGCAGGAGATCTGGAACACAGGCTTTGGACAACACTAAACGCTTTCACTGGCACAAGGCAACAAGATCCGGCAAGAAAGTGCAGGGGAAGTGAGGTAATATGGACAGGGAGCAGGTGGAAGCTAATTAGGCTGATTGGGCCACGCACCAATCATTGGTGCACTAGCCCTTTAAATCTTAGAGAGCTGGCGCACGCGCGCCCTAAGGAGCGGAGCCGCGTGCGCCAGGACATGACAGCCGGGGGCCGGGACAGGTGAGTGACTTGGGATGCGATTCGCGAGCGGGCGCGTCCCGCTATGCGAATCGCATCCCCGCCGGCAGTGTCAGTGCAGCCCTCCCGGTCAGCGGGTCTGACCGGGGCGCTGCAGAGAGAGAGACGCCGCGAGCGCTTCGGGGAGGAGCAGGGACCCGGAGCGCTCGGCGTAACAGTACCCTCCCCCCCCTTAGGTCTCCCCTTTTTTTTGTCCGGTAATTGCTTCATGTGGGACGAGGACACTGGGAGCGATTGTAGGGTTTCCTCATCAAAGGCAGGCAGTTCAGAAGGAGTGGGAATGGGGAAGGAGGGCAGAGGGTGAAGCTTGGCACAGGGCAGAGTGTTACCAGGACGGGGGCTATGAGGAAGCAAAACATAGTCCTGATAGGTCTTGGGGAGACCAGGTGTAGGAGGAGGCACTGAGGCTTGCCTGACGGGACTGGGAGCAGACGTGAGGCATTTCTTGTGGCAAGCAGGGCCCCAATTCTTGATCTCCCCAGTGGTCCAGTCAAGGGTGGGAGAATGATGCTGGAGCCATGGCAGACCGAGGAGGACTTCAGAGGTGCAGTTGGGAAGGACGAACAATTCAATATTTTCGTGATGGGGTCCTATGCACATTAAGAGGGGTTCTGTGCGGTAACGCACAGTACAGTCCAACTTCACTCCGTTGACCGAAGAAATGTAGAGCGGCTTGACGAGACGGGTCACAGGGATGCAGAACTTGTTCACCAAAGAGTCCAGAATAAAATTTCCAGAAGCACCAGAGTCCAAGCAGGCCACGGCTGAGAGGGAGGAGTTGGCAGAAGGAGAAATCCGCACGGGCACAGTGAGACGTGGAGAAGCAGACTTTGTACCAAGAGACGCCACACCCACGTGAGCTGGGTGCGTGCGTGGGTTTCCCAGACGTGGAGGACGAATAGGGCAATCCATCAAGAAATGTTCGGTACTGGCGCAGTACAGACATAAATTGTTATCCCTACGGCGAGACCGATCCACTTGCATTGCCTCCTCGGAGGGAGGCACAGGGGTAGATTGCAAAGGATACTGTGAGAGAGGTGCCCAGAGATCAAGGTCTTTTTCCTGGCGGAGCTCCTGGTGTCTCTCAGAAAAACGCATGTCAATGCGGGTGGCCAAATGGATAAGTTCTTGCAGGTTGGCAGAAATCTCTTGTGCGGCCAGCACATCCTTGATGTTACTGGATAGGCCTTTTTTAAAGGTCGCGCAGAGAGCCTCGTTATTCCAAGATAATTCGGAAGCGAGAGTACGAAATTGGATGGCGTACTTGCCTACTGAAGAATTACCCTGGACCAGGTTCAGCAGGGCAGTCTCGGCAGAAGAAGCTCGGGCTGGTTCCTCGAAGACACTACGGACTTCGGCGAAGAAGGACTGGACAGTGGCTGTGGCACTCATCATTGCGGTCCCAGAGCAGTGTGGCCCAAGACAAAGCCTTTCCAGATAGAAGACTCACTACGAACGCCACCTTAGAGCGTTCTGTAGGAAATTGGTCCGACAACATCTCCATATGTAGGGAACATTGAGACAAGAAGCCACGGCAGAGTCGGGAGTCCCCATCAAATTTGTCCGGCAGGGACAAGCGGAGGCTAGGAGCGGCCACTCGCTGCGGAGGAGGTGCAGGAGCTGGCGGAGGAGATGGTTGCTGCTGTAGCAGTGGCAGAAGTTACTGTAACGTGGCGGTCAACTGCGACAGCTGCTGTCCTTGTTGGGCAATTTGCTGCGATTGCTGGGCGACCACCGTGGATAGGTCAGCGAGACTTGGCAGCGGCACCTCAGCGGGATCCATGGCCGGATCTACTGTTAGGATTCGGCTAGCTGGATGTGGATCCTCTGTGTCAGCGAGGGATTGGCGTGGACCATGTCGGTGGACCGGTTCTAAGTTGCTACTGGTTTTCACCAGAGTCCACCGCAGGGATGGTCTTGCTGCGGCGGTAGCAACCAGGTCGTATCCACCGGCAACGGCTCAACCTCGCTGACTGCTGAGAAGGCGTGGGACAGAAGGACTAGGCAGAGGCAAGGTCAGACGTAGCAGAAGGTCGGGGCAGGCGGCAAGGTTCGTAGTCAAGATGGATAGCAGGAGATCTGGAACACAGGCTTTGGACAACACTAAACGCTTTCACTGGCACAAGGCAACAAGATCCGGCAAGGAAGTGCAGGGGAAGTGAGGTAATATGGACAGGGAGCAGGTGGAAGCTAATTAGGCTGATTGGGCCAGGCACCAATCATTGGTGCACTGGCCCTTTAAATCTTAGAGAGCTGGCGCGCTTGCGCCCTAAGGAGCGAAGCCGCGCGCGCCAGGACATGACAGCCGGGGGCCGGGACAGGTGAGTGACTTGGAATGCGATTCGCGAGCGGGCGCGTCCCGCTATGCGAATCACACCCTGCCGGAAGTGTCAGTGCAGCCCTCCCGGTCAGCGGGTCTGACCGGGGAGCTGCAGAGAGAGAGACGCCACGAGCGCTCCGGGGAGGAGCAGGGACCCGGAGCGCTCGGCGTAACAGTGATTACTACCTGCAGACCAGGGGAGCTTCAATGGGGGCGAAATACTCCCCATCTTTCGCGAACATTTATATGTTCCATTGGGAGCAGCTTTTCATCATTAATGGTGACAATCCGTATAATAACAATATACATTGGATTAGCCGCTATATAGATGATCTATTGATAATCTGCAGGGGCACTTCGGGGAATTATGCAGAACCAAATGCAATTGCTCTTGTGAAAAACAATTTAAAATTGCAGCTGAAGAACTCCATACTAGATTTGAGGAGAGGGGTTACAGTGAAAAAGTTTTGAAAAAAGCCCATAAAAGAATTGAGGGATTGGAGCGTAAAGAATTAGTATCATATTCTAGAAGACAACAAAACAGAAGAGAATCGCACAATGCTGGAGGGAAGGTAGCCAAATATAAAGATAAACAACCGTTTTTTGTGACATCATACAGTACACAATTCGGACAAATTAAGAGGATTATAAATAGGTATATCCCAGTGTTGGAAATGGATCTGATACTGAAAGACATACTATCAGATGGAATCTCCATTGTGTCCAAAAGAGGCCCTACTATTGGTACTAGAGTTTCGCCCAGCCTATTCACTAGTCAAAAAGAAAATATAAGAGATTGGGACTGGCTTAGAAATATAGGAAATTGTAAATGTGGTCATACTAGATGTATTACTTGTGTCCACATGGTAAATTCGAACACGATAATATCGTGCACAACAGGAAGGACACATAGTATACATCAGTATATCAATTGTAATACAAAATCTATCATATATGTGGCCACCTGTACAGCCTGTAATTTGCAGTATGTAGGCTGTTCAGGGAATTCACAAAAAATGAGGTTTAGGAAACACATATCAGATGCCAAAGGCACCTTAACAAGTATCTCCATGCTGACACGTAATTTTAGAGAGTCCCATTTGGGGGACACCACCCATTTACAAGTATCAGGGGTGGAAAGGGTTACACTAGGACCCAGAGGAGGCGATCTCAGGAGGAAATTATACAATAGAGGCATCCACAAGGGTTAAACGAAAGACTTGACCTGATGTTGACGTGCGCATAAGTAATGATCACGTGAACATAGATATATCAGTAGGAGGGTATACTCAGTGTGTTTATTCTGTATTTATCCTGTATTTTTGGTGCTTCTCACTTTGAACATTTTTCGTCATGTAAACATAAACATATATATATATATCTGGAGTTTTGATTGTTCCAACATAGGAAAGAATTCACACGTAGAGGTACATGTCATGCGTTTAATAGTCATATGGGGAATAGTTTGTATCACTCCCTAAACCTCCAGCCAAAAGTATTCAATTTATAAATATAGGCATTAATTAGATGGAGACGTGGAGAGAAACTAGTTTAGAGAAGAATTAAAACTAAAATCAAAACTAAAACTATCGCAATATAGGCGCCCTCGTGTGAACTCTCCCCTAGATATAATAGGGATTCCCAGTTCCATGTTTTGTAACTAACTGTTTTAATTAAGACTCATGTGGTCATGTGACCAAACATGTGTATTTTAACACGTACTTTTGAATGTGTGTCTATCTACGACTAAGCACCTGAGCGTGCGAAATGCGTCAGATTTTGTCCTGCCTACAGCGTTTGAATAAAGCCATCTACAAGTTTTACCTGCAACTCCCTGAGTGCCAGACGTCTTCTTTTGTGATATATATATATATATATATATATATATATATATATATATGTATATATATGCAAAGCAGCTCATCACATCACCTTCACAGATGGCAATCACTAAAATCAGCTTTAGCTCTAGTTACGGAGTCTCAGTAACTGATCAGGATTTAATTCCAAGCCAGAATTCTCCCCAGAAGGTAGGAGGACCCAAAAGTGCAGACAGCACTTTTTCGGGCTGATTGCCCCTTGTAAGTACAGAGCAGGGTGTTATGGCTTGGCTGGTAAGAGGCCTGTTGACTACGCAAAAGAGATAAGTATCCTTGTTAAGGAGGGGCACCACTTCTGGTGTATGGAGATTCATAGGCCATTTGCACTCTACGAGCTTTCTAGGAAAATGAATATGCAAAGCAGCTATATATGTGTTTTTATTTATCTTCCTTAGGTAGGTGTCCAAAAACGGCCAGCATCCAAACATCCTGGTTCCACAGAGGAGCAGTAAAGGCAATGAATAACAACAATAATTTGGGGGAATCCCTCTCAAAATGGGATTCATACAGTAGCACTTACTGGCTGATAAAGGGACCATTAAATAGACAGATGAAAATAAAAAATGGCTTTATTAAAATGGACAACACATTCCAAGGATAAAACCTCCCTCTTTTGCAGGACCTGAATGTTTTTTTTTCATCAGCTGCTTAGCGCCACTGTATGCATTCCATTTTAAGAGTTATCCTGCAGTTATTCTTACCGTTGCTGTTTAACCCATTAAGGACCCAGACAATTTTCACTGTAGGACTTGGCCATTTTTTGCACATCTGACCACTGTCAATTTAAGAACTTAAGGACCCTTGACGTACGCGTACGTCATGACACCCTGGTACTTAAGGACCCATGACGTACGCGTGCGTCATTGACAATTCCGGCCCCCGCTGCGCACCGGGTGGGGATCAGACCAAGATGCCTGTTGAAATCATTCAGCAGGCATTCCGTGCAAAGGCCCAGGGGGGTCATCAGACCCCCCCCCATGTCGCCGATCGCGGGAAATCGCAAGTGAATTCACACTTGCGATTTGCGCGATCCTGGGTCATTACGAGTTTACGGTGACCCAGAATAGAAGGGGGATCGCGGGTGTCCATGACACCCACAATCACCCTGGAGAGATAGGAGTGAGGTGGCAGGGGTGCCACCCCTCCTATCCCTGCTATTGGTGGTCTAGACGCGGCCACCAATAGCAGATAGGGGGCGGGGGTTACTTTCGTTTTCCCCGTCCTGCCCTCCCACAATAGGCAGGGCAGGACGGGGAAACCCGACAGGGACCGGCGCCGAAGATCCACATACCGACCGGGAGGCTGCGGGCGACGGAGATCGGCGGGCGGCGACGTCATGCGGCTGGATCCTAAGGAAGCCGGTGAGTTGCCTAGCGACATCTGGAAAGTACAGTCTGAGACCACTCCAGATGTTGCAAAACTACAACTCCCAGCATGCCCAGACAGCTGTTTGGGCATGCTGGAATATGTAGTTTTGCAACAGCTGGAGGGCTACAGTTTGAGACCACTATATAGTGGTCCCTAAACTATAGCCCTCCAGATCTTGCAAAACTACAACTCCTAGCATGCCCAAACAGCTGTTTGCTGTCCGGGCATGCTGGGATTTGTAGTTTTGCAACAGCTGGAGGACCACAGTTTGGAGATCACTTTGCAGTTGTCTCTAAAACTGTAGCCCTCCAGATGTTGCAAAACTGCAAATCCCAGAATGCCCAAACAGCTGTCTCGGCATGCTGGGAGTTGTAGTTGCGTACCTCCAGCTGTTGCATAACTACATCTCCCAGCATGCCCTTTGGTGATCAGCACGTGCTGGGAGTTGTAGTTTTGCAACAGCTGGAGGCACACTGGTTGGAAAATACTGAGTTAGATAACAGAACCTAACTGAAGGTTTTCTAACCAGTGTGCCTCCAGCTGTTGCAAAACTACAACTCCCAGCATGCACGGTCTGTCAGTACATGCTGGGAGTTGTAGTTTTGAAACAGCTGGAGGTTTGCCCCCCCAGGTGAACGTACAGGGTACATTCACACGGGCAGGTTTACAGTAAGTTTCTTGCTTCAAGTTTGGGCTGTGGCAAATTTTTTGCCGCAGCGCAAACTTACTGTAACCCGCCAGTGCAAATGTACCCTAAAAACACTCCACTCCACTACTCTAACACATAATAAAGGGTAAAACACAACATATACACCCCTTACACTGTCCCCCCAATAAAAATTAAAAAGGTATTGTACGGCAGTGTTTCCAAAACAGAGCCTCCAGCTGTTGCAAAACAACAACTCCCAGCATTTCTGGACAGCCACTGACTGTCCAGGCATGCTGGGAGTTTAGCAACAGCTGGAGGCACCCTGATTGGGAATCACTGGCGCAGAATACCCTTATGTCCACCCCTATGCAATCCCCAATTTAGTCCTCAAATGCGCATGGCGCTCTCACTTCAGAGCCCTGTCGTATTTCAAGGAAACAGGTTAGGGCCACATATGGGGTATCTCCGTACACGGGAGAAATTGCACTGTCAAAATTTTGGGGGGCTTTTTCTACTTTTACCCCTTATGAAAAGGAAAAGTTGGGGGCTACACCAGCTTGTAAGTGTAAAAAAAAAAATTTACACTAACATGCTGGTGTTGCCCCATACTTTTTATTTTCACAAGCGTTAAAAGGAAAAAAAGACCCCCAAAATTTGTAATGCAATTTCTCCTGAGTACGGAAATACCCCATATGTAAAATGCTCTGCAGGCGCACAACAAGACTCAGGAGTGAGAGCGCACCATGTACATTTGAGGCCTAAATTGGTAATTTGCACAGGGGTGGCCGATTTTACAGTGGTTATGACATAAACGCAAAAAAATAAATACCCACATGTGACCCCATTTTGGAAACTACACCCCTCACGGAATGTAATAAGGGGTACAGTGAGCATTTATGCCCCACAGGTGTCGGACAGATTTTTGGAACAGTGGTATGTGAAAATGAAAATTAAATTTTTCATTTGCACAGCCCACTGTTCCAAAGATCTGTCAAACACCAGTGGGGTGTAAATACTCACTGCACCCCTTATTAAATTCTGTGAGGGGTGTAGTTTCCAAAATAGGGTCACATGTGGTGGGTCCACTGTTCTGGCACCACGGGGGGGGGGGGGGGGGGTTTGTAAACGCACATGGCCCCATACTTCCATTCCAAACTATTTTTTTCCCAAAAGCTCAATGGTGCTCCTTCTCTTCTGAGCATTGTAGTGCGCCAGCAGAGCACTTGACGTCCACAAATGGGGTATTTCCATACTCAGAAGAGATGGGGTTTCAAATTTTGGGGGGCATTTTTTCCCATTACCACTTGTAAAAAAATTTTATTTGAGGGAAAACTAGCATTTTAGTGGGAAAAAAAATCATTTACACATCCAACTTTCACGAAAATTCGTCAAACACCTGTGGGGTGTTAAGGCTCACTGGGCCCCTTGTTGCGTGCCTTGAGGGGCATAGTTTCCAAAATAGTATGCCATGTGGTTTTTCTTTTCTGTTCTGGCACCATAGTGGCTTCCTAAATGTGACATGCCCCCCAAAAACCATTTCAGAAAAACTCACTCTCCAAAATCCCACTGTCGCTCCTTCCCTTTTGAGCCCTTTACTGCGCCCGCCGAATACTTGACATACACATATGAGGTATTTTGTTATTCAAGAGAAATTGGGTTACACATTTTAGGAAGATTTCTCTCTTTTTACCCCTTGTAAAAATTCAATAACTGGGTCTACAAGAACATGCGCGTGTAAAAAATGAAGATTTAGAATTTTCTCCTTCAATTTGCTGCTATTCCTGTAAAACACCTAAAGGGTTAACAAACCTTTTGAATGTCATTTGGAATACTTTGAGGGGTGCAGTTTTTATAATGGGGCCATTTGTGGGGTTTCTAATAAGAAGGCCCTTCAAATCCACTTCAAAACAGAACTGTTCCCTGAAAAATTTTGATTTAGAAAATTTTGTGAAAAATCGGAAAATTGCTGTTATACTTTGAAGCCCTCTGATGTCTTCCAAAAGTAAAAACATGTCAACTGTATGATGGAAACATAAAGTAGACATATTTTATATGTGAATCAATATATAATTTATTTGGAATATTAATTTTCCTTATAAGCAGAGAGCTTCAAAGTTAAAAAAAAATGCAAAATGTTCAATTTTTCCATCAAATTTTGGAATTTTTCACCAACAAATGATGCAAGTACCGACAAGATTTTACCATTAACATAAAGTAGAATATGTCACGAAAAAACAATCTCTGAATCAGAATGAAAGGTAAAAGCATCCCAGAGTTATTAATGTTTAAAGTGACAGTGGTCAGATGTGCAAAAAATGGCCGTGTCCTACAGTGAAAATTGGCTGGGTCCTTAAGGGGTTAAGCATTAATAACTCTGGGATGCTTTTACCTTTCATACTGATTCCGAGATTGTTTTTTCGTGACATATTCTACTTTATATTACTGGTAAAATTTTTCGATACTTGCATCATTTCTTGGTGAAAAATTCCAAAATTTGATGAAAATGTTTTACCTTTTGCATTTTTTTAAATTTGAAGCTCTCTGCTTATAAGGAAAATGGATATTCCAAAATAAATATATATATTTATTGATTCACATATACAATATGCCTACTTTATATTTGCATCATAAAGTTGACATGTTTTACTTTTGGAAGACATCAGAGGGCTTCAAAGAATAGCAGCAATTTTCAAATTTTTCACAAAATTTTCAAAATCGAAATTTTTCTGGGACCAGTTCAGTTTTGAAGTGCATTATTATTTCTTATTAGAAATACCCCATAAATGACCCCATTATAAAAACTGCACCCCTCAAAGTATTCAAAATGACATTCAAAAGGTTTGTTAACCCTTTAGGTGTTTCACAGGAATAGCAGCAAATTGAGGGAGAAAATTCAGAATCTTAATTTTTTACACTGGCATGTTCTTGTAGACCCAGTTTTTGAAATTTTGCAAGGGGTAATAGGAGAAAAAGCCCCCAAAAGTGTGTAACCCCATTTCTCTCGAGTAAGGAAATACCTCATATGTATATGTCAAGTGTTCGGCGGGCGGAGTAGTGGGCTCAGAAGGGAAGGAGCGACAATGGGATTTTGGAGAGTGAATTTTGCTGAAAGGGTTTTTGGGGGGCATGTCGCATTTAGGAAGCCCCTATGGTGGCAGAACAGCAGAAAAAACCCCACATGGCATACCATTTTGGAAACTACACCCCTCAAGGCACATAACAAGGGGTACAGTGAGCCTTAAAACTCCACAGATGTTTGACGACTTTCCGGAAAAAAAAATTCACTAAAGGGCAGTTTTTTTCCCAAATTTACAATTTTTACAAAAGGTAATGGGAGAAAATGCCCCCTCCAAATTTGGAACCCCATCTCTTCTGAGTATGGAAATACCTCATGTTAGGATGTAAAATGCTCTGAGGGCGAACTACAATGCTCAGAAGAGGAGTCACATTTGGCTTTTGGAAATCAAATTTTGCTCAAATGGTTTTTGGTGGGCAAGTCACATTTAGGAATTGTCACTTGTAAGTCACTTGGAGTATTGTGTGCAGTAATGGAGGCCGTAACTCCAGAAGCATATAGATATTTTGAAGAGAGTTAAGAGAAGAGCTACAAAACTAGTGCATGGACTGCAGGATAAAACTTACCAGGAAAGGTCAAAGGACCTTAAATGGGTACTCTGGTGGAAAACATTTTTTTTTTAATTAACCGGTGCCAGAAAGTTAAACAGATTTATAAATTACTTCTATTAAAAAATCTTCCAATACTTATCAGCTGCTGTATTCTCCAGAGGAAGCTGTGTAGTTCTTTTCTGTCTGACCACAGTGCTCTCTGCTGCCACCTCTGTCCATGTCAGGAACTGTCCAGAGCAGGAGAGGTTTGCTATGGGGATTTGCTCCTTCTCTGGACAGTTCCTGACATAGACAGAGGTGTCAGCAGAGAGCACTGTGGTCCGACCGAAAATAAATTAAAAAAGAAATTAACTTCCTGTGGAGCATACAGCAGTGGATAAGTACTGGAAGGATTAAGATATTTAAATAGAAGTAATTTACAAATCTAAAAAAGTAGCCAACCCCTCTAGGCTAGCATCAGTTGCCTGATACAGTGATGTAATGGTAAAAATGATGACTGGATCGTGCTTCAATTATAATATGAAAGTGCAAATTTATTACACAATATAAAATACATATAAAATATAATGTAAACAATAACTCCTCGAGACACAAGGGCCCTTGTGCCGAGGAAAATTTCAATATAAAACTTATACAAACACCAATAGCTAGCATTGAGAATTTAGGCAATACAATATTACTTTAAATCCGGCCTCCGATATTTCAAATTAGGTTAAATGTCCCTTAAAAGGTATGGATTCCAATTATTATACGTAAGGTACGTCAAGTCCCATATAGGATATAGATTCCAAATTTTAAACGTGGAACAGGTAAATTATAGTTACCAGTCTGCAATACATCCCGATAGAAAGTCACCTTGAGTTGGAAATGTGGAGTCCGCACGGTAAGGTGGTACCAGACGCTGGCGTGCGTCCTCGCGTCCTCTGCCTGCCACAGACCGGCTGTGATGATAGCCGCTTGCTGATGTTTAGGCTGCAGATGGTAACCACACGATGAAGCATGTGCGGACTTCTAGGTAACTCGATGGTGGGTGACATCACATTTCCAACTCAAGGTGACTTTCTATCGGGATGTATTGCAGACTGGTAACTATAATTTACCTATTCCACGTTTAAAATTTGGAATCTATATCCTATATGGCACTTGACGTACCTTACGTATAATAATTGGAATCCATACCTTTTAAGGGACATTTAACCTAATTTGAAATATCGGAGGCCGGATTTAAAGTAATATTGTATTGCCAAAATTCTCAATGCTAGCTATTGGTGTTTGGATAAGTTTTATATTGAAATTTTCCTCGGCACAAGGGCCCTTGTGTCTCGAAGAGTTATTGTTTACATTATATTTTATATGTATTTTATATTGTGTAATAAATTTGCACTTTCATATTATAATTGAAGCACGATCCAGTCATCATTTTTACCATTACATCACTGTATCAGGCAACTGATGCTAGCCTAGAGGGGTTGGCTACTTTTTTAGTAGTGTTTCCCCTATCATAACACCAGGTGTAGGTGTACAGCCTTCTTACCTCGGCTAGTTAATTGTGAGCTGCACATCCCCAGTTTTTTACCTAATTTACAAATCTGTTTAACTTTCTGGCACCAGTTGATTTTCAAAAAAACTTTTTCCAGCGGGGTTATCCAGGATTAGAAAAACAAAGATGATTTCTTTCAAAAACAGCTCCACGTCTGTCTCCAGGTTAGGTGTGGTATTACAAATTGGCTCCATTCACTTCAATGAAACTGAACTGTAGAACCACACCCAACCTAGAGACAGAGGGGGATTGGTTTTTGAAAGAAATCAGCTCTGTTTTTCTAATCCTGGATAACCCCTTTAACATGTAGAGAAGAAAGACGAGACAGAAGAGATATGATAGAAACTTTGAAATACATAAAGGGAATTAACACAGTAAAGGAGGAGAATATATTTATAAAAGAAAAACTGCCACAAGAGGACATAGTTTTAGATTAGAGGGGAAAGGCTAATATCAGGAAGTATTACTTTACTAAGAGTAGTGGATGCATAGAATAGACTTCCAGCTGAAGTGGTTGCTGCATGTTGTACATCTTGGCAAAACATTAACCTTTCTAACATACTTTTTAAGAAAAAATTGCTTTTCTTTTAGAAATCATGGCTTATAAAATCATAGCTTTGTTCAAGCTAAAGCACAGGCATTGACAAAGTCCAGTAAGTGAGGGTGGACTAGCATTCCTCTGTGTTCTCTCCTGTCTGATAGGACAGAAGAGAGCACAGAGGAGTCCTATAAGACAGGAGAGCGCATAGAGGAGTCCTATCAGACAGGAGAGAGCACATAGAAGTGCTATCAGACAGGAGAGAGAACAAAGGAGTGCTATCAGACAGGACAGAGCACAGAGGAGTCCTATCAGACAGGAGAGAGCACAGAGGAGTGCTATCAGACAGGAGAGAGCACAGAGGAGTATTATCAGACAGGAGAGAGAACAAAGGAGTGCTATCAGACAGGACAGAGCACAGAGGAGTCCTATCAGACAGGAGACAGCCCAGAGGAGTACTATCAGACAGGAGAGAGAAAAGAGGAGTGCTATTAGACAGGAGACAGCTCAGAGGAGTGCTATCAGACAGGATAGAGCACAGAGGAGTGCTATTAGACAGGAGAGAGCACAGAGGATTACTATCAGACATTTTGTCCTCTGGTACAAAAGTCTTTGCCATTCTCAAAACCATCAATTGTGAAACCAAGGCGTAATCTATTATGCGACATGCCCCTGTCCAAAAATCTATGTGGGCTCAACGACGAGAGCCCTGAAAATACGTATGCGAGAGCAAGTTCAAGATATAAAAATAGCTGCATCCTCTGATGATATAGAAAACCTGAAGTCCGTACCACGCCACTTCCGAAGACATCATAACAGTGACTCCTCCCTTTTAAAGGTGAGAGGACTTGATAGTATTGATTTGGGTTTGCAAGGGGGCAATGTTGGTAAAATATTGTCCCAACGGGAAAGCCCCCTGTCCCTCCCCCTTCCTCTTTTTCCTTCTCCCTTTCTTTCTTCCTCTTTTTTTTTTTTCTTCATAATAAATAAATTTTTTCTTTATCTTTTTCCTGACTATTCTTTTTGGCCATATATGCACTTTATATGGGAGTTCTGTTAAATTTTAATAATCCTTTAAATGATATGCACTTTATTAAGCACTATGGGTGGCACTTTATCTCATATTAAATTATAGCACTTTATCACATTATTAATAAAGTTTACATAAATGCCATCTTTTTGCACATTGTAGTTTATTATGTTTAACTTAATGCTGCTAACTATACATTATGAGTTATACGTTCTATTAAGGTTTTATTTAAAAGGGCCGGCCCTGGGTGAATGCAATAAATGCATGAAGCACTTTGAACAGTGCAATGTACTAAGTCCGTGTTTTCGCCCAGTGCGCATGTGCGAGCGGCCGGGCTTCTGCTCCTTGCTGCGCGCATCACTTTAGGGGGGCGTGTCGGCTGTCTAGGCCAGCTAATGTTGGCCAGGTCAGCTGACGCGCTCCCTGTGATGTGATGCCGGAAGTGAGCGGGGCCCGGAAGGACTCGCTGCCACATGCGCCAATAGAGGCTGGACGTGTACAGCTGTGGGTGTTAGGAGGTAATTATGTTTTCTGTGTACTCATTGGTGGAGTTGTGTATAAATACATTATGCAATTCTGGCTACTGAAGAATGAGACCTTTGTCTTGAAACGCGTATAGCCCTGTTTGCCATCTTTATCTACTTCTATCAGCACCTTTATCATTATCGGATACCCACGATACAGCCCTCTGCAGCGCTGCAGTACCCTCATCTTGGATTACTATTGGGATCGCGCGCGCGATCCAGCACGAGGACGCCAGCTCACTTACCTGTTTATACCATCCAGCAAACGCTACGGCCAGACGCAGATCCGTGCCCACCTGTACCCCGCCGGGACCGCTGGAGCAACCACCTCTGGGCCGGAGGCAGCTCTGTGCCAGCTCCGAGCGCCATCATTACCGCAGGACAGCGTGAACTACATCCCGTTGCGGACTACAGGTACCACACTAACTGTGACATCACAATCCTTGCACTATTTAAACCCGAATCTTGTGTTGGCTTACCATTATGCAATTCTGGCTACTGAAGAATGAGACCTTTGTCTTGAAACGCGTATAGCCCTGTTTGCCATCTTTATCTACTTCTATCAGCACCTTTATCATTATCGGATACCCACGATACAGCCCTCTGCAGCCCTGCAGTACCCTCATCTTGGATTACTATTGGGATCGCGCGCGCGATCAAGCACGAGGACGCCAGCTCACTTACCTATTTATACCATCCAGCAAACGCTACGGCCGGACGCAGATCCGTGCCCACCTGTACCCCGCCGGGACCGCTGGAGCAACCACCTCTGGGCCGGAGGCAGCTCTGTGCCAGCTCCGAGCGCCATCATTACCGCAGGACAGCGTGAACTACATCCCGTTGCGGACTACAGGTACCACACTGTATGTACAGCATTTTCGGAAACTCCTTTAAAACATTGTGAACAAGTCTGGCACTCTATATATCATTACCTGCTGCACGGACATCACTTTATTATAGACTATTTCTTTAGCAAATTGACATTCATTTAAAGGTGGCTGATTGTGATATATAATTTTGCATATCATCATTTTATATATTTTTTATTAGTATATGTTTTTAACAGTTGTAATACATCTCGTGCAAGGGCCCTGCACTGATGTATATTACATTATGAATAAATGTGTTATATCTTTTTTATGTTTCCAACTTTGATTCGGGACTATTAAGGAATATATATCTAATTTCCATCTTTTAATTCACTACAGTATTATTTTTATCATTTATAGAATTTCTTAATTTTTCATTTCATCCATTTTCATCTCTTTTCTATTTTTCTTTCCTATTTTCTCATTTCTTATTTCTACTGTCTCTAGAGGACTGGTTCTTGTATACACTTGTTGTTATACATCCTTTTTCTATGTAGAAATACATTGCCTGAACTGGTGGACATTACCCCTGGATAGAGGTTAATACCGAAACGCCGCGTTGGGGTGGTGTCACGCTGATCACTGGCTCCCGCAGGTCTGATTCCTCCAAGCTTTATTGTGTATGTATTCAGTTCATTGTATATTTATGGATGGTGATAATTACATGTAGCATGCAGACTGTGTGCACTTTCTCCAATAGCTTGTAGTTTACATTGTATAGCACTTTGCAAATGTTTTACCTAGTCTGTGTGGCATGTAGCCAGGGTACCATGTGAAACCTGTTTGTTTTCCTTCTCTTCCCCCATTTTTGTGGAATCCCCTTTCTTGTGTTCTTATAAAATATTGTGTATTAATAAAGTATTTTCATAAAATTTTAAACAAATGGCTCAAAATGTTCATGTTGTTTCTAGGACAGCAGAGAGCACAGAGGAGTCATATAAGACAGGAGAGAGCATAGAGGAGTCCCATCAGACAGGAGAGAGAACAAAGGAGTGCTATCAGGCAGGACAAAGCACAGAGGAGTGCTATCAGACAGGACAGAGCACAGAGGAGTCCTATCAGACAGGAAACAGCACAGGGGAGTACTATCAGACAGGAGAGAGCACAGAGGAGTGCTATCAGACAGGAGACAGCACAGAGGAGTGCTATCAGACGGGAGAGAGCACAGAGGAGTACTATCAGACAGGATAGAACACAGAGGAGTGCTATTAGACAGGAGAGAGCACAGAGGAGTACTATCAGACAGCAGAGAGAAGTACTATAAGACAGAAGATAACAAAAAGGAGTGCTATCAGACAGGAGGCAGCACAGATGAGTGCTATCAGACAGGAGAGAGCACAGAGGAGTACTATCAGACAGGAGAGAGCACAGAAGAGTACTTTCAGACCGAAGAGAGCACACAGAGGAGTGCTATCAGACAGGAGAGAGCACAGAGGAGTGCTGTCAGACAGGAGATAGCACAGAGAAGTGCTATCAGACAGGAGAGAGTACATAGGAGTATTATCAGACAGGAGAGAGCACAGAAGAGTAATATCAGACAGGATAGAACACTGAGGAGTGCTATCAGACAGGAGAGAACACACTAGGAGTGCTAGCAGAGAGGAGAGAGCACAGAGGAGTGCTATCAGACAGGAGAGAGCACAGAGGAGTACTATCAGACAGGAGAGAACACAGAGGAGTGCTATAAGACAGGAGAAAGCACAGAGGAGTACTATGAGACAGGATAGAACACAGACAGGAGAGAGGGCAGAGGAGTACTATCAGACAGGAGAGAGCACAGAGGAGTAATATCAGACAGGAGAGAAAACTGAGGAGTGCTTTCAGATAGGAGAGAGCACAGAGGAGTCCTATCATACAGGAGAGAGCACAGATTAGTATTATCAGACAGGAGAGAACACAGAGGAGTGCTATCAGACAGGAGAGAGCACAGAGGAGTACTATCAGACAGGAGAGAACACAGAGGAGTGCTTTCAGACAGGAGAGAGCACAGAGGAGTGCTATCAGACAGGAGAGAGCACAGAGGAGTGCTATCAAACAGGAGAGAGCACAGAGGAGTGCTATCAGACAGGAGAGAGCACAGAGGAGTGCTATCAGACAGGAGAGAGCACATAGGAGTACTATCAGACAGGAGAGAGCACAGAGGAGTAATATCAGACAGGAGAGAGCACAGAGGAGTAATATCAGACAGGAGAGAGCACAGGGGAGTACTATCAGACAGGAGAGAACACTGAGGAGTGCTATCAGACAGGAGAGAGCACAGAGGAGTACTATCAGACAGGAGAGAGCACAGAGGAGTCTTATCAGACAGGAGAGAGAACAGAGAAATATTATCAGACAGGAGAGAGGACAGATTAGTCCTATCAGATAGGAGAGAACACAGGAGTACTATCAGACAGGAGTGAACACAGATGAGTACTATCAGACAGGAGAGAACAAAGAGGAGTGCTATCAACAGGAGAGAGCACAGAAGAGTGCTATCAGACAGGAGAGAGAGCAGAAGAGTACTATCGGATAGCGTTGAGCGGCATAGGCCATATTCGAATCCACAATATTTTGCGAATATATGGACGAATATTGGTCATATATTCGCTAAATTCGCATATTCGTAATATTCGCGTTTTATTTTCGCATATACGGAAATTAGCGTATGTGAAAATTAGCATATGCGGAAATTAGCATAAACCAAAATTAGCATTAGCAAACATTTGCATATGTGAAAATTAACATATGAAAATTTTCGCATATGCGAAAATTCACACACCAGTCTCACACAGTTGTATTAGAGCCTTCTTTACTCCACACAAGCTGGAAGCAGAGAGGGGTGATCACTGTGATGTTTACTGTGAATAAAAAAAACGAATATTCGTAATTACAAAAATATACTGCTATATTTGCGAATAGTCGCGAATATGCGATATTCGCGAGCAACACTACTATCAGACAGGAGAGAGCACAGAGGAGTGCTATCAGACTGGGGAGAACACAAAGGAGTACTATTAGACAAAGAAGAGCACAGAGGAGTGCTATCAGACAGGAGAGAGCACAGAGGAGTGCTAACAGACAGGCGAGAGCACAGAGGAGTCCTATCAGACAGGAGAGAGCACAGAGGAGTGCTGTCAGACAGTAGAGAGCACAGAGGAGTGCTAACCCACCCTCACTTACTTTGTCCATGACTGTGCTTCAGCTTGGACAAAGTGATGATTTTATAAGCCAGGATTTCTATAGAAAGGAAATAAAATGTTCTTATGAAGTATATTAGAAAGGTTTATGTTTTGCCAAGATGAACAACATATAAGAAGTTTTTGAATCTGACAGTGCCCATTTAAGCAAGTGTGGAGTAGACATAAGGCTATCCTTTACATAAGATAGGAGCAACGACTATTCATTGTATTCAGATTATTGGGCAGACTAGATGGGTCAAATGGATCTTTTCTGCCAACACATTCTATGTTTCTCCACAGAGGATCAAAGCACAATTATTATAATTTTTTTGCAACTTCAATATGGCTGAATACCTTTAAAAATACCTCTTACCTTATTCAATTATATGCATATTTGTCTAGCATCTAAATACTGTGGGTCATGGCAGGGTGGCTTGTTTGTGTACCCCTAGATGCTCAGCACCCTGGGATACATTCCTCACAAGCTCTCCCTACCATTGCCCTACTAAGATTTCAGGAACATTAATAACAGCATGTAACATTTAATATTTGACGCAGGGACGGACTGACCGGCCCGTTCAATCTGCAGCCGCTCCTGAGCATCCAGGACACTTGTCCCGGATCCCCAGCAAACATAGCTGCCTTCTCCTGTAAGTGCGCGCACATACAAGAAAAGTCGTCCCCTCTGTGTGAGCCGTATATCTGTGACTTACACAGAGGCGAAGGGACCTCCATCCCCACGCAGCGCAGGCGCCAATGTTATCACTCATCGGTGCCTGCACTGTGGAGTAAGGAAGATGCAGGCCCCTGCTGTGCTCTGGAGAAGATCGCTGCGTGGGACACATGCAAGTGAGCATCTTTTTTTTTTCTACAACTTGGGAAGGGAGAAGGGGGAAAACTCTGCTGCCTATACCTGCCTACACCTACTGGGGGGGGGGGGGGCTCTAACTCTACTGTCTACACCTACTTGGGGGGGACTCTAATTCTGGTTCCTACACCAACTGGAGGGGGACTCTAACTCTGCTGCCTACACCTACTGGGAGGGGACTCTAACTTTGCTGTCTACACCTACTGAGGGGGGACTCTAACTCTGCTGCCTACACCTACTGGGGAGAACTCTAGCTCTGCTGTCTACACCTACTGGGCGGGGAATCTAACTCCCTCCCTACACCTACTTGGGGGGGGGCGGTTCTCTAACTCTGCTGTCTACACCCACTTGGGGGGATTCTAACTCTGCTGCCTACACCTGCTGGGGAGGGGGGGACACTAACTCTGCTGCCTACACCTACTGGGGAGGGGGGACTCTAACTCTGCTGTCTACACCTACTGGGGGGGGGAACTGTAACTCTGTAGTCTACACCTACGGGGGGGAATCTAACTCTTCTGCCTACATCTTGTGGGGAGGGGGGACTCTAGCTCTGCTGCCTACACCTACTGGGGGAGGGGGGACTCTAACTCTGTTTTCTACACCTACTGGGGGGGAACTTTAACTCTGCTGCCTACACCTACTTGGGGAGGACTCTAACTCTTTTTTCTACACCTACTGGGGGGAACTTTAACTCTGCTGCCTACACCTACTGGGGGGGGGACTCTAATTCTGCTGCCTACACCTACTGGGGGGGGAACTCTAACTCTGCTGTCTCCACCTGCATTGGGGGGCTCTAACTCTGCTGCTTCAAATACTGGGGGGGGGGGGGGCGCTAACTCTGTTGTCTACACCTACTTGGGGGTTGACTCTAACTCTGCTGTCTACACCTACTTGGGGGGGTGAATCTATCTCTGCTGCCTACACCTACTGTGGGGGAACTCTGCTGCCTACACCCACTGTGGGGGAACTTTGCTGCCTACACCCACTATGGGAGAACTCTGCTGACAACACCTACTATGGGGGGGAACTATGCTGCCTACACCTAATGTGAGGGAACTCTGCTGCCCACACCTAATGTGAGGGAACTCTGCTGCCCACACCTAATGTGAGGGACTATCTACTATGTTTCTGCCTAGCTAATATGGGGAAAAACTACTAAGCTAATAGGAGGGCTACCTACATAGGGTGTTTTCCTAATGCCCCTCCTGAGACTAGACTCTAGATCTGCCACTGGGTGGATGGGGTGTTGTCTACCTACTTGACTAACTCCCTGGCTTCCTAACTTTGTACCTGGATGCCTAACTACAAAAAGGAATGTGGAGAACAGCACCGGACCCAGCTGATATCTACTGCCATATGGTCCTATATATAATCACATATATTGTATACAGATCCTGTGTACAGCTGATATCTACTGCCATACGGTCCTGTATGTAATCTATATATATAAAACTCAACGTGTGTGTGTGTGTGTGTATGTATGTATGTATGTATGTGTGTATGTTCCAGCATCACGTCCAAACGGCTAAAGATATTAACATGAAACTTGGCACACATGTTACTCATATGTCAACAACAAACATAGGATAGGTGATTTAACCCTTACTCACCCCCATTTGCCAGGGGCGGGGTTTATGTTTAGAGTCCCATACAAGTCAATGGGAAATATATGTTACTGCATAACTCCCAAACGGCTTAAGATATTTCGATAATACTTGGTCACATGTTACTTATATGTCCACTTAAAATATGGATAGTTAATTTAACCCTTAACTACCCCCATTTGTGAGGGTCGGGGTTTTTGTTTAAAGTCCCATGCAAATCAATGGGAAATGTATGTTCCCACATAACTTCTGTACGGCTCGAGATATTTCAATAACTGGTACACATATTACGGGTCGGGATAGGAGGACGGGATAGGAGGACGGGATAGGAGGACCAGGATAGGAGGACCGGGATAGGAGGTCGGGATAGGAGGTCGGGATAGGAGGACGCGATATGAGGACGCGATAGGAGGTCGGGATAGGAGGTCGGGATAGGAGGTCGGGATAGGACGACGGGATAGGACGACGGGATAGGACAACAGGATAGTAGGTCGGGATAGGAGGTCGGGATAGGTGGATGGGATAGGAGGACGGGATAGGAGGACGGGATAGGAGGTCAAGATAGGAGGACGGGATAGGAGGACGGAATAGGAGGACGGGAAAGGAGGACGGGATAGGAGGACTGGATAGGAGGATAGGAGGACAGGATAGGAGGACGGGATAGGAGGACGGGAAAGGAGGACGGGAAAGGAGGACAGGAAAGGAGGAGGGGATAGGAGGATGGGAAAGGAGGACGGGATAGGAGGATGGGATAGATGGACGGGAAAGGAGGACGGGAAAGGAGGTCAAGATAGGAGGATGGGAAAGGAGGACGGGATAGGAGGATGGGATAGGAGGTCGGGATAGGAGGTCGGGATAAGATGACGGGATAGGAGGTCGGGATATGACAACAATATATGAGGACGAGATATGAAGTCAAAAGCTTCCTCCTTTGTTTATTTTCCTCCCCAACAAGGAATAGGAAGGAAAAAACGGGCAACTCAGCTAGTCACTTATATAATATACAGATCCTATGTAGTATACTGGTCTGTGTATTGTGGTTTTATTCAGTAAAGTATGGCGGTATTATCCAGTTATTGTGTGGTGGTAAATATTTACTCCTTATATACCGGTATTATTGGTCATGAAAAATTATTTTACCTACCTTAAAGTATTTCTTGTATATAAAATTTTGTATAGGGCTGATGGAGGGATTTGGGTAGCATAGGAGCAGAAGTGTTACCAGTGGCAGAGCATCACAGGGGGCCCGAACGTTTATAGACATGTTAGACATACATTTGCTCTGATACTGTGTCAACTTTGTGTCTTTTAGTCAATTTAATTTGAATAAAACTCAGATGAAATAACTAGAGTGTGCTGCATGTCAGTAGTTTGAGATGGAAAGTGTCTATTTGGTCAATAGAAAGGTTTAGATCAGCAGCAACTATACTCCCCAAATGTCTGCTTGTATTTAATGAGAAAATACCTCTGACACATTTATAAAGCAATAACTAAAGAGAATTATAAATTATATTTTAGGTAAGTTTCTTTTGTAAAATTAATGTGCACTATTGATATTACAAGAAGAAAATTTCCATAAAAAAGCTCATAATGATACATTTACTGCTCCATTTGGACCCGACCTTTAACTGAGACAATTTAGAGCAAGGATGGAAAAGTGGTCTCTCCTGGGGCTTCCTCTTAATGCCAGCGGCAACATTCATATAATCATTATTACAACCAGAAATCTCTAGAACAAGGCCACCCAGTCATCCAGTGTACACAAAGCAAAAATATACAATTGTACGTTTAACCCCTAGCTTTTGTATGCTGCTGCACATCTGAATACTAAGATTATTGCTGTCTGCTAAGTACAATGCAAGTGCTTATTATGTGATGGGGTGAGCCTGACTAAATGTAAGTGTTATTTGAAGTTGTGCTATCTATAACAATATAGTTAGGGCTATATGGTAACTAAGGTTACACAGCATGTTTTGCTACCCAAAATTGCTATGCATCCAAAGTAGTTCAAAGTAACAAAAAAATTACAATAAAAGCTCAAATATAGATATTCGGGATTCCATACTAAGTAGATGTAGCAAAAAACAAATCACAGCCATTGAGTAGATTTAGTAATATATTTTTCCAGAAAAACATCCAAGCCCCCCATAAACTTGTTTACTGAGTCAACCATAACAACATCATGTGGCAGAGAGTTCAATGATCTCACTGCTCTTACAGTAAAGAATCTTTGCAATGACAGTGAAACCTTCTTTCCTCTAGACCGTAGAGGATACCCCCTTGTCATGGTTATCGGCCTGGGTATAAAAAAATCACTAGAAAGATCTCTGTACTGTCCGTAATATATTGGTTCATTGAGATCAAATTGCTCACAAGTTGTCTTTTCTTCAAACTAAATAACCCCAAGCTTGGTATTTAATCCACCTACTCCTTGATTACCTTGGTCATGCTTCTCTGTATCAGTCCAGCCATGTCCATTTTATATACAGGTTCCCAAAATTAAACATAATACTTAATCTGTGATCTGAGTAGGGATTTATACAGAAGCAAAACCATGTTCCTGTCACAAACTGGTAAAAATTAAAGCTGGACCATGGACCATGAAGATTGCGAGATCTGATGGTTCATTTTCTTTTAATGCCATGGCAGCTAAGAGAATGGGAAAGGTATGCCACCAGGATGCATTTGTTACGCTGAGCGCTCCGGGTCCCTGCTCCTCCCCGGAGCGCTCACAGCGTTCTCTTATTCGCAGCGCCCCGGTCAGACCTGCCGCCCGCTCGCGCTGCGATAATGCTCCCAGCCGGGATGCGATTCGCGATGCGGGACGCGCCCGCTCGCGATGCGCATCCCGACTCGCTTACCAGACCCGTTCCCCGTCTGTGCTGACCCGGCGCCGGGTCCTTGCGATTTAAAGGGCCAGTGCGCCACTGATTGGCGCATGAGGTTTTAATCAGTACTTTCACCTGTGCACTTCCCTACTTATACCTCACTTCCCCTGCACTCCCTCGCCGGATCTTGTTGCCATTGTGCCAGTGAAAGCGTTTCCTTGTGTGTTCCTAGCCTGTGTTCCAGACCTCCTGCCGTCGCCCCTGACTACGATCCTTGCTGCCTGCCCTGACCTTCTGCTACGTCCGACCTTGCTCTTGTCTACTCCCTTGTACCGCGCTTATCTCAGCAGTCAGAGAGGTTGAGCCGTTGCCGGTGGATATGACCTGGTTGCTACCGCCGCTGCAAGACCATCCCACTTTGCGGCGGGCTCTGGTGAATACCAGTAGCAACTTAGAACCGGTCCACCGACACGGTCCACGCCAATCCCTCTCTGGCACAGAGGATCCACCACCAGCCAGCCGAATCGTGACAGTAGATCCGGCCATGGATCCCGCTGAGGTCCCGCTGCCAGTTGTCGCTGACCTCACCACGGTGGTCGCCCAGCAGTCGCAACAGATAGCGCAACAAGGCCACCAGCTGTCCCAACTGACCGTGATGCTACAGCAGCTACTACCACAGCTTTCACACTCATCTCCTCCGCCAGCTCCTGCACCTCCTCCGCAGCGAGTGGCCGCATCCAGCCTCCGATTGTCTTTGCCGGACAAATTTGATGGGGACTCAAAATTTTGCCGTGGTTTTCTTTCACAATGTTCCCTGCATTTGGAGATGATGTCGGACCAGTTTCCAACTGAAAGGTCAAAGGTGGCTTTCGTAGTCAGCCTTCTGTCTGGGAAAGCCCTGTCATGGGCCACACCGCTCTGGGACTGCAATGATCCAGTCACTGCCTCTGTACACTCTTTCTTCACAGAGATTCGAAGTGTCTTCGAGGAACCTGCCCGAGCCTCTTCTGCTGAGACTGCCCTGCTGAACCTGGTCCAGGGTAATTCTTCTGTTGGCGAGTACGCCATCCAATTCCGTACTCTCGCCTCCGAATTGTCCTGGAATAACGAGGCCCTCTGCGCGACCTTTAAAAAAGGCCTATCCAGTAACATCAAAGATGTGCTGGCCGCACGAGAAATCCCTACTAACCTGCACGAACTTATTCATCTTGCCACCCGCATTGACATGCGTTTTTCCGAAAGGCATCAGGAGCTCCACCAGGATATGGACTTTGTTCGCACGAGGCGGTTTCTCTCCCCGGCTCCTCTCTCCTCTGGTCCACTGCAATCCGTTCCTGTGCCTTCCGCCGTGGAGGCTATGCAAGTTGACCGGTCTCGCTTGACATCTCAAGAGAGGACACGACGCCGCATGGAGAACCTTTGCCTGTACTGTGCCAGTACCGAACATTTCTTGAAGGATTGTCCTATCCGACCTCCATGTCAGGAAAGACGCACGCTGACTCCGCACAAAGGTGAGACAGCTCTTGATGTGAACTCTGCTTCTCCACGTCTTACTGTGCCTGTGCGGATTTCTTCTTCTACCTTCTCCTTCTCTGCTATGGCCTTCTTGGATTCCGGATCTGCAGGAAATTTTATTTTGGCCTCTTTCATCAACAGGTTCAACATCCCGGTGACCAGTCTCGCCAGACCCCTCTACATCGCCTCTGTTAATAATGAAAGATTGGACTGTACTGTGCGTTACCGCACGGAACCCCTCTTATTGTGCATCGGACCCCATCACGAAAAAATTTAATTTCTGGTCCTCTCTAACTGCACTTCGGAAATTCTTCTTGGATTACCGTGGCTTCAACGTCATTCCCCAACCCTCGATTGGACCACCGGGGAAATCAAGAACTGGGGTACTTCTTGCCACAAGGACTGTCTTAAGCCTGCTCCCTGTACTGTCAGTCAAGACCCTGTGGTTCCTCCGTTATCTGGTCTCCCCAAGGCCTATCTGAATTATGCTGATGTTTTTTGCAAAAAACAAGCAGAGACTTTGCCTCCTCACAGGCCTTATGACTGTCCTATTGACCTCCTCCCTGGGACTACTCCACCCCGGGGCAGAATCTATCCTCTGTCTGCTCCGGAAACACAAGCCATGTCGGAGTACATCCAAGAGAATTTAAAAAAGGGGTTTATCCGCAAATCTTCCTCCCCTGCCGGAGCTGGATTTTTTTTTTTGTTTCCAAAAAAGACGGCTCCCTACGCCCTTGCATTGATTACCGCGGACTTAATAAAATCACTGTAAAAAACCGCTATCCCCTACCTCTTATCTCGGAACTCTTTGACCGCCTACGAGGTGCCCACATCTTTACCAAGCTGGACTTAAGAGGTGCATATAATCTCATCCTCATCAGGGAGGGGGACGAGTGGAAGACAGCATTTAACACCAGAGATGGACACTTTGAATATCTGGTAATGTATGCCCTTTGGGCTTGCAACGCCCCTGACGTCTTCCAAGACTTTGTAAATGAAATTTTTCGTGATCTTCTATATACCTGTGTTGTGGTTTACCTAGACGATATTCTGATTTTTTCTGCTAACCTAGAAGAACACCGCCAGCATGTCCGCATGGTTCTTCAGAGACTTCGGGACAATCAATTATATGCCAAAATGGAAAAATGTCTCTTTGAATGTCAATCTCTTCCCTTCCTAGGATACTTAGTCTCTGGCCAGGGACTACAAATGGACCCAGAAAAACTATCAGCCGTATTAGATTGGCCACGCCTCTCCGCACTCCGTGCTATCCAACGTTTTTTGGGGTTTGCCAATTATTACAGACAATTTATTCCGCACTTTTCCACTATTGTGGCTCCTATCGTGGCCCTAACCAAGAAAAACGCCAACACTAAGTCCTGGCCTCCTCAAGCGGAAGATGCATTCAATCATCTCAAGACTGCCTTTTCTTCTGCTCCCGTACTCTCCAGACCTGATCCATCTAAGCCCTTCTCGCTGGAGGTAGACGCCTCCTCGTACTCCTACAAAAAAATTCTTCCGGGCATGCTGTTACTTGTGGTTTCTTTTCTAGGACCTTCTCTCCGGCGGAGAAAAACTACTCCATTGGTGATCGAGAACTACTGGCCATAAAATTGTCACTTGAGGAATGGAGGCACCTGCTGGAAGGATCCAAATATCCAGTTATTATACACACTGATCACAAAAATCTCTCTTATCTTCAGTCTGCCCAACGGCTGAACCCTCGCCAGGCTAGGTGGTCGTTGTTCTTTGCCCGATTTAACTTTGAAATTCATTTTCGCCCTGCTGACAAGAACATTAGGGCTAATGCCCTCTCTCGTTCATCGGATGCCTCTGAATTGAAAGCTTCTCCGCAATACATTATTCCTCCGGACTGTCTGATCTCCACTTCTCCAGCTTCCATTAGACAAACTCCTCCAGGGAAGACCTTCGTCTCTCCACGCCAGCGCCTCAGGATTCTCAAGTGGGGACACTCCTCACACCTCGCAGGCCATGCTGGCATCAAAAAATCCATCCAGCTCATCTCTCGATTTTATTGGTGGCCTACCCTGCAAGTTGATGTTGTTGATTTCGTGCGGGCTTGTACAGTCTGTGCCCGGGACAAGACCCCTCGCCAGAAACCTGCTGGTCTCCTCCACCCTCTGCTTGTTCCTGAACGACCATGGTCTTAGATTGGTATGGACTTTATTACTGACTTACCTTTATCCCATGGCAACACAGTTATTTGGGTGGTCGTTGATCGATTCTCCAAGATGGCACATTTTATCCCTCTTCCAGGTCTTCCTTCTGCGCCTCAGTTGGCGAAACAATTTTTTATACACATTTTTCACCTTCACGGGCTGCCCACGCATATCGTCTCGGATAGAGGCGTTCAATTTGTGTCTAAATTCTGGAGGGCCCTCTGTAATCAGCTCAAAATCAAATTAAATTTCTCATCTTCTTATCATCCCCAATCCAATGGGCAAGTAGAAAGAATTAATCAGGTTCTGGGTGATTATTTGCGACATTTTGTTTCCTCCCGCCAGGATGACTGGGCAGATCTTCTACCATGGGCCGAATTCTCGTACAATTTCAGAGTCTCCGAATCTTCTGCTAAATCCCCATTCTTCGTGGTGTACGGCCATCACCCTCTTCCCCCCCTTCCCACTCCCATGCCCTCTGGTCTGCCCGCTGTTGATGAGGTGACTCGGGACCTCTCCACCATATGGAAATAGACTCAAAATTCTCTCTTACAGGCTTCATCCCGGATAAAAAAACATGCCGATAGGAAAAGAAGAATTCCCCCCATTTTTTCTCCTGGAGACAAAGTATGGCTCTCCGCCAAGTATGTCCGCTTTCGTGTCCCCAGTTATAAACTGGGACCACGTTATCTTGGTCCTTTCAAAATCAAGTGCCAGATCAACCCTGTCTCTTACAAACTCCTTCTTCCTCCTTCTCTCCGTATTCCCAATGCTTTCCATGTCTCTCTCCTTAAACCACTCATCCTTAACCGTTTCTCTCCCAAAGTTGTTTCTCCCACTCCAGTTTCCGGGTCCTCTGACGTTTTTTCAGTGAAAGAAATCCTGGCATCCAAGACGGTCAGAGGTGAAAATTTTTTTTTAGTGGATAGTGGATTGGGAGAATTGCGGCCCAGAGGAGAGATCATGGGAACCTGAGGACAACAACCTGGACAAAAATCTTATCCTCAAATTCTCGGGTTCCAAAAAGAGGGGGAGACCCAAGGGGGGGGGGGTACTGTTACGCTGAGCGCTCCGGGTCCCTGCTCCTCCCTGGAGCGCTCACAGCGTTCTCTTATTCGCAGCGCCCCGGTCAGACCTGCCGACCGGGTGCGCTGCGATAATGCTCCCAGCCGGGATGCGATTCGCGATGCGGGACGCGCCCGCTCGAGATGCGCATCCCGACTCGCTTACCAGACCCGTTCCCCGCCTGTGCTGAACCGGCGCGCGCGGCCCCGCTCCTTAGGGCGCGCGCGCGCCGGGTCCTTGCGATTTAAAGGGCCGATGCGCCACTGATTGGCGCATGAGGTTTTAATCAATACTTTCACCTGTGCACTTCCCTACTTATACCTCACTTCCCCTGCACTCCCTCGCCGGATCTTGTTGCCATTGTGCCAGTGAAAGCGTTTCCTTGTGTGTTCCTAGCCTGTGTTCCAGACCTCCTGCCGTTGCCCCTGACTACGATCCTTGCTGCCTGCCCTGACCTTCTGCTACGTCCGACCTTGCTCTTGTCTACTCCCTTGTACCTCGCTTATCTCAGCAATCAGAGAGGTTGAGCCGTTGCCGATGGATACAACCTGGTTGCTACCGCCGCTGCAAGACCATCCCGCTTTGCGGTGGGCTCTAGTGAATACCAGTAGCAACTTAGAACCGGTCCACCGACACGGTCCACGCCAATCCCTCTCTGGCACAGAGGATCCACCTCCAGCCAGCCGAATCGTGACAGCATTGTGGAAAGAAGACAAGCATTCAGAAGCAGTATGATGCTTTAGGCAATATGCTGTTGGAAAACAGGTCAAGGAAGTCACATGGATGGTACTTTGACATTATTCAAACATTTCTGTAACACCTACCTAAACACTGTAGCTGAAGAAGTATACCCCATCGTTGGCAATAGTATTTCCTAATTGCATGACCATTAATGCCCCAGCTGCAATGCAAAAACTCTTCATAGATAGTGATAAGAATCTCAGTGTGGTTGAGCATCAAATCCACATAGACCCCACCACATAATGTAGAGCATTGAGCGTGATCTGTCTGAGTGTTGCTTTGGAAGAGAGGCAACTGAAAGAGAGTTATAAAACAGGAGATATCTGCAGTGGGGAGTGAATCTGTGGAGTTGGAGTGACTTGTGTGAGTACTGACATTTGCACATAGAGGGATCCCTGATAGAATTTTAAACAGCCTTTTCACTTTTATTTCTCTACTCTGCCTCTAGGAGGAGGGGTAGATTGGTCACAGTTGCTTAAATTTTAGTTTGGGACTCAGTTCTGAGCGTGCTCTTTCTGAGTGTTGCTTTGAAAGAGAGGCAGCTGGAGAGTTATAAAACAGGAGTTTGAAAGCAGGAGTTTGAGATCATTGTAAGTGTTACTTTCTTTACACTGCAGGGACTTTAAACTCACAAGGTCTACTGAGAATTTTATTGTAATATTTACTGTCTGTTTTTGGCTGATAATTAGAGATGAGCGAACTTTTCAAAAATTCGATTTGGCCGATTCACCGAATTTTCCGAAAAAGTTACTTACTTAAAGTTTTTACTTTTGGAAGACACCAGAGGGCTTCAAAGTTCAGCATCAATTTTCCAATTTTTCACAAAATTTCCAAACTCACTATTTTTCAGGGACCAGTTCAGGTTTGAAGTGGATTTGAAGGGTCTTCATCTTAGAAATACCCCACAAATGACCCCATTATAAAAACTGCACCCCACAAAGTATACAAAATGATATTCGGTCAGCCTTTTAATCCTTTAGGTGTTTCACAGGAATAGCAGGAAAGTGAAGGAGAAAATTCACAATCTTCATTTTTTACACTCGCATGTTTTGTAGACCCAATTTTTTTATTTTTACGAGGGGTAAAAGGAGAAAATGTATACTTTTATTTGTAGCCCAATTTCTCTCGAGTAAGCACATACCTCATATGTCTATGTAAATTTTTCGGTGGGCGCAGTAGAGGGCTCAGAACCGAAGGAGTGACACGGGGATTTTGGAGAGTACGTTTTTCTGAAATGGTTTTTGGGGGGCATGTTGCATTTAGGAAGCCCCTATGGTGCCAGAACAGCAAAAAAAAAAAACACATGCCATACCATTTTAGAAACAAGACCCCTTGAGGAACGTAACAAGGAATTAAGTGAGCCTTAATACCCCACATGTGTTTCACGACTTTTGCATATGTAAAAAAATAAAATAAATTTCACTAAAATGTGTGATTCCCCCCAAATTTCACATTTTTTCAAGGGTTAATAGCAGAAAATACCCCCCAAAATTTGTAACCCCATCTCTTCTGAGTATGGAGGTACCCCATAAGTTGACCTGAAGTGCACTACGGGCGAACTACAATGCTCAGATTTGGCTTTTTGAGAGCAAATTTTGCTCGGGGGCATATCCCATATAGGAAGCCCCTATGGTGCCAGGAAAGCAAAAAATACCCACATGGCATACCATTTTGGAAACTAGACCCCTTAAGGAATGTAACAAGAAATAAAGTGAGCCTTAATACCCCACACGGGTTTCACGACTTTTGCATACGTAAAAAAAAATAAAAAAAATTCATTAAAATGGGTGTTTCCCCCCAAATTTCACATTTTTGCAAGGGTTAATAGCAAAAAATACCCCCCAAAATTTGAAACCCCATCTCTTCTGAGTATGGAGGTACCCCACAGTGGCGTTGCGACCCGGGTGCGGGGGGTGCGGCCCGCACCGGGTGACACCAACCTAATGGGGTGACACCAAGACGCTCCGCAGCACCCCTCCCCTCCCCCTCCCCTCCCCCTCCCCAGCTACACAGACACCCCCCTCATCTGTGCCCGACCGGCCTCCCATCCGTCAGCACCCCCCCCCCCTGCGCTGTGTGTGCGGTGCGCCCGTCCGTCAGCAAACCCCCTCTTTCACCTTCACTGTGCGCCCGACCGTCATCACACCCTCCCTCACCTTCACCAGCACTGTGCCCGTCCTCCACTCCCACGTCTGCGCCGGCCTGACGTCACACCGCATGGCCGCGCAGGAGGATGTCAGTTACGTCACTCGCACGGCGCCCGGTGAGAAGGAGCGCTGCGCTGGATGGGTGAGTTTGTATGTCTGTCTCTCTGTCTCTATCTATGCTTGTGTGTGACTGTGTGTATGTGACTGTGTGTGTTTGTGTGACTCTCTGAGTGTGTGTGTGTGACTCTGTGTGTGTGTGTTTGTGCGACTCTGTGTGTGTGTGACTGTGTGACTCTGTGTGTGTGTCTGTCTGTCTGTGAGTGTGTGTCTCTCTGACTGTGTGTGTGTGTGTGTGTTTGTCTCTCTGTGTTGTATGTGTTTTTTTTTTGTGTGTGTGTGTGGGGGGGGGGGAAGGGGGAGGGGGTATAACCAGCAATCTATTGTGGGGAAACTTTGACCCATTGTGGGGAACCTGCAAGGGAACCTGCGGCCTAATGTGGGGAAACTACTACCAAATGTGGGGAGTCTATGCTACCTAATGTGGGGAATCTGTGCTACCAAATGTGGGGAGTCTATGCTACCTTATGTGGGGAATCTGTGCTACCTAATGTGGGGAAATTGCTACCTAATGTGGGGAATCTGTGCTACCTAATGTGGGGAAATTGCTACCTAATGTGGGGTAACTGGTACCTACCTAATGTGGGGGAACTGGTACCAAATGTGGGGAATCTATGCTGCCTAATGTGGGGAATAGATGCTACCTAATGTGGGGAAACTGCGATCTACCTAATGTGGGGGCACTGCTGCCTACCTAATGCTCCCCCCCTGGCAGTAGCACCCTCATCATCCACCAGCAACACCCCCCCCCCCCAGCAGCACCTCCATCAACATATCCTGATGGTGGATGATGGAGGTGCTCCTGCCAGGAGGATGATCCTGCCGATGGATGATGGGGGTGATACTGCCAGGGGGGATGGCCAGTAGCACCCTCATCATCCTCCAGCAACACCTCCCCAGTAGTAGCACCCCCATCATCCACTAGCAACACCACCAATACCCCCTCCCGTGGTAATAGCACCAGCTAACGGATGTTGAGGGGTGTTACTTTGGTTGTGGTATTATATTCAGACGGTGCACTGTATGGCAACGTTATATTCAGAGGGCGCAGTGGGTGGTAGTATTATATTCAGAGGGTGCACTGTATGGCAACGTTATATTCAGAGGGCGCAGTTTGTGGTAGTATTATATTCAGAGGGCGCAGTTTGTGGTAGTATTATTAGAGATGAGCGAACTTACAGTAAATTCGATTTGTCACGAACTTCTCGGCTCGGCAGTTGATGACTTATCCTGCGTAAATTAGTTCAGCCTTCAGGTGCTCCGGTGGGCTGAAAAAGGTGGATACATTTCTAGGAAAGAGTCTCCTAGGTCTGTATCCACCTTTTCCAGCCCATGGGAGCACCTGAAAGCTGAACTAATTTATGCAGGAAAAGTCATCAACTGCCGAGCAGAGAAGTTTGTGACGAGTTGAATTTACTGTAGTTTGCTCATCTCTAAGTATTATATTCAGAGGGTGCAGTGGGTGGTAGTATTATATTCAGAGGGTACAGTATGTGGCAGATTTATATTCAGGGGTACAGTATGTGGCAGATTTATGTTCAGAGGGTACAGTATGTGGCAGATTTATATTCCGAGGGTTCAGTATGTGGCAGATTTATATACAGAGGGTACAGTATGTGGCAGATTTATTTTCAGAGGGCGCAGTTTGTGGTAGTATTATATTCAGAGGGCGCAGTTTGTGGTAGTATTATATTCAGAGGGTATAGTGTGTGGCGGTATTATATTCAGGGGTACAGTATGTGGCAGATTTATATTCAGAGGGTACAGTATGTGTTGGTATTATATTCAGAATGTACAGTGTGTGGTAGTATTATATTCAGTGGGTATGGTGTATGGAAGGTTTATAATCAAAGAGTATCGTGTATAGTAGTATTATATTTAGAGGATACAGTGTCTGGCAGGTTTATAATAATAATTGTTTTCATATAGAGGATGAGAATGCGCTGACATAGTGAGGAGACGTCTGGGCGTCACATTCTGCAGAGAGAAGTTTTAGCTGGAACAAGTCCTGGCGGTATGTACCATCTGAATTAGATAAGGAAAGACTATATAGAGAAAACGTCACCGGTAGTCACTGATATCATTGTACATTCTCCTCTCTGTGTCCTATCAGAGCTGTAGTCACTTGTCCGTTCTACAGTTAGGTCAGTGAAACTACAACTCCCAGCATAACCTCACCACTGCTCAAAGGGGTACTCTACTGGAAAAAAAAAATTTTAATCAGCTGGTGCTACAAAGTTAAACAGATTTGTAAATTACTTCTATTTAAAAATCTTAATCCTTCCAGTACTTATTAGCTGCTGTATAAGCGATTCACAGGAAGTTATTTTCTTTTTTAATTTATTTTCTGTCTGACCACAGTGCTCTGTGCTGACACCTCTGTCCATGTCAAGAACTGTCCATAGTAGGAGCAAATCCCCATAGCAAACCTATCCTGCTCTGGACAGTTCCTGACATGGACAGAGGTGTCAGCAAATAGCACTGTGGTCAGACTGGAAAGAACTACACAACTTCCTGTGGAGCATACACTAGCTTATAAGTACTGTAAGTATTAAGATTTTAAATAGAAGTAATTAAAAAATCTGCTTAACTTTCTGGCACCAGTTGATATAAAAGTAAATGTTTTCCAGTGGAGTACCCCTTTAAGTAATTCTGGGAGCTGTATATTTCAATGGTGAAAACTTCTTTAACACTTTCCTATTCTGTGGCAACTGGTATATCTGATTATTATACTGGAATTTCTCACAATGCGCTACAACAGTGGTGTCTGTCACAACAGGCTAAAAACTTTCTGGGAGGAGGGGGTAGGTATTGGGGTGACACCATTTTCTACCGCACCGGGTGACACCAACCCTAGCAACGCCACTGGTACCCCATAAGTTGACCTGAAGTGCACTACGAGCGAACTACAATGCTCAGAAGAGAAGGAGTCATATTTGGCTTTTTGAGAGCAAATTTTGCTCGGGGGGCATGTCGCATTTAGGAAGCCCCTATGGTGCCAGGACAGCAAAATAACCCCCACATGGCATACCATTTTGGAAACTAGACCCCTTGAGGAACGTAACAAGGGGTACAGTGAGCATTTACCCCCACTGGTGTCTGTCAGATCTTTGGAACAGTGGTCTGTACAACATTTTTAATTTGCACAGCCCACTGTTCCAAAGATCTGTCAGACACCAGTGGGGTGTAAATTCTCACTGCACCCCTCATTACATTCCGTGAGGGGTGTCGTTTCCAAAATGGGGTCACATGTGGGTTTTAGTTTTTTTTTGCGTTTGTCAAAACCGCTGTAACAATCAGCCACCCCTGTGCAAATCACCTCAAATGTACATGGTGCACTCTTGTCACGATTCGGCAGGCTGGAGGTGGATCCTCTGTGTCAGAGAGGGATTGGCGTGGACCGTGCTGGTGGACCGGTTCTAAGTAGCTACTGGTTTTCACCAGAGCCTGCCGCAAAGCGGGATGGTCTTGCAGCGGCGGTAGCAACCAGGTCGTATCCACCGGCAACGGCTCAACCTCTCTGACTGCTGAGATAGGCATGGTACAAGGGATAAGGCAAGAGCAAGGTCGGACGTAGCAGAAGGTCAGGGCAGGCAGCAAGGATCGTAGTCAGGGGCAACGGCAGGAGGTCTGGAACACCGGCTAGGAACACTCAAGGAAAGGCTTTCTCTGGCACAAGGGCAACAAGATCCGGCAAGGGAGTGCCGGGGAAGTGAGGTATAAGTAGAGAGTGCACAGGTGGAAACTAATCAGGAAGATTGGGCAAGGCACCATCATTGGTGCACTGGCCCTTTAAATTGCAGAGACCCGGCGCGCGCGCGCGCCCTAAGGAGCGGGGCCGCGCGCTCAGGGACAACACAGACGGGGAACGGGTCAGGTACGGGAGCCGAGATGCGCATCGCGAGTGGGCGCGTCCCGCATCGCGAATCGCATCCCGGCTGGGAGCAATATCGCAGCGCACCCAGTCAGCAGGTCTGACCGGAGCGCTGCGAATAAGAGAACGCTGCGAGCGCTTCGGGGAGGAGCGGGGACCCGGAGCACTCGGCGTAACAACTCTCCCTTCTGGGCCTTGTTGTGCTCCCCCAGAGCACTTTGCGCCCACATATGGGGTATCTCCGTAGTCGGGAGAAATTGCATTACACATTTTGGGGGGCTTTTTTCCCTTTTACCTCTTGTCAAAATAAAAAAGTATTGGGCAACACCAGCATGTTAGTGTAAAAAAATTATTTTTTTACACTAACATGCTGGTGTAGACCCCAACTTCACATTTTCATAAGGGGTGAAAGGAGAAAAAGCCCCCCAAAATTTGTTAGGCAATTTCTCCCGAGTACGGCGATACCCCATATGTGACCCTAAACTGTTGCCTTGAAATACGACAGGGCTCCAAAGTGAGAGCGCCATGTGCATTTGAGGCCTAAATTAGGGATTTGCATAGGGGTGGACATAGGGGTATTCTACGCCAGTGATTCCCAAACAGGGTGCCTCCAGCTGTTGCAAAACTCCCAGCATGCTTGGACAGTCAACGGCTGTCCAGCAATACTGGGAGTTGTTGTTTTGCAACAGCTGGAGGCTCCATTTTGGAAACAGTGGCGTACCAGACGTTTTTCATTTTTATTGGGGAGGGGGGCTGCGTAGGGGTATGTGTATATGTAGTGTTTTTTACTTTTTATTTTATTTTGTGTTAGTGTAGTGTAGTGTAGTGTTTTTAGGGTACAGTCACACGGGCGGGGGGTTACAGCAAGTTTGAGCTGCCGCGCAAAATTTGCTGCATCGCAAACTTGCAGCCTGATACTCACTGTAAGCCCCCTGCCCATGTGAATGTATCCTGTACATTCACAGGGGGGGGGGGGGACCTCCAGCTGTTGCAAAACTACAACTCCCAGCATGCACAGTCTATCAGTGCATGCTGGTAGTTATAGTTTTGCAACAGCTGGAGGCACACGGGTTGGGAAACATTGAGTTAGGAAACAGACAATGTTTCCCAACCAGTGTGCCTCCAGTTGTTGCAAAACCACAACTCTCAGCATTCTCAAGCATGCTGGGAGTAGTAGTTCGGCAACATCTTTATAGCCAGATGTTGCCGAACTACAACTCCCAGCATGCTTGGAGTTGTAGTTTTGCAACATCTGTAGGACTACAGTTTGCAGACCACTAATACAGTGGTTCCCAATCTGTGCCCTTCCAGATGTTGCAAAACTACAACTCCCAGTATGCCAAAACTGTCCAGGCATGATGGGAGTTGTAGTTCTGCAACATCTGAAGGGCCAGATGTTACAGAACTACAACTCCCAGCATGCCTGGACAGTAAGGGCATGCTGAGGATGTGTAGTTTTGCAACTTCTGGAAGGGCACAGTGGTCTCCAAACTGTGGACCTCCAGATGTTGCAAAACTGCAACTCCCAGCATGCCCAGACGCCAAAGGCTGTCTGGGCATGCTGGGAGTTGTAGTTTACAGGGTCCCATTACAGCAATGCATGTCGCTTTATGGCGACGTGCATTGCTGTAAATGGCCCGACCGCGGCTGAAGATCTACTCACCTGTCGCCGCCGCCATCTTCATCGCCGGGATCCGGGTCCTCAGGGACGAGGTAAGTACCGGGGCCGGGCCCCAGCACTCCCCCGTCCCCCGCCGTGTCCTCCGGTCTTCCTCCCGTCCTCTCCGGACTTTCAGGGGCCGGGCAGGGCGGGAGGAAGTAACCGCCCCCCCCTCTTGCGATTGGTCGGTTAACTAACCGACAGATTGCAGGATATAGGAGGAGGTGGCAGGCTTGCCACCTCGCTCCTATACTCCAGCATGGTCCTGGCTGTCTGTGACAGCCGGGATCATGCGAAATTACCGGGCGGTTGGGTCCCAGAGACCCGATCAGCCCGGTATCGCCGCAGATCGCAAGGGTGATTTCCCTTGCGATTTGCGGCAATCGCCGACATGGGGGGCCTACATGGCCCCCCTCGGCGTTTGCCCTGGATGCTGCTGAAGTATTTCAGCAGGCATCCAGTTCCGATCTCTGCCCGGCGCACGGCAGAGACCGGAAAACGCCAGGGCGTATGAATACGCCATGGGCCCTTAAGGCCCAGGGTGTGAGAGCGTATCCATACGCCCTGGGTCCTTAAGAGGTTAATTACCCCATACATTGCACCAGGAACAGTCAGGAGTAGACCTCAGCAGTACCCAAGAGGCTTTAATAACCCCTTACATTGCACAATTAATTGCTAGATCGATACCAGGTGTGTTATGGCCTCAGATGTCTGGGCTGCACTAGCGCTCCACTGAATGAATTAGCGTGTCTCTATCATTCACCGACAGGTGCGGGTAACCCACTACCTCTCTGAAAGGTAAGCTGCCTCGAAGCAGGTGGTCTCCCCCGGGCACGTTTTTCTCCTGAATTTCCACTACTGCCACACCACGTTGACTGCCAACCGTGCTACCGCCTTGCTGACTCAAGGGCAACCTGCAACTCTCTTCTCCTGATGATGATTAAGCCCCTTCTGCTCCCGGCTCCCGTTGGCGATAGGGATAATTTTTTCCAGGAAAGAAGAATCACAACTAAGTGCGGATCATAAGCTAGGGTTCATTAAGTCCCTGCCCCTTGTACACACCGCATGTCTCTACTAACAATTGGATGGTTTAGTGAGGTCCTCGGATCGGCCCCGGTGGGGTAGGAGAAGGCCCTGGCAGAGCGCCGAGAATTTAACGATCATTGTTGAAATTTGCATTAAGCATGTATTTAGCTACTGCTAAACTTCAAAAAAATTATAGGCCCAAGGCCTGAGGCGCCAGGGAGGCAAGTAGTTCCTGAAAGACACAGAATGATTCTGGAGCAGACATTCGCAGTACCCAAGAGGGTTTCATAACCCTTTACATTTAAAGATGAATGTTGACATTTGCATTAAGCATGTATTTAGCTACTGCTAAACTTCAAAAAATTATAGGCTCAAGGCCTGAGGCACCAGGGAGGCAAGTAGTTCCTGAAAGACACAGAATGATTCTAGAGCAGTCATTCGCAGTACCCAAGAGGGTTTCATAACCCCTTACATTTAAAGATCAATGTTGACATTTGCATTCAGCATGTATTTAGCTAGTGCTAAACTTCAAAAAATGATAGGCCCAAGGCCAGAAGCATCAGTTTCCCCCATATTAGGAGCATAGTTGTCCCCCAGATTAGGCAGCATAGATGTCCCCCAGATTAGGAGCATAGTTGTCCCCCAGATTAGGAGCATACTTGTCCCCCAGATTAGGCATCATAGATGTCCCCCAGATTAGGAGCATAGTTGTCCCCCAGATTAGGAGCATAGTTGTCCCCCAGATTAGGCAGCATAGATGTCCCCCAGATTAGGCAGCATAGATGTCCCCCAGATTAGGAGAATACTTGTCCCCCAGATTAGGCAGCATAGATGTCCCCCAGATTAGGCAGCATAGATGTCCCCCAGATTAGGCAGCATAGATGTCCCCCATATTAGGCAGCATAGATGTCCCCCAGATTAGGAGCATACTTGTCCCCCAGATTAGGCAGCATAGATGTCCCACAGATTAGGCAGCATAGATGTCCCCCAGATTAGGCAGCATAGCTGTCCCCCAGTCAGCGCGGGCCGGTCAGAGACAATCAAAGGGCCGTATATGGCAAGCGGGCCATACAATGCCCAGGTCTGCCCCAGAGGGTTTCATAACCAACCATAATTGAGAAATTTTTGTTGTAGGAGCATGGTCAATCTACTCCGAGCCATCTGGCATTGGTGGCTGGAAATCCAGGCTGATCCATCCCTGATTCATCTTGACAAAAGTCAGTCTCTCCACATTTTTAGTGGACAGACGAGTTCGCCTTGGGATGACTATGGCCTCGGTCGCACTAAACACCCGCTCCGATGGTACACTACTGGCCGGGCAGGACAGCTTTTCCAGGGCAAACTCTGCTATTTGTGGCCATAAATCAAGTTTGGCTGCCCAGAAGTCCAGCGGATCTTCAATGGTTGTTGGCATGGCCATGTCAAGGTATACCACCTCCTGCTGGTTCAGGTCCTGCTCCATGTCTACCTGCTGCTGATGAGTTGCTTCACTATGCGGGTGAAGAAAGCTACTCATCAGCGACTGTAGACTCAAGCTGCTGCTGATTGAGCTGGTACTGCTCCTGCCACCCCTCCCCTCCCCAGCAGCCATGGCAGTGGAAGGTGAGCGCAGAGGGCCCCTTGAGTCAGACTTGCGAGTGGATGGACCATGTAGATACTCTCTGTAGTAGGTCAGTTTGTCCTCCCTCTCAGTGGGTGTAAAAAAGGCCCCCATTTTGGGACGGTAGCGAGGGTTTAATAAGGTGGAGATCCAGAAGTCATCCCGCTGACGAATTTTGACAATTCGGGGGTCACTACGCAAGCAACTGAGCATGCATCGTGCCATTTGCGCCAGTGACTCGGAGGGACTACCTGCCTCCATATCCTCTGCATACTGCCACGGTGTGTCTGGGTCCTCTGTCTCAGCTTCCTCATAACCCTCCAGCTCCTCTGGCTGTTCCTCCTCTCCTGTCCGAAGACTAGAAACACTGGCCATCTCATCCAAGCTAAACTGTGCTCCGCTCTGCCCCTCATCATCCTCCTCCTCCAGTTCAGCCCCCACAGGGCCCATGTAGCCTTCTGATGTAGGCGCAACGTCTCCATTGCTGTGACCAGCCATGGTTTCAATCATTTGTTGTAGGAAATGTAGGAGTGGAATTACGTCGTTCATGGCGTAATCCAGGTGACTCACAAATAATGTGGCTTTCTCAAAGGGCCTCAGCAAATGGCAGGTGTCACGTATGAGCTGCCACTGGTTCACATTGAAGTTACACAGGGGAGTACTCCTATCTGCTTGGATCATCAAGAAATCGGTGATGGCTTTCCTTTGTTCGTATAGCCTGTCCAACATATGGAGGGTGGAATTCCAACGTGTAGCAACGTCACAGATAAGACTATGTTGTGGGATACCGTTCTGACGCTGCAGCTCAAGGAAGGTGTGCTTGGCGGTGTACGAGTGGCTGAAGTGCATGCACAGTTTCCTTGCCATTTTCAGGATGTTTTGCAAATGGGGTGAAGACTTGAGGAAGTGCTTGACAACCGATTCAACACGTGTGCCATGCAGGGCGCATGTTTCACACTTCCTTGTCGCAGCGCGGACACAATGTTCTTCCCATTGTCGGTCACCATGGTTCCCATTTCCAGATTTTGTGGAGTAAGCCATACTCAGATTTCTTTACGAATGAACTTTAGCAGTTCCTCCCCTGTGTGACTCAGTTCGCCAAGGCAAACCATGTGAAGAACAGTTTGACACCGCCGTGCCCTACACACATGGTACGATGAAGGGCCACCGAGATTTGGCGGTGCAGTGGAGGCCGAGGACACGGTGGAGGATGAGGAGGCAGCGTCGCACACTGTAACAGGACCAACTGCCTGTGAGCGAGAGCGTGGAGGAGGAAGCAGTGTGACCTGTCCAAGTTACTGTTGTGACTGTGCAGGAACCACATTTACCCAGTGAGCCGTAAAAGACAAGTATTGTCCCTGGCCATAGTTACAGCTCCACACGTCGGCGCTGCCGTGCACTTTTGAACACACCGACAGGCTCAAGGACTGGCCCACCTTCTCTTGTACAAACTTATGCAGGGCTGGTACTGCCTTCTTCGCAAAGAAATGACGGCTTGGGACTCTCCACCGCGGCTCTGCACAAGCCATCAATTCACTGAAAGGTGCAGAGTCCACCACTTGAAAAAGGGAGGGACTGCAACACCAGCAACTTGGACAGGAGCACATTCAACTTCTGCGCCGTTGGATGAGTGGGCACATACTGTTGTCTCTTGGACATGGCTTCCCCTGTTCCACTGCCTCCCGGAAAGGTAGGCTGCTGCGAATCAGGTGGTCTCCCCGGGCACGTTTGGCTCCTGAATTTCCAATACTGCCACTACGCTGACTGCCAACCGTGCTACAGCCTTGCTGCCTCAAGGGCAACCTGCAACTCTCTTCTCCTGATGATGATGAAGCCCCTTCTGCACCCGGCTCCCAATTGCGATCGGCTTCATCATCATCAACAGTTGTGTGCACATCACTGATGTCCTCCCCAGGTTCCCCAACAGTGTCTGCTTCAGGACCCTGAACACTTGCAACACCGCCTCCCACGTCACTCTCCACATCACTACTTGGCCGCCTAGCAGAGCAAGCAGCACATGTCTCCTCCCCTTCTTGGCTGTCCAGTAGCTGCTGACTATGCTTTATTAGATCGTCCTCAGTAAATAGTGGAGCTGAACCCACAGCATAAGATACTTCTTTAGGAGAGGGAACAGCATAGGACAAAGGCAATGGGAGGACAGGGACTGCTCCCGGGCCATGCCAACTGAGGGTTGTGTCTGAGGAACCCACCGACTGTTGACTGGGGGTGTCAGATGTCACTTGTGATGATGTGGATGAGCGTGTTAACCAATCCACGACGGCAGATGGGTTGCTGGTGGAGACACGACCGCTGGCTGATAAAGGGAGCTCAGGCTTCTCGCTGCGACTCCTGCTGCCACTCGCCCCAAGTCTGCCGCCAACTCTGACTGAAGTATTTAGGCCTCTGCCACTCCTCTGTGCACGTCCTGGCACTTCTCTGCCTGACATACTTAGTGCGTTTATGAGGGTATTACAATACGCTACACTACTCTTTAAACAGTGTTTGTCTAGAACAGCAGCAGGTGATTACTTATGGCTGTCCTTTCACAGTATGTAGGCCCTTGACAGATTAACAGGTACTAGATGGTACAATACTTGGATGTACCTATGCGGTATGCGCTGATGAGGGCAGTAATATGCCTAACTATACGCAGAAAAAACTCTGTATTTTTGTAAAACACCAGCCGGTGGATACTATGGTTTGGACTTTGAAGGTATGGAGCATCTGGACAGCTTAACAGGTACTAAATGGTACAATTCTTGCATGTACCTATGCGGTATGCACTGATGAGGGCAGATATATGCCTAACTATTAGCAGAAAAAACTCTGTATTTTTAAAAGAAACACCAGCCGGTGGATACTATGGTTTGGACTTTGACGGTATGGAGCACCTGGACAGCTTAACAGGTACTAAATGGTACAATACTTGCATTTACCTATGCGGTATGCACTGATGAGGGCAGGTATATATGCGTAACTATACGCAGAAAAAACTATTTAAAAAAAAAGACAGTGAATAGTATTGTTTGGACTTGCACAGAATGTAGCCAGCCCCTTGACAGATTAACAGGTACTAAATGGTACAATACTTGGATGTACCTATGCGGTATGCACTGATGAGGGCAGTAATATGCCTAACTATTAGCAAAAAAAAAATGTTCTGCATTTTTTAAAAACACCAGCCGGTGGATACTATGGTTTGGACTTTGACAGAATGGAGCACCTGGACAGCTTAACAGGTACTAAATGGTACAATACTTGCATGTACCTATGCGGTATGCACTGATGAGGGCAGTTATATATGCGTAACTATGCGCAGAAAAAACTATTTAAAAAAAAAAAAAAAACAGCCAGTGAATAGTATTGTTCGGACTTGCACAGTATGTAGCCAGCCCCTTGACAGATGAACAGGTACAAAATGGTACAAATGCACTACAATCACGTATTTCTGAACAGCAGCAGGACCCAATAGTGCAGCACCACAAAAAAAAAAAAAAAATCCAGGGATTAAACCCTAAATTGCACTCTGTCACACAATTCTGAGCAGCAGAAGATTTGTGGAGCAAATAAAAATAAACTCAATTGGGCTGAAAAATGAGGAGATAAGATGCTTTAGAAAGTTCAGGCAGCTTGGAGATCTGTATGAGGCAGCTGACAGCTATCTGCCCCTCTCTGCTGCAATGCTCAATAACGTGAATAGGAGGTTTAGCTATCAATGATCCTTCTCAGAGTAACAGCACAGCACTCTGCACTCCTGTCTTTCCCTAATGCTGGTGTGACTAGCAGTTGCAGTGTAACACTGTGGTATGAGCTATTCACACACACACACACACACACACACACACAGTCCCGTCCTCTCTATCTGACTGCATAGATGAAATGAAGAGAGGCAAGATGGCTGCCGATTATATAGGGCCTGTGACATCACAGGGGTCAGTGAACACTGATAGGCTGCATCTCACATGTGATTCAGGGTCAGCCCCCCTACCTTCATTCCCGTTGCTGTTTCCCGCCCTCCCATAATCCTCTGCCCCATGTACTGACATGTGGATCCGCCATCTTAGCTTTCCAATAGCCTGGAATGCTGTAAAATGGAGTTTAATGAAGCGATTTGCGGGATAGAATCGCGGCGATATTCGCATTCATTGCAAATCAAATTTTTCATGAAATTCGTAACGAATTCGGGTTCGTCAACTTCAATTCGCTCATCTCTACTGATAATCTGTGAAATCTCCATAACTAGATGGCCTCCATGTAGGGAAATGCAATCCGGTGTACATCTTGCGCAATGTATGCAATCTTTGAACAGCAGTTTGAGGGTGCATATTGTTGTGCGAGATGTGTGCGAGTTGTTCATTTGGAAGCCCAGATCCTGGATCTAGAGGAGCAACTGGCGACACTGAGAAGCATTGACAACTTGGAGAGGAGCCTGCTGCTCACTGAGCAAGCACTCTCTGGGGTAGAGGTGATGGAGGATAGTGGGTCGGAGGTGCAGGACAGTCAGGCAGCCAGCTGGGTTACAGTTAGAAAATGGGGTAGAGGGAAAAATGTCAGGGAGGCTAGTCCTGAACTGGCACACCCCAACAAATTTGCCTGGTTGGCAGATGAAGGGGTTGCCATTTCAGAGCTAGCAGTACTGCAGCAAGATACTGCCTCTGACCGCCAGGGGGGTGTCTGCTCCAGTAAGGAGGGAAGGAGGAGAGCAGAGCAAGCTAGACATGCACTGGTAGTGGGGACTCAATTATTGGGGGACAGACAGGGTGATCTGTCACAAAGACCGGGAGCGCCGAACAGTGTGTTGTCTACCTGGCGCTCGAGTTCGGCACATCACTGGTTGAAAAGTTGCTGGGTGGGCCTGGGGAAGACCCAGCGGTCATGGTACACATCGGCACCAATGACAAAGTAAGAGGTAGGTGGTGTGTCATAAATGATTTCAGGGACTTAGGCTACAAGCTGAAGACAAGGACCTCCAAGGTAATATTTTCTGAAATATTTCCTGTACCACGAGCCACACCAGATAGGCAGCAGGAGATCAGGGAGGTAAACAAGTGGCTCAGAAGCTGTTGTAGGAAGGAAGAGTTTGGGTTCATGGAGAACAGGGCCAACTTCTCTGTCGGATACCAGCACTACCGTAGGGACAGGCTGCACTTCAATGGGGAGGGTGCAGCTTTGCTTGGGGAGAAGATGGCTAGAAGGGTGGAGGAGTGTATAAACTAAAGACTGGGGGGGACCTACAACATAGAAGGGGAAGATAGTGTAGAGAGATGGGACTTATTATATATATATGTACATGGGACTTATTATATATATATGTACATATATATGTACTTGGGGATGGAATGTAGGGAGGGGTTAGAATAGTTAATAAGGATAGGCTTCATAGGAAAAAAAAAAAAAACATACACCTTTGACTTGCATGTAGACTATTGCCAGAAGTCTGACCAATGAAACTGATGAACTGTAGTTCATACTGCCTGAGGAGAATTATGACATAGTGGGTATAACAGACACTTGGTTGGACAATAGCTGTAACTGGGCGGTCAACATACAGAGTTATAGTCTTTTCAGGAAGGATTGGCCAAAATGGAAAGGTGGAGGGGTTTGTCTTTATGTAAAATCCAGTCTGAAGGCAGCACTGTGGGAGGATATACGGGAGGGAAATGATAATGTGGAGTCATTATGGGTAGAAATATATGGTGATAAAAAGAAAAAAATTCCACCGGAAGAGACGTGGGTGATGTAAGCTCCGCGCCAGTCTCACCTATCTAAGCCCTATTCAGCGCCCTAAAGGCTCCACACGCTGTGGCTTCAGTGCTAACTGGACCTGGTCATGCCCAGGAGGCAGCGGTCACGAAATAAGAACCTTTCACAGCGTCTTTCTCAGTCCATTCCGGACTTTTTCAGAGCCTCCCCGAAACCCAATATGGCGGCGGCGGCAGCGTCCTCCCCACACCGCTCTGATATGGCGTCCGATGAGGAGGGGGAGCCGGACCTGGCGCAGATGTCCCCGGCAGATATGTTTCGCCAGATCAAACAAATGTTCCAGTCGGAGCTCAGAAAAGCTGTCTCAGACTTCGCAGCGCAACTCCAAGATCTAGGCCAGAGAGTATCCGACAATGAAAACAAACTGGACGATTTAGCGGAGGCCGCGGAGTCTGACCGTCGGGACATTGACCTACATGCGGCCAAGCTTGATGCTATCGACCTCAAACTTGAGGATCTGGAGAACCGCTCCCGCAGAGCCAACATTCGCATTCGGGGACTACCTGAGTCGGAGACTAACCTGAAATCTGCGGTTGATGCGATGTTCCAGGCCCTACTGCCACAATATGAGCCTGAGCTTCTCCGTATGGATCGTGTCCACAGAGCCCTAGGTCGCCCGAGATCTTCTGAAATGCCGAGGGACGTGGTCCTCCGCCTGCACTACCCGGAGGTGAGAGATCCCCTACTCTTCGCTGCCCGCAACTTGACAGCTCTACCTGGCGTGCCCGCTGAAGTGCGCCTCTACTCGGACTTATCCCCGTCCACGCTAGAACGGCGCAGGACATTCCGCCACATCACGCTGGCCCTGGTCCGGGAAGGGGTGAAGTATAAATGGGGATTTCCATTCTCCCTCATCTGCCAACTTAAGGGGCGCCCCTACCAGTTTCGCTCCCTGTCTGAGGCCCAAACTGCCCTCACTAAAGAGGGTATCCCCTGGACTGCCCCAGAACAGCCTCCTGCGACCGACTTACCTCGACGGGGTCCCCGACCCTCCAAGTCTTGGACCAGTGTCCCCTCAACCCAGCGTAAATCACAGCGATGCCTGGGGATGGCCCCGGATGGCTGACTCGCCGTTGCAAGTGACCCCCTCTCATCTGGCACCCTGAAGCCACCGACCCTGGAAGGGCTGGTGTGACCGGACTGATGTGTCCTTCGTTTCCTTCGATAGATGGAAGTAGGCGGAGCCGCTATATTATACGGCTTCGCTTTCCAGTTTGACTTTTTTCTGTTTGTTCGTTGTTTTGTTTGTGGTTTGATGTTGTTCGTTTTTGTTAGTCAGTGGGTCCATGTGTTCCATGGTTGTTCCGTCTCTGCGTGTTTGTCCCGTCTCCGCATTGCCTGGTCTTCCGTCTTATGTGTAAGATAATTTCCCATAATGTCAGGGGATTTAATTCCCCCCACAAACGGAGGAAAGCTTTTATCGATTATAGATGTTACCGCCCTGATATAATTTGCATTCAGGAGACTCATTTCTCCCAGTCCTCCTGCCCTAGCTTCCTCCACCCCCAGTACTCCCGGTTATATGTCTCTTCTTTTGTTTCCAAAAGCAGGGGAGTAATGATTTGTTTGAAAAATACGTTGCCATTCGAGGTGACCCGCGTTCATACAGATTCCGAAGGCAGGTATGTCTTGCTGTTGGGCACCCTGTACGGTAAGCAGTTCTGTCTACTTAACTCTTATGCTCCTAACTCTTCTCCTATTTCATTCTTTCTTTCTCTCTGCTCTTTACTCCTATCATACTCTTATGATGTTCTGGTGTGGGCGGGCGATTTTAATTTTGTCTATGATGGCGTCCTGGATAGGTCCTCTCCTAGTCCCTTAGGTCGATCTAGAGCATTGCAGAAAAGGTTGGTCTCGGCCTTCCACTCACTTCAACTCGCGGATGCCTGGAGGGAACACAATGGTCAGTCGAGGGGGTATTCTTACTATTCATCCTCCCAGAAAAATTACACTCGCATAGACTGGCTACTTCTCAACACCTCTACTTTACCATGCCTCCTGTACGCGAGACACATTGCCTCTCCCTGGTCTGACCATGAGATGGTATGTGTAGAGCTGGATCTCATAGGTGGTCCTACCACACCTTTTACCTGGAGACTTAACGAGTCTATGCTGACTAACCAGACAGTTAAACGTTCTCTTACAGCTGATCTCACATCCTACTTCTCCACCAATGCTACTCCGAATTCAAACCCGATCCGGGTATGGTCTGCCCACAAAGCCTTCATCAGGGGACGGCTCATATCGTTAGCTTCATACATGAAAAGAGGTCGCTCCCACCTTCAACATATGCTACACAATAAACTTTCTCGACTCACCCTGGCTCACCAGCGCGCCCCCTCCCTTTATCTCCATAATGCTATCCGGGATACCAGGTTGCGCCTGGATGCTGTCCTGTCCACCGGAGTGGAAAAAGCGCTTAGGTGGACTAAGGCCACATACTACCGCTATGCCAATAAGCCGGATAGGTTGCTTGCCAATATGCTCCGCACCAAACAACGGCTTAACTATGTTCACACCATTCAGCTGCACCCTGGTTCCCGGTCCTCCCACCCCGATAAGATTTACCAGACTTTTCACTCTTACTACTCTAAACTTTATTCTATCCCTGACCAGTCGCCTACTTTCACCCCCAGTCTGAACTCTTTTCTTGATTCTACCTCCCTCCCCTCTCTCACTGACCCCGAAAGGGATCTCCTTAATTCTCCAATTTCATACGAAGATGTGTCAGATACAATCGCGTCCCTGAAATTGGGAAAAGCCCCTGGCCCAGATGGCCTGTCTGCAATGTACTATAAGAAATTCTCTCCTATTCTAGTTCCCCACCTAGTTAACCTTTATAATAACCTCTTTCAGGCCCCCTCTTTACCCCCTGAATACTTGGATGCCCTTATAACGGTGATCCCCAAACCCCAGAAGGACCCGTCCCTGGTCTCAAACTACCGCCCAATCTCCTTAATTAACCTGGATACGAAGATATTAACGTCTATCCTGGCACGCAGACTGAACACTATACTGCCCCGTGTTATTCACGCTGACCAGGTGGGCTTTATACCGGGGAGACAAGCGGCGGACAATATTAGAAGGGTGCTGGGGGTGGTGCACTGGGCTTCCTCCACTTCTACTCCTGTTATGCTACTGGCCTTAGACATAGAAAAGGCCTTCGACTCAGTTCTCTGGCCATACCTTTGGGGGGTCCTCTCTAAAATGGGGTTCACTGGGCCGTTTGTACACCTCCTACACCTGCTGTACTCTAATCCTACGGCTTTTCTCAAACTCCCTACCTCCTCCCCTTACCCGATTTTTATTAAGAGGGGCACTCGCCAGGGATGCCCGTTATCTCCTGCTCTCTTCGCCCTGGCGATGGAGCCCCTGGCGAGATCCCTAGGAGCCTCTCCCACTGTACTGGGGGTCACGATTAAGGACTCTACCCATAAACTTTGTTTGTTTGCCGATGACCTCCTTCTATCCCTGACACACCCCCTATCATCTCTACCTAACCTGTTTCGCCTACTCACAGACTTCTCGTCTTGCTCGGGTCTCCGGATTAGTCCATCTAAGTCTGAAACACTCTATATACATGTTCCCCTCCATACACAAAAGTTGATCTCCCTTAACTTTAACTTTCCTCCTCCAAAGCCTGCCCTGTCCTATCTAGGTGTTCGTATAACCTCGGCGGTTGCTTCCCTCTACGGTGCGAACTACCCGCCCCTATACAAATCTATTCGACATGATATCCGCACTTGGGACAAACCATATTTATCGTGGATCGGAAGAATAAACACGGTTAAAATGGTGATTCTGCCTAAGCTACTATACCTGTTTCGCACTCTTCCGGTTCCGGTCTCAACTGCGGATCTCAGGTCCCTTCAGTCCGATGTCTTTAAATTTGTATGGAAATCCGGGACCCCCCGCATAGCACGTAATGTAATGTATCTTCATAAGCGTTTAGGGGGTATGTCCGTCCCCAACTTTCAAAAATATTATTATGCTGCCAGACTAGGACAGATGGCCTGGTTCCTGACAGATGGCGATACCCCCATCTGGGTTCACCTCGAATCCTCCCTCATCTCTCCCCACTCCTTCTCTTCTCTAATGTGGTCTACTCAACCTGTCACTAAATACGTCCCTTACTCTGCTCTTCTCACTCTTCATTCCCTCTCCCTTTGGCGACTGGTCCGCTTTCGCTTTCACCTACAATCTTGCCCTCCTCCCCTCCTGCCTTTCCTCTGTAATCCTTTTTTCCCACCCGGTCTTGCTCATTCCTCATTCAGTTGGTGGACTTCACTATCCCTGACTACTGCCCATCAATTCCACACTCGAGGGGTTCTGATGACAAAGGAAGTGTTTGCTCTACAATTTCGCCCCCCACCCTCAGAACTCTTCCGAATGCATCAGATCTTTTCATTCCTACATTCTAATTTCCCTGCACGCACCATACCACAGTTGACTAGGTTTGAACGTCTTATGCAATATAGTCCTTCTAGACGAGGACTTCTAGCCATAATATATGGAATACTAAATTCTCCCCCACCCGACACTAAACTGTCGTTCATGACCCAATGGGAAGCTGACTTCCATATGGAACTGTCTCTGGAAGACTGGAGGGAATGTTGCGACACCTTGAGTAGAGGGAGCTGGCAGGTGTCCCTTACTGAGACGTCACTGAAAATATTACATAGGACGTATTATGTTCCCACGAGAATACATTCCATCTTCCCCTGTGCCTCTCCCTTATGCTTTAGGGGCTGCGCAGATAGGGGAACCATGCTTCATATATGGTGGACCTGTCCTCTCGTCAGAACATTCTGGACATCTGTTCTTTCTATTCTTCGCTCTGTTCTCTCTTTTCGCTGTCCCCTCCAACCTGCTTTTTGCCTCCTTAGCAGACGGCCACGCAGGATGCCCAACAGCCAATTTAGACTAGCGCAATTCATACTGCTGGCTGCGCGGATCCATATAGCAACATGCTGGAAAAGCCCAGTCCTGTCTATTGATAGAGTAATTGATAGAGTTAATAATATTCTGATCTTTGAAAAAATTAACGCGGTTCGCGCCGACATAATGGCCTCCTATGAGAAAGTCTGGTCTCCCTGGATATCATCCTCCTATTGCCCGGAGATTCGCCATACTCTGTCTCTAACGTAATCACTGACAACACCCGTTCTGTTTTATTACCCTGCTGTATATTTTTATCCACACATGTCTGACCCATGGACTTGTTTATCCCCCTATTCCCTTTTATTCATTTGATTTTACCTCTTTGTTGATTCGGGCTGCGTCCCGATACTTTTGCTTTACCTTGGTATTGCTACCTTTATGCCTATTACAATAAAATTGGTTGTTTGATACTAAAAGAAAAAAATTCTGATAGGGGTTTGCTATAAGCCACCAAACATAATGGAAGAGACAGAAGATGAATTACTGAGACAAATAAAAAAAGGCAGCAATTCAAAATGACGTGATAATAATGGGGGACTTTAACTATCCTGATTTAAACTGGGAGACTGAGACCTGTGAATCTCAAGGAAACTATAACTAAAGACATTTTTCTGTCCCAAATGGTGAAGGGTCTGACCAGAGCAGGCACCCTACTAGACTTAATATTAACAAGAGATTAGCAAACTTTTGAAAAATTTGATTTGGTCAATTCAGCGAATTTTCTGAAAAAAATTAGTTCGGTCCCAATTTATTTGCGGCGAATCTGTATTACAAATGGCTATTTCTGGCCTACAGAGAGCCTCAATAGGGGCGTAGAACCACTTTCTTTGTTCTAACATGCATAGGGAGTGTGCCGTGTTAGTGCAATAATACTGTTATTCAGTATGACACGCAGATTACAGGCATTGCTATTAGAATCACTGCGGCAGAGCGTCTGAATGTGGCAGAAGGGAGACGACATGGTGTCAAACTTAAAGAGAGTAAATAGATTTTTTCATGTAATTGTTATTTAATTCAATTTGAATTTAGTAAAATTTTTTGAGTACCCAATCTGGTAAGCATCGAGCTGGCAGTTCGCCGCAAGGTGAGCTACAACCTGTTCCAGCCCGTGCCTCTCACCACCCTTGGCCTCCACCCCCCTCCCACTGTCTTATTCATTTGTGGAATTGCAAATGTTTTATGTAATCAGTAATGGTTCATTGTGATCGCTCCGACCTGTTTCATTGGATTCTTGTGGTAATTCCACAGCTATATATATGACGTTGACGACCATAGGGCCTTAGTCCTGAAAAGATGACATCAATTTTTTTTAAATTGAAATTTAAGATTTTTAACCCCTTAACGACGCAGGAGGTATATTTACGTCCTGCGCCGGCTCCCGCGATATGAAGCTGGATCGTGCCGCGATCCCACATCATATCGCGTCGGTCCCGGCGCTCATCAATGGCCGGGACCCGCGGCTAATACCACACATCGCCAATCGCGGCAATGTGTGGTATTAACCCTTTAGAAGCGGCGGTCAAAGCTGACCGCCGCTTCTAAAGTGAAAGTGAAAGTGACCCGGCTGCTCAGTCGGGCTGTTCGGGACCGCCGCGGTGAAATTGCGGCGTCCCGAACAGCTGACAGGACACCGGGAGGGCCCCTACCTGCCTCCTCGGTGTCCGATCGGCGAATGACTGCTCCGTACCTGAGATCCATGCAGGAGCAGTCAAGCGCCGATAACACCGATCACAGGTGTGTTAATACACGCCTGTGATCTGTGTAAAAGATCAGTGTGTGCAGTGTTATAGGTCCCTATGGGACCTATAACACTGCAAAAAAAATGTAAAAAGAAAGTGTTAATAAAGGTCATTTAACCCCTTCCCTAATAAAAGTTTGAATCACCCCCCTTTCCCATAAAAAAAATAAAACAGTGTAAAAAAATAAATAAAAATAAACATATGTGGTATCGCCGCGTGCGTAAATGTCCGAAGTATAAAAATATATCATTAATTAAACCGCACGGTCAATGGCATACGCGCAAAAAAATTCCAAAGTCCAAAAAAGCGTATTTTGGTCACTTTTTATACCATTAGAAAATTAATAAAAAGTGATCAAAAAGTCCGATCAAAACAAAAATCATACCGATAAACACTTCAGATCACGGCGCAAAAAATGAGCCCTCATGCCACCCTGTACGTGGAAAAATAAAAAAGTAATAGGGGTCAGAAGGTGACATTTTTAAACGTATAAATTTTCCTGCATGTAGTTATGATTTTTTCCAGAAGTGCGACAAAATCAAACCTATATAAGTAGGGTATCATTTTAACCGTATGGACCTACAGAATAATGATAAGGGGTAATTTTTACCGAAATATGCATTGCGTAGAAACGGAAGCCCCCAAAAGTTACAAAATGGCGTTTTTTCTTCGATTTTGTCGCAAAATGATTATTTTTTTCTGTTTCGCCGTGCATTTTTGGGTAAAATGACTAATGTCACTGCAAATAAGAATTGGCGATGCAAAAAATAAGCCATAATATGGATTTTTAGGTGGAAAATTGAAAGGGTTATGATTTTTAAAAGGTAAGGAGGAAAAAACGAAAGTGCAAAAACGGAAAAACCCTGAGTCCTTAAGGGGTTAAATAGAAATTTTAAAATTGAAATTAAAGATTTTGAAAATGAAATTTAAGATTTAGAAAATTAAATTTAAGATTTTGAAATTGAAATTTAAGATTACACTCCCAAGTTTTAATGTCCTCGGCCCCGGCGTGTGGTTACAAAGGACCAAATTCAACAAGGAGTCAAATTTCCCATGGCGGCACAATGACAGAGCCTGGAAATGGCATCAGTCTGAGGAGACCATATAGTGACTGAATGACTGCTTAGAGTTTGTGGCTGCATGAGGAGACCATAAAGGGTCTGAATGGCACAGCCTGGAGGAGGCTGAAGCATGAGGAGACCATATAGTGGCTGAATGGCACAGCCTGGAGTTGGCTGAAGCATGAGGCCATATAGTGGCTGAAGGGCACAGCCTGGAGTTGGCGGCAGCATGAGTAGAACATATAGTGGCTGAATAGCACAGCCTGGAGGTGGCTGAAGCATGAGGAAACAATATAGTGGCTGAATGGCACAGCCTGGAGTTGGCTCAAGCATGACTAGACCATATAGTGGCTGAAAGGCACAGCCTGGAGGTAGTGAAGCATGAGGAGACTATATAGTGTCTGAATGGCACAGCCTGGAGGTGACTGAAACATGAGGAGACAATATAGTGGCTTAATGCCACAGCCTGGAGTTGGCTGAAGCATGAAGAGACCATATAGTGGCTGAAAGGCACAGCCTGGAGGTGGTGAAGCATGAGGAGACCATATAGTGGTCAATGGCACAGCCTGGAGGTGGCTGAAGCATGAGGAGACAATATAGTGGCTGAATGACACAGCCTGGAGTTGGCTGAAGCATGAGGAGACCATATAGTTGCTGCATGGCACAGCCTGGAGTTGGCAGAAGCATAAGGAGAATATATAGTGTCTGGATGAGACAGCCTGGAGGTGGCAGCAGCAGCAGGAGTCCTGAAAGTGACCTGGTGATAGAGTGGTGCAGTGTTTGGCAATACCCAGTGATAAAGGTGGGTGAAAAAAGGTCTGATGCGGAGGAATGTTTGTAACTGGGGAGCAGCGCCTTAAATATATTTGGAACTATCATATTTGTAAAGTGTTCGTGTGGCACCATGGTCAATCTACTCTGATGCATCAGGCATTGGTGGGTGGAAATCCTGGCTGATCCATGTCTGATTCATCTTCACAAAGGTCAGTCTCTCTACATTTTTCAGTTTTCCTTGGGGTTGCTATGGCCCCCGCCGCACTAAACACCCACTCTGATGGCACACTACTGGCCCGGCAAGACAGCTTTTCCAGGGCAATCTCTGCTAGTTGTGGCCAAAAATCTTGTTTTGGCTGCCCAGAAATCAAGCAGATCTTCAAGATGTGTTAGTGTAAAGGTATGCCACCATCTGCTGGTTCAGGTCCTGCTCCAGGTCTACCTGCTGCTGATGGGTTGCTTCACTATGCGGGTGAAGAAAGCTACTCAGCGACTGTAGACTCAGGATGCTGCTGATGTAGCTTTTACTGCTCCTGCTACCCCACCCCTCATCAGCAGCCATGGCAGTGGAAGGTGAGCGCAGATGGCCCCCGCATTCAGACCTGCGAGAGGATGGACGATGGCGCCGATAGGCATCGGCCAACTGACTACATAAAATGCCTCTGTAGTAGGTCAGTTTTTCCTTCCTCTCAGTGGGTGTAAAAATGGCCCCTATCTTGTGGCGGTAGCAAGAGTCCAATAAGGTGGAGAGCCAGAAGTCATCCAGCTGCCGAATGGTGACAATTTGGCTGTCACTACGCAAGCAAGTGAGCATGCAACGTGCCATTTGTGCATGTGACTTGGAGGGATTCCCTGCCTCCATCTCCACTGCATACTGCACGGGTGTCTGGGTCCTCTGTCTCACCATAACTCCTATAGCTCCTCTCCTGTCAGATTACTAGAAAAACTGCCCATTTGGCGAAACCTAAACTATGCTCCACTATGCCCCTCCCCCTCCTCCTCCAGTTCAGCCCAGAAAGGGCTCATGTGACATGAGAGGTAGGCGCCACATCTCCCTTGCCCTGACCAGCCATCGTTTCCAACACGTGTTGTAAGAAATGAAGCAGTGGAATTATGTCATTCATCCCGTAATCCTGGAGACTTACTAATAATGTGGCTTTCTCAAAAGGTCTTAGCAAACTGCAGGTGTCACGTATGAGCTGCCATTGGATGACATTGAAGTTACACAGGGGAGTGCCCCTATCCACTTGGATCATCAAGAAATCGGTGATGGCTTTTCTCTGTTCGTATAGTCGGTCCACCATATGGAAGGTGGGATTCCAACGTGTGGAAACGTTGCAAATCAGACTATGTTGGGGGATACGGTTCTAACGCTGCAGCTCAAGGAGGGTGTGCTTTGCGGGGTATGAGTGGCTGAAGTGCACGCAAAGTTTCCTTCCCATTGTTAGGATGTCTTACAAATGGGGGAAACACTTCAGGAACCGATTGACAACCAGATTGAAAACATGTGCCATGCAGGGCGCATGGCTCAGCCTTCCCAGTCGCAGCGCAGACAAGATGTTCTTCCCGTTGTCAGTCACCATGGTTCCCATTTCCAGTTTTCTAGGAGTAAGCCATGCTCAGATTTCTTTACAAATGACTTTTAACAGTTCCTCCCCTGTGGCAAACAATGTGATGAACAGTGTGACACCGCCGTGCCCTGCACACATGCTATGCTGAAGGGCACTGAGACTTGTCTGCGCAGTGGAGTCTGAGGACATGGTGGAAGATTAGGAGGCGGAGGCGCACACTGTCACAGGACCAATGGCCTGAGAGCGTGGAGGAGGAAGTGGCGTGACCTGTCCAAGTTGGTGTTATGGCTGTGCAGGAACCACATTCACTCAGTGAGCCGTAAAGGACATGTATTGTCCCTGACCATAGTTACAGCTCCAGACATGGGCCCTGCTTTGCACTTTAGTACACACCGACAGGCTCAAGCACTGGCCCACCTTTTGTTTCTCAAAATTGTGCAGGGCTGGTACCGCCTTCTTCGCAAAGAAATGACGGCTTGGCACTCTGCACCTTGGCTTGGCACAAGCCATCAGTTCTCTGAAAGGTGCAGAGTCCAGCACTTGAAAAGGGAGGGAATGAAGCACCAGAAACTTAGACAGTAGCACATTAAGCTTCTGTGCCATTGGATAAGTGGGCGTATACTGTTGTCTCTTGGACATGGCTTCGCCGATGGATTGTTGGCGGAATGACTCTGGAGCGACAGAAGGAGGGTATGACACACAGCTCCCTTCGACTGAGGTGGTAGAGCCTTGGCTGGCTAAAAGAGAGAGTGGCGTGACACTGCGTGATGCAGCAGGCTGGACCACTACATCAGAGCCACGGTTCTACCAGGCCACTTTATGGTGGTGCAGCATATGTTGATGCAGGGCCGTGGTGCCAACATTGGGACTTTGGCCACGCTTCACCTTCTGCCGACATATCTTGCATGTGGCTATGTGAACCTCCTCCAGATGCTTGATGAAAAACTGCCACACCGCCGAGTAGCAAATTTTCCCACCAAGAGTCCGCCTTAATTGACTGCTACTGCTGCCGTCTCCATGAACCCCTGTTCCACTACCTCCCGGGAAGGTAGGCTGCCGCGAAGCAGGTGGTCTCCCCCGGGCACATTTGGCTCCAGAATTTCCACTTCTGCCACCATGCTGACTGCTAATCATGCTACCACCTTGCTGGCTCAGCTGCTGCCTCACTGGCAAACTGCAACCCTCTTCTCCTGATGATGATGAAGCCCCTTCTGCATCCAGCTCCAAATTGTGATCGGCTTCATAATCATCAACAAGTGCCTGCACATCACTGATGTCCTCCTCAGGTTCCTCAACAGTGTCTGCTTCAGGACCCTGAACGCTGGCAACACCACCTCCCACGTCACTCATCACTACTTGCGCGCCTAGCGGAGGAAATGGCGAATGTCTTTTCCACTTCTTGGCTGGGCAGTAGCTGCTGACTGTCCTCTATTAGATCATCCTCACTGAATAGTGGAGCCTAACCTACTGCATAAGATACTTCTTTAGGGGAGGGAACAGCATAGGACAGAGGCAATGGGAGGACAAGGATTGCTCCCTCGCCATGCCAACTGAGGGTTGTGTCTGAGGAACCCACCGACAGTTGACTGAGGGTATCGATGTCACTTGTGATGAAGTGGATGACCATGTTAACCAATCGATGATGGCAGATGGGTTGCTGGTCGAGACACGACCGCTAACTGATATAGGGAGCTCAGGCCTCTCACTGCGACTCCTGCTGCCACTCGCCCCTAGTCTTCTGCGACCTCTGTCCACCGCCTGATGAATTTAGGCCTCTGCACGTCCTGGCAATTCTCTGCCTGACATACTTAGTGCATATATGAGGAGAGTACAATATGCTTCACTACGCTTAAAACAGTATTTGTCTAGAACAGCAGCAGGTGAGTACTTTTGGCCATCCTTTCACAGTACCTAGGCCCTTGACAGATTAACCGGTACAACATAATACACTACTTAGATGTAGGTACAGTGGGGATCAAAAGCTTGGGCACCCCAGGTAAAAATTTGTATTAATGTGCATAAAGAAGCCAAGGAAATATGGAAAAATCTCCAAAAGGCATCAAATTACAGATTAGACATTCTTATAATATGTCAACAAAACTTAGATTTTATTTCCATCATTTCCACTTTCAAAATAACAGAAACAATAATATGATGTCTGCAAAAGTTTGGGCACCCTGCAGAGTTAATATCTTGTACTGCCCCCTTTAGCAAGTATCACAGCTTGTAAACGCTTTTTGTAGCCAGCCAAGAGTTTTTCAATTCTTGTTTGAGGTATCTTTGCCCATTCTTCCTTACAAAAGTCTTCAAGTTCTTTGAGTTCTTTGTCACGCACTGCTCTTTTAAGGTCTATCCATAGATTTTCAATTATGTTGAGGTCAGGAGATTGTGAAGGCCATGGCAAAACCTTCAGTTTAAGCATCTTGATGTAATCCCCTGTGGATTTCGAGGTGTGTTTAGGATCATTATCCATTTGTAGAAGCCATCCTCTTTTTTTTTTTTTTTTAGTTTTTTTATTAACATTATTTTTTATTCAACGCTTACAGAAAAAAAAATACTAGCTCTTACAAATACAATACAACAAGTTACAAATACATATGCATTTATTTGGTCCTATTATAACCCACCCCATTCTCCACCCACAATGGCAGGGGGGGGGGGGAAACTCTCCTTAACTTCAGCTTTTTCACAGATGGCATCAAGTTAGCAATCAAAATTTGCTGAAATTTTATTGAATCCATTTTTCCTTCTACTCATGAGATGTTCCCTGTGCCACTGACTGCAATACAACCCCAAAGCATGATTGATCCACCCCTATGCTTAACAGTTGGACAGAGGTTCTTTTCATTAAATTCTGTTCCCCTTCTTCTCCAAACGTACCTTTGCTTATTCCGGCCAAAAAGTTTAATTTTAACCTCATCGGTCCACAGAACTTGTTTCCAAAATGCATCAGGCTTGTCTAAATGTTTATTTGCAAAGTTCAAACGCTGATTTTTGTGGACGTAGCAGAGGTTTTCTTCTGATGACTCTTCCATGAAGACCATATTTGTACAAGTATCTCTTTATAGTGGAATAGTGTACCACAACTCTAGTGTCTGCCAGATCTTTCTGGAGGGATTTTGCAGTCAAACATGAGTTTTAAATTGTTTTTCTCACAATCCTGCGAGCTGTTCTGCCTGCTATTTTTCTTGGTCTTCCAGATCTTGCTTTAACTTCCACTGTTCCTGATGACTTAATTACTTTCTGAACAGAGGAATAGCTATCAAACCCCCTCCCGTAGGCTTGCATTGAGGGGCAGGGCGTGACGTCACCCGGGGCGGGGGCGTGACGTCACACGCCACCGGCCCTGCAGTCGACCGTAATCAGACCCGGAGCAAACACGCTCCGGGGACTGATTACAAACGGGGTGCCGCATGCATGATCCCGGGTGTCCCCAGCTGTGGGACTCCCACGATCAGGCATCTTATCCCCTATCCATTGGATAGGGGATAAGATGTGTAAGCACCGGAGTACCCCTTTAATAATATAAAATGGGATAATGTCCACAACAATAGAATACTGACACCAAATGGGAGACTTTTAAGAATTTTTAAATTCTCACTTTAAGAGGAATATACCTTATGGGAATGAAAGGGTCAGGAATAAAAGAAAGAGAAAAATGTAAAAAGAGAAAATGTAAAATATGTAAAAAAAAAACAAAAATAAACTGAAAAAAGCCGCAAAAATAGAGACAGAAAGACCCATTGCCAAAGAGAGTAAAACTAACCCCAAATTTTATATTTAACTATATAAATAGAAAATATTCAAAAATGAAAGTATAGGCTCTTTAAAAAAAAGATGAGGAAGAAATTATAGATGGAGATCTGGAAAAAGCAAATATATGAAATTCTTCTCCACTGTATTCATAGAGGAAAATGAAATGCCAGGTGAAATACAGCGAGATAAGGTAAACTCCACAGTACAGGTCACCTGTCTAAGGCTGGGTTCACACTACGTTTTTCAACTACGGTTCCCGCATACGTTTTCATTAGTGAAAACGTATGGAACGGTATTGAAAACCGTATACATAGGCAAAGCATTGCAAACCGTATGCACCCTGATGCATACGGTTGCGTACGGTTTGCTTGCAATACGGTTTTTAACAGTACTCCAAACCGTGTTCAACCACGGTTTTGACTCCAGTTTTAAAACCGTATTGCAACCGCATACCTTTTTTTTAACATGGACGTCAATGGGAAACGCACATGTATACGATTCCATGGGCAAAACCGTATGCGTTTTTTCTTTGCACATGCGCATTTGCATCCTGAAGTCCCCACCAAAGACCCCTCCCATTAAAAATGGACAGAATTTTCGAAAACGTATGGTTTTTTAAAATAAAAAAACGGACAGATCAGTATGCACTTTTAAAAACAGTATACCGTTTAAAAACGCATACAATTTACTTTTTCCCATACAGTTCCATCCATTTTTTTTCCTATACGGTTTTTGATAGAAAACGTATGCGGGAACCGTAGTTGAAAAACGTAGTGTGAACCCAGCCTAACCCAGAAAGAAGTACAGTGCTGTCTACAAAAAATCTAAATAGACAAATTGCCAGGTGAAGATGGCATTCACCCCCGTGTTCTAAAGTAATTAAGTAATGAAATAGAAAGACCTCTATTCCCAAATGTGATACCTATATTTAAAAAGGGGTCAAAAGATGACACCGGGAATTATAGACCTGTTAGTTTAACCTCTGTTGTATGTAAATTGTTTGAGGGTTTTCTAAGAGATGCTATTTTGGAGTATATTGATAAAAATAATTGTATGACACCATAACAGCATGGCTTTATGAGGGATCGGTCCTGTCAAACTAACCTGATCAGCTTTTATGAGGAGGTGAGCTCCAGACTGGACCAAGGGGAATCGATGGATGTCATATATCTGGATTTTTCCAAATCATTTGATATGGTACCACATAAAAGATTGGTGCATAAAATGAGAAGGATTGGGCTGGGGGAGAATGTGTGTAAGTGGGTAAGTAACTGGCTCAGTGATAGGAAACAGAGGGTGGTTATTAATGGTACTTATTCTGAGTGACTGTTTCGAGTGGGGTACCACAAGGGTCCATCTTGGGTCCTATTATATTTAATATATTCATTAAAGGGGTACTCCGGTGAAAAACTTTTATTCAACTGGTGCCAGAAAGTTAAACAGATTTGTAAATTACTTCTATTAAAAAATCTTAATCCTCCTCCAAATCTTAGGCCTCCACCCCTTTTTAGCTGCTGAATACTACTCATTGTATATTTACCACAGGATTGAAACCCCACTCTTGTCCATAGGTGCGGGTCCTCTACCCCGTTGTATGTGTGCACAACTGCACTTGGGGTTGAGCACCTGTTATCACCTTGAGACTACGTTGTTTTGTTTTTTTGTTTAAAGTTAGTCATGTTGTACGCATCCATATACACGTTTATCAGGTGTCAGGATGTGATTGTGGTACTTGTGACCGTCTGCAGGCATCCTCCATTGTATGCATTTTTTGCTGGGGATATCGCCCTTAGCAACGGTTGACAAGTGCAGGGCCTCCACCCCTTATTAGCTGCTGAATACTACTCATTGTATATTTACCACAGGATTGAAACCCCAATCTTGTCCATAGGTGTGGGTCCTCTACCCCATTGTATGTGTGCACAACTGCACTTGGGGTTGAGCACCTGTTATCACCTTGAGACTATGTTGTTTTGTTTTTTTGAATACTACAGTGGAAATTATTTTTCGTTTTAAACACAGAGATGTCTACTGACATCATGAGCACAGTGCTCTCTGCTGACATCTCTGTCCATTTTAGGAACTGTCCAGGGTAAAAGGAAATCCCCATAGCAAACATATGCTGTTCTGGACAGTTCATAAAATGGACAGAGATGTCAGCATAGAGCACTGTGCTCGTGATGTCAGCAGACAGTTCTTTGTTTCAAAAAGAAAATAATTTCTGCTGTAGTATTCATGTCGCAGATGATACTAAACTCTGTAAAGTGGTCAACACAATAAAGGACAGGGCACTGTTAAATGTAAGGTAATGCACATGGGGAGGAAACATCCAGGCTGGGATTATGTATTAAATGTGAGCACACTTGGGACGACTGACGTGGAAAAGGACTTAGGGGTCTTAGTTAACAGTAAATTTAACTGTAGTGACCAGTGTCGGGCAGCTGCTGCCAAGGCAAATAAAATCATGGGGTGCATCAATAATTCTACCACTGTACAAATCACTAGTCAGACCACACATGGAATACTGTGTACAGTACTGGGCACCAGTGTACAAGAAAGATATAGAGGTACGTAAGAGGGTTCAAAGACAGGAAACCAGGGTAATTTGGGGAATGGGAGGACTACAGTACCCAGAAAGATTATCAGAATTAGGGTTATTTAGTTTAGAAAAAAAGAAGGCTTATGGACGACCTAATAACTATGTATAAATATATCAGGGGGCAGTACAGAGATTTCTCCCAATATCTATTTATACCCTGGACTGTATCTATAACAAGGGGACATCCTCTATGACTTGAGGAAAGAAGGTTTCTACACCAGCACATACGGGGGTTATTTACTGTAAGAGCAGTGAGACTGTGGAATTCTCTGCCAGAGAAGGTGGTAAGGGTGAACTCTGTAAAAGAGTTCAAAAGGGGTCTGGATGATTTTTTTTGGGAGAGTAATAACATAGGGACAGAACATAGATCCAGGGATTTATTCTGATGCCATATTTGGAGTTGGGAAGGAATTTTTACCTCTAGTATGAGTTTTTTTTTGCCTTGCTCTGGATCAACTCAGCAGGGACTCATTAGGGAGATAGGTTGAATTTGATGGACACTGGTCTTTTTTCAACCTTATGAACTCTGTTACTATGTTACTATGAAAGCAAACCTGTCTCGACTTTCAAGTTGTCTGATCCACAAGTCATCTAAGTCATCAAGTTGGACCCTGATGGTGTAATGTCTTGTTATTAGTTTTTTGCATTTTTCCATTTTAGGCCCTGTTCAGACCTCGTTTTTCATGCATTTTCTGTTCCCATGCTTTCCTTTCCAGGCTTGAAAGAGTTGTTTTTCTTCCAATTGCAAGACGGGTGTGCCTATATAACTGTAGCTCAGTCTGTAATCTAGTTGCTGGTCATTTAGGCTTGGTTCAGACTACGGAATCTCCAGGCAGAAAATTTCCGCCCGGAGATTCCGAGTTCCGCCTGCGCCGACTTAATAAGTCGGCGCTAGGACCGCGCGGACACTGCAAACTCCCATAAACTGCAATGTGTTCCGTGAGGAATTCCGCCTGAAGAAAGAGCACCGCCTTTCTTCAGGTGGAAATTTCTAAGCGGATTTACTAAGCGGATTTTCCGCTTCACAAATTCCAAAGTGTGAATTTGTGAACGGAAAACCATTCACTACACTAGATATTTTAGCAAGCGGAATTTCTGACGGAAATTTTATGACTGAATTTTTGTCGGAAATTCCGTAGTCTGAACCTAGCCTTGGTGCAATACACTTTGTCTGCTTGTGCAATAATGCTGCTATGATGTCTGTGCATTATACTTTTATGTCTGCTTAAGCATTTAACTTGTATTTATCTTGTGATATTTTTAGCCATGGTTAATTAGTCTTTTATTGTAGATTATATTCTGTGTTACATTAATCGGTTTTACGATTAGTATGTCCGTTCTGCTAAGTCGCTGTTCTCACTGTGAGTCTTTTTGTATCCGTTTTCTGAGTTTTTGTAACAAGACATCCCTGTGACCATTTAACCCCTTAAGGACTCATGACGTACTGCTATGTCATGAGTCCGCTCCTGATCTATAACGCGGGGCCACGGCGTGGCCCCGCGTCATAGCGGGTCGGGCCCGGCCTCTAACAACAGCCGGGACCCGTACTGCTATGTCATGAGTCCGCTCCTGATCTATAACGCGGGGCCACGGCGTGGCCCCGCGTCATAGCGGGTCGGGCCCGGCCTCTAACAACAGCCGGGACCCGTGGCTACTAGTGCGCGGCACTTATCGCAGTGCGGAGCACTATTAACCCTTCAGAAGCGGCGATCAAAGTTGATCGCCGCATCTGAAAACAAAAGTAAACCATTCCCGGCAGCTCAGTTGGGCTGATCGGGACATCGCGATAAAATAGTGATGTTTCGATCAGCTGGGACGCAAGCGGAGATCTCCTTACCTCTCTCCGCAGTGTCCGATCGTCGATTGATTGCTCCAAGCCTGAGCTACAGGCTTGAGCAATCGACCACCTATCTGACTGATCCCTGCAAAGCTATGGCTTTGCAGGGATCAGCATAGGAGATCAGTGTGTGCAGTGTTATAGGTCCCTATGGGAGCTATAACACTGCAAAAAAAAAAGGGAAAAAAAAAGTTAACAAAGGTCATTTAACCCCTTCCCTATTAAAAGTTTGAATCACCCCCCTTTTCCCATAAAAAAACTGTGTAAATAAAAATAAACATATGTGGTAACGCCATGTGCGAAAATGTCCGAACTATAAAAATATATCATTAATTAAATCGCATGGTCAATGGCGTTTGCGCAAAAAAATTCCAAAATCCAAAATAGTGTATTTTTGGTCAGTTTTTATATCATGAAAAAATGAATAAAAAGCGATCAAAAAGTCCAATCAATACAAAAATGGTACCGATAAAAACTTAAGAACACGGCGCAAACAATGAGTCCTCATACCGGCCTCATATGAGTCCTCATAATATCCAACCTACATAAGCAGGGTGTCATTTTAACTGTATGGACCTACAGAATAAAGAGAAGGTGTTATTTTTACCGAAAAATGTACTGCGTAGAAACAGAAGCTCCCAAAAGTTACAAAATGAAATTTTTCCTCCCATTTTGTTGCACAATGATTTTTTTTCCCGTTTCGCCGTGGATTTTTTGGTAAAATGACTAATGTCACTGCAAAGTAGAATTGGTGGCACAAAAAATAAGCCATAATATGGATTTTTAGGTGCAAAATTGAAAGCGTTATGATTTTTGGAAGGTGATGAGGAAAAAATGAAAATGCAAAAACGGAAAAACGCTGAGTCCTTAAAGGGGTACTCCACCCCTAGACATCTTATCCCCTATCCAAAGGATGGGGGATAAGATGTCAGATCAACGCGGTCCCGCTGCTGGGGAGCCCTGGGATCGCCGCTGCGGCACCGTGCTCCCAGTACAGCACAGATCGAGTTCGCTCTGCACGTAATGACGGGCAGTACAGGGGCCGGAGCATCGTTACGTCACAGCGCTGCCCCTCGTGACGTCACGGCCCGCCCCTTTCAATACAAGTCTATGGGAGGGGGCGTGGCGGTCGTCACGCCCCCTCCCATAGACTTGCATTAAGGGGACGGGCCGTAATGTCACGCTGCTCCGTCCCCCGTATCGCCTGTCATTACGCACAGAACGAACTCGCTCTGTGCTGTAATGAGAGCGGGGTGCCGCAGCGGGGATCCCAGGGCTCCCCATCAGCGGGACCGCGGTGATCTGACATCTTATCCCCTATCCTTTGGATAGGGGATAAGATGTCTAGGGGTGGAGTACCCCTTTAAGGGGTTAATGGGACTCTGGGGAATTGAGATTTAGTACAAGATATCTCTGTGCTACATGGTGGACTCTGGGAGATTGAGTTCTAGTATCAAGACATTCCCGTGTTTTCTGGTCATTTTCTGGGGATTGAGTTTGTATTCCTGTTTGTTCCTGGAGTCCTTGCAATCCATTTCCCAGTCTTGTATTCTGGACCTAATCTGTTTGTTAGTTATCTGTGTCCAGTGTGAAAAGTGTTCTATATTTATATCCTGTTTGGTTGATCTGATCATTGTCCTTTGTACTTATATCTGGTTTATGAACTGTTTGTTAATTCACAAAATTCTGCCCTTTTAGTATTTGTATCTTGTCTGGTATATCTGGTTGTCTGATAGTTCTTCTGTTTCTGGTCTGTGACGACTATGTATATATTTGTTTTTACGCCACTGCACTGTAGCGCAGGGAGGGACCAGCTCCAAGTTGTCGATCCATTGTTTAGGATGGATTGGCAAGTAGGCAGGGATAGTGTTTTTAGGGTCAATTTAGGGCTCACTCTCCCTGTTCCCCCGGTCAGTTCTGGCAGATGGCTTCTGCCTGTCCCACCATCCTTAACTGATAGACTTCTCCTAGTACCAAATAAGGGAGAGATCTATTTATTAAAGTTGTTATGGTGTGGACAAGAGCCCTGCGTGGACTTTTCTTCCTGCTCCTGCTGATTTTTTGACCATTCCACCCACACAAGCAAGGTGTGTGTTCAATCTCTGCCCACTTGTCCAATCCCATCCCCTCCCGCTAATATATGTGACCAATCTTGCCCACTCCCACTAAAATGCTCCTCCCCTGATCCCCTTGAGCCATTTTAATCTCCCCGTGTCATTTTAGCACCCCCCTCGTTCCCCTCCTTCTTCCTCCTCCCTCAAATTTCCTTGCTGTTTCTTACTTGTCCTGTGTCCTCCGGTGGGCTCCCGCAGGTTAAAGTGCAGGGTCACTGTGGGTCCTTTGTTCACTATGTTGCACCGATGAGTGTCGCCGCTGACATCATGCAGGAGGAATTCACTGGTCGGTGCAGCACAGAGGACGTCGGAGGAGCCCACCGGAGGATACAGGAGAGGTAAGAAACAACAAGGGGTTCCGTGGGAGGAGGGAGGGGGAAGAGGAGATGAGGGGAAAAGGGAGTTGGGGGGATTAAAATGTCAGTGCTGGAAGCCACTTTAAATCTGTGGTGGGCCTAAATGCACAGCCTATCAAAGAGACTGGGTCTGTGGTGCGGGACTGTGTTGGATTTGCAGAACCCGCAGGCATTGTGCCTGAACACCCCACATCTGCCCAAAGCAGCATCATTCCCGCACACGCCCCCATGTTTTTCAATGGGTCCCAATCCCTATGCAAGAGTAACTATCACTTTCATAAAGGAGAGCTGTGCTAACATCTTGGTGCTAGATACCACAGAACAGCATAGAGGCCCTGTGGAGTTCATGGCTAAATGGGTCAGAGCTGATTTGGAGACAAGGGTGAGCTACACAATGTTAGGCAATTGGTTTTAATGTTTAAGAGAATTTTAGTAACGGTTGTGTCATCTGTGTGACATGGGCCGTATCGGGGAGCGGAGTCTAAGGTGCCTCTGGTCTTCACCAGAGCCCACCGCAAGGTAGGAAGGGCTTGCTGTGGCAGGCAACACCCAGGTCACTACCCCCGATATGACTTGACCACACAGGTAAGTGGTTAAGATGAGGTACAGAAGGATGAGACAGAGGCGTAATCGGACTTAGCAGAACGTCAAGGCAGGCGGCAAAGGTGCGTAGTCAAATAACATAGTGTAAGGGTCAAAATACACAGACAAGTTAAACAGACAATAGGGAATGCTTAATCTCAGGCTAGGGGCACTGAAGATCCGGTAGGGAGGAAATGGCGGAGCTGCCTTATATAATTTTGGCAGAAGGACCAGGCACCAATCAGTGGTGCACTGGCCCTTTAAATTTCCTGAAGTTGGCACATGTGCGCTGGGAGGCAGAGTCCAGAGCGGAGGCAGGTGAGAAGCGGGTCACGATTTGCATGTGGGCGCATCCCGCAAAGCGAATTGTGGCCCGGACGCGAGAGCGGGGAGGTGAGTGCTCACAGTCAGAGCGCCAGACTGGAGCGCCTACCTTAATAGTACCCCCACCCTTTTGGTCTCCCCCTTTTTTGGAAGACAATCATTTTTTAATGAGGTCACGGTCTAAGATGTTGTCCTGCAGCTCCCAAGACCTTTCCTCCGGCCCAAATCCTTCCCAATCCACAAGGAAAATTTTTTTTTCCCCTGATTAACTTGGAGTCCAAAATTTTCTTGATGATATAAACATCAGAGGTACCTGAGATGGGAGTAGGAGAAATATCTTTTTTAGAAAAGCGGTTATGGATAACAGGTTTCAAGAGGGAGACATGAAAAGAATTCGGATTCCAGAGAGAAGATTATATATGTGTCACGATTCGGCTGGCTGGAGGTGGATCCTCTGTGCCAGAGAGGGATTGGCGTGGACCGTGTTGGTGGACCGGTTCTAAGTTGCTACTGGTATTCACCAGAGCCCGCCGCAAAGCGGGATGGTCTTGCAGCGGCGGTAGCAACCAGGTCGTATCCACCAGCAACGGCTCAACCTCTCTGACTGCTGAAGATAAGCGCGGTACAAGGGAGTAGACAAGAGCAAGGTCGGACGTAGAAGAAGGTCAGGGCAGGCAGCAAGGATCGTAGTCAGGGGCAACGGCAGGAGGTCTGGAACACAGGCTAGGAACACACAAGGAAACGCTTTCACTGGCACAATGGCAACAAGATCTGGCGAGGGAGTGCAGGGGAAGTGAGGTATAAGTAGGGAGTGCACAGGTGAACACACTGATTAGGCCTGCTGCGCCAATCAGTGGCGCAGTGGCCCTTTAAATTGCAGAGACCCGGCGCGCGCGCCCTCAGGAGCGGGGCCGCGCGCGCCGGGACAAGACAGACAGGGAACGGGTCAGGTACGGGAGCCGGGATGCGCATCGCGAGCGGGCGCCTCCTGCGTCGCGAATCGCATCCCGGCTGGGAGTGATATTGCAGCGCACCCGGTCAGCAGGTCTGACCAGGGCGCTGCGAATGAGAGGATGCTGCGAGCACTCCGGCGAGGAGCGGGGACCCGGAGCGCTCGGCGTAACAGTACCCCCCCCCCCCCCCCCCCTTGGGTCTCCCCCTCTTCTTGGAGCCTGAGAACCTGAGGATAAGACTTTTGGGGCCACAGTTCTCCCAATCCACCAAAAAAAATCTTTTACCTCTGACAATCTTGGAGGCCAGAATCTCCTTCACAGAGAAGACGTCAGACGAACCGGAAACAGGAGTGGGAGAGACAACTTTGGGAGAGAAGCGGTTAAGGATGAGTGGTTTAAGGAGAGAGACATGGAAGGCATTGGGAATACGGAGAGAAGGAGGAAGAAGGAGTTTGTAAGAGACAGGGTTAATCTGGCACAAGATTTTGAAAGGACCAAGATAGCATGGTCCCAGTTTGTAACTGGGGACACGAAAGCGGACATACTTAGCGGAGAGCCATACCTTGTCTCCGGGAGCAAAAATGGGGGGAGTTCTTCTTTTTTTATCAGCAAATCTTTTCATCCGGGATGAAGCCTGTAAAAGAGAATTTTGGGTTTCTTTCCATATGGTGGAAAGATCACGAGTCACCTCATCCACAGCGGGCAAACCAGAGGGCAAGGGAGTAGGGAGGGGAGGAAGAGGGTGACGGCCGTACACCACGAAAAATGGGGATTTAGCAGAAGATTCGGAGACTCTGAAGTTGTATGAGAATTCGGCCCATGGTAGAAGATCTGCCCAATCATCCTGGCGGGAGGAAACAAAATGCCGTAAATAGTCACCCAGGACCTGATTAATTCTTTCTACTTGCCCATTGGATCGGGGATGATAATAAGAAGAGAAGTTTAATTTGATCTTGAGCTGTTTACAGAGGGCCCTCCAGAATTTAGACACGAATTGGACGCCTCTATCCGAGACGATATGCGTGGGCAAACCGTGAAGGCGAAAAATGTGTACAAAAAATTGCTTTGCCAACTGAGGCGCTGAAGGAAGACCAGGAAGAGGAATAAAATGTGCCATCTTGGAAAATCGATCAACGACCACCCAAACAACTGTGTTGCCACGGGATGAGGGCAAGTCCGTAATAAAGTCCATACCAATCTGTGACCAAGGCTGTTCAGGAACAGGCAGAGGATGAAGGAGACCAGCAGGCTTCTGGCGAGGAGTCTTATCCCGGGCACAGACAGTACAGGCCCGCACGAAATCAACAACATCAGTCTCCAGAGTCGGCCACCAATAAAATCGAGAGGTGAGTTGCAAGGATTTTTTGATGCCCGCATGGCCTGCGAGGTGGGAGGAGTGTCCCCATTTGAGAATCCCGAGACGCTGGCGTGGAGAAACGAAGGTCTTCCCTGGAGGAGTTTGCCTGATGGAAGCTGGGGAAGTGGAGATCAGACAGTCCGGAGGAATGATGTGCTGCGGAGAGACCTCTACTTCAGAGACATCAGAAGAACGAGAGAGGGCATCGGCCCTAATGTTCTTGTCAGCAGGGCGAAAATGGATTTCAAAGTTAAAACGGGCAAAGAACAACGACCACCTAGCCTGGCGAGGGTTCAGTCGTTGGGCAGACTGGAGATAGGAGAGATTCTTGTGATCAGTGTATATAACTGGATATTTTGATCCCTCCAGCAGGTGCCTCCATTCCTCAAGCGCCAATTTAATGGCCAGTAGTTTTCGATCACCAATGGAGTAGTTTTTCTCCGCCGGAGAGAAGGTCCTAGAAAAAAAACCACAAGTAACAGCATGCCCGGAAGAATATTTTTGTAGAAGGACAGCTCCATCTCCCACAGAGGAGGCATCTACCTCCAATAGAAAGGGTTTAGATGGGTCAGGTCTAGAGAGCACAGGAGCAGAAGAAAAGGCAGACTTGAGATGTTTAAATGCGTCTTCCGCTTGGGGGGTCCAGGACTTAGGATTGGCATTTTTCTTGGTTAAAGCCACGATAGGGGCCACAATAGTGGAGAAGTGTGGAATGAATTGTCTGTAATAATTGGCGAACCCCAAAAAACGTTGGATAGCACGGAGTCCGGAGGGGCGTGGCCAATCTAACACGGCAGATAGTTTATCTGGGTCCATTTGTAGTCCCTGGCCAGAGACCAAGTATCCTAGGAAAGGAAGAGATTGACATTCAAAGAGACATTTCTCCATTTTGGCATAAAGTTGATTGTCCCGAAGTCTCTGAAGAGCCATGCGGACATGCAGGCGGTGTTCCTCTAAGTTGGCAGAAAAAATCAGAATATCGTCCAGATAAACCACAACACAGGTATATAGGAGATCACTAAAAATTTCATTAACAAAGTCTTGGAAGACGGCAGGGGCGTTGCACAGGCCAAAGGGCATGACCAGATACTCAAAGTGTCCATCTCTGGTGTTAAATGCAGTCTTCCATTCGTCCCCCTCCCTGATGCGGATGAGATTATAAGCACCTCTTAAGTCCAGTTTGGTAAAGATGTGGGCGCCTTGTAGGCGATCAAAGAGTTCCGAGATAAGAGGTAAGGGGTAGCGTTTTTTTACCGTGATTTTATTAAGTCCGCGGTAATCAATGCAAGGGCGTAGGGAGCCATCTTTTTTGGACACGAAAAAAAATCCAGCTCCGGCAGGAGAGGAGGACTTGCGGATAAACCCCTTTTTTAAATTCTCCTGGATGTACTCCGACATGGCTTGAGTCTCTGGAGCAGACAGAGGATAGATTCTGCCCCGGGGTGGAGTAGTACCCGGGAGGAGATCAATAGGACAGTCATAAGGCCTGTGAGAAGGTAAAGTCTCTGCTTGCTTTTTGCAAAAAACATCAGCATAGTCCAGATAAGCCTTAGGAAGACCAGATACCGGGGGAACCACAGGGTCACGACTGTGAGTACTGGGAACCGGTTTAAGACAGTCCTTGTGACAAGAAGTACCCCAGTTCTTGATTTCTCCTGTGGACCAATCAAGGGTTGGGGAATGGCGTTGAAGCCACGGCAATCCAAGAAGAATTTCTGAAGTGCAGTTGGAGAGGACCAAAAATTCAATTTCTTCGTGATGGGGTCCGATGCACATGAGGAGAGGTTCCGTGCGGTAACGCACGGTACAGTCCAATCTTTCATTGTTAACAGAATTGATGTAGAGGGGTCTGGCGAGACTGGTCACCGGGATGTTGAACCTGTTGATGAGAGAGGCCAAATTAAAATTTCCTGCAGATCCGGAATCCAAGAAGGCCATAGCAGAGAAGGAGAAGGTAGAAGAAGATATCCGCACAGGCACAGTAAGGCGTGGAGAAGCAGAGTTCACATCAAGAACTGTCTCACCTTTGTGCGGAGTCAGCGTACGTCTTTCCGGGCGGGGAGGACGGATAGGACAATCCTTCAAGAAATGTTCGGTACCGGCACAGTACAGGCAAAGATTCTCCATGCGGCGTCGTGTCCTCTCTTGAGGTGTCAAGCGAGACCGGTCAACTTTCTTAGCCTCCACGGCGGGATGCACAGGAATGGATTGCAGAGAACCAGAGGAGAGAGGAGCCGGGGAGAGAAACCGCCTCGTGCGAACAAAGTCCATATCCTGGCGGAGCTCCTGACGCCTTTCGGAAAAACGCATGTCAATGCGGGTGGCAAGATGAATAAGTTCATGCAGGTTAGCAGGAATTTCTCGTGCGGCCAGCACATCTTTAATGTTACTGGATAGGCCTTTTTTAAAGGTCGCGCAGAGGGCCTCGTTATTCCAGGATAATTCGGAGGCAAGAGTACGGAATTGGATGGCGTACTCGCCAACAGAAGAATTACCCTGGACCAGATTCAGCAGGGCAGTCTCAGCAGAAGAGGTTCGGGCAGGTTCCTCAAAGACACTTCGAATCTCCGTGAAGAAGGAGTGTACAGAGGCAGTGACAGGGTCATTGCGGTCCCAGAGCGGTGTGGCCCATGACAGAGCTTTCCCAGACAGAAGGCTGACTGCGAAAGCCATCTTAGACCTTTCAGTAGGAAACTGGTCCGACATCATCTCCAAGTGCAGGGAACATTGCGAAAGAAAGCCACGGCAAAACTTAGAGTCCCAATCAAATTTATCCGGCAAGGATAATCGAAGGCTGGAAGCGGCCACTCGCTGCGGAGGAGGTGCAGGAGCTGGCGGAGGAGAATATTGCTGGAGCTGTGGTAATAGCTGCTGTAGCATCACGGTCAGTTGAGACAGCTGGTGGCCTTGTTGCGCTATCTGTTGCGACTGCTGGGCGACCACCGTGGTGAGGTCGGCGACAACTGGCAGTGGGACTTCAGCGGGATCCATGGCCGGATCTACTGTCACGATTCGGCTGGCTGGAGGTGGATCCTCTGTGCCAGAGAGGGATTGGCGTGGACCGTGTTGGTGGACCGGTTCTAAGTTGCTACTGGTATTCACCAGAGCCCGCCGCAAAGCGGGATGGTCTTGCAGCGGCGGTAGCAACCAGGTCGTATCCACCAGCAACGGCTCAACCTCTCTGACTGCTGAAGATAAGCGCGGTACAAGCGAGTAGACAAGAGCAAGGTCGGACGTAGCAGAAGGTCAGGGCAGGCAGCAAGGATCGTAGTCAGGGGCAACGGCAGGAGGTCTGGAACACAGGCTAGGAACACACAAGGAAACGCTTTCACTGGCACAATGGCAACAAGATCCGGCGAGGGAGTGCAGGGGAAGTGAGGTATAAGTAGGGAGTGCACAGGTGAACACACTGATTAGGCCTGCTGCGCCAATCAGTGGCGCAGTGGCCCTTTAAATTGCAGAGACCCGGCGCGCGCACCCTAAGGAGCGGGGCCGCATGCGCCAGGACAAGACAGACGGGGAACGGGTCAGGTACGGGAGCCGGGATACGCATCGCGAGCGGGCGCCTCCTGCGTCGCGAATCGCATCCCGGCTGGGAGTGATATTGCAGCGCACCCGGTCAGCAGGTCTGACCGGGGCGCTGCGAATGAGAGGATGCTGCGAGCGCTCCGGGGAGGAGCGGGGACCCGGAGCGCTCGGCGTAACAATATGGAGAGGATAGGCCACAGGATTTAAACGTTTCTTGATCTTATAAGGACCCAAATAGCGAGGGCCCAGTTTATAACAGGGTATCTTAAAGCGGATATATTTGGATGACAACCAGACTCTGTCTCCAGGAGAGAATTCGGGAGGAGAATGCCTTTTCTTGTCTGCGTGAGACTTCATACGAGACTTGGCACATAACAGAGAGTGATGAGTCTTCTGCCAGATGGTGGAGAAATTCCGCACTTTTTCATCAACCATGGGAACTCCGGAGGAAGAAGACAGGGGAAGAGGAGGACGAGGATGAAGGCCATAGACCACAAAGAGAGGTAAAGTTCCAGTGGATTCAGAATCCCCATGATTGTACGAAAACTCTGCCCAGGGAAGTAAATCGGCCCAGTCGTCTTGACGAGCAGAAATGAAATGGCGAAGATAGTCTCCCAAGACCTGGTTCACCCTTTCAACCTGTCCATTGGATTGTGGGTACTAAGCTGAGGACAAATCCAACTTAACTTGGAGACGAGAGCAGAGGGCCCGCCAGAACTTAGAGACAAACTGATACAATATGAGATGGCAATCCATGTAAGCGGAAGATATGGCAAAGAAAAAGCTTAGCAAGCTGTGGTGCAGATAATAATTCAGGTAGAGGCACAAAATGAGTCATTTTAGAGAATCGGTCTACGATAACCCAGATGACCGTATTGCCGCCAGAAGAGGGAAGGTCTGTAATAAAGTCCCTAGCAATATCGGTCAAGGGAAGCTCTGGAACTGGCAAAGGCTTGTCCTGGGCACAGACCGAACAGGAACGGACAAAATCAACGACATCCTGTTTTAAATTAGGACACTAATACTGTCTGGAGACGAGCTGCAAGGACTTACAAATTCCGGAATGACCCCAGAAGAGAAGAATGACCCCACTTCAAAACTCGGTATATTAAACAGTGTGATGCGTAAGTCTTCCCAGGTAGCAGGTGCAGAAGACTTGCTGGTGCTGCAGAGATGAGACGTTCAGGAGGAATAATATGTTGAGGGTGGGATTCCTGGTCTTGAACATCTAAGGATCTAGATCAGTGGTTCTCAAACTTTTTGGTGACTGTACCCCCCAAGCCTGAAAGTATGTCCGCGGGTACCCCCTTGCGTGGAACTTGCGTGCGAGGGGTACCCGCGGACAAAAAGGCTTGCTCTTACCTTTATACTAATGCATCCCCCCTCCATATTAATCCCCCTGTGCCACTATCCCCCCTCTCCATCTTAATCCCCCTGTGCCACTATTCCCCTCTCCATCTTAATCCTCCTTTGCTATTATTCCCCCCTCCATCTTAATCCCCTTGTGCCATTATTATCCAATATGAAAAAAGGGGATCAGAGAGAGGGGGGAATAATGGCACAGGGGGATTAAGATGGAGAGGCAATAATAGCACAAGGGGATAAAGATGGCGGGGGAATAATAGCACAAGGGGATAAAGATGGAGGGAGAATAATAACACAAGGGGATTAAGATGGAGGGGGAATAATAACACAATGTGATTAAGATGGAAAAGGAATAATAACACAAGGGGATTAAGATGGAGGGGGGGATAATTAACCCCCCCTCCATTTTAATCTCTTGTGCCATTATTCTTCCCCCCCCCCCCCTCTGATCCTCTAGCACCATTCCCCCTTCCTCTGATCCCCTTTTGCCATATTGTATAATAATGGCACAAAGGGATTAAGATAGGGGGGGGAATGGGGATCAGAGGGAGGGGGGAATAATGGCACGAGGGGAATAAGATGGAGGGGGGGAATGGCAAAAAGGGATTAAGATGGAGGGGAATAATGGCACAAGGGAATTAAGATGGAGGGGGGATAATCAACACCCCCACTCCATATTAATCCCCTTTTGCCATTTCCCCCCTCCAACTTAATCCCCTTGTGCCATTATTATCCGATTTGGAAAAAGGGGATCAGAGGAAGGGGGAATGGCGTAGGGGGATTAAGATGGAGGGGAAGGGGGATAATGGCGGAGGGGGAGAATGAGGGGAGATGGGGAGTAATAAAGCACAGGGCATTACATTTTAATGCCTTGTGCTTTATAACCCCACATCCCCCCTCCGCCATTATCCCTCTCCCCCTCCATCTTAATGCCTTTTGCTTTATTTTCCCCTCATCCCCCCTCAGCCATTATCCCTCTCCCCCTCCATTTAATCATGAAATGGAGGGGGAGAGGGATAATGGTAGAGGGGGGATGAGAGTAATAAAGCAAAAGGCATTAAGATGGAGGGGGAGAGAGATAATGGCGGAGGAGGGATGCCCTGTGCTTTATTACTCCTCATCCCTCTCCCCCTTCATCTTAATGCCTTGTGCTCCGTCCAATACACCCCCCCATCCGTCCAATACACCCCACCCTCCATCCAATACATCCCCCCTCTGGCCCACACAGTTATTAACTTTTTAATTCTTTTTACCTGGCCTCCGGTGGGACTCCGTTTGTTGCTACTTGATGCAGCGCATCCCGTTCGGCGGGGCCGCACTGACGTGTGACGTTCTCCTGCGCTGTGCGGCAACTCCGTGCAATGTCAGGGGAGGTCACACGTCTCCCCGGCAACCAGGCAGCTCACTTACAGTAGCTGCAGCTGCAGCTCGGGCCACGCTACTGTGCAGTGAGCTGCCGCGGCTATGCGCTGTCAAATACTGGCCAATGCATGGCTGGTATTTGACAGCGCTTTCGCGTACCCCCGCTCAACCAGTGGCGTACTCCTAGGGGTACGCGTACCACGGGTTGAGAACCCAAGATCTAGATAGAGCGTCAGCTCGTAAATTCTTCTCCGCAGGACGGAAGTGAATGAAGAAGTCAAACCCGGAGAAGAACAGAGATCAACGAGCCTGCCGAGGGTTGAGACGATGGTCAGTCTGAAGATAGAGCACGTTCTTGTGATCAGAATATATAGTAACCTGATGTACAGAACCCTCCAAGAGGTGAAATCATTCTTCCAAAGCCAGCTTTATTGCCAAGAGCTCTCGATCTCCAATGGTATAATTTTTCTCCGCAGGAGAGAAGGTCTTAGAGAAATAACCACAGGTTACAATTCTTCCATTAGAGGACTTTTGCGTTAAAATTGCACCAGCACCAACAGAAGAAGCATCGACTTCCCAAAGAAATGGCTTGCTTGGATGGGGTCTAAAAACCGGAGCTGAAGCGAAGGTGGACTTTAACTGTTTGAAAGCTTCTTCAGCCTCTGGAGTCCAAACCTGTGGATTATCAGTCTTGTTGGTGAGAGAAACGGTAGGGACTACCAAGGTGGAGTAATGATGGATAAATTGCCTATAGTAATTGGCAAAGCCGAGAAAGCGCTGAATAGCTTTCAAGCCAGAAGGTCGAGGCCAGTCCAGTACCATGGACAACTTAGGGTCCATTTGAAGACCTTGACTGGTTATGATATACCCCGGAAATGGAAGGCTGTTTTTTTCATAAGTACACTTCTCTAGTTTAGCATAGAGATGATTGTCTCAGAGACGTTGTAAAACTTGGTGGAGGTGAGAGCGATGAGTCTGAACATTGGGCGAGTAGATGAGAATGTCATCCAAATAGACAACGACACAGGAGTATAGAAGATCACGAAAAATATCATTGACAAACTCCTGGAAGACTGCTGGAGCATTACAGAGTCCGAATGGCATCACAAGACTCAAAATGTCTATCTCGAGTATTAAACGCAGTCTTCCATTCGTCTCCTTCTCGTATGCGAATCAAATTATAGGCCCCACGAAGGTCAAGTTTAGAGAAGATCCTCGTTCCCCGCAGACAATCAAATAATTCAGAGATTAAAGAAAGTGGGTAGTGGTTCTTGACAGTAATTTTATTCAAGCCACGGTAGTTGATGCAAGGTTGCAAAGATCCGTCCTTTTTCTCCATGAAAAAGAATCTGGCTCTGGAAGGGGAAGATGACTTTCTGATAAATTCTTTCTGAAGATTATCTTCAAGGGGGCAATTCTGCCCTGAGGAGGTGTGGTCCTGGGCAATAAGTCGATAGGACAATCGTAAGGACAATGTGATGGTAAAACTTCAGCTTCTTTCTTACTGAAGACGTCAGCAAAGTATTGAAGGAACAATGGCAGACAGGGCAGAGGAGTAGAAGGAGACACCAACTTGGACGGAAGAGCATGAAAACAGTTGTTATAACAGTACTACAGTAGGTTCCCCAATGAAGTACTTGGTGTTTTCCAATCAAGATGTGAGGCATGTAGTTGTAACCGAGGAAGACCAATTAGAAGAGTGGAGGTACAATGAGGAAGTATATAGAAGGCTAATTTTTCCTTCTGCAGAACTCCAACCTGCATAGATAAGGGTTCTGTGCGGAATAAGACTGTACAGTCCAGATTTTCTCCGTTGACCGAAGAGATGTACAAAAGCTTCAGAAGGCAGGAGGCAACACTGGAGAAGGAGGCTGAGGCTGCTGCTGTTGTTGTTGAGCAGAAAGCAACTGATGCATCATGGCGGACAATTGGTTTAACTGTTGTGCCTGCTGGGCCAACTGCTGCGACTGGAGAGCCACGATAGAGGCAAGGTTCGGATTATCGGACAGAGGAACCCCAGTGGGATCCATGGCCAGTTCTTGCTGTAACGCTGCTGGATGTGGATCCTCTAACCTGTGTGGCAGATGACACGGACCGTACAGGGGAGAGGAGTCTAAGGTGCCACTGGTCTTCACCAGAGCCCGCCGCAAGGCAGGATAGGCTTGCTGCGGCAGGTGACACCCAGGTCCCTACTCCCGATACGACTCGACCACACATGTATCTGGGCAAGACAAGATACAGAAGGATGAGACAGAGGCAAAGTTGGACTTAGCAGAAAGTCAAGGCAGGCGGCAAAGGTGCGTAGTCAAATAACATAGTGGAAGGGTCAAAATACACGAGCAAGGCAAACAGACAATTGGGAACACTTAATCTCAGGCTAGGGGAACTGAAGATCCGGCAGGGAGGAAAAGGCGAAGCTGTCTTATAAAATTTTGGCAGAAGTTCCAATTTTGTTGCACTGGGCCTTTAAATTTCCTGAAGACTGCTCGCGTACCCTAGGAGGCCAGAGTGGAGGCAGGTGAGAAGCGGGTCGCGATTCGCATGCGGGCGCGTCCCATGATGCGAACCGCTGTCCAGACAGGAGAGTGCTCACGGTCGGAGCGCCGAACCGGAGCGTTCACCGTAACAGTTGGGTTTGGCCAAAAATTTGGAATATGGAAAGTTTAGTAATTTAACAGTCTATTCTCTAGTGAAGATGCCATTTTTTGGTTACAGAATCTTGACTCATAGGCTAAGGCTAAACTCATACTCAATAGATAAAGAATGTGAAATTGTAATAAAATGTAAATATTATGAAAATATAATTGTTAATAATGTAATTTATTGCCTAACATAAGGATGTTTGAGAATGAGCTAAGACCAGACATGCACAGTCATAATCCATCAATGTTACTCTCACAGCATTAAATGTCTTTTTCATGGAATACCGCAGCAGATGCTGAAGTATTGATTCTACAGAGCTTAGAGTTATCAGGGTCACAGAATGATCCTACATGTTACCCATCTGATGCGAAGATATCGATTCAGTTCTTAACAAAAATCCTATTTGAGATTAGTCTATCTTGTGTCTGGAAATTACTAGAATATGATTATGTGTAGTTTATATTGTTCAGATGGTGATAACATATTATTAAGAAATGTGAAGAAATACAAATGTATTTCAGCTATTAAGTGTGCTAATGCTTAGTTCCCTATAAAGCTTGTCCTATAAAGCTATTTTCATAGCCTTAAAGGAGTATTTGAGCTGGCCCAAAAGGTTGGGTACCTACTGTATGGTCTACCACTATAGATATAGCAGACCACAGGGACATCTTTAGCGTTATCTCTAGAGTTATCACTAACAATATAGCCTGAAGAACTAACACAGTTCTACAACATCTGTAAGTGAACAACCAGCAAAGACAAGACCTGTATGTCAATGCTGCTTGTTGATATTGCTGGGCAATCTTGTGGTTATGAACCTCTTGATGGTGTAGTTTCTGCTATCAGACTGAATATCTATAAATATGTTGATAACATGTCCAATAACCAAAGCAGGACTGGATTTTCCCAGCAGGCTCATGTTTATTTTTTATTTTTTTTATTTGTACACAATTACTATTTCCCAGCCTTAATAATATAATGTACTGTATTTATAGTTTTACTCTCCCTTTGTCACTGCCCAGATTATCTTTATATATCTCTGTACTACCGTATATACTCGAGTATAAGCCGAGTTTTTCAGCACGATTTTTCGTGCTGAAAACACCCCCCTTGGCTTATATTCGAGTGAACTCTCCACCCGCAGTGGTCTTCAACCTGCGGACCTCCAGAGGTTTCAAAACTACAACTCCCAGCAAGCCCGGGCAGCCATCGGCCATCTTCACCGGGGAGGCCTCTTCTAAGCGCTTTGGGCCCGGCCCCAGAATAGTCACGTTGCCTTGACAACGACGCAGAGGTACGTTCATTGCCAACGTACTTCTGCGTCATCGTCCAGGCAACGCCTCTATTCCAGGCCCGAAGCGCGGAGAAGAGGCTCCCCCAGTGAAGATAGCAGCCCGGAACCACTATCCCACCGGACGACCTCCTCTCCGGACAGTCCTGCAGCACCGGACCAGCGCCGAGCGGAGGCGAGTACTGTACAGAACTAAAGGGGTGAGAGGGGGCTGGATGATGTCGAAGGCCGCAGTGGTCTTCAACCTGCGGACCTCCGGAGGTTTTAAAACTACAACTCCCAGCAAGCCCGGACAGCCGATGGCTGCCCGGGCTTGCTGGGAGTTGTAGTTTTGAAACCTCTGGAGGTCCACAGGTTGAAGACCACTGAGGGCGGATGATGACAAGAGGATGATGAAGGGGGGGGTGTGGGATGATGACAAGAGGATGATGAAGGGGGGGTGTGGGATAATGAAGGGGGGTGGGGATGATGACAAGGGGATGATGAAGGGGGGGGTGTGGGATGATTACAAGGGGATGATGAAGGGGGGTGTGTGGGATGATTACAAGGGGATGATGAAGGGGGGTGGGGATGATGACAAGGGGATGATGAAGGGGGGGGTGTGGGATGATGACAAGGGGATGATAACAGGTGATGATGATGAGGGTCTGGATGATGACAGGCGGTGATGATGATGAGGATGTTAATGATGGGTCTGGATGATGTATTTACCACCCTAGGCTTATACTCGAGTCAATAACTTTTCCTGGGATTTTGGGTTGAAATTATGGGTCTCGGCTTACACTCGGGTCGGCTTATACTCGAGTATATACGGTAATTCTCCTACTTCTTTTTTATGTGATTTCTTTGTTGCTTTTACTACTCAAGTATAATTTTTTCTGTCTTACCACTCTTATGTCACTAGTCTTATTATTGCCTTACTTTAACTGTTTTTGCACCACTACGTCTACTATAAATTGCCATTATGTAACTTGACTTTTTCTTATGGCTAAAAGTTTATATCTAATCTGAGGTGTGTTTTATGCCTCACAAAATGTCAAAAAATGGCCATGTTTACCATTCAATTCAAATGTGTCGGTTCACATGTAGTTTAAATTTATAGCCGTAAATATAGAAGCTTTAAAATTAAGCGTGAGTGACTTGTTCTGGACCATTTATGTCTTGAACAACAGATGATTTTGTTGTAGCCCCTTCAAAGGGGAAGTAAACTTGGGCCGTAGCCTAAAAAGTGGAAAAAATGGAAGAAAAAAGGGCTCTAAAAATACTAGAAAATACACCTAATGTAAGACTTATTGTGGGAAATTTATTAAAACCTGTCCTCTGCAAAATGAAAGGAGCAATCTGGTTGCTATGGGCAACTGGGCAACTTTTCCTTTGCACAGGTTTTGATAAATCTCCCCATTTTGATTTTTTGAGCACCATTACCATGGATTTATTATTGGTATTACCCTGTTTTTATGCTGTTGATTTGTCGCGGTTGCTGTGTAGATACTTTTTATTGCAACTTTTGCTGTATAACTATGCCATAGTCTGGTTAACTCTTTGCTGTGATCATGAATTTATCATGTGTGACTTATTGCACAATTTGTTGCAAATCTACATCAGACAAGACCTGACTTACAAAACTAGCTGTGTACAGCATATCTAAAACATATTTAAAACATCATATTTTGCATCACTATAACTGCCACATATCCTTGCCCAACCACATGTCTAATGACACGAACTGACATCTGTTATCAGACCCGTGGACGGGCCAGGACTTGCTGCTGTAGTACAGAAACAAAAATGTGGCCATATCATACCTTTGTGAAAATAGTCTTAATGTGAGAAAACACAATTTTTGCTTTTTCATATAAAGTGCAATGGACATTAACAGTGAAAGTGGTGTAGCACAAGCATTCTTTCTAAAGGGCCACACATTTCTATCTATATACCTTAACCACTTCCCACCACAGGACGTATGCATACGTCCCAGTTGCCTACATTTTAACGCAACTGGACGCATGCATAAGTCCTAGCAACAGTTGCAGCAGATCACCAGTGGGACCAGGCTGTCAATCACAGCTGCCAAGTCGCCGAGAATTGAATAGCGCCGGCAACTTTGCTCCATGTATTGGAGCAAAATGTCATTTTTTTTTTTTTTTTGCGGCGTTCACTGTACAGGATAAATAACAGAACATTACAGTTTTATTGTTCAAGTCATTACAAACGTGACAATACCTATTATGTATAGGTTTGAGTGTTTTCTTTTGTGTGGGAGGGTGATAATGCAGGGTTTTATTGGTCATTTATGTAAAAACAGGCCTAAAGGAGTTAAGAGCAAGAACATTTTTCAAGGAAATCTATTAACCCTTGAAGAGTACCTGTCATGTACAAAACTTTTTTATATAATGTAAATATTAACAATAAATGTATATTTTTAATATACATTGATTAAAAAGGTGGGTAAAAGGTGGGTAAAAAAAGGTATTTTGTCCCTGCAGCTATTGCCTGTGTGTCTCTGTCTAGAGACGAAATATAGGAAGTGTGGGCAGGACAAACAAGGCTCTGTGCACTGAGAACAAGCAGAGTTCTTTACATGCTCTTTGCTTCTCAATCAGCCTGCTGTGTGAGCCGGGGGGCATGTCACAGAGCCTCACTGCACAGAGGCCAGCTTGTTCTCAGTGCACAGAGCCCTGCTTGCCCTCAGTGTACAAAGCCCTGCTTGTCCTCAGTGTACAGAGCCCTGCTTGTCCTCAGTGTACAGAGCCCTGCTTGTCCTCAGTGCACAGAGCCCTGCTTGTCCTCAGTGTACAGAGCCCTGCTTGTCCTCAGTGTACAAAGCCCTGCTTGTCCTCAGTGTACAGAGCCCTGCTTGTCCTCAGTGTACAGAGCCCTGCTTGTCCTCAGTGCACAGAGCCCTGCTTGTCCTCAGTGTACAGAGCCCTGCTTGCTCTCTGTGCACAGAGCCCTGCTTGTCCTCAGTGTACAGAGTCCTGCTTGTCCTCAGTGTACAGAGCCCTGCTTGTCCTCAGTGTACAGAGCCCTGCTTGTCCTCAGTGTACAGAGCCCTGCTTGTCCTCAGTGTACAGAGTCCTGCTTGTCCTCGGTATACAGAGCCCTGCTTGTCCTCAGTGCACACAGTCCTGCTTGTCCTCAGTGCACAGAGCCCTGCTCAGACCCATATTTACATGCATTTACATGACTTTACTGTATAAGTAAAACATGGAAATACGTTCTGTTATATCCCTGTATCCAGAATAAAGCACCAACAACAAAATTTCCTTTCCCTCCCCTGACTGTAAATATTTGTACACAGCCTTTACTTTGTTTAGAGCATTGTGTTAAAAAAAATCCTCATCTTCCTAATTAGAAGTAACATTCTATTTGCGTTCAGTATATTTATAAGCGTGTAAATTCCACAATGCAACTTTACTGAAGCACACTCAGGGATCAACACATACATGAATCTGTGGATCCGCGACTAATTCAATTGATTTAAATAGCACTGGGAATTTAAGCAGATCAAGAGTGTGCTGAGCAAATTCCCTCGACGTGTGAATCACTCTTTACCTCCGCACATTATGAAGATAATTTTCGCATCTAGAAACAGAATAAAAAGATCAACCCACTTACAATGTATTCTATGGAGACTAAATCTAGCTTTAGCTATTATTCTAGTCTAGATTTGTTAATAAAAAGATTATTCTAAACAAAGGCACCACTGTATTAATAGAACTCTTATATTAGAAGGTGTCATATGTTTACGGGGACAATAGATTGTGTTATATATAGGGGTGATATAACACACTCCCGAGCTCAGAGCTGTCTCTATTGAAGAGATATTCAGGGAAAGTAGCTATATATGTGCTCAATATCTGTCCAGGGCAGTTTTATGGGCCATATATGGTGGTTTTAAAGCTGCGACATGGACTGTAAATAAACCTGCTCCAATGATTTCTGAAAGAGTCATGCAAATGTTCCTGAGCGCATCATATACGTTCTGCTCAGCAAATGCAAATGAATGGAGCAGATTTAATTGGTTGTTGATTAGCAGAGAAGTCGCTAATTGACGTCAGACTTATGTAATTCTTTATGTGCACTCGGAGGCGGCTTTCTGGATTAAATCACAGGATCCTGCTCTGCCATCCTACTCTACATAGCCTCTTAGGACAAGTCTGCAGCACACTGAGCTGCCATTGGCTTCTTCGTCCTTTGTGGAATGACAAGTCTATTTTATGACAGGGTGAAATGAACCAAACACTGCTACCGCTGTCTTACATCTTATAATGGAAGGTTCACAGCATGGGCAAGTAGGAAATTCTGCAAACAGGGAATAACTACATTTATGCAAAACCAGACTTTAATCAATCAAGAAAAATGCTGCTTCTTGGAAGCAAAGGGCTGAGAGTACAAGTCAGGTGGTCTATGCTGGATGGAACATGAAAATAGAACATGAACCTTTAATGTTCTGCTGTAGATGAGGAGAATGTTGCTACTTGTCTGATTAACCTCTTATTTTTAATGTGCTGAATAGACTACAAAATATATATTAAAAAAAACTTTGGAAAAAGACTTCACAAAGAGTTAAAGGGGTACTCAGCCCCTAGACATCTTATCCTCTATCCAAAAGGATAGGGAATAAGATGTCTGATCGCAGGGGTATCCCCTCTGCTGCACCCGGCATTCGCTTAAAGTGTCGAGTGCAGCGCTGGAGGCTCGTGCCATCACGGCCACGCACCCACAATGCAAGTCTATGGGAGACATCACGAGCCTCCGCCCCTAATTGCCAGTCATTCGGCATGGAGTGAAGTTCACTCCATGCACCGGATTTCTGGGGGGGGGGTGCAGCCAAGATTGCGGGGGTCCCCAGCAGCAGGATCCTCGCAATCAGACATCTTATCCCCTGTCCTTTGGATAATGGATAAGATTCTAGGGGTGCAGTACCCCTTTAATCACATTTACATAATACAGACTGCTGTAAACTGAACTCTATTGTCTGTAGATGAAACCAGTGACACCATGTGAACATGCATTTCACTCTAGAAATGCACGCCTATCCCCATTAATGCAAGTCTATGTGAGGGGGCCTGGTCTATGTCACGCCCCCTCCCATAGACTTACATTGAGGGGGCGTGGCCGAACCCCACAGCATGCACAGTGTTTGGAACTAGGCCAGTGGAGTACCACTTTAACCTGTAACTCCAGCATTACTCTTCTGACCATTCTGCAAAGTTTGTCATGGAGAGACTCAGACCACACTGAGTGGTGCAGATGCCAAGGCAACCATATCATGCCCAGCAATTTTCGTGGGGTATTTGGCATCAGCCTTATGGGAGAGGTTTGCCTTCCTCTGGATCAACACAGTAGAGTTTTGGGTTAAATTTGATTGGCTCTTTTTATTCAACCTTATAAACTATGTAACTATGTAATCTTATTAATTTTAAAAGTGCTTGTGCATGGAACGTGCTTGGCGTCATACAGTTGCCTCTGCAACTTGACCACCCATTGTGTGCAGTGTCTCTCCGCACCAAACTTTGCAGGACTGAAGAAAGAGCAATGCTAAAGTTATGCTTTAACATGCTTTAGTCAGAATTCCACCCACAGGTCACGTAATAATAATAAAGTTTAAAAGGGTAGATGGTGAAAATGATACCTAGTATCAGTAACAGTTCAAAAAGAAGCTATCCAGCTCTTTAGGATTACAGCCTAAAAATCTTTTTTTTTTTTTTCGGTACATTTTAAAGCCACATGTAAAGGTACATAGAAGAAGGACAAAGCACAAGGCCTGACATGTTTTGGGGTGACCTTCTTAATCAGATAACTTTTTCAATCCACTGCTAGCTTGTACTTTTCCCTTATGCCAGTATAAAATAAGTTGTCACATTGATGTATGATGAATTTGTTGCAATTATTTAAAGCACTTTTTTGCCTTGTCAGTTTCTACGCCACCCAGTGTGGGGAATGAGATTCTATTTACAACAAGAAAAAGATAAAGACTACGTAAAGTCTACATACATAAAGACTACACATACTTTTCTTGTCACTTTTCAGACTTGATAAAATGTATTGTTTGCAATTTTTTTTTTTATAGTGTACAACAAAAGCTGGCATAACCCGCTAAGCAAACGTGAGCTATAGACTGATGATAAGGATTGCCATAAACAGCATTACATCTACCTTTGATAGACCTGGGGACCAGTGACTGCTCTTCCCTGCTCTTTTATTGATTTATTCACATTAATAATACATTGTCATTGTTGTTGTTGTTATTAATAATAATAATCAATCATCATCATGATCATCATTTGTTTCAATAAATTTGCAGCAAAATGTTATACCAAATATTTTGAAACCTTAAACTGCAGTTTTGTAAAGTGATAATAAAAAAATCCTCTACATCCTAAAAATCCTCTAGAAAATGTATTTTGGAAAGAAGCAATACAGTACCTACGAAAATCTTGTTTGTGCTTTTGTGATATTATCCATTTTCCTCCTTCTCATACTCTTGGAATCTTATCTATATTCAAAATCTTCAGCCTGTCTACAGGAGAACACAGTTACAAAAAGCTAGGACCTAAGGGAGGAGCCCCACCAATGTACCAATGTGGGATTTGGGGATGGGGGGGGATAGTAGCATTGCAAGTGTAATTCTACATAATCTGCAGAAGAGTTGTTACAAAAATATTTTATTGCTTGTTATATGTTATATTTGTTATACATATCCTGCAGCCTATTGGTGCTGAGACACAAAAGCGACTACAATAATCATTGTATCAATTTAGAAGTTTGCAATCTGAAATTTCTTCTTGCTCCAAATCTTCAGAAGGGTTTGAAGATAATAATACTAAGGGAAGCAGAGATAGAGAGATAAATTAGTAAAGTGACCTCACAAGACCCATGTAAGTGCTGCCTGGCATTTCCTCATTGACCTCACGTTCCCTGCGTCTGGAACTCCTTTCTTTATTATACATGCTTAATTCTGGTTTCATTTCAGTCATTAGTCCCTCTTGTTAGAAATCCTCTTTTGTATGTTAATAATGACTCGATATCTTCTGAACTTCATTACAGTTGAATCTTATATGGATCATTTACTAATACTCTATTAGACATACAGTTTGCGCTAAACTAGCAACCGATATTATACTTGTTTTATTTTATAAATGCCACTAAACATAGAAGCAAGGGCTATACCGGGGGGGAATAAGGAGCATTTGCCCCCTTCATTTGACCTATTCTGTCAGGTTAATAACAGTTAGCTCAATTGAAGAGGCAGGGAAAGACCTTTGAAGGATCTGTAAAAACAGCCATATTGTTTGTCAATCCGCTGTCTGCTTTCCCTGGAATCCTTAAAAATGGTTGATTAATGTTAATAGTTTGACAGATACAGATATTTTAGGGGAAGAACAGTCTAGGCAAAACTCAGTTTATTTGTTTTGCTTGGAATTTCCCTTTGATGGAGAATCTGGTTTGCAAATCAGGACAAGAGTTTCAAAGAATTGATAAAAATGTGTTCATTTTGTTTTTATATCAAACTCTGCCATAACTAAAATCTTTTATTGCATTTTTTTATTTTGCATTTTATAGGTCCTGGTTTCCAGTATAATCAGGGAAAATGACATGATCATTACATGCTTACCATTTGCATCCTTAAAGGGGTACTCCACTGCCCCAGCATTCTGAACATTTTGTTCCAAACGCTGGGTGTAGGCCGCGGGGGTCATGACGTCACGGCCACACCCCTCATGACGTCACACCATGACCCCCTCAATGCAAGCCTATGGGAGGGGGCGTGACATCCGCCATGCCCCCTCTCATAGACTTGCATTGATGAGCGTGGCGCGACGTAGCGAGGGCCGTGGCCTTGACGTCATGACCCCACCAGCCCGTACCCAATGTTCGGAACAAAATGTTCCAAATGCTGGGGCAGTGGAGTACCCCATTATGTTCAATAGGTTTTTATTAAGTTTTTACAAAAGAACAACAGAAGAGAATCAGACATATGTATTATAAGCAAAGGAATAACAGACATCCTCTTGAAAGATCACAAGTGAATAGCTGTGCTCGGCACAAAAGGAGAAAAAACATAAAGCGCCCTGTCAGGCCCAAGGCCTGATTATTGAATCCTACATGTGTATTATAATTTTATCTGTGTGTGATGTATTATCCAAGACATGGGTGAGAGGTCATTCAGACGGTGTATCCTTTGTTTTTTTGTGTATTGCATTTTATTGGGGGTCTGGTATTTCATTGGCTGTTTGGTATTTCCTTTGAAGTCATGCAATTCTGGTCCCATCATATAATCAAACAGATAAGGGGTCAGGAAGAGAGATGCCCCACCTGGTGGGATCAGAGGGGAGGGGGGAATGGAGTTTCCCTCCAAAGAAGCAGATAAGACTTAAAATACTGGACTCAACTGTTGTTCAATGCTGTGCCACAAGCTGACAAGACCATCCTAAGAACAGCACTCTCATGGACTGCTATATCATCATGTTGTAAGAACTTCATCTTTTGTTTTCTGAACTTGCCTTGCTAAACTCTTTCATATTTTTGTAACTGTATGTCATTTGTTTATTTATATATATATATATATATATATATATATATATATAGCACTGTGATACCTTTTATCAGATTAAATGTTTAATTAATCAGCTCTGGTCTTTGATCTCTAAATATATGAGCTCACCTTTCTGAAGGCAGCTCTGGTGGAAACACGTTTATCTAAGGGTTAATTTGGTGACTTGCTGGGACTAGTTAGTGGATACCCAGAGGTCTGGCGGCTTTAACCCTTGCACCATCACACTCTCTCTAGCGTCTTAGCTGGACCGATAGGGTGTGATCGTGACAACTGGTGGCAGCGTCGGGATATATTTAGAGATTTTTAGTGCTTGCTAGATTTTACCTGTAAGGAAATCTTAGCTCTAAAAAAGAAATTGCATACATCTTCTTGTGTGTAAATTCCAAAGACAGAGCTCAGTGCTGGTTTAAAAGACATACAAAAAGAGTGCAAGACAGTTCTGTCCTCCCCATCTCCAGTTTTACCTCCTCTTTCTCATCTCGGAAATATGGAGGCATATCGCAAGCAGTCCAAGCCTGCACTGGAGCGAATGTGCCAAGGAAAGGACATCCCTACTGCAGGAAAGAACAAGGAACAACTTATTGCTGATCTTGTGGAGTATGATGCCCGTGCAGAAGAGCTGAGTGACATGAGGCAAAGTCCTACAGCTGGAACTGTCATCAAAGGACTGATATCTCCTGGGGAATATAACATTACTCCCCATCAGGACAGTACTCCACATGAGGCCTTGGACTCTTATATGCGGACTGCCTTACAACACCTTGGGAATGTGGATGCCAATATGAAACTCCAACTGCTTCTCCAGTACCAAACTGCTGAGAGAGAGGCTCAGGCACGAGGCGCAGAAAGAGAGGCTTAGGCACAAGCCACAGAAAGAGAGGCCCAGCGTAGGCATGAACTGGAGGTTTTGAGGCTGAGAGGGGATGCTTCATCCGCACGGAGTGATGTGCAGGATCAAGGAGACCGCAAACCCCGCTTGGAACATTTCCCCATGTTGGAGAAAGATGGTGATCTGGATGTGTTCCTGAGGGGATTTGAAAAGGTTTGCCGGCAGTTCCATCTACCTAAGGAACAGTGGGGACGATATCTAACCCCACGGCTGCGAGGGAAAGCTCTGGATGTGTTTGCTTCGCTACCCTCTGAGAGTGACCAGGACTATGAGGAAATAAAATCTGCCCTGCTAAAAAGTTTTAATCTGACTCCAGAGACTTATCGGAAAAAGTTTCGGACTTTGCAACAAAGTGCCACAGAAAGCTGCACTCAACACATTCAGGCTATGGACTGGGGGCCTACAAGTCACTACCTATGAGGCCCTGGAGGACTTGATGGTCCTGGATCAGTTTCTCCAAACACGGAGCTTTGAAGCCAGAGAGTGGATTTTGGACCGCAAGCCCAAGACAGCCATGGAAGCAGCAGAACTAGGAGATGACTTTACCAACAACCGGGTGCCAGCAGCAAAGCGTGGATCTGCACAAGCTGGAGCAAGTACGTGGAGTGGAGCAACACAACCACAAAGCACCACCAGGTCAGCCGGGAAATTCTTACCATCATCCCCAAAAGCAACAGGAGCCACATTGGGTCAGGGGGACACCCGCCGATGTTACAGATGCAACAATATTGGGCACCTGGGTGCCACTTGCCCCAACAAAAAGAATTCTCCACCAGTAGCTGGAGGACACACAGCCGTTCTTCTGGTGTCAGAGCGGTGGAGAAAAGAGCGGATAACTTGGAGGTGTGCCGTCTGCTGTGCCCATGGCCCGGGTGTACCTGGATTGGGGTACAGGCAAGGGTTTGTGGGAGGTGGGGGTCTCTGAGGACATCCCTGTTAATGTTCTGCTGGGGAATGATTTGGGTCGGATGCTCTGTCATTATGCTCCAGAGGACACTATCTGCACACCGGATAGGCTAGGAGAGAGCCCTGTTCATTCTGAGGTACTGTGCGAGACTTTGAGAGACACTGCGAAATATGGTAACTGGGAGGGAGTGCAGGGGATTGATAATTGTTTACCTGTGACTGAACCAGTAATGTTTTCCAAAAGTGAAATGGAGTGTATTGTGAAACGTGGTAACTGGGAGGGAGTTCAGGGGATTGGTAATTGTTTACCTGTGACTGAACCAGTAATGTTTTCCAAAAATGTGGTGACAATGCATTGCCAAAGCCAAAACCTAATGGAGATGTGCTAGGGGGAGGGGTTGGTGTGCCCCTGGTGACATGTAAGGATGAGGGACCAGCAGTGAGTGATATGTCCCAATCCTGTGAGCCTAAGGAGGAGGAGGGAAGGAGTGATAGCCCTGTGTATGATGCCTGAAACATTATGTCTGGAACTGAGGGAGAGGAAGGTGGAGATGCTAGTTCACCTGGGGGAAATGTGCTCCCTGATGTCCAAAGATGGGTGGAGGAAAATGAGCATTTCCGGGAAGCTCTGCGCAGTGACCCTTCCCTTGAAGGGCTGAGACAACGTGCTGAGCATACAGATCTTGACACAGAGGGGCATCGGGTATATTGGGGAAATGATATCTTGTACTGGGAATCCCTTTCCAAAGGCATGCTAGGGGCCCAGGAGGGAGAAGGGCCGTTAGTGGTTTCTAGGCAGTACAGGAAAGAGCTGCTGAGGTTGGCCCATGAGACCCCCCTGGCAGGACATTTGGGAGTGGCCTATGCGGTCATAGAGAAGGAATGTCTAGCTGTGGTCTGAGCTTTGCAAAAATTACAGCCATACCTGTATGGCAGGGATTTTACTGTCATAACTGATCACAACCCTCTACATTGGTTGGACAGAGTGTCCGGTAACAATGGCAACTTGAAACAAATGCTAAAAACATTTGTAGAATCGGAGGGCAGAGACTGGGAAAAGTATTTACCCCATCTGTTATTTGCTTACAGGGAGGTACCCCAAGAGTCTACCGGTTTCTCGCCCTTTGAGTTATTGTATGGTCGCAAAGTGTGGGGACCCCTAGATTTAGTTAGGGGAGAGTGGGAAGGGGGGCTACATGCCCCTGAGACTTCTGTGGTGGAGTATATTCTGAGATTCAGGGACAGGATGCAGACATTGACCAGGCTGGTACATGACAACCTCACAGCAGCCCAGGCCAGGCAGAAGTACTGGTACGATCGCGTCAGGGAGAAATAGATGAGTAATGGAGACAGATCTATCAGCCTGGAAAGGCAAGATCTCTCTGTCCCCATCTTATGGGGGAGGTGTCAGGCCCAAGGCCTGATTATTGAATCCTACATGTGTATTATAATTTTATCTGTGTGTGATGTATTATCCAAGACATGGGTGAGAGGTCATTCAGACGGTGTATCCTTTGTTTTTCGTGTATTGCATTTTATTTGGGGTCTGGCTGTTTGGTATTTCCTTTGAAGTCATGCACACTGGTACCATCATATAATCAAACAGATGAGGGGCCAGGAAGAGAGAAGACCCCCTGGTGGGATCAGAGGGGAGGGGGGGGGGGAATGGAGTTTCCCTCCAAAGAAGCAGATAAGACTTAAAATACTGGACTCAACTGTTGTTCAATGCTGTGCCACAAGCTGACAAGACCATCCTAAGAACAGCACTCTCATGGACTGCTATATCATCATGTTGTAAGAACTTCATCTTTTGTTTTCTGAACTTGCCTTGCTAAACTCTTTCATATTTTTGTAACTGTATGTCATTTGTTTATTTTTATATATATATATATATAGCACTGTGATACCTTTTATCAGATTAAATGTTTAATTAATCAGCTCTGGTCTTTGATCTCTAAATATATGAGCTCACCTTTCTGAAGGCAGCTCTAGTGGAGACACGTTTATCTAAGGGTTAATTTGGTGACTTGCTGGGAGTAGTAGTGGATACCCAGAGGTCTGGCGGCTTTAACCCTTGCACCATCACACTCTCTCTAGCGTCTTAGCTGGACCGATAGGGTGTGATCGTGACACGCCCGAACATGACGCAAAAGAACATTAAAATTCGAACAAACTGAGTATCAACTCTGAAATGGAGTACAATTGCCGATGTTCACTATATAAAATTGTAATGGTATGGAAGTAGGTTGATAAGTTGCCTACCTAGTTATGGGAGAATAGGTGTCGGTGAAAATTGTCATGTCTTGTCTAGAAGATGCATGTGTGGTCTGAGAGCTGGTTCTTGGAGAGAGGTGAGAGGAAGCTATTAGGGCATAGGTATAGACCTAAAATGACAAATAGCAACAGCCACCGGGGGAAGCTCGAATGTGTCCAGTCAGCTAGATTGTGCCCGCTCCCCTAGACCGCTTATATGTCTATGCAGTTTGTGGAGGAGATCCAAGCTGGCCACCTGAGGTAGAATTTCTCATATCATGAGGAGCCTAATGCTAGAATGTTTTCAAAAGAGTATGTGGTGTTCAGTTTCTGTATGACTGTCGACAGCTGAGATATTGTTGAAGTTTTCCAGTGTGTTAAAAGCGCTATTTTTGCTGTGATTCATATTATGCAGAAGAGGTCCCTGCAAGGGGGAGGTATGTGGGCCATATCCATAAATAATATTAATAGTTGTGAGGACCAGAAGATTGTACAAGGGAGGATAGAGTTGATTAACCTCTTACAAGCTACCCAGAAAGGTTGTATTAATGGTCAGCTCCACAAAATATGTAGTAAGGATCCTTTTTGTCCTCATTGTCTCCAGCAGTTAGAAGTGCAATCTGGGTATATGTTTGCAAATTTCACTGGTGTATAATACCATAGTAAGATAGTTTTGAGGGCACTTTCAATGTGGGACAAGCACTGGAATGCCTTGTGAATCCTTTTAAAAGAGGCACACCAATCTTTTTCAGTGAAGAAGCAGCCAAGTTCCCTTTCCAATAATCTAAGTGGGTAGTGTTTTGTGAAAGTTTCAGCTTGTGTTAGGGTGTTATATATCAATTTCAATCCCATAGTTCCAGAGGAGAGGTATTTTATAGTAGGAGCGCTAATTCCTAGTGCAGTAGGATGTAAGGCGGAATGAAAGTGCCTAATTTGCAGGTATTTAAATAAGTCACTAGTGGGGATAGAATATTTTTTACGTATGGACTCGAAGGGCATTAAGTGGCCATTGTCAAAAAGGTCCGTCAAGGTTTGAACTCCTACCTCTCTCCAACTGGCCAAATCAAGGTTAGAGATTGAGACGTCTATCAGGGAAAGAGGAATGTCTCTCTGGGGGAAGTTCGTTGGGGACAGGGTATGTGATGTGTAATGTTTCCATGCCAGGTATGAGGCTTTAAAAGTCGGGTTAAGAGTGGGAGGGAAGGGCAGATTCCAGAGGGGGAGTAATAATGTATCATGCAGGGAGAGCGGGGCAGTGTAGTACTGTTCAATTTGAACCCAAGGAAGGGAGATGTAAATGAGACAAGAGAGGCTATGTAATATCCATGAATACTCAGTGAACCCATGCCACCCTGTGTTTTAGACTTAGACAAAATGGCTTGGGATAGTCCAGGCTTGGAACCCACCCATATGAACTTAGAAAGTATGCGCTGTGCAGCTGTAAAGAAGGAGGTGGGGAGGCAGATGGGTAGGGTACAAAAAGCATAGAGAAGCTTGGGTAAGAGAAGCATTTTAAATGTGGCTACTCTACCCACCCAGGAGATCATAGCTGAGGAGAGGGTATCAGCCTCCTTAGATAAAGAGGCCAGGAGGGGGATGTAGTTTGTTGTGTAAAGTGATGACAGGGGGTATGAGAGATGCACCCCCAAGTAATAGATGGAATATTGTTGCCAATCACATGTGAATGATGTTTGCAGGGAAGTTATCATACTAGGGGATAGGTTTAAAGGGAGAACTTTTGTCTTAGTAACATTTAAGTGGTAGTATGATAGGGATCCAAAATAATGTATCTGGGCTATTACTGCAGGCATCAAACAAGTAGGGTTAGATATGGAGACATTGATGTCATCTGTGTATAGAGATATAGGGTGTTCAGCCAATTTGAATGCCTGTAATATTGGGATCTAGATGTATGGTTCGATGGAGAGAATGTATATCAGTGGGAAGAGGGGGCACCCCTGTCTAGATACATTGGAAATGTCAAAATCCAACAATAATGCACCATTAGCTAGCACTTTAGCTGAGGTGCTGGAGTATAAGGAGGAAACGGCGGAAAGCACAAATCCCCCAAACTTCCTCTCCCGGAGTACCGAGAAGGCAAACGATTAGCGAAGCCGATTGAACGCCTTCTCGGCATCCAACGCCAGCATCACCGAAGGGATAGAGTGCTGCTCTATATGGTGGAAAATATTAAGCATCCTCCTGGTGTTGTCCGACGTCTGTCTCCCTGGGACAAAGCCTGCTTGGTCAGAGGAAACCAGAGATGGGAGGACACCAGCGAGTCTAGAGGCCAAAAGTTTTGCGAATATTTTAATGTCCTGCTTTAGCAGGGAGATTGGCCTGTAATTCTGGGGAAGGTTAGTGGGTTTGCCCGGTTTGGGGAGGGTCGTAATGAGTGCCTGTAAGGTTTTCCTTCGAAAGAACGCCTAAGGCAGAAGCTTCCATGCAAAAGCTGAGAAACCAAGGGGATAATAAATCAGAAAAAGTACTGGCAAAGCCATCTGGGCCCTGGGCTTTATTTAAAGGAAAGGATCGGATTATGTTTTGGATTTCTAGAATGGTGATATCCTTGTTTAACTCTGTCTATTGGGAGTTGGTGAGTTTGGGCAGGCGGAGCTTGGAAAGATATTCTTGGACTGCAGACGTGTGGTCGGGAATGTCCTGGACAGTGTCACTAAGATTATACCGTCGGGCATAAAAGGACTCAAAGCCATTCGCTATATCCTGAGGGATGCAGGACTTCAACTGTGTCTTTTTCTGTGTCTGGGCCAGGAGCTTGCCAGCCCTGTTGTCTTGAGAATAGTAGTGTGCCTGCATTTTTCTGTGACTTTTTTCATATGTAGCTGATAATAAGCATCTGAGGTCTCGGTGAAGAGAGAGTATCTGGGAGGCAAGGGTGATTTTTTATTGGACTCCTCTAAGCCTTTGAGGGTATCTAACAAGCCGGGATCTTCTTCTCCCTGATTTTCTTAAGGGTAGAGCTATATGTTATACACAGCACCACCAAAAATACAGAAAAAATTATGCACAGATAAATAACTAAACAATAGATGAGAGAAAGTTAACAAAATCTTTATTGGAGTATATCATTAATTAAAAAACAATAGCATAAATACAGAATAAAAACAAGGCACCAGAAAATACTGCAGATGGGTAGGTGAGGACTGGAACTAAGTATAGAGAGGTACTGATTATGGATAAATGCGAGGTCACAGGGCAATAATAGTATAAATCAAAATGGAAACGCACCAGATGGCTGCTAAACGCAAGCACAAGGGCAGGGAAAGAGTAAACACAAAGGATCAAACCCAGGGACCAGAGAGAACAAGTATGCCAGACCTTACCTACCAACCCCAACGATCGTTTCACCACTGAATGGCTTCCTCAGGGGGTGTGTCTGGGCCAGGAGCTTGCCAGCCCTGTTGTCTTCAGAATAGTAGTGTGCCTGCATTTTTCTGTGACTTTTTTCATATGTAGCTGATAATAAGCATCTGAGGTCTCGGTGAAGAGAGAGTATCTGGGAGGCAAGGGTGATTTTTTATTGGACTCCTCTAAGCCTTTGAGGGTATCTAACAAGCCGGGATCTTCTTCTCCCTGATTTTCTTAAGGGTAGAGCTATATGTTATACACAGCCCTCTGATCACCGCCTTATGACAATTCCATAGTGTGATTTCACTATTTACTGAGGGCGCGTTGAGCGTGAAATAGTCGGTAATATCAGACCTGAGACGTTTGAAATATTCTGGGCGAACTAAGCGAAAAGAGCTAGGCTGCCAGAGTTTATTAATTCTGGAGGAAATTTTATCTGATATGAGGAGGGAGACCGCAGCAAGGTCAGACCATTTTATTACCTCTATAGAGGATTCAAGGGCGTGGGGTAACAGGGAGCTGCTAAGGAGAATCATATCCAACCAGGAGTAGGTATTATGTACAGCCGAGTGGAAGGTACAATCTGTCTCAGTCAAGTGTTGAAATCGCCACACATCATACAGGTTAGCCTCCCATGCCCAAGTGGACAATGAAAAAGGGGGAAATCTAGTGGTGGCGGTGGAGTCTAGGGCATGTTCCATGATTGTGTTATAGTCCCCACAAATTACCAAGGGACCCCAGGAGGATTGTTGTGCTTTTTTGAATGTTCTGTTCAAAAACCTTCATTGGCCTGAGTTGGGGGTATTGATGGGGACAAGTGTCATTGGAATGGCATTGATTACGCAATGCAGAATTAGGAATCTGCCATTGACATCTGAGATCATTTTGTTCAGGGAGAATGATAAAGTGTTCCTGACAGCTATTAATACCCCTCTAGATTTAGTGTGAGAAGAATAGTGAAAAATATGTGGGAACAGAGGGTGTTTAATTCTATGTGTGCTTTAGCCAGCAAATGCATTTCCGGGCGCACACAATATCACTTTTCGAGGTAATCTTACCATAATTGAGACCGCTTATACGGCACATTCAGACCATTAACATTAATGCTAGTAAGTTTGACAACCAATAATATGGAAATGCTAAAGAATTGTATGGTAAAGTCTGAGACAAACGCGAGGAGCATGCCTCCCAGCCAGCACACACTCCTCTTATGGAGATAGGTTAGGCAACCTAGGTAAACATCACAAGGCAATTGTGCATTCGGCTTCTGATAGCATAAAAACAATAATAAAACAAATAAGCAAGAAATAAGAATGAAAAACAAGGGGCTCATGGTATTAGAGCCCACGGTGTTGTGGGGGGTAGAGTTCACCCTGAGGCCTAAGGGACGGCTGACCTATCACCTGATGTGGAGTCAATTCTGGATCCAAGCAACAGCCATAGTATGCAGTGACCCAGTCCTTCTTGACTCATAGAGGTCTGTAACGTTGTGGTAGCCCCGCTGGGGGGGGGGGGGGGGCAGCTTGTAGGTTCCATCTGGCCAGAAGATCCTCATGTTCTTTGAGGGAGCGGAGAACATGAAGCTGGTCCCCTTTGCATACTAGAAGGCAGACAGGAAAGCCCCAGCAATAAGCTATGTTGGCAGAACGCAGAGCCTGGGTGATGGGCTGCAGTTGTCTTCTGGCTTGAAGGGTGGCTGCGTAGACAGATACCTGATGGAATGGAGCTGGCAGGCCACCATTCTTACACGAATATTCCAGGACTCTCTCCTTCACAGTGTAAAAATGCACTCTCGCCAACACATCTCTGGGTACAGTGTCATCCAAGTGTCGGGGGGCAAGGGATCCGGTACACTCTGTCTATCTCCAATTCCTGCATGGAGGCTGATGGAAGTACTGCCTTCAGGATAGAGCATACATATGTTAGGATGTCAGTGGGGTGTACTGACTCCGGAACTCCCCCAACTTTAAGTTATTCCTTCGGCTCCTATCCTCCAAGTCGGCTACTTTTGCACGGAGGGAGGTGGCCTCTTCATCGAGGTCAGTGTGTGATTCCACAAGAGTATTGTGGAGGTCATAGAATTCCTCTAGCTTGTTTTCTATGTGATCCACTCTCACACCAAGCTCCCCCCCCCCAAGACTTGTAAAGGGGTAATCACTCCTGCAATGTCCTTCAGGAAGGTCTGGTGTACAGCAAGTGACATGGATTTCATTGCTGTGCCCATCAAGGCCTGGTCTGAGACCCGGAGAGCGTCCAGTATGCAACTATCCCCTATGGCTGGAGTAACCCCTAGGGCCTCGGTAGAAGGTAGGCACCGTACTTCTAGCGATGATAATCTGAGGCGCTGCTTAGCAGGGCTTGCGGAGGGAGAGGCGCAGGAGTGACCGGATCGGCACCTGGCGGGGCCGCCCAGTCTCCGCCATTTTGCGTCCCGTTGCTGCAAACCGAGGCCGAGGAGGGTTTAGGTGAATCCTCTCCATCTCTGACAGTTCCGGCAGTAGCATGCAGAGAAGGATCCGAGGTAGAGTGGAGAATCCCTTGCTTGTTGCGCTGGAGGCTGTCACTGTGATCTTCCGTCTGTGAGGCAGACAGCGGAGGGTTGAGAAAGAGACCGGCGCCATCTTGGGGAACAGGCAGCTTGCGGGTAAAGTTAAATTTAACTAGTGTTCCTTGCTTAGCTGCCCTTTTTCTTCAGTCGGCCATGCTGGAGGGTAGTTTAGGAACTTGCAGGCTAATTTCGAGCAGGCTGGATGCTGAGTATGAAAGCTAATTCAGGTGGTGAGACCGGAGTTTTCACACTAAGCGGCCATCAACTTTGGCAGCCAGTCCACGCCCCCGGAATACCCCTTTAAATGGGTATTCTGGTGGAAATTTTTCATTTTGTTATCTAGGAATTTTGTTACCAAAGCGAAAATATGGTTATCTCATTAACACCAAAAGAGAGACCATACAACAACGTTAGTAGCAAAAGATGAACAAATTTTAATAGGGACACAATATAAAAACATATAAAAAACATATATATGAACAGGTACCACAAAGACTCAGGGAGAAGAAATGAGGTAGAGAGTGCTCATACAATTATTAAGCACATGTAAGCAAGAGCAAAGGTGCATGATAAGGTGCAGGGAATAATGTACATCAAATACACAGGGATGATAGGTCACTCATAAACTGCCATCTGGTGCAGGTATCTGCAGGGAACATGTAATATTGTCTCCGGCACACACCTGAATCAAAGGATGAATTATAATACAACAAATGCAATAAGGTACAGTACAAAATGGGATTAAAGGGGTATTCCAGGCCAAAACTTTTTTTTATATATCAACTGGCTCCGGAAAGTTAAACAGATTTGTAAATTACTTCTATTAAAAAATCTTAATCCTTCCAATAGTTATTAGCTTCTGAAGTTGAGTTGTTGTTTTCTGTCTAACTGCTCTCTGATGACTCACGTCCCGGGAGCTGTGCAGTTCCTATGGGGATATTCTCCCATCATGCACAGCTCCCGGGATGTGACATCATCATTGAGCAGTTATACAGAAAACTCCAGAAGCTAATAACTATTGGAAGGATTAAGATTTTTTAATAGAAGTAATTTACAAATCTGTTTAACTTTCTGGAGCCAGTTGATATATACAAAAAAAGGTTTTGCCTGGAATACCCCTTTAATACAAAGGGTAGCAGTATATGATCAGGGCACCTATGGAGCTCCTCTCACCTCAAACCCCAAACTCGTTTTCACATATGATTGCTTCGTCAGGGGGCGTCGTCTAGGAATTTTCCTGACAGTGGCCTAGACAAAGGATGAGACAAAGTGGTGAAGGCTGTTTGATAAATTAGGTAAAGCCTTAGACTTTATAAAGAAAACAACAACACTTCTGATATGTTCGAAAGTCAATTTAGAATAAAGCAGAAATATATTTCCACATGGCCCTCAAGATTTTCTTTTCCATCAAATAATAGCAGACAATATAGGAATTCAATTAATCCATTTTGAAGTAATCAATTTAAAGGAAAACTGAGACATAGATCAACCACGCTAACCTGAATATACAGTGGTTAGTGTGGTTGATCTTAAGTAAAAAGCGGTATATTTTACCCCAATCCGATCAGGTGTTGCAGAGATTAGTGTTGCTCGCGAATATTCGCAATGCGGATTTTATTCGCGAATATCGCATATTCGCGAATATAGCACTATATATTCGTAATTATGAATATTGTTTTGTTTTTTCACAGTACACATCACAGTGATCACCCCTCTCTGCTTCCAGCTTGTGTGGTGTAAAGAAGGCTCTAATACTACTGTGTGAGACTGGCATGCGAATTTTCACATATGCGAAAATTTGCATCTGCTAATGTTTGCATATGAGAATTTTCGCTTATGCAAATATTTGTATATGCTAATTTTCGCATCCGCTAATTTTTCGCATATGCGAAAATAAAATGTGAATATTACGAACATGCAAATTTAGCAAATATATGACGAATATTCGTCCATATATTCGCGAAATATCGCGAATTCGAATATGGCCTATGCCGCTCAACACTAGCAGAGATATAGCCAAAACGTCTTGTATGCCAATGAAAGCTTAACTGCAATTAGGAGTCTCTCCTGAGGCTAACAGCAACTATGGCCCGGGGTCCCATCTGTGCCGCCCCTCTCATCCATATGCATATTCATTCAGCCTACGTGACCTCCTCTCCTCAACGCTTGTCTCTCCTCCTCCCTCATGTCATTGCAATGTAAGAGACTATGGCCATGTGATCTGGCCTCTAGTTGACTTTAGCGTTTCTGCCCTAAAGTTAAAGGGGTTATCCAGGAGAAAACTTTTTTTTATATTTATCAACTGGCTCCAGAAAGTTAAAAAGATTTGTAAATTACTTCTATTAAAAAATCTTAATCCTTTAAGTACTTATGAGCTTCTAAAGTTAAGGTTGTTCTTTTCTGTCTTAGTGCTCTCTGATGACACGTGTCCCGGGAACCGCCCAGTTTAAAAGAGGTTTGCTATGGGGATTTGCTTCTAAACTGGGTGGTTCCTGAGACACGTGTCATCAGAGAGCACTTAGGCAGAAAAGAACAACCTTGACTTAGGAAGCTCATAAGTACTGAAAGGATTAAGATTTTTTAATAGAAGTAATTTACAAATCTGTTTAACTTTCTGGAGCCAGTTGATACATATATATATATATATATATATATATATATATATATATATATATATAAGTTTTTTCCTGGATAACCCCTTTAAGTTGTTCTTTTCTGTCTGACCACAGTGCTCTCTGCTGACATCTCTGTCCATGTCAGGAACTGTCCAGAGTAAGAGCAAATCCCCATAGCAAACCTCTCCTGCTTCGGACAGTTCTTGACATGGACAGAGGGGCAGCAGAGAACCCTGCGGTGAGACTGAAAATAACTTCACAACTTCATCTGGAGTATACAGCAGCTGATAAGTGCTGGAAGAATTAAGATGTTTTAATAGAAGAAATTTACAAACCTGTTTAACTTTATGGCACCGGCAGATTTGATAAAAACAAAAATGTTTTCCACCGGAGTACCCCTTTAAAGAGTATGCATATGGATGAGCGTGGTGGTGCAAATGGGACCCAGGAGCCCATCATACTTGCATTTAGCCTAAGAAGACGCCCACAGTTGCAAGTAAGCCTTCATTAGCATACTAGACATTTTGGATAGATCTCTGATCCCTAATAGGTGTAAGAAATAGAATCAACCACAGTAATCCCCTGTGTATTCAGATTAATGTGGTTGATCCATGTGTCAGTTTAAGATGAAATACCATATTGAGATGAACATTTTAGTCTTTCAACTTTTATCAATCGACATGGATGAAATGTGCAAGAAAAGAGAAGAAGAAAGAAGTAGAAAAATGAACCCATAACGTCAGGCCCCTGCAGACATTTGTTCAATAGAAGAGCAATGTCCCTGTTTTTGTTCAGTGTGAAGAAAAGAGGGTCTAAATGTGTCAAAAACACATATTAAATGAGTTTTAGATAAATATATAACACAATGCACTAAAACATTGACACAATTAACACCAAAGTCAATGAAAATGAAGACTTATAAATCTGCCCCAAACTTAGGAATTGAAATGAAAACAGTACTGAGAAGTCACTGTCACTGGGCACAGGGATCAATGAGAGAATGGGCTGGCATTATGGGGGACATTTATCATTGTTTGCTTTGGTAAGCAAGTTCTGTAGTCATTTGGTCATTTGTTTTTTACTTTAGTTTTGCTTATGTGCTACATATTTATCATACAATCACAGGGGGTTGATCAATTTGGAGATTTGGAGCACTTAAAGTAGTACCCCCCCCCCCCCTACACATGTTATCCCCCTATCTAAAGGATAGGGGATAAGATGTCTGATCGAGGGGGTCCCATTGCTGGGGACCCCAGCGGTCTTGGCTGCGGCACCCCAGACATCCAGTGCACGGAGCAAACTTTGCTCTGTGCCGGATAACTGGCGATGTGGGGCAGATGCTCGTGACATCACGGTCATGTCCCGCTCATGATGACCTGCCCCTTCCCATAGACTTGCATTGAGGGGGCTCAGCCGCAACGTCACGAGCGGGGCGCAGACGTGATGTCACGAGCCTCCGGCGCTGCACCCGATGCTCTAAACGAACGCTGAGTGCAGCAGGGAGATTGCGGGGGTCCTGCCACTGGGGACCAGACATCTTATCTGGGGATCAGACATCTTATCAGATGCTGGGGATCAGACATTTGTTCCCCAATCCTTTGGATAGGGGAAAAGATGCCTGGGGCAGAGTACCCCTTTAAGCAAAAAAAAAATGTTGCAGCTGAGACTTTGGTGAAACTTTTTTGCGACTTTTTAAATTTGCTCACGTACGGGAATTTTGTACTCCAGGTCAGACCTGGAGTAGACTTGCGACTTATTGTAAGGGGTTTTGCGAAATTTGCTTTCTTAAGTCTGTTTGTAACTTTTTGCTTACTCACAAAAGTTGCACAAAAAAGTGCTTAGGTGCATGTGCCACTTTTTGTTGGACTTTTGTATGCAAAAAAAAAAAGGCCCTAAATACCTTGATAAATATCCCCTTATATTAGTAAAATTCAACAGGTGAATATAATTCTCCATATTTCACAAAAGTAATGTAAAAAAACATAAGAAAAATCATCCCTTTTGCTCACCTTTCCTGTGTATTTCTATCATTTTCTTTAGAATCGCTTCCATGAATGTAAAACAAGTTAGCCTTACAGGAAAAAAATTCTCTCAGTAACGTGGTTTGAAAACATATGTTACTTGTAGAAAAAGTGCAGCCTTGAGGTGACATTTCTAAATTTTAAGCAGTAGATTTTGTGATTGTAGCCAAGTGCCTGATATCAATATGCGAGCTGGAATACTTATGTGACACCATCATTAATTAAATACATTGGAATTTAATATGAGCAATTTATCAAAATGATATATCGAGAAAATGACTAAAGGGGTGTGTAGTATGTTCTACCAGCAACAATTTAACCACTTTACTTCTCCCAATTGTTTGAGGGGTTGTGCACACTTGGTAGGAATACAAACAGTACTCGATTTAATTGCATTAAAGGATTGTCCAGTTCTATGTAAATAAAGTGTGACCGTGTGTAATGAAAAGTTATTCCCCTTTCTATTATACTTTGTGTTTTCATTCCTCAATATTACTGTACCCTTGTTAGCAGGCTTCGTTAACCCAATCCAAATGCAAAATTTTTGGCAACGGCTTTTTCATTTTTTTAAAATAATACAATATATTGTATTGCCAAAAAAAATAAAAATAGCTTGAATGGGAAAAAATAGAATTCTGCCATTCGGGTATGCATGTTTTTAGGCAGCATATGATAAAAAGGACATGTTACCTTCATTCTGCAGGTCAATAATACTTGATACAAAATGTAATACAATGATATAAAATGTATATAGTTTTTCTTAAATTTTACTACTGTTAAGTAATAAGTAAAACACCAAACAAGAAAAATGCACCACAAAACAAGATATTAGCAAAATAAATATATATATAATATATATATATATATATATATATATATATATATATATATATCTTTATTATGATCACAAAGGTTAAAAAGACAATAAAATTACATTTACACAAGAAAAGGACAAAAAGGAAATAGCACCAGATACATACACATATAGGTAGGAAGGCAAAAGCTACACTATAAGGGCAAGAGCTATATCACAGATCAATGTGTATAAAACACAAAAGGCTAGTATGTAGAGTATACTGAAGTATCACAAGAATGCAAAATAATGGTAGACCTGGAGACACAGAAGCAGGGCTTTACATAATAGGAGAGTGCCAAACCATACCTATATAACCCCAACGACCGTTACGCTATATGTTTGCTTCCTCAGGGGGCGTAGTGTTAAGTAATAAGGACAATGCTTTCTAGCACTATATTCTGGCTCCTATAACTTTTTGTTTTATATTTCCACCTACAGAACTGAATGGGGCCTTGGTTTTTGTGCTGTGATCTGTATTATTGGTAGCATTGAAGGCTAGATGTGACTTTATGACTGTTTTAAATCTGTGTTTTTTGGAGGCGAGGTGTTTGATTAAATTTTTTTTATTCTATATGATAAATGGTAAAATAGTTTTCTTTTAGTATTTTCATATTAATAATATTAATAAAATGTATATTAAAATATCATTATATTAAAATATTACATTTATATTAAATAATTTATATTAAATTATATTAAATTAAAATAAATATATTATATTAAATGAAATTATATTAAAATGTTATTATAAAAACATTTTTTATTTACCTCTAGGAAACTTGAGTATATGTACGATACTACAATATAATGCAGTAATACTGTATTGTGTTTTGACAGGTTTTCTACCATAGGGCTTTCATTAGATATGATCGGTAACATGACATTGCGTTGCGGCAGCTATTATAAAAGACAAATGTTGTTTCAAATTGAGATCCAAAGTACAGAGTATACACATTGCCTTGAGATTTAATTAGCCTTTAAAGGGGTACTCCGGTGAAAACCTTTTTTCTTTTAAATCAACTGGTGGCAGAAAGTTAAACATATTTGTAAATTACTTCTATTAAAAAATCTTAATCCTTCCTGTACTTATTAGCTGCTGAATACTACAGAGGAAATTCTTCTCTTTTTTAAATGCTCTCTGATGACATCACGAGCACAGTTCTCTCTGCTGACGTTATAATAATAATAATAATAATAATGCTGCTTTATTTATCGTTGTCCTTAGTGGGATTTGAACCCAAGTCCCCTGCACTGCAAGGCAGCAGTGCTAACCACTGAGCCACCATGCTGCCCTTAGGATACATCTGCTATGCATGGTTGCTAAAATGGACAGAGATGACAGTAGAGAGCACTGTGCTCGTGATGTCATCAGTGTTCCAAAAAGAAAGGAATTTCCTCTGTAGCATTCAGCAGCTAGTAAGTACTGGAAGGATTAAGATTTTTTAATAGAAGCAATTTACAAATATGTTTAACTTTCTGCCACTAGTTGATTTAAAAGAAAAAAGGTTTTCACCGGAGAACCCCTTTAAATAACCAATGCATTAATATTACTTTTCATAAATAGTAAGGATGAATTCCCACTACAACTGTGCATGCTTGGCATATAAGCTAATGTGCCTATAATAAACTTTAGTACCAAACAATTGCCAAAAGACTGTTGGTTTGGACAGTGTCTGACATTGTACGTGTGTACATGCCTGTTTTTAAAAGTACAGTTAACTACACTAAACTGTATGTAAAAGCACAGTGCACTGTATGTTTTTTCAGCAGTCAATGGCAGACATATGCAACTGTATAGGTATATACTGTATAGTGTTACAGTTACATACAGTATATATATATATATATATATATATATATATATATATATATATATATATATAAACACATCTTCCGGTTTTCTTTTACTTTGAAATTTAAATATTCCTTAAAACAATATATTCTATTTATGTTTCTACTGGCTTCTTCTGCACTTGCATTTTCTTACAGGCAAGGATGCATTTTCCTTATCTCTGGTTAATTATTTAAAAGTGGATTTTCGAACATTATCAAAAACTCAGGGAGCACATTTTATGTTTCCAAAAATATACCAAATGAATTGGCCTCCCAGGGGACAGGGACTGATAGGAGTGAAAACATTTGGAGCAAAGTGCCTGGAAATGTGCTTCTCTATTTAAATAATAGATATTAAATACTTAAGGAATAAGCAGTTTGATGACAGTTTAGAAAAGTATCTATCATCTGAGATGGATTAGTTGGAAATGCGGTGGTGTCAGTATAAAGGGGATTAATTTTCATCTTTATTTCAGAGCCTCATGTCTTATCATCTATCTTTTTATAGTTGTAGTATTTAATGCACTCTCAGTAGTTAAACCACTCCTAGAATCAATTAATTCTGATTTACAGCATAGAACTGCCCAACGTAACAATACCCAGGAGTCACCTACCATAACCCTACTTGAAATAACCAATCACTGTACAAGTGACTTCACCCATGAAGGCATCATCTCTAAATAATGCTCCATCCATCTCTAAATGTTGGTGTTCCCGAGCATCCCCTCTGCTCCGCACTAATATAAATTGCAAGCTTTCATTTAGCACTTCAGAGACTTTCCTGATAGAGTTTATTTGATATAGGCAGCCTCGATTTATGGCCTTCCCTCCCTAGAGCCTGTTTACTTTACTGAGATGATGATTTGCTGTTGTAATATTGGAACTCAACAGAACATGTCAATGAAGAATGTTGTTGATTGATAATGCTCTATGTTTCTTCTATAAAATGCTTTATCAAAATCATAAAGCATCTTATCCCCCTATTCACAGTTAAGTTCCTGCGGTCATGACCAGAGCTGTCTTATCCTTAACTGACCTATGAATTGATTATGTATCTTACTTTATATTATAAATTGGTATTCTCATTCAGGTATATTAAAATGTAAGTATAGCTCAGCAGTAAACAATACATGAAGGCATAAACATCACTAGCAAAAAATGGTCCTTTACCAACATCTCCCAATATGCTGAAAAGGAAATGAAAGGAAAAAAAAGTCCAGTCAGGCACATAATGTTACACTGAATAATAATAGATTTTTTTTATTTTTTTTAATCACATATTTAAAGGAAATCTGTCATCAGAGTCACCGGCACTACCTGTCGATACAGAGAGGTAGTGCAGGTGACATTGATGACAAAGGTACTTACCTTGTCCTGTTATGTGCTGTGGTTCTCCGGCAATCCTCTTTGGTATCTTCAGGTCCGGGCCTGACTTGGAGCATGGGCAGGACCCAGCAGAGAACAGCAGTTGTGACATCACTAAGCTCCGCCTATGCTCCAAGTCAGGCCCTGAGCTGAAGAGGATTGCCAGAGAACCACAGGCCGGAACAGGACAAGGTAAGTACCGTTGTCATCAGTGTCACCTGCTCTACCTGTCTGTACCAACATGTTAGTGCAAGTGACACTGATGACAGATTTCCATTAATTATTGTGTTACTGATATGTCCCATGAATATGTGCAATTATGGCAGCAAATATTGACATGTCTATGTTCTGTACAGATAGAGGCTAGGCTTTCAAATACAATGTTTTGATGTGCTCAAGGAACCCCAGTGTGGCACACAGTGAATAGAAAGAAATCTATTTAGACATACACATCAGATTAATAATGGTAGGACCCATTAATTTCAGCAGGTCCAGTTGACTATTTTATGTATGTGAGGGTGTCCCAACTCTTTGGAAATAGCAAATGTCAGGGTAAAGAAGCATAATGTTGGATTTCAGAGATAAACCCCTAGAGATGTCTTGCAGATGCGTATTCCCCATTGCCCATTGAGAATAGGAGTTGCGCTCATGTGTATAAAGGGGTCAGGAGATTAGGCTGTTGGCTGAACAAACATCTAGTAAAAGATTATGGCAACACATTGGGAGTTTTGTTAATAACTACTATGTGTTTGTATGCTCTATTGATTTGTAAGTTATAAAATCAAGCAATGTAAAATATAGGGACTTTCCACAAGATAACCACATTCTTTCTACTCATAGATTACAGCTAATTGAAGTGAATGAGTGCAAGGTGTTCTGAGCCAACCATGTCACCAAGTAACTTCTTGTCACAATATGATGAAAACACAGATTGCCATGACGTATTGTTCAGCCATAGTATTTGTCACCTTTGAAGAAGCTTCTCATAAACTGATAGTAAATTTACTTTATTGGGATAAGTTCACAGGGAACAAAGTATGTGCAGGTACTTGAAAAATACACAGTAAAATATAGCACAAGGCAAGTGTATGGGATACTATAATATCTCATCCATATGCTACAGGAATTTACCACAAGGAATAGGAACTAAGCTGTGCATATTAGAATCCACGACAAGTGCATCCTATTAAAGATTGTGCATCAGTATTTTCTGGATTTTTCCTATTGTCAAAAATATTTGCAATCAATCAAACACATGAAATCTAATGTTGCAGATGTTGCTGTGGATTATCTGTGGATCGGCATTAAACTTTGCATGTGTACATAATCTTATAAAACAATATGAGTTGTACTCGTCTTACGAACCCCCTGCTACTACTGTGCCAATGCTTCTCTGGTTCCATACCAGTCTGTGTTTACTAGGCTCAGTGCTTTGTCAACATGTGACCACTGCAGCCAGTCACTGGCCTCAGCCTCTTCTGCTGTACTTGTTAGCATCACCAAGAACCAGTGAGTGGCTGCACTGATCACAAGGATTAGTATCATTTTTTTATGATATGTTGTTGGCATTGGCCTCAAAGAGTGTGTGAAAAAAACACGAATGGGAAAACACATCCTTTATGCAGATAGTTTAATTTTCAGCCCCCTCTCAGGTTGGATGACATTTTGGCAATGTCTGTCAGGACCACTATCAAGGATTTTAGGGGCTCATACAGCTACAAGTGTCTCGGCTCCCCTCCCCCTCCCTCCTCTTAGAGAGAAGGTATAACTCAACAACATTTTTCTATTTTAGTTTAGGATGTTTTAGTTGTATTGACCCAACAGAATAAAAAGAACATGCTAGTTTCACCATAAAGTACACTGTGTAAAAATGAAAACCCCCAAAATTTACAAAATTGCAGTTTTCTTTTAAATTGCGGCAGAGCCCCTTACGATCAGACATGTTATCCCCTATCCTAGGGGATAACATGTCTATGGGCAGAGTACTCCTTTAAGCCCTTAACGACAATGGACATAAATGTACGTCCTGATGCGCTGGGACTTAGCGCACCAGGTAATACATTTACATCCCATACATGAAGCGACCACCAGAGTGGTTGCTTCATGCACGGCAGGTCCCACCTGCTATCAGCAGTCAGTAACCTGCTGGCAATGGCAGACATCAGCGATCGCACTTATTTCTGCTATTAACCCCTCAGATGCTGTGATCAATAAGGATCACAGCATCTGGGGCAGTGTGGCGTTTCTAATGGCTGACCTGCGGCATGGCTGTGGGGATCATATCAGCCAAGATGGCAAACAGCGGTCCCCCCCCCACCTGCCTCCACTCCTCTCCCAACATCTTTTAGATCACCAATAATAATGGAAAAAATTAGCTCTCATACAGCCCTGTATAAACAAAAATGAGAGAGTTACAGGGGTTCAGAATAGGGCAATTTAAAACATACTAATTTTGTTTAAAAAGTTAGATTTTTTTTCAAGTTGTACAATAATAGTAAAAGATGTAAACATAGGTATCAATGTAATCATATTGAACCACAGAATAAATAAAACATGTCATTTATACAGTAAAGGGCACTGAGGAAAAACAAAACCCTCCCAAATTTGCGGTTATCTTTTCAATTTCCCCCCCAATATTTTTTGGGTTGTGCCGTAAATTTTATGGTAAAATAAAAGGTGTCATTACTCAGTAAAAATTGTCACACTAAAAACTAGCCCTCATATGGGTCAGTGGATCCAAAAATAAAAAAGTTATGGATTTTAGAAGGCAAGGAGGAAAAAACAAAAATGCAAAAATGAAACTGGCTTTGTCTTTAATGGGGTACTCTGGTGAAAAACTTTTTTTTTAAATCAACTGGTGCCAGAAAGTTAAACAGATTTGTAAATTACTTCTATTAAAAAATCTTAATCCTTCCTGTACTTATTAGCTGCTGAATACTAAAGTGGAAATTATTTTCTTTTTGAAACACAGAACTGTCTGCTGACATCACAAGCACAGTGCTCTCTGCTGGAATCTCTGTCCATTTTAGAAACTGTCCAGAACAGCATATGTTTGCTATGGGGATTTCCTTTTACCCTGGACAGTTCCTAAAAATGGACAGAGATGTCAGCAGAGAGCACTGTGCTCATGATGTCAGCAGACAGCTGTGTTTCAAATGGAAAAGAATTTCCACTGCAGTATTCAGCAGCTAATAAGTACAGGAAGGATTTAAAAAAAAAGTTTTTCACCGGAGTACCCCTTTAAGGTCAAAATGGGCTGTGTCCTTAAGGGGTTCAGAGGTTAAATTATTAATGAAAATATTTACATCTTCATCTATTACAAACAATGCTAGAGTAATTAATAGTTTATACAGAACACATTCCTAAAACAGACAGTGCCCCAAAAAAAAAATTCTCACACATATATGCATTGCTCAAAAAAATTGTGACATTTTACAACAACAACAACAAAAATGTGTAAAGACAATGATAGCCATTTATTGGTTAACGCCTTAAGGACTGAGCCCTTTTTCACCTTAAGGACTCGGCCATTTTTTGCAAATCTGACCACTGTCACTTTAAACATTAATAACTCTGGAATGCTTTTAGTTATCATTCTGATTCCGAGATTGTTTTTTCGTGACATATTCTACTTTAACGTAGTGGTAAAATTTTTTGGTAACTTGCATCCTTTCTTGGTGAAAAATCCCAAAATTTTATGGAAAATTTGAAAATTTTGCATTTTTCTAACTTTGAAGCTCTCTGCTTGTAAGGAAAATGGATATTCCAAATAAATTTTTTTTTATTCACATATACAATATGTCTACTTTATATTTGCATCATAAAATTGATGAGTTTTTACTTTTGGAAGACCCCAGAGGGCTTCAAAGTTCCGCAGCAATTTTCCAATTTTTCACAAAATTTTTAAACTCGCTTTTTTTCAGGGACCAGTTCAGGTTTGAAGTGGATTTGAAGGGTCTTCATATTAGAAATACCCCATAAATGACCTCATTATAAAAACTGCACCCCCGAAAGTATTCAAAATGACATTCAGTAAGCGTTTTAACCCTTTACGAGTTTCACAGGAATAGCAGCAAAGTGAAGGAGAAAATTCACAATCTTCATTTTTTACACTCGCATGTTCTTGTAGACCCAATTTTTGAATTTTTGCAAGGGGTAAAAAGGAGAAAATTTTTACTTGTATTTGAAACCCAATTTCTCTCGAGTAAGCACATACCTCATATGTCTATGTAAAGTGTTCGGCGGGTGCAGTAGAGGGCTCAGAAGGGAAGGAGCGTCAAATGGTTTTTGGGGGGCATGTCACCTTTAGGAAGCCCCTATGGTGCCAGAACAGCAAAAAAAACCACAAGGCATACCATTTTGGAAACTAGACCCCTCGGGGAATGTAACAAGGGGTAATGTGAACCTTAATACCCCACAGGTGATTCCCGACTTTTGCATATGTAAAAAAAAAATAAAATTTTTTTACCTAAAATGCTTGGTTTCCCTAAAGCTTTACATTTTTAAAAAGGGTAATAGCAGAAAATACCCCCCAAAATTTGAAGCCCAATTTCTCCCGATTCAGAAAACACCCCATATGGGGGTGAAAAGTGCTCTGCTGGCGCACTACAGGTCTCAGAAGAGAAGGAGTCACATTTGTCTTTTTTGAAGGAAATTTTGCTCTGGGGGCATGCCGCATTTAGGAAGCCCCTATGGTGCCAGGATAGCAAAAAAAAAACACATGGCATACCATTTTGGAAACTAGACCCCTCGGGGAACGTAACAAGGGGTAAAGTGAACCTTAATACCCTACAGGTGTTTCACGACTTTTGCATATGTAAAAAAAAATAAAAAAATTTACCTAAAATGCTTGGTTTCCCAAAAAATTTACATTTATACAAAGGGTTAAAGCAAAAAATACCCCCCAAAATTTGAAGCCCAATTTCTCCCGATTCAGAAAACACCCCATATGGGGGTGAAAAGTGCTCTGTTGGCGCACTACAGGTGTCAGAAGAGAAGGAGTCACATTTGGCTTTTTGAAAGCAAATTTTGCTCTAGGGGCATGCCGCATTTAGGAAACCCCTATGGTGCCAGAACCGCCAAAAAAACCCACATGGCATACCATTTTGGAAACTAGAGCCCTCGGGGAATGTAACAAGGGGTTAAGTGAACCTTAATACCCCACAGGCGTTTCACGACTATTGCATATGTAAAAAAAATAAAAAATGTTCTACCTAAAATGCTTCTTTTCCCAAAAACTTTACATTTTTAAAAAGGGTAAAAGCAGAAAATACCCCCCAAAATTTGAAGCCCAATTTCTCCCGAGTACGGCGATACCCCATATGTGACCCTTAACTGTTGCCTTGAAATACGACAGGGCTCCAAAGTGAGAGCGCCATGCGCATTTGAGGCCTAAATTAGGGATTGCATAGGGGTGGACATTGGGGTATTCTACGCCAGTGATTCCCAAACAGGGGGCCTCCAGCTGTTGCAAAACTCCCAGCATCCCTGGACAGTCAACGGCTGTCCGACAATACTGGGAGTTGTTGTTTTGCAACAGCTGGAGGCTCCATTTTGGAAACCGTGGCGTACCAGACGTTTTTCATTTTTATTGGGGAGGGGAGGGGGGCTGTGTAGGGGTATGTGTATATGTAGTGTTTTTTACTTTTTATTTTATTTTTTGTGTTAGTGTAGTGTAGTGTTTTTAGGGTACAGTCGCACGGGCGGGGGTTCACAGTAGTTTCTCGCTGGCAGTTTGAGCTGTTGCAGCTCAAACTTGCAGCCCGATACTTACTGTAATCCTCTGCCCATGTGAGTGTACCCTGTACGTTCACATTGGGGGGGACATCCAGCTGTTGCAAAACTACAACTCCCAGCATGCGCTGACAGACTGTACATGCTGAGAGTTTTAGTTTTGCAACAGCTGTAGGCACACTGGTTATGTATCACGGAGTTTGTGACCTTACTCAGTGTTTCAAAACCAGTGTGCCTCCAGCTGTTGCAAAACTACAACTCCCAGCATGTACGGTGTATGGTGACTGCTGGGAGTTGTAGTTTGCAACAGCTGGAGGCACACCGGTCGTGAAACACTGAGTTAGGTAAAAAAAAAAAACTCTAAGTTTCACAACCAGTGTGCCTTCCGCTGTTGCAAAACTACAACTCTCAGCAGTCACCGACAGCCAACGGGCATGCTGGGAGTTGTAGTTATGCAACCAGCAGATGCACCACTACAACTCCCAGCATGCACTTTAGCTGTTTGTGCAAGCTGGGAGTTGTAGTTATACAACAGCTGAAGGTACACTTTTCCATAGAAAGAATGTGCCTCCAGCTGTTGCAAAACCATAAGTCCCAGCATGCCCATAAGGGAATGCTGGGAGTTGTGGTGGTCTGCCTCCTGCTGTTGCATAACTACAGCTCCCAGCATGCCCTTTTTGCATGCTGGGAGCTGTTGCTAAGCAACAGCAGGAGGCTGTAACTCACCTCCTGCTGCTGCTCCATCGCAGGCTGTCCCTCGCCGCCGCCGTCGCTCCTGGGGCCCCGATCCCAACATTGACGCCGGGGATCGGGGTCCCCAGCACCGGGGGTCATCTTCCCGCACCCGCTCACGCCCTCCGGAAGAGGGGCGGAGCGGGTGCAGGAGTGACACCCGCAGCAGGCGCCCTGATTGGTCGGCCGGTAATCCGGCCGACGAATCAGGGCGATCGTGAGGTGGCATCAGTGCCACCTCACCCCTGCAGGCTCTGGCTGTTCAGGGCCATCAGAGACGGCCCCGAACAGCCAGTAATTCCGGGTCACCGGGTCACTGGAGACCCGATTGAACCGGAATCGCCGCAGATCGCTGGACTGAATTGTCCAGCGATCTGCGGCAATCGCCGACATGGGGGGGGCATAATGACCCCCCTGGGCGATATTCCGGGATGCCTGCTGAACGATTTCAGCAGGCATCCGGCTCCGGTCCCCAACCGGCTAGCGGTGGGGACCGGAATTCCCACGGGCGTATGGATACGCCCTGCGTCCTTAAGGACTCGGGATGCAGGGCGTATCCATATGCCCTGCGTCCTTAAGAGGTTAATGGGGTACTCCCGTGTTTTTGTTTTTTTTGTTTTAATCAACTGGTGCCAGATAGTTGAACAGATTTGTAAATTACTTAATCCTTCCAGTACTTTTTAGGGTCTGTATACTACAGAAGAAATGCTTTTCTCTTCTGTCACGACCACAGTGCTCTCTGCTGACCTCTGCTGTCCCTTTTAGGAACTGTCCAGAACAGGAGAAAATCCCCATAGCAAATATATGCTGCTCTCAATCATTCCTAAAATGGACAGCAGAGGTCAGCAGAGAGTACTGCGGTCGTGACAGAAGAGAAATCCAAAAAGAAAAGCATTTCCTTTGTAGTATACAGCCCTAAAAAGTACTGGAAGGATTAAGATTTTTTAATAGTAGTAATTTACAAATCTGTTTAACTTTCTGGCATAATTTAATTAAAAAAAAAAAAAAGTTTTCCACAGGAGTACCCCTTTAAATCTCCTTCTGCGTACTTTTCTAGAGAGAAACATTTCTTATCTCTGCTACATTCCAGCGCCATATTTGATGCTCGATGGGAGGGTGAAGGAGCAGTTTAGTTAAGCGAAGACCTTGGTATGCAGTTTAGGAAAAAATAGCATTTTAGTTTAAGTATTTACATTAGTACATATCAACCCACTACAGGAATTCCCCTTTAAGACTAGAGCCACATGAAGACATTTTGTCACTCAACTTTATAAATTGCTTACAAATTCATATCTGTGGAAATGGACTGAGAAATAGACTTGGAAATCAGTGTAAACACTTTTAATTGCTTTTTAATGGGATTTTGCATTGGTTTAAAAAGTATAAAATAAAAAACTGTTCTATGGAAAAAAGAGTCAAGTGACTAAACAATTGAATACTGTTTTAAATTACATTAAAAAAATGTGTTAAAACAAAAAAGAAAGGTTTTCTTCATAACCCTATTTTGTCCACAGTTTGGCCCAACCAAGACATTTTTTTCTGCTACTTGGTGGTCAGAATCGCATTTACATGTGTATTCCTTTGAGATTAAATAAGCTTTTTAGTTTTCCTAAAATTAATGCTATACTTTTGAGAACTTTATGATTGTAAAATCTATTAGTGGCCTTTAATGTCTTCATGCACTTGATAATAAATACTTTACACTAAATTACTGGGCTAAACATATAAGCTTTTAACTAACACTGCATTCATTCTGATAGTCACACTGTACACCCACTTTACTTAGTTTTAATTGTAATTACCATTACTTTAGTCAATTGAAATATGTTTCATAACAAACAAATAAATATAAGTATAGTTTATATTTAATTACATTTCCTAAACAAGCAGATCAGTCATTGAGATATTGTGGTCTTTATCTATGGAAAGCAATCAGGGCACATTTATATTAATTTAGTAACATGAAGGAAAAAAATAAGGATTTCTTGCTCTTGCACAGATGGAAAGAGTTGATCCAAGAACCAAGCATATCAGTGTGAAGTTTCATTTCCTAAAGGAATCCTCAGGAATAAGGACTTCTGCACTTAACGAGTACCTGTCATCAAGAACCTCCCCCTCTCTGTTAATTCCCCCACCCCTCCCCTGCCTTTATTTTTGTTATATTTAAATGTTCTACCTTTATATCTTCTGCTCACTGTATGTGAGCTCAGGCGCTTCTGAGTGGGCATTCCCTGGCAGGTGCAATGTCATCTGAAGCCGTGCAGGGCAGAACTTCCACCCTCTGTCTTCTTTGCTGCGCTCACACTCAGGAGTACAGCATAGAAGAGGCAGCCAATCGGGCAGGCTGTTCTCCATCCCATCCTCTCTGTATGAGTAACATAGAGAGGAGGGAGATTTGAGCAGACCTGCCACAAATGGTTGCACAAAGCGTTCGCTCTCACCTGCTTGAGTGACAGGGCAGAGAGCGAGAGCTTATGTCCTGCCCCCATTTCCTGAGTTTGGCCTCCTGCCAGGCCAGGAGAGACCAAACTGTGTACGCGAGGAGACACAAAATGCGGGCGGGACCGGAAGGGAGTCCCCTAGTGGCCGTAATTTCTCGAGCGTTGAAAAAATATAAATGTTTTTTTTATATTAAATACATTAGGAAGTTAAATAAATATATAAGACAAATCACATATAAAAAAATAATGTTTACTGACAGTGACAATTTAAAGCACCAACTAGAAAGATATCTCAGGGTAACAAAAAAACTGGGTCTAACAAAGTATGCCTAAGTTGTTGAGAAAGTGTGTTGAAATATCAGCAACAGCTGCAGACTTATTGAATTCTGGAGGAAATATATTGAACTGACAGCAGATGATGATTTAATAACTGTTAATGTTTATAAATGTGTACACACCTTGCTGACTATATATGAAGTATGTGCCTCTAATATGGCTGCTTCAAGGGAAGATTAAAAAAAATTACATAAAATCAAATAAAGACCAAACACATCATTTATTCTCTTATTAAAACAAAACTCCAATACATGACACATTTCATTTAACCCATTGATGACACAGTGGTTTTTAATTTTTACATTTTTATTTCTGACTCGTCTCCGTTTAACCCCTTAAGGACACAAATTTTACTTTGTAATGACAATAGTCATTTTACCACAAAATTTACGGTAAAACAAAAAAACGACACCTTATCTTTATTCTTTTTTTTTCAGAATAAACGTTATTATTGTTATCACAAACAGGTCCGCCATCAGGGGGGTGCAAACCATACTCGGGTAAGGGGCCCGGAGCCCCAGGGGGTGTGTGTCAGTGAGTGATTCTCTGTCACTCACTGACCACTGGAGTCACACCCTTCCGCAGCCACAGTTTTTTTTTTTTTTTAGGAAGCCCTAAGACAATACTGGTGGGGCTGCGCTCCTCTATCTAGTTACCTGCTGTCAGGAGCGCAGCGCTGTCACATTACCCCCCTCCCTTGGCGGCCTAGATGCTGATGGTATAGGACCTGTGATGATGTCACTATCATGTGACCATCATGTGACTGTGCAGGATAGATGTAATAGTGGTTGAAGGACCTGTGTGATGCTGTGGATGAGGCGGAGCTGAGCTGAGCTGGAGTGGAGGTCGCATGTCACCCCAGTAGTAAGGAGATTACATAAGGAGGAGGTTTGTTACAGCATGTCACCCCAGTAGTAAGGAGATTACATAAGGAGGAGGTTTGTTACAGTGTGTCACCCCAGTGGTAAGGAGATTACATGAGAAGAAGGAGGTTTGCTACAGTGTGTCACCCCAGTGGTAAGGTGATTACATGTGGAGGAGGTTTGTTACAGTGTGTCACTCCAGTAGTAAGAAGATTACACGAGGAGGAGATTTGTTACAGTGTGTCTCCCCAGTAGTAAGGAGATTACATGAGGAGGAGGTTATTTACAGCATGTCACCCCCAGTAGTAAGGAGATCACATGAGGAGTAGGCTTTTTTACAGTGTGACTCCCCAGAAGTAAGGAGATTACATAAGGAGGAGGCTTGTTACAGTGTGTCACCCCAGTAGTTAGGAGATTACACAAGGATGAGGTTTGTTACAGTGTGTCACCCCAGTAGTAAGGAGATTACATGAGGCGGGGGTTAGCCTACAACTAACTATATAGGAGCAAGTTATGCCCACATAGTTGTTGTAGGCCCTGTTTGCAAATAGTTTCCCCCATTATAGTTGTAGGCCCCTCTGAGAGGGACCCGGTCCTACAACAACTATAAGGGAGCAACTATTAACAGAGGGGCCCACCCACATGGAGCCCCCATATAGTTTGGGTAGGCCTCTCTGTTAATAGTTGCTTTTATTGCATAATCCCTTAAGGACACAGGGCATAAGTGTACGATTGTACGCCCTGCAACCACTTTTGCAATTTAAAGCATGCACAAAAGCTGACAGTGTTTCATACCCAGTGCGTCCATGCTGCTATTAGCAGCAGGGACCCATGGCTAATGGCTGACATTTAGACGCCCGAATGCGGGAAATTGGCTGCAGCGGGCTAATCATTACCACCGTGACAAAATCATATCCTATAGGGATAAAATTATTTTGAAAAAATTGTGTAAAAGAAAGAAAAAAAAAAGTAATTAATGTGAATAAGTCCCTTCCCTAATAAAAATTTTAATGATCCCCCTTTTCCCCTTTTTCAAATAAAATTATGTAAACATATGTGGTATCACCTCATTCAGTACACATGTCTAAACTATTAAAATATAGCATAAATATATTAATTTAGATATGGGGGCGGAGTCATGGGCATATGGATGGAGTCGGGGCGGACCATGGGGGGCGGCCCAGGCCTTGAGCTTTGTAAGGGGCCCCAAAATTTCTGATAGAAGCCCTGTTCACAAAAACACAATAATCATACAAAACACCTCACAAAGGCATGATATATCAGGCACTGATAGAGGAAAGCCAAATACAGAGAATGTCAACCATTAAAATCTTCCTATACTGGTCTTTGTATCAAACATGAAATACGTAGGGAGGTAGCCTCTCCTCTAACTAACGTATCCCATATAAAGAAAAAAAAGGGGGGGAGAAAGAAGGAAGAAAGAAAAAAGGAGGAGGGAAAAAAGAAGATAGGAAAAAGATGAGAGAAAAGAACTTAAGGAAAAGAAGGGGAGGGTAAGGGGATAGGAGAGGGGAGAAAGGTATAGAGGGGGGGGAATAAAGTGTAGTTAACAAGTATAGGAAAGAGAGAGTAACATACCTTACAGAGCGGTCACGGATCCAAGCTACTCCAGCTCCCAGAGTCATACTGGACTGAACAGCAAAGGGCTCAGACACAGAACAGCCAGACAGGGCCTACAAGTCACAAGGGACCTTATCTTTATTCTGTATGTCCATATGATTAAAATGATTTACTTCTGTTTACAAAATTATAACTTTGTGCACGAAAATCAGTACATTTAAAATTGTCCTCTTCTGACCCCTATAACTATTTAATTTTTCAGTATACAGGGCTGTAAGAGGGCTCATTTTTTGTGCCGTGATCTTTAGTTTTTATCAGTACCATTTTTGTTTTGATGGGACTTTTTGATCACTTTTTATAAATTTTTTAGGGTATACAAAATGACCAAAAATACACAATTTTGGACTTGGTATTTTTTTAATGTATACACAATTTACCGTACGGTTTAATTAACGTTATATTGTTATAGTTCAGACATTAACGCATCGGAAATACCACATATGTCTATCTTTTTTGTTTTTGTTTACATGTTCTTTAAAAAAATATTTAAATGGGAAAAGGGGGAGCGCTCGCGGCATGCCTCTGTATGCAGTGCTCCAGTCGGCACCGCTGACCGTGAGCGCTGCTTCCATGTCTCCGGAGGGGATGCGATCCGAGGTACAGAACGTGCCCGCTCTCGGATCGCGCCCCGTGTCTCTCACCTGCCCCGTCCTCCTGCTCAGTCCCGGAGTGCGCGGCCCTGCTCTCTAGGGCGCACGCGCACGCCGGGTCTCTCAGATTTAAAGGGCCAGTGCACCATTAATTGGTGCCTGGCCCAATTAGTTCCAAGCACTCCCTACACTATATAAACTCACTTCCCCTTCCTGTCCCTGCCGGATCTTGTTGCCTTGTGCCCTGTGAAAGCGTTTCTGTGTGTTTCATTGCCTGTGTATCCAGACCCTTACCGTTGCCCCTGACTACGAATCGTTGCTGCCTGCCCTGAACTGCTGCTACGTCTGACCTTGCCTTTTGCCTAGTCCTTCTGTACCGCGTCCTTCTGTACCACTGCAGTCAGTGAGGTTGAGTCGCTATCGAGTGGAACGACCTGGGGGTTACCTGCCGCAGCAAGTCCATCCCGCTTTGCGGCGGGCTCTGGTGAAAACCAGTAACCCATTAGATTCCGTTCCCCTGGTACGGCCCACGCCATCACCTCACTGACACAGAGGATCCACCATACGTGTCCTCCCCGCATACCAGTTCGGATCCTGACAGGGTGATTCAAATAATTCATATTTTTTTCTTTCCCATAGGGGACTATTACATGCAATCCTTGGATTACATGCACTGTTCAATGCTATGCCATAGCCTAACATTGATCAGTATTATCAGTGGTCGATTGCTCCAGGCTGCTGATGCTTCCTGTTGCATTGAGTCAACGATCAGATGACGAGGAGGCAGGTAACGGCCCTCCCTCCTTCCTGTCAGCTGATCGGGACACCGCAGTTTTACCACAGGGGTTAAAATTGTTATCTTAGTTTGTTATCTTAGTAAGTCAATACTTTTCCATATTTCCAATTTGGGTGCATGGATGTCATTGAGGGGGTTTACTACTTGAGTCCCCTTCACCATGAGCTGCCAAGGATAAGCCATGAGTGTACTTTAATAATGGCTGTCATTCATTATTTCCCAGGGGAATTATATGATCAGATGCAAATTCCCCATCAATAAGAGGTGTTTTGTTGGGGTTCAAGAAGTTGGACCCACAGCGATGACTGCTTCAGCTTCCGTTATAAACTAATAATACTTATAAGTTGGGGATTTAAATAAGGCTTTGCTACAGTACCATATACAGTCCATGGATCGATGTGGTGCTTCTTATAGAAAAACAGAAGCTAGCTCTTTTGTCTAATGTTGGACAGTTTTTTTTTTAGATTATTGAATAACTAGTATGTTGATATGAAAATAACCTTTGTTACCAAAGGAATGTTAAAATCCTTAAGATATTGACTTGATTATGAACTGGATACCTCGACCAGCCCCCAGTAAATCTTGCATGTGTCCCTGTATTTTCTATATGTATATATATTTCTTTTGCCATCAGTCATTAAAGCAATAACTTTCTGAGCTGTTTAACCCCCTGTGACATTTTATGTTTTAAATAAACTTAGAACTTAATCCCTCTGACTAAAGATCAACAAGTTTTTCAACCACCTCTTTGATACCTGCTGGTAGAAGAATGATTCATGGAAACAATGACTCTCTGCGGGGAGAGGGCACGGTGGGGACTGTCTTTCCCAAGTGAGAAATGCATGGTGGTAATATGAAGTTAAAGCTGAAACAATAATATTTTCTCTGCTATCATTGCACATCAGTAATCAGCCCATCACTCCTCTTCAGCGGGAGAAGAACAATTTTTATTAGGTTTTCCTTCTCCTTAGGACATTTTTTCCAAAGAAAAGCAGAGCAAGTTAAATATGTCAGTATTCAAAGTACAGAACTTTTAAATCCTAAAATTAAAAAAAAATTATATCAAGATTTGAATACAAATTGCAACTGGACTGTGATTTTGTACTACATAAAAGTAGTTAAAGTTTTAATAGTGATCATACCATAAGACGAGAAAAGTCAGGAGACCAATCAGAATGTGACAAGGAAAGAGGGCCTGTAATGTCCCCCAAATACTAAAACTGACAATATATCTAAATTGCTTGTCCTTTCCTGGTTCTTGGACTTTTTTTTTTTTCTTTAGTCCCAAACCCCATGAAATTCTCTAAGTTGCCCAGAATTTGTCACTGCTAGTTTTAGTGCCAATAGGCTTATAACTAAAGAATGGGGACATGAACCTGAGCTTGCCATGTGATCTGATGAGACCTACATGATCTCAGGAGATCAGGCTTTGTTCTCACAGAGCTGATCAAATCTAAGAACAGATGGACAACAACAGAGCTGCAGGAGAAGCAGATGGTATCCAGACGCCATCAAGTAAAGCACCTGCCCTGCATAAGTATGGTCTCTCTACGTCTAGATCTTCTGTAAGAACATTGAGTGATCTCTTAAGAACAAGTAAATTCATCTTTATTGGACAATTTTTGGCTAAACAGGTTGATCATTGCCCCAAGTTACAGACCAAGCGATCAGCAGTGAGCAGCTCAATAACAACAATCCCTTTTTCTTCATCTGATTGCAGGAATTGTGCGGCCCTAACAATTGTCATTTGTTGGTTCCGTAACTCACCATTTAAACATGGGATGTGCAGCCAACCATAATTCAACTTAAAGGGCGCATAAACAATCCTGCGATCTATTTCACTCATTGAGAGTGTTGCCCAGATTCACACCCTATTGACATTGGACAGTAAAAACCGCATAGGTATCAATGTATGATATTATTAGCATGTTGGGTGCCAAAATTATCAGCACTGATAGAAGGGGAAGGTGGGGGGGGGGGTGTTCTAAAGAAGTAAAAAATTCCCAGGAATCAGGGAAGCATATGCTATTAAGATATGCCTTCAGTTTAAGTTGTTATAAGACATGACAGGTAGTCTTTAACTTGCTGCTGTCATTTTGTCACTGTGCATAACTCAGCCATCTTCTGTTTATGAAGTCCTATTACCTTGGACAAGAGAAGATGACTTTTCCTAAGTTAGGCTGACCTTCAGTGACTGTGCAAAACTAGACACAACACTATGTAGGGCTTAACCACTTAACGACGCAGGACATAAATGTACGTCCTGGTGTGGTGGTACTTAATGCACCAGGACGTACATTTACATCCTGTACATAACCGCGAGCACCGAAGTGGTGCTTGCGCCATGCACTGCAGGTCCGAAGGACCCGCCAGTAAAGGCGGACATGGGCGATAGCGCAGATGTCCGTCATTAACTTGTCAGATGCCATGATCAATACAGATCACGGCATATGTGGCAATGCGGTCGGTAAAATGGATGATCCAATTATCCATAGTAGCAGAGGGCGGTCCCCTCACCTGCCTCTGTCCATCTCCATCTCTGTCTACTGCTCTGGTCTGAGATCAAGCAGACAAGAGCAGAAGATCGACAATAATACTGATCAGTGCTATGCCCTATGCATAGCACTGAACAGTATTAACAAGCAAATGATTGCTGTAAATAGTCCCCTATAAGGACATAAAAAGTGTAAAAAATAAAAAAAAAGTTAAAAAATTTGAAAAATCCCCTCCCCCCCAAAAATTTAATCTTTCTCTTTTTCCCATTTCACCCCAAAAAGTGTAAAAAAAAAAACAATAAAATAAAATAAATTAATAAACATATTGGCCCCGATTTACTAAGAGTGCAGTGTAGGTTTCTTTGTGGGTTTTATTTCCCTACATTTTTTTTTTCACGTTATTTACTAAGGTTTCCCTACATTTTGCATTTTTTCCCTACATTTTCCTTTTTTTTTTACACATGCTCTGATCTGTAGGGTTTTCCTCACCTCAAATCTGCTACATTTTTTGTGGAAACCTTAGTAAACATGTAGGGTTTTTGTGAAAATGTCGGGGACACACCCCCTTTTCACTGCAGCCACACCCTCTTTTCAGGTTTTCTCAGTAAAATGGAGAGTTAGTCGTGTTTTTTTCAATTTTGGCACAAATTCTGGCGCACAACCCAACAAAACATGAGAGGTTTGCAATAGTAAATCAGGGCCATTTTGTATCGCCGCGTGCGTTAATGTCCGAACTATCAAAATATAATGTTAATTATTCCATACAGTGAAAGGCATAAATGTAAAAAAAATGGAACTGAATGATCCTACTATGATTTGAGGTGACTTCTCTGTTGGACCTGATCCATATGACATGCAGTTTCAAAGGTAGGCAGGTTTTTTTTAAAACACAAGATCAAATGATGCATGGTTTAAAGTACTGTAACATTCAATGGGCTCCTTCAAAAATTAAAAATACTTTATTCCTCCATAAAGAAAGGGAAGTGCGACATTTCAACCCATGTTTTTTTTTTTACCTTTTTTTTTTTTTTTTGCTTACTTGTTAAACAACAATAATATCAGTCTGGAAATTAAAAACTGAACTTGTTCCTAACATGCTCTGTGATTATTGTATGCTTTTTGTAAATTACTTAAACAACAAAAAGTACTGTAATACATGTACATCTGGAGCAGGATATATTGTAATGTTTAGTGTCTGGCACTTAATATTTTTCTTTACTAAAGAAACTGATTACCTTACATTTCTAATCAGACAGAAATGCGTTCAAGCAATATATTTTTTGCCACAAGTCCTGGATTACAGAAATACCCTCATATGCAAGAGACAAGGAAAAAGACCTATAACATATATTCAATCTGTAGGCGCTATATAAATCAATAAAATATATAATATATTTTTTTAAAAACATAGAGTTCTGTGTCAGCCCAATGAGATACGTTGAAATTCTTGATTCACAGGTTTACCATAATTCACCAGTTCCTTTTTTTTTTTTTTTTTTTGGGGGGGGGGGGGGGATGGGTTAAAAAAAACATCTTGGTGGATGTTCTGCATTAATGAATGTGGACCAAACTCTAGATTTCATATGCTTTTTGCAACAAAGCTTTTGTATCTTCCTATATTTTCATCAGAGATATGGATTTATAACTGTGTCTCTATTCCTCTATTCTCTATAGCACTCTGCCAAGTTAGTTTTTAGGTGCTACTAGCTGGAATCTTATATACTTTGAAACTAATTGAGAACACCTTCATTCCATTTATTTAAGTAAGTGAACTAATGACAAAAGGGGTCCAAAACAAAATCTTGAGGTTAAATATATATCTAAATGCACATACATTTATCTTTTTGCCAATAACAATTATGGATTCTAAAGTCTCCATATATACAATTTAAGCTTCAGTAGAAAATTAAACAACAGTGTAGTACCACCATCATTCCTATCATTGCATTTAAAGCGTTACTATATTTATTTAAAAAAAAAAAAATTCTCAAGTCAGTGTATTAATGTGCCCTAAGACCTGTATGCATAATATTATGAAAGTTTTTATGTGTAAAATACCTTTGATCTATGTTTCACTGGGCTCTCTGTTCTGACAGTTCCCTTGGAGGCTTGGGACGGTTCTTCAGGAGCATGCCGAACAAGCTCCTTTTGTCTCCCCTCCCTCTCCCTTGTCATGAGTTCTGGACAAACATTATCACATTTGCAAAGCTTTGTGCTTAAAGTGCATGCTTTATATAACTTTAATGCACCCATGTGGAACCTATATGGTTCAAGTACACAAATAAAAATAAACATTTTCGGCAAAGCTTTGTGCTAGAGATGAGCAATTTTTTTTAAATATTTGATGCAGCCGAATTGCTGAATTTTCCAAAATAATTTGGTTCGGTCCGAATTTATTTGCAGCGAATTGCTATTAAAAACAGCTATTTCTGGCCTACAGAGAGGCTCAATAGGGGTGCAGAACACTTTGCCTTGTCCTAATACGCATAAGGAGTGTGCTGTGTTAGTGAAATAATACTGTTATTCAGTATGACATGCAGATTACAGGCATTGCTATTAGAATCACTGTCGCAGAGCGTCTGGATGTGTCAGATTTTTTATATAATTTTTCTTTAATTTAATTTGAATTTATTTTAGTTTTTTGATTACCCATTCTGGTGAGCATCGAGCTGGCGGTCCACCGCAAGGCAAGCTACCACCTGTTCCAGCCCCTGACTCTCAGTGCACCCCCATACTCTGAGTGTCCACTTGAAAAGGGAAGGACTGCAGTACCAGCAACTTGAACAGGAACACATTCAGCTTCTGTGCCATTGGATAAGTGGGTGCATCAAGCTAGAAGTGGCTGCAGTGAAAAACTTGTACTTGTATCTTAAAATCGATCTGGCGATCCACTGCCAGGCGAGAAACCACCTGTTCCAGCCCCTGCTCTCAGCACCCCCTGACTGTGAAAGTGCGAAAGATTCATTTAATCAGTTTTGGTTCATTGTTATCGCTCTATCGATTTTTTGAAATTTAAATTGAAATGTAAAATTTAGTAATAAAATGTGTGGTTACAAAAGGCCAAATCCAACAAAGAGTCATATGTCACATGGCAGCACAATGACAGAACCTAGAGGTGGCACCAGCATGAGGAGACCATGTAGTGGCTGAATGACACAGCCTGGAGTTGGCGGCAGCATGAGAAGACCATAGAGCCTCACAATCCCTAAGATTAAAAGATGAATTTTCAAATTTAAATTGAAGATTTATGGTAGCTAGTGCTATCATAAAAAGGTTTAGGTAATGTCCCAGCAGCATGAGGAGAACATATAGTGGCTGAATGACACAGCCTGTAGTTAGCAGAAGCATGAGAAGACCATATAGTGGCTGAATGACACAACCTGGAGTGTGCGACAGCATGAAGAGACCATGTAGTGGCTGAATGACACAGTGTGGAGGTGGTGGCAGCATGAGGAGACCACAAAGTGGCTGAATGGCACAACCTAGAGATGGTGGCAGCATGAGGAGACCATATAGTGGCTGAATGACACAACGTGGAGGTGGTGACAGCATGATGAGAACATATAGTGGCTGAATGGCACAGCCTGGAGCTGGCGGCAGCATGAGGAGACCATATAGAGGCTGAATGACACAGTCTGGAGTTTGTGGTAGCATGCAGAGTCCATGCTATCACAAATGGCTAAATGACACAGCGTGGAGGTGGCGGCAGCATGAGGAAAACATATAGTGACTGAATGACACAGCATGGAGTAGGCGGCTGCATAAGGAGACCACAGAGTGGCTGAATGACACAGCCTGGAGTTGGTGGCAGCATAAGGAGACCATATAGGGGCTGAATGACACAGCGTAGAGGTTGCAGCAGCATGAGGAGAACATATAATGGCTGAATGACACAGTGTGGAGGTGGTGGCATCATAAGGAGACCATATAGTGGCTGAATGACACAGCGTAGAGGTTGCGGCAGCATGAGGAGAACATATAGTGGCTGAATGACACAGCATAGAGAATGTTTGTAACTGAGGAGCAGCACAATAAATCTGTTTTGCCCTCTCCATATTTGTGAAGTGTTGGTGTGGCACCATGGTCAATCTACTCTGATGCATCAGGCATTGGTGGGTGGAGATCCTGGCTGATCCATGCCCTATTCAGCTTCACAAAGGTCAGTCTCTCCACATTTTTCGTGGACAGACGAGTTCTACTTGGGTTGACTATGGCCCCACTACACTAAACACCCGCTCTGATGGCACACTACTGGCCTAGAAGGACAGCTTTTCCAGGGCAATCTCTGCTAGTTGCGGCCATAAATCAAGTTTGGCTGCACAGAAGTCCAGCGGATCTTCACGGTTTGTTGGCATATGCATGTCAAGGTATGCCACCACCTGCTGGTTCAGGTCCTGCTCCAGGTGTACCTGCTGCTGATGAGTTGCTTCACTATGCGGGTGAAGAAAGGTACTCATCAGCGATTGTAGACTCAGTCTGTTGCTGATGGAGCTGGTACTGCTCCTGCCACTCCACCCCTCCTCAGCAGCCATGGCAGAAGAAGGTGAGCGCAGAGGTCCCCCTGAGTCCGACCTGCGAGAGGATGGACGATGGCGCTGATAGGTATCGCACAAATGACTACGTAGGATGTCTCTGTAGTAGGTCAGTTTGTTCTCCCTCTCAGTGGGTGCAAATAAGTTCCCCATTCTCTGCCGTAAGCAACAGTCCAACAAGATAGAAGTCATCCCAAATGCCGAATGTTGACAATTCGGCGGTCACTACTCAAACAACTGAGCATGCATCGTGCCATTTGTGCAAGTGACTCAGAGAAACTCCCTGCCTCCATCTCCACTGCATACTGCCACGGTGTGTCTGGCTCCTTGGTCTCGTCTTCCCCATAACCCTCTAGCTCCTCTGGCTGCTCCTGCTTCTCCTCTCCTGTCAGATGACTAGAAAAACCGCCCATTTGGCGAAACAAACTGTGCTCCACTGTGCCCCTCCTCCTCCAGTTCAGCTCCCACAGGGTTCATGTTGGTGCGAGATGTAGGCACCCCGTCTCCAGTGCCCTGACCAGCCATCGTTTCCAACATGTGTTGTAGGAAATGAAGCAGTGGAATGATGTCGTTCATCCCGTAATCCGGGCAATTGACTAATAATGTGTCTTACTCAAAGGGCCTGAGCAAATGGCCGGTGTCACTAATGAGCTGCCACTGGTTGACATTGAACTTACACAGGGGAGTCCCCCTATCCGCTTGGATCATCAAGAAATCGGTGATGGCTTTTCTCTGTTTGTATAGTCGGTCCAAGAAATGGAGGGTGGAGTTCCAACATGTGGCAACGTAGCAAATCAGACTATGTTGGGGGATACCGTTTTGGCACTGCAGCACAAGGGTGGTGTGCTTTGCGGTGTACGAGTGGCTGAAGTGCATGCAAAGTTTCCTTCCCAATGTTTGGATGTCTTGCAAATGGGGGGATTACTTCAGGAACCGCTTGACAACGAGATTGAACACGTGTGCCATGCAGGGCGCATAGCTCAGCCTTCCTTGTCGAAGCGCAGACAAAATGTTCTTCCCATTGTCGGTCACCATGGTTCCCATTTCCAGTTTTCATGGAGTAAGCCATGCTCCGCTTTCTTTATGAATAACTTTTAGAAGTTCCTCCCCTGTGTTACTCCATTCGCCAAGGCAAACAATGTGAAGAACAGCATGACACCACCATGCCCTGCACACATGGTATGCTGAATGGGCACTGAGACTTTTCCGTGCAGTGGAGGATGAGGACACGGTGGAGGAAGAGGAGGCGGAGTCTCTCACTGTCGCAGGACCAATGGCCTGAGAGCGTGGAGGAGGAGGAAGTGGCGTGACCTTTCCAAATTGAAGTTGTTGCTGTGCAGGAACCACATTAACCCAGCGGGCCCGTAAATGACATGTATAGTTACAGGTCCAGACGTCGGCGCTGCCGTGCACTTTGGTACACACTGACAGGCTCAAGGACTGGCCCATCTTCTCTTCTACAAAATTGTGCAGGGCTGGAACTGCCTTCTTTGCAAAGAAATAATGGCTTGGGACTCTCCACCAAGGGAGGAACTGCAGCACCAGTAACTTGGAGAGGAGCATCTGGGTGATGCAGCAGGCTGGGCCACCACATCGGAGCCACAGTTCTCCCAGGCGCTTTATGGTGACGCAACATATGTTGATGCAAGGCCGTGGTGCCAACATTGCGACCCTGGCCACGCTTCACCTTCTGCCAACACTTCTTGCATGTGGCTATGTTAACCTCCTCCATATGCTTGATGAAAATCTACCACACTGCCAAGTAGCTGATTTTCCCACCAACAGTCCGCACTAATTGACTGCTAGTGATGTCCCGAATAGTTCGCCGGCGAATAGTTCCCAGCGAACATAGCTTGTTTGCGTTCGCCGCAAAGGGCGAACATATTTGATGATCGGTCCGCCCTCTATTTGTCATCATTGAGTAAACTTTGACCCTGTACCTCATGTGAAAAACAAATTTTATTTTTGTTCAAAGTTCATTTTCATTTAGAAGCACATTTAATAAAGTGTGTGTTTCACTTTTTTCTCTCTATTTTTTAAATTTTTTAGGTAGTACTTCTACTCCCAGCATGGAATAGACTGTTCCATGCTGGGAGTAGTAGTGCCTATACTAATAGACATATCGCCCCGGGTGTTAGTCGTGACACCCGATGCGAACGTCCATAATATAGCTTTATATAGTGCTTGCCTCTCTGCACTATACTCCGGCCAGTGATGTGAATAGAACATCACTCATTCATATTTCCCGCCCAGAGTTGTGATTGGCCAGATGGTTGCAGCCAATCATAGCTCTGAGGGAAATATGCACACTCTGCTCCATGCTGGGAGCTGTAGTATCTGCATTAATAGACAGATCGAAGCGAGTGCAACTTCTGACACACCGATGCGATCTGTCTATTAATGCAGGTACTACAGCTCCCAGCATGGAGCAGAGCGCGCAGAGTGTGCTTCATGTTGGGAATAGTAGTACCTGCAGTTACAGAAAGATCACAGTGGATGTCACTCCTGACACCCCCTGTGATCCTCCTGTATAATGTATAGATGTGGTCGGCTGCTCTTCTTTGGTCCCCTGCACTGCCCTATATATACACATGTTCCTATTTCCCACAGAGAGCTGTGATTGGCCAGATGGTTCCAGCCAATCACAGCTCTCTGTGGGAAATAGGAATATCTGTATATATACGGCAGTGCAGGGGACCATAAAAGAGCAGCCGGCCACATCTATACATTATACTGGAGGATAACAGGGGGTGTCAGGAGTGACATCCACTGATATCTTTCTGTAACTGCAGGTACTACAACTCCCAACATGGAGCACACTCTGCTCCATGCTGGGAGCTGTATTACCTGCATTAATAGACAGATCGCAGCTGGTGTCAGAAGTTACACTCGCTGCGATCGGTCTATTAATGCAGATACCACAAATCCCAGCATGGAGAAGAGTGTGCTCCATGTTGGGAGTTGTAGTACCTGCAGGTAAGAACAGATCACAGCGGGTATCACTACTGACACCCAATGTGATCATCCTGTGTATTGCAGAGATTGAGCAGCTGTATACATCGCTCACATCTCTGCTCTATACTCTGGCCACTCACTCATTCATATTCCCCTCAGAGCTGTAATTGGCTGTAACCATCTGGCCAATCACCACTCTGGGCGGAAAATATGAATGAGTGATGTTCTATTTACATCACTGGCCCGAGTATGGTGCGGAGATGCGAGTGCTGTATAAAGCTGCTCCGCTTCTCTGCTATATTATGGACGATCGCATCTGGTGTCACGACTAACACTCGGGGCAATATATCTATTAGTATATGTACTACTACTCCCAGCATGGAACAGTCTGTTCCATGCTGGGAGTAGTGGTACTACCTAAAGAATGTAAAAAATAGATTAAAAAAAGTGAAACACACACACTTTATTAAATGTGCTTTGCCTGCCTATTGAAGTCTATGGCGGTTTGCCCGGTTCGCCCGTTCACGAATATTTGCGGAAATTCGCAAAATGTTATGTTGGCGACATCACTATTAACTGCTACTGCCGCCATCTCCAGGGAAGGTAGGCTGCTGCGAAGCAGGTGGTCTCCCCCGGGCACGTTTAGCTCCAGAATTTCCACTTCTGCCACCATGCTGACTGCCAACCATGCTAACACCTTGCTGGCTCAGTTGCTGCCTCACTGGCAACCTGCAACCCTCTTCTCCTTAGGTCCCTTCTGCACCCGGCTCCCAATTGCGATCAATTGCTTCATCATCATCACCAAGTGTCTGCCCATCACTGATGTCCTCCTCAGGTTCCTCAACAGTGTCTGCTTCAGGACCCGAATGCTGGCAATACTACCTCCCATGTTAATCTCCTCATCACTGATTGCCGCCTAGCGGAGGAAGCTGAGGATGTCTTGGCTGGGCAGTAGCTGAACAGTGGAGCTAAACCAACAGCATAAGATAATTCTGAAGGGGAAGGAACAGCATAGGACAGAAGCAATGGTAGGACAGGGACTGCTCCCGGGCCATGCCAACTGAGCGTTGTGTCTGAGGAACCCACCGACTGTTGACTGGGGGTGTCAGATGTCACTTGTGATGAAACTGATGACCATTGATACCGGGAGATCAGGCCTCTCGCAGCGACTCCTGCCGCCTGCGCCTGATGAATTTAGGTCTCTGCCACTTCTCTGTTCACATCCTGGCACTTCTCTGCCTGACAAACTTAGTGCGTCTACGAGGGTAGTATAGTATGCTTCACTACGCTTAAAACAGTATTTATCAGGAACAAAATTGTACAACACTTACATGGATGTATGTATTAGTGTTGAGCAGCATAGGCCATATTCGAATTTGCGATATTTCGCGAATATTTGTCATATATTCGCTAAATTCGCATATTCGTAATATTCGCGTAATATTTTCGCATATGCGAAAATTAGCGTAAACGAAAATTTGCATGTGCAAAAAAATAACCATATGCGAAAAATTTGCATAAATGAAAATTCGCATATGCTAATTTTCCCATGTGCGTAAATCCGTACGCCAGTCTCACACAGTAGTATTAGAGCCTTCTTTATACCACACAAGCTGGAAGCAGAGAGGGATGATCACTGTGATGTGTACTGTGAAAAAAAAAAAAAAAAACAATATTCGGAATTTCGAATATATAGTGCTATATTGGCGAATATTTGCGAATTCGCGAATATGCGATATTCGCGAATAATATTCGCATTGCGAATATTTACGAGCAATACTAGTGTTGCCCACCAGACGAAAGGGCAGCCAACACGCCCCCTCAAAAAAAGCGCTATGGCAGAGCCAGAGATTGCCAAAGGCAGCGCTGCATCAGTCCCCCAAAAAATTTGAGTTCCTGGATATAAATATCTATATTCAGGATGGCTGTTTGCATACTGCCACCTATTTTAAGGAGGTGGATGCAAACAGCTATCTCGACTTTAACAGTTGCCATCTGAAATAATGGAAGAAGAACATTCCATTCGGTCAAATGAAAAGAATCCGAAGGAATTGTTCTTCCACACAAAAATGCCAGCAACAAAAAGATAACATGGAGGATCGTTTTAAACAAAAAGGGTATCCCAAACCCCTTATACAAGGAGCACGCCAGAGAGTGGACGAATTAGAACAAAGTGCTTGCTTGAAAAATAATAAACAGGGTAATGCAGAGGGTGGTTATAATGATGAATTTGATTCTGTTTTTCTAACTAGGCATTACACTTCCCACACCAATATTTTTATTTTTTTTTGTATAGGTAATATCACCAGCTCACATTATTGTGTTATGATTACTGGCACCATATATAGTCCCCCAGTTATTCTTCTTTAGATGGTTTTTCCATGTCCTGTGCAGTATTTCTCCCAGAAGTCCACTTGATGGCCCACGTGGTGGTCTACACCCCGAAGTCATCAATTTTTACTCTAAGAGAGAGTGTGCAGCTGTTTCTGGAGACGGTCAACAATAACCTCTGCATGGTGGAATAATAGGTCACAATGTTTATCAGGATCAGTAGAAGCATCACCCACTCGATGATTATGATGGGGATTTCACAGATCTCGTCCCAGTCTTCATCATTATAGAATAATTCCTTTAATGCTTCATATCCAAAATAGAAAATGACACAGACAAAAGTCAGGCCACCGCAGGTGCATCTACTATGGTGGATGACTTTTTTTGCTCCTGGTAATTTATACATCTGGATGGACTGCCCAAGGTAGTATAAGGCTTCACATGTAATTGAAATTATCGTGCTGACAAAGTGTATCCTGGGATATTCTTTGGGGGAAAATACATGCATGACAGCTGTGGCAAAACAGGAGGCCCACACAATGGCCAGCAGGATCTTCTGGATCAGGACCTGATGACCCCTGAACTCTTCAGTATGCATAACCATATACTTATAAATAAGAAAGGTTAGTACCAAAGTGCCAATGGACATCCCTATGAATCCAATTCTGAATAATATGCTTTCGGGAAAGAAATTTCCCACGTCACTGTGAAGGAAAAGAAACCAATGTTATTATGGATATTTCCTCACTCCCAACCCATGAAATAAGATTCATGTGCTTGTTTATCTTACCTGATGCTCATCAGTGGCGAGGCGGCATGGCCGAGGATGACCGTCATGATGCAGCTGGTGGCAAGCCAGGCCGCACACCAAAACGCCAACAGGAGGGGGACGAACCCCAAACCTTTTAGCTCCATTTTAGACAAGTAGAAGAAGAAGACGCTAATCTCACTAATCTCACTAATCTCACTGGAACAATCTACAGACTGAAGGCTCGGGCGGCTGTCAGTGGAATGTCAGGACTCCAGCTGTCTATGGCATCACATGTGACATGTCAGAATGACTGCTTGTTTCTTGGAGCTGCCATGATTTAGTATCTGCTATAGACAGAACCTGATGTTTTTACTATGGACCTTACAGACCCCAGAACCCAAGTAATTAGTGCAGGGGCTCCATTTTGATCATCTCATATTTCACATTATTTGAGTTACAGGGCTCAAATACATTTGCACCCTCTATAGCAGTGGTCTTCAAGCTGTAAACCCCCAACCGCTGCAGAACCACAACTCCCAGCATGCCCAGACAACAACTTCGCATAAGGAAATAGTCTAATTAAACTTTTCTTATATATAGAATCCCTGAAATCTTCAATCTCTCCTTTTATTGGTTTATGATCTGCGTTACTTATTTGTAAAAAACAATGTTTCTGATTGTCTGCCACCCCATACTTATGGGCTGTCTCTTCAAACGACTTTATTTGACCTAAAGCGTATAATTGATTTACATAAATAAGCCCCTTTTCATCCAAAAGAGGGAATCTTTAATTTTAAGGAATTCTTTAAGTGCTTTATTCGACCATAATGAAGTAAATTCAAAACTCCATGTGATTTTAAAAATGTTTTAAGTTCCTCTCATACTTTATTATATAGATATGCATGAGTATCCCAGCTTCCAAAATCTTAAAAATATCCTTATAAAGACCCATTAGGGTATGTTCACACTACAGTGTGCGAGCGGAGATTCAGACTGGCAGCCGGTGGCGGCGGTAGAACCGGGCGGCACTGAGCCGTCACCATTGACAGCTATGCAGTACTCGCGGACTTCCGTGCAAAGAATGAACATGTTCTTTCTTTGCGCGGAACAATTTCAGCGGCGCTGAAATTCCGCAGTGTGAACGGGTCTCGCGGAAACCCATTCACACTAATGTTAAGTTCACACTGCGGAATTCGGCTCGCGGAATTCCGCCCGTGGAATTTGGCTTGCGGAATTCCGCCCATGGAATTCCGCGGGAATTCCGTAGTTTGAACATACCTTTAGAGAGAAAAAACAGGACTACATTTTCCCTCCTTCTCACAATAGTCTGCAATTTTAGCGCTAAAAAGTACCTAAAAAAAAAGTGCCCAACCCCCATCGTGCTCAGCTAACGTTAAAGAAACATATTTCATTCTTGTGCTTTCCTGCCCCAAAGTAGTGAATTTAATAAAGAAATAAGAGCTTGGAACCATTTTTCTGATATCCATACAGTATAGAAACATAGAATGTGTCGGCAGATAAGAACCAATTGGCCCATCTAATCTGAATCCTATCAATAGTCCCTGGCCCTATCTTATATGAAGGATAGCCTTATGCCTATCCCATGCATGTTTAAACTCCTTCACTGTATTTGCAGCGACTAGTGTTGTTCACGAATATTCTCAATTCGAATTTTAATCGCGAATATAGAATATTCGCAAATTCACGAATATTGCAAATATAGCACTATATATTCATAATTACGAATATTCACCTTTTTTTGTGCATATGTGAAAATTTGTGCGCATATGCGCAAATTTGCGAATATTCAGCCCTCCCTTCATTAATGGTATAGAGAACTGTGACTAGTGCATCAACTCTGTGAATTTTTGCCCATTAAAACCAATAGGCTAATTGTGGTCTATGGGGATCTCACTGCATGTTAGATAAGCAGGAACATCTCTGCAGCACAGTGGGATGGGAGACCGTCACTGATTCGAGTCCCAGGGTGGACAGAGTGTTACAGTGTTGTGGTTAAACTTTACTTTCCTGGAAAAGCTGTTGAGTTGCCCATAGCAACCAATCAAATTGCTTCCTTCATTTTTCAGAGGCTTTTTCAAAAATGAAAGAAGCGCTCTGATTGGTTGCTATGGGCAACTCAGAAACTTTTCCTCTGGACAGGTTTTGATAAATCTCCCTCTATGGGGGAGATTTATCAAGACCAGTGTAGAGGAAGAGTTGTGCAGTTGCCCATAGCAACCAATCAGATTGCTTCTTTCATTTTTCACAATGCCTCTGCAAAATGAAAGAAGCGATCTGATTGGTTGCTATGGGCAACTCAGCAGATTTTCCTGGAAAAGTTTCTAAGTTGCCCATAGCAACCAATCAGATTGCTACCTTCATTTTTCAGAGGCCTTTTCAAAAATGAAAGAAGCAATCTGATTGGTTGCTATGGGCAACTGCACAACTCTTCCTCTACACTGGTTTTGATGAATCTCCCCCATAGAGGGAGATCTATCAAAACCTGTCCAGAGGAAAAGTTTCTGAGTTGCCCATACCAACCAATCAGATTACTTCCTTCATTTTTCAGAGGCTTTTTCAAAAATGACAGAAGCAATCTGATTGGTTGCTATGGGCAACTCAGCAGCTTTTCCCCATAGACCACAATGGGCCTACTGGTTTCAATGGGCAAAAAATCACAGAGTTAATGCACTAGACACAGTTCTCTATACCATTACAGGGGTACTCCGGTGAAAACCTTTTTTCTTTTAAATCAACTGGCTCCGGAAAGTTAAACAGATTTGTAAATTATATAGATACAATGGAGAGGCTCCTGTCTGTCTGACCGTCACTAAAGACCCGAGCAACCCAACAAACACCTATACCCAAGGTGTATGAATTAGGGAAAATATGTTAAAAGAAAATGCGGCTCAAAGGTCAAAGATATTTGGTTTAAAAATAATAATTAATATTTATTAGTATAGAATGATAATAGATTAAATAGGGAATGTACAGGGCCCTTGTACTCCCCTAATTAATATAAATCAATACAAAATTATAAAATATAATAAAAACAACAATGAATATAGCAACTATAAAAATATTCTGCGACTTGAGCCTGTAATATCAGTATAGCAATCTCATAATCCTGTGGAACAACAATTTTCAATGCAAATGTTCATTCAATTGTTCCTGTTCTCAGTGATCTTCAATATAAAGCAGATACAATGTAGCAGCTACAGATATACAGTTAATCAATTGATGCAATGGTATTGTATCTATCCAGACAGTGATAACTCGATCCAACCGATGCAATGTAGCGCATGGTGATCAGTAGCGAGTTGATTAACAGTCACTCAAGATCACTCCTTATGAATCTCTGTGTATATCACACATTAAAATGTCATATTAAATCAGCCAACTTGCAATAAACTCCATAAAATGCTCACCACTCCCGGGGTACCACGGATCTCCCTTAAGTGTAGTCTTGTATGCCGGCTGTATAGGATCTTTCGCCCGGTGCTTTGCCTCAGTCAGGGATCGCACTGCTGGAGTCTCGGCCAACTCCTAAGTAAGCAGCACTTGGTGATGGGCACCGTTTGGGGGGGACTGCAGCGCTGTAAAGCGGAGTCCCTTAGTCGGACCAGCTGGGAATGGTGGCGATCAGCAAGAATAAAGTCCTTATTGTAGATAGCCCGATTGGCTTTTTACTTGCAATTAATGTAACGGCTGTATGCGGTATACAGAGTGAATAACCCGGCGGCGTTCCTCGTGCAGAGGTCGCGCGCTCGGGAGATGGCACACTGTAATAGATGTCTTGGATCTGTCGGATGATCACTGTTAATGTCAGGCAAGTGTTCTATATTGTCAGGCTCAATATTGCATATTTATGATCGCTGGACGTTCTGCTGCTGAAGAAAAAAACCGAGGATGGTTTTGAAACGCGTCCAGCGATCATAAATATGCGATATTGAGCCTGACAATATAAAACACTTGCCTGACATTAACAGTGATCATCCGACAGATCCAAGACATCTATTACAGTGCGCCGTCTCCCGAGCGTGCGACCTGTGCACGAGGAACGCCGCCGGGTTATTCACTCTGTATACCGCATACAGCCGTTACATTAATTGCAAGTAAAAAGCCAATCGGGCTATCTACAATAAGGACTTTATGCTTGCTGACCGCCACCATTCCCAGCTGGTACGACTAAGGGACTCCGCTTGACAGCGCTGCAGTCCCCCCAAACGGTGCCCACCACCAAGTGCTGCTTACTTAGGAGTTGGCCGAGACTCCAGCAGTGCGATCCCTGACTGAGGCAAAGCACCGGGCGAAAGATCCTATACAGCCGGCATACAGGACTACACTTAAAGGGGTAGTCCAGTGGTGAAAAACGTATCCCCTATCCTAAGGATAGGGGATAAGTTTGAGATCGCGGGGGGTCCGACCGCTGGGGCCCCCTGCGATCTCTCTGTACGGGGCCCCAGCTCTCCGCCGAGATAGCGGGTGTCGACCCCCGCACGAGGCGGCGGCCGACACGCCCCCTCAATACATCTTTATGGCAGAGCCGGAGATTGCCGAACGCAGCGCTTTGGCTCTGCCATAGAGTTGTATTGAGGGGGCGTGTCGGCCGCCGCCTCGTGCGGAGGTCGACACGCCCCCTTCCCGTGGGCTGTCGCGGCTCCGTACAGGAGATCGCAGGGGGCCCCAGCGGTCGGACCCCCCGCGATCTGCAACTTATCCCCTATCCTTAGGATAGGGGATAAGTTGCTCACCACTGAATCACCACTGGACTACTCCTTTAAGGGAGATCCGTGGTACCCCGGGAGTGGTGAGCATTTTATGGAGTTTATTGCAAGTTGGCTGATTTAATATGACATTTTAATGTGTGATATACACAGAGATTCATAAGGAGTGATCTTGAGTGACTGTTAATCAACTCGCTACTGATCACCATGCGCTACATTGCATCGGTTGGATCGAGTTATCACTGTCTGGATAGATACAATACCATTGCATCAATTGATTAACTGTATATCTGTAGCTGCTACATTGTATCTGCTTTATATTGAAGATCACTGAGAACAGGAACAATTGAATGAACATTTGCATTGAAAATTGTTGTTCCACAGGATTATGAGATTGCTATACTGATATTACAGGCTCAAGTCGCAGAATATTTTTATAGTTGCTATATTCATTGTTGTTTTTATTATATTTTATAATTTTGTATTAATTTATATTAATTAGGGGAGTACAAGGGCCCTGTACATTCCCTATTTAATCTATTATCATTCTATACTAATAAATATTAATTATTATTTTTAAACCAAATATCTTTGACCTTTGAACCACATTTTCTTTTAACAGATTTGTAAATTACTTCTATTAAAAAATCGTAATCTTTCCTGTACTTATTAGCTGCTGGATACTACAGAGGAAATTAGTTTCTTTTTGGAATGCTCTCTGATGATATCACGAGCACAGTGCTCTCTGCTGACGTTATAATAATAATAATAATAAGTCTTTATTTATTTATTGTTGTCCTTAGTGGGATTTGAACCCTCTCCAGCTCCACTATATCTTTCTTGTACACTGGTGCCCAGTACTGTACACAGTATTTTATGTAGGTCTGACTAGTGATTTTTACAGCGGTAGAATTATTTCCTTGTCGTCGCCATCTATGCCCCTATTGATGTACCCCATGATTTTATTAGCCTTGGCAGCAGCTGCCCGACACTGGTCACTACAGCTAAGTTTACTGTTACCTAAGACTCCTAAGTCCTTTTCCATGTCAGTCGTCCCAAGTGTTCTCCCATTTAATACATAATCCCAGCTCGGATTTGTGCATTACCTTACATTTATCAGTGTTGAACCTCATCTGCCACTTCCCAGCCCAAACCTCCAACCTATCCAGATCCATTTGTAACAGTGCACTGTCCTCTATAGTGTTTACCGCTTTACAGAGTTTGGTGTCATCTGCAAAGATTGCTACTTTACTATTCAACCCCTCTGCAAGGTCATTCATGAATATATTAAATAGGACAGGACCTAAGACAGACCCCTGTGGTACCCCACTAGTAACAGTCACCCAATCAGAATAAGTACCATTAATAACCACCCTCTGTTTCCTATCATTGAGCCAGTTACTTACCCACTTGCACACATTCTCCCCCAGCCCAAACCTTCTCATTTTATGCACCAACCTTTAATGTGGAACCGTATGAAATGCTTTGGAAAAATCCAGATATACGACATCCAGCTATTGCCCCTGGTCCAGTCTGGTGCTCACCTCCTCATAAAAGCTGATCAGGTTAGTTTGACAGGATCAATCCCTCATAAATCCATGCTGATACAGGGTCATACATTTATTTTTATCAAGATATTCCAAAATAGCATCCCTTAGGAAACCCTCAAACAATTTACATACAACCAAGGTTAAACTAACAGGTTTATAATTCCTGGGGTCACCTTTTGACCCCTTCTTAAATATTGGCACCACATTTGCCATGCGCCAGTCCTGGGGAACAGTCCCTGTCACTATAGAGTCCATAGGCGTGCGCACGGGGTGTGCCGGGTGTGCCTGGGCACACCCTAATCAAGCCGAGGCTCCCGTCAAATTCGGGATATCCAGGGAGCGTAGGAATTAGGGGGACACATCCCCCCAGAAAATCATGCAGGGGGACAGATCATGGGGTAATCCTCCCCAGTTCTGCCTGCAGAATATCCTGCATTATATGCTCCCTGGGTCTATTTAACCCAGGGAGGCATTTATAGCTGGTCACTCACGGCCGGAGCTTCTGAACTGTGTGCGCACACAGTTCAGAGAAGGCCGTGACCCCTTCCCAGACGCAGGCGCTGATGACGTCAATCATCAGCGCCTGCACTGTGGAGAAGAGAGAACGCGGCCCGGCTCTTCAGGAGATCGCTGCGTGGGACTAGGTGAGTTTTTTTTGTTATTTTCTTTGGTACTTTGGGATGGGGAATCATGTGGGGTGGTGACCCGGTGGGGTGGGGGTGGGGGCTTTTAGTCACAATACACAGTGTTACTTCACACTTACTCTACTGCAGTTTTTCCCAACCAGGGTGCCTCCAGATGTTGCAAAACTACAACTCCCAGCATGCCCGGACAGCCTTTGGCTGTCCCGGCATGCTGGGAGTTGTAGTTTTGCAACACCTGGAGGCACCCTGGTTGGGAAACACTGCTCTACTGGACCCTTTTCACATAGACACGCTATTATGCAGTTACTTCTATGAATTTTTATTACTGCTCTTTATTTTGCAGTCCAATTATATGTGAGTTAATGTCCTTCGTATGTTTAGTTCACAAATAGAGCAACTGATAGAGTCATTTCATACAATCATAGATGCAGAGCCTCTAGAGCAGTGGTCTCCAATCTGCGGACCTTCAGATGTTGCAAAACTACAACTCCTAGCATGCCCGGACAGCCAACGGCTGTCAGGGCATGCTGGGAGTTGTAGTTTTGCAACATCTGGAGGTCCGTAGGTTGAAGACCACTGATCTAGTGTTATTCAAAGTGCATATATAATTAGGTGTTACTGTTTTTTTTGTGTGTAAACTGCGCATTCATAAACATAAGATGCATAACTTTGCCTTGATGTCAGGACCCTTCTTGTATAATTGCACAAAGTCCTGTGTATTACATTGGGTCCCTATATTAGCACCAGGTAATGTATTCACTGTTCACTTTATTGCAGATGTCCCAACTCTGTGCTATTGCACTAGTGCCCGTCACTCCATTTCCTAATCCACACATGTACACAGCTTCCTTTGTTATGCATTGGCTGCAGATTGTATAACACTATGCCATTGCACTTCGCTGTTTCCTAGTGGTAGCTGGTTTCAAGTATTTGGGCTCCGTTCACATTGCCATAGGCGATCCTACGTGCTTTAATTAATCAGGGATCACGTTATAGCGTGTATTCTTCTAATATCGCTTCACGGGCCACCAGTGACGGGCACTAATGCAATAGCGCAGTGTTGGGACATTTGCAATAAAGTGAACAGTGAATACATTACCTGGTGCTAATATAGGGACCCGATGTAATACACAGGACTTTGTGCAACTATACAAGGGTCCTGACATCAAGGCAAAGTTATGCATCTTATGTTTATGAATGCGCAGTTTACACAAAATGTGAAACAGTAACACCTAATTATATATGCACTTTGAATAACACTAGAGGCTCTGCATCTATGATTGTATGAAGTGACTCTATCAGTTGCTCTATTTGTGAACTAAACATACAAAGTGTGAAGTGACACTGTGTATTGTGATCTGACTTTGCCTACATGCTATCTACCTAGCTATCAACTACCAATCCACCTAGCTACCAACTGACCTAGCTAGCTAAAAACCAACCTACATACCTTATAGGCACTGATTTGAATAGGGACCTTCCATATGATAAAATATACCTTTTATTAAGTTCCATTTAACCCCTTAACGATGAAGGACGTAAATGTACGTCCTGATGACGTGGTACTTGACGCACCAGGACGTACATTTACGTCCTAAGCATAACCACAGGCATCGGAGCGATGCCCGGATCATGTGCGGCAGGTCCCGGCTGTTGATCGCAGCCAGGGACCCGTCGGTAATGGCGGACATATACACGGCGTGAGTTTGTGCTTTAGGGTGCACACCCTAATGCAATAGGCTGCGCACGCCTATGATAGAGTCCCTGAATATTATAAATAGGGGTCTGTCTATTACATTACTTAATTCCTTTAGAACATGGGGGTAAATGCCATCTAGACCTGGTGATTTGTCTATTTTGATTTTTTGTAGGTGGCACTGTACTTCTTCCTGGGTTAGACAGGTGACCTGTACTGGGGAGTTTACCTTATCACACTGTATTTCACCTGGCATTTCATTTTCCTCAGTGAATACAGTGGAGAAGAATTTGTTTAGTATATTTGCTTTTTCCTGATTCCCGTTTATAATTTCTTCCTCATCATTTTTTAAAGGGCCAACACTTTCATTTTTATATAATTAAAGAACATTTTGGGGTTAGTTATACTCTCTTTGGCAATGAGTCTTTCTGTCTCTATTTTTGCGGTTTTTATCTGTTTTTTTTACATATTTCACATTTTTCTCTATAGCTTTTTAATGCTTCTTCACTGCTGTCCTGTTTTAGTAATTGAAATGCTTTATTTTTGTCATTTATTGCCCCCTTAACATTTTTATTCATCCATATTGGTTTTCTTTTATTTCTGACCCTTTTATTCCCATAAAGTATATACATCTTACAGTGAAAATTTAAGATATTTTTAAAAGTCTCCCATTTAGTGTCAGTATTGTTCTTTTTGAGGACATTATCTCATTTTATATTGTTATGGGCTTCTCTGAGTTGATCGAACTTTGCCTTCCGAAAGTTCATTGTTTTTGTGGCCCCTCGAGAGATTCCTTTATTGAAGAACAAGTTATAATGTATTAAATTATGATCACTATTTCCTAGGTGTCCATCTACTTGCACATTAATTACTCTGTCAGGTACAGTACGTTGGGAAATATTAAGTCTAGTCGGGCGCCTCCTCTGATCGGGCCTTGCACCATTTGGGACAGATAATTGTCTTTAGCTATAGTCAGAATCCTGTTTCCTTTAAAGTCGAAGTCGGCCCAGTTCTCCATGAACCCAAACCCCTCCTTCCTACACTAGCTTCTGAGCAACTTGTTTACCTACCTAATCTCCCGCTGCCTCTCTGGTGTGGCTCGTAATACATGTAATATTTCAGAAAATACTACCTTGGAGGTCCTTGCCTTAAGCTTGCAGCCTAAGTCCCTGAAATCCTTTTTAAGGACACTCCATTTACCTCTTACTTTGTCATTGGTGCCAATATGTACCATGACTGCTGGGTCTTCTCCAGCCCCACCCAGCAACCTGTCAACCCGATCTGCGATGTGCTGAACTCGAGCACCAGGAAGACAACACACTGTTCGGCGATCCCGGTCTTTGTGACAGATTGCCCTGTCTGTCCCTCTAATAATTGAGTCCCCAACTACCAGTACCTGTCTGGCCTGCCCTGCTCTCCTCCCTCCCTCCTTACTGGAGCAGACACCTCCCTGGCGGTCAGAGGCAGAGTCCTGCTGCAGTACCACTAGCTCTGAAATGGCATCCCCCTCATCTGCCAACAGGGCAAACTTGTTGGGGTGTGCCAGTTCAGGACTAGCCTCCCTGACACTTTTCCCTCTACCCCGTTTTCTAACTGTAACCCAGCTAACTGCCTGACTGTCCTGCACCTCTGTCCCACTATCCTCCCCCACCTCTACCCCAGAGAGTACCTGCTCAGTGAGCAGGAGACTCCTCTCCGAGTTGTCAATGCATCTCAGTGTTGCCAGTTGCACCTCTAGATCCAGGATCTGGGCTTCCAAATGAGCAACTCGCACACATCTCGCACAACAATATGCACCCTCAAACTGTTGTTCAAGGATTGCATACATTGTGCAAGATGCACACTGGACTGCTTTTTCTAACATGGAGGTCATACTAGATTTGGGGATTGCAAAAATTAACAGAAAAGAAGAAAAAAATGTAATATTTCAATTTAAACTTCCTGAATTTAAAGTCCCTTAGTTTTAAGTCCCCTCACTTTTATACTCACTCACTTGTATGCTTCACACTCTTGTATACAGACAAACAATCGCTAGCTCAACATAGTGTATTTGCTTTATATTTATCACAACCACAACCACCTCTCTTTCACTGCCTGGAAGTGAATTCACTTTAGGGAAACTTTATATTATTTTTTTTTCATTTACACATCCAAATTTAACGAAAAGTCGTCAAAGACCTGTGGGGTGTTAAGGCTCACTGGACCCCTTGGCACGTGCCTTGAGGGGTGTAGTTTCCAAAATGGTATGCCATGTGGGGGTTTACTGCTATTCTGGCACCATAGGGGCTTCCAAAATGTGACATGCCCCCCAGAAACCATTTCAGCAAAAATTCACTCTCCAAAATCCCATTGTTGCTCCTTCCCTTTTGAGCCCTCTACTGCACCAGCCAAACACTTGACATACACATATGAGGTATTTCCTTACTCTAGAGAAATTGGGTTACAAATTTTGGGGGCTTTTTCTCCTATTACCCCTTGTAAAAATTCAAAAACTGGGTCTACAAGAACATGCGAGTGTAAAAAAATGGAGATTTTGAATTTCCTCCTTCACTTTGCTGCTATTCCTGTGAACCACCTTAAGGGTTAACACACTTACCCAAATGTCATTTTGGATACTTTGAGGGGTGCAGTTTTTATAATGGGGTCATTTGTGGGGTATTTCTAATATGAAGGCCCTTCAAATCCACTTCAAAACTGAACTGGTCCCTGAAAAATTCAAATTTAGAAAATGTTGTGAAAAATTGGAAAAGTGCTGCTGAACTTTGAAGCCCTCTGATGTCTTCCAAAAGTATAAAGTAGACATATTGTATCTGTGAATCAATATATAATTTATTTGGAATGTCTGTTTTTGTTACAAGCAGAGAGCTTCAAAGTTAGAAAAATGCAAAATTTTCAATTTTTTCATCAAATTTTGGAATTTTTCACCAAGAAATGATGCAAGCCTCAACAAATATTTACCACTAACATGAAGTAGAATATGTCACGAAAAAACTATCTCAGAATCAGAATGAAAAGTAAAAGCATCCCAGAGTTATTAATGCTTAAAGTGACAGTGGTCAGATGTTCAAAAAATGGCTGGGTCCTTAAGGTGAAAATGGGCTGGTTCCTTAAGGGGTTAAACCCCACTGGCATTTGACAGATCTTTGGAACAGTGGGCTGTGCAAATGAAAAATTTTCATTTTTCATTTTGACAGACCACTGCTCAAAAAAATCTATCAGACACCTGTGAGATGTAAATGCTCACTGCACTTCTTATTACGGGTGTAGTTTCCAAAATGGGGTCACTTCTGGGGGGGGGGGGTCACTGTTCCGGCACCATGGAGGCCTAAACGCACATGGCCTTCAATTTCATCCAGATTCTCTCTTCTTTTGAGCCCTGTAGTTCACCCGCAGACCACTTTACATCCACATGTGGGGTATTTTCGGACTCAGAAGAAATGGGGCATTTTCTCCTATTACCCCTTGTGAAAATGATAAAATTGGTGTAACAACAGCATTTTAGGGAAAAAAAATATACATTTTTTTAATTTTCACCTCCAACTAAAATTTGTCAAACACCTGTGGGATGTTAAGGCTCACTATACCCCTTGTTACTTTACGTGAGGGGTGTAGTTTTCAAAATGGGGGTCACATATGGGTGTTTTTTATGTTTATGTCAGAACTGCTGTAACTACCAGCCACCCCTGTGCAAATCACCAATTTAGGCCTCAAATGTATATGGCACACTCTGTTTACACTAACATGCTGGTGTAGACCCCAAATTTACCTTTTCTTAAGGGGTAAAAGAAGAGAAAAAAAATTTGTAACCCAAAACTGTTGCCTTGAAATATGAGAGGGCTCCAAAGTGAAAGAGCACCATGTGCATTTGAGGCCGAAATTGGGGATTTGCATCCACCACCAAATTACCCTTCGGCAGTGCTTCCCAAATAGGGTGTCTCCAGCTGTAGCAAAACTCCCAGCATGCCAGGACAGTCAATGGCTATGCCGATGTTCTGGCCCCTGTATCACCCGTCATTACTCACAGAGTAAGTTTGCTCTGTGCAGTGATGACAGCAGGGTGCCGCAACCGAGATCACAGGGGTCCTTTGGAGAGGGGATAAGATGTCTTGGTGCGTAGTACCCCTTTAAGAGGGAAAAACATGATATATATTTAACCCCAACCCAAATGTACCTTATTTTTATTTTCTACCTGAGGTACATAAAAACCGGAAAAAAAAAAAACACCTGGTCGTCCGATAGTTGCCAGATGTTTATCTGAATATATAGACCATCAGTTACAGAAATGTGTGGTGTCTTTACCAGCATACCTCAGAAATAAAAGGGCGTTTATTAACCCTATTGAAAGATATCATACGGGAAGAGGACTATATGTGGGCAACACTAGATGTTGCTTCATTATATAGTAACATCCCACATGACAGAGGAGTGGAAGCTGTGTGATCTTTTTTAGTGGAAGATCCCTTGAGGCCCATACATCAGAGGAACTTCATTTTGGAGGCCTTTCAAGGAGTAGTCCAGTGTTGAAAAACATCCCCTATCCCAAGGATAGGGGATAAGTTTCAGATTGCGGGGGGTCCGACCGCTGGGGGGCCCCGTGATCTCCTGTACGGGGCCCTGGCTCGCTGGCCAGATGTGTGTTGACTAGTGTTGACTAGTGTTGAGCAGCATAGGCCATATTCGAATTCGCGATATTTTGCGTATATATGGCCGAATATTCGTCATATATTCGCTAAATTCGCATATTCGCGTTATATTTTCGCATATGCGAAAACTAGCATAAACGAAAATTTGCATGTGCTAAAATTACCATATGCAAAAAATTTGCATAAGCGAAAATTCGCATATGCAAATTTTCCCATATGCGAAAATTCATACGCCAGTCTCACACAGTAGTATTAGAGCCTTCTTTAGACCACACAAGCTCGAAGTAGAGAGGGATGATCACTGTGATGTGTACTGTGAAAAAAAATATATATATATATATATATTCATAATTACGAATATATAGTGCTATATTCGCTAATATTCGCGAATATACGATATTCGCGAATAAAATTTGCATTGCTAATATTCGTGAGCAACACTAGTATGTATGTAGGCAGTAGAATGCACTCCACTACGCTTAAACCCTTAACGATGCAGGACGTAAATGTACGTCCTGGTGAGCTGGTACTTAACGTACCAGGATGTACATTTACGTCCTAAGCATAACCGCAAGAATCGGAGCGATGCCCGTATCATGTGCGGCAGGTCCCGGCTGCTGATCGCATTAACCCATTAACCCCTTCAGATGCCGTGATCAATACAGATCACGGCATCTGCAGCATCGCGGTCACTTAAATGGGCGATCCGATCAACCAGCACGGCAGACGGAGGTCCCCTCACCTGCCTCCGCTGCCTTCCCGGCGTCTTCTGCTCTGATCTGCCTTCCCGCAGACCAGAGCAGAAGATGACCAATAACACTGATCAGTGCTATGTCCTATACATAGCACTGAACAGTATTAGCAATCGAATGATTGCTATAAATATTCCCCTATGGGGACTATTAAAGTGTAAAAATAAAAGTAAAAAAATAAAGTAAAAAATTTGAAAAGCCCCCTCCCCCAATAAAAACGTAAATTGTCCCATTTTCCCTATTTCACCCCCAAAAACTGTTAAAAAATATTTTATATACATATTAGGTATCGCTGCGTGCATAAATATCTGAACTATTAAAATAAAATGTTAATGATACCGTACGATGAACGGCATGAACGTAAAAAAAAAAAAATAGTCCAAAATAGCAGCTTTTTTATAAAATTTTATTCCCAATTTTTTTTTTATAAATAATGGATTAAAAGTTTTATATAAGCAAATATGGTATCAATAAAAAATACAGATCATGATGAAAAAAATTTGCCCTCCTACTGCCGCTTATGCGGAAAAATGAAAGAGTTTAGGTCTTCAAAAGTGGGGGATTTTAAACGTACTAATTTGGTTAAAAAGTTTGCGATTTTTTTTAAGCAAACAACAAAAAACGTGGTCTCAAATGGCTGAAGGTACTCAACCCCAAATGCGGTTGGGCATTTATACTGGGGGAGCAGATGCTGCCCTTGTAGTCCGTTGCTAAGGGCGATCCCCAGCATAAAAATGCATACAATGGAGGATGCCTGCAGCGGACTAGAAGTGCCACAATAGAATCCTACACCAGATAAACGGTGTGGATGTGTAACAATTAGAATACAGGAACATGGGTGCACTACTGTGGTAGATGTATACAATTGTTACACATCCACACCGTTTATCTGGTGTAGGATTCTATTGTGGCACTTGTAGTCCGCTGCAGGCATCCTCCATTGTATGCATTTTTATGCTGGGGATCGCCCTTAGCAACGGACTACAAGGACAGGATCTGCTCCCCCAGTATAAATGCACAACCGCATTTGGGGTTGAGCACCTCCAGCCATTTGAGACCACGTTTTTTGTTGTTTTTTTTACATTTTATACTTGGAGGTGTGTAAACTCCAAAATTAATGCGCCTTGAATATCTTCAAGGCAGCATTAAGGTAGCACCTGTGAGGCCAGGAACCCATATTAGCCAACTCAGGTGGGGCTTGCAGCTTGCCTCCCTCCTTCCATTGCATGTATGCTCAGTCACGTTGGAGGGTATCTGGGAGGAAGTTGTGAGTCGACCGAATGCTGCCGTAATTGCCCACTGGCCCCTGTTTTGCTTATCAAGCACAGGTAGGATTAGCGTAGGTCCCGCACCATTTTGAGAAACCTTGGCGTTGGTGTGCGGGCTCTGGTGTATCCTTCATATAAGGATACACTGGCGAATGTCTCAATTTTAACATCAGTGTTGAGGGATAGCCAATGTCATTGTATACATCTACCACAGTAGTGCACCCATATTCCTGTATTGTATGATTTTTTTTAAGCGCTACAGTAATAGAAAAGTATGTTATCATGGGTATCATGTTAATTGTATTGACCCAAAGAATAAAGAACACATGTAATTTTTACCGTAAATTGTACGGCGTGAAAACGAAACCTTCCAAAATTTGCAAAATTGTGGTTTTCTTTTTAATCTCCCCACACAAATAGTATTTTTTGGGTTGCGCCATACATGTTATGGTAAAGTGAGTGATGGCATTACAACGGACAACTGGTCACGCAAAAAACAAGCCCTTATACTAGTCTGTGGATGAAAATATAAAAGAGTTATGATTTTTTTAAGTCGAGGAGGAAAAAACGAAAATGTAAAAATAATAAGTTTTAAGGCCCAAATGGGCTGAGTCCTTAAGGGGTTAAAAGTATTTGTCTAGAACAGCAGCAGGTGTGTACTTTTGCCTGGCCATTCATAGTATCTAGGCCCTTGAGACTTTAACAGGAACAAAATAGTACACCACTTAAATGTACATATGTGCTATGCACTTATGAGGGCAGAAAAAGGCGCTACAGTACGCTTAAAAAATTATTTGTGTACGACACCAGCCGGTGAGTACTTTTTCCTTGCCTATTGCAGAATCTAGGCCCTTGAGACTTTAACAGGAACAAAATAGTGCACCACTTAGATGTACGTATGTGGTATGCACTCATGAGGGCAGAAAAATGCGCTACAGTATGCTTAAAGAAGTATTTGTGTATAGCACCAGCCGGTGTGTACTTTTGCCTGGCCTTTCACAGTATCTAGGCCCTTGAGACTTTAACAGGAACAAAATAGTACGTATGTATGTGCTATGTGTTACGCTCTGCGCTCCGGCCAGACATGCTGGCCACTGCCGACGGGGCTGGGATTTGCATTGCGGGACATGCCCGCATGCGAATCCCAGCCCGTTACTCACCTCTGCTCCCTGTTTTCCCACCGATCTTCTCGCAGCGCCGGCACGTGTGTCCCCGCCCCCTAGGACGCGAACGCTGGAGCTCTAAGATTTAAAGGGCCAGTGCACCCTTAATTATCATGTACATCTCCAACTATCCTATCAGCACCTCCAACTAACCCCTACCGGATCTTTGTGTGCCTTAGTGCCCTAGAGAAAGTGTTTGTAGTCTTGCCTTGCTGTGTTCCTGACCCCATTAATCCGTGACCTAACCTTGCACCTGTGCCACCTGCCTATTGACCTCCTGCTACGATCCTGACTTCGCATTTTTGCCACCTGCCCTGACCTTCTGTTATCCAGACCACGAGTTGCTGTATCCCTCCTGTGCCTCGAATCTCCTCAGCTGCCTGTGTGGTCGAGTCGTGCCAGGGGTAGTGACCTGGGTGCCGCCTGCCGCAGCAAATCTATCCCACTTTGCGGCAGGCTGTGATTAAAACCAGCGGCACCTTAGACTCCGCTTCCTTCCACTGCCCACGTCATCTAACACACAGGTCCAGCGGATCCACTACTACCCTGAGTGCTACAACCTACTGCTGTGAGTCTTATACTATTTACTTATGAGGGGAGAAAATGCGCTACAGTACACTTAAAAACGCATTTGTGTATAACAGCAGTTTCCCAGTATCTATGCCCTTGAGATTTTAACAGGAACAAAATAGTGCACCACTTAGATGTACATTTGTGCTATGCACTTATGAGGGGAGAAAAATGCGCTACAGTGCACTTAAAAAAAGTATTTTACAACACCAGCCGGTGATTACTATTTGCCTGGCCTTTCACAGTATCTAGGCCCTTGAGACTTTAACAAGAACAAAATAGTACACCACTTAGTTGTAGGTATGTGCTTTGCACTTATAAGGGCAGAAAAATGTGCTACAGTACACTTAAAAAAGTATTTGTGTACTTTTGCCTGGCCTTTCACAATATCTAGGCCTTTGAGACCTTAACAGGAATGTAACACTCACGTTTTATAAGACAGGAACTCCGGTGGATGTGGATCCGCTGGACCTGTGTGGCAGAGGACCGTACCAGGGAGCGGAGTCTAAGGTGCTGCTGGTTTTCACTAGAGCCCATCACAAAGCGGGATGGACTCTCTGCGGCAGGCGGCACCCAAGTCCCTACCCCTGGCGTGGCTCGACCACACAGGCGACTGAGGAGATGCGAGGCAGAGGAGGGATAAGGCAGCTCGTAGTCGGGATAGCAGAAGGTCAAGGCAGGCGGCACAGTAGCGTAGTCAGGACGTAGCAAGAGGTCAGTAGGCAGGCGGCAAAGGAGCAAGGTCAAGTAAAAGAGCAAAGGATCAGATACACGGTAAGGATACTCTCAGGAATGCTTCTCTTAGGCACAAGGCAACAAAGTTCCGGCAGGGAAGTGAGGAGGGTGGAGGAATCTATTTTTGCCTGGCCTTTCACAATATCTAGGCCTTTGAGACCTTAACAGGAATATAACACTCACGTTTCATAAGGCAGGAACCCCGGTGGATGTGGATCCGCTGGACCTGTGTGGCAGATGTCTCGGATCGTACCAGGGAGCAGAGTCTAAGGTGCCACTGGTTTTCACCAGAGCCCGCCGCAAAGCGGGATGGACTTGCTGCGGCAGGCAGCACCCAGGTCGCTACCCCTTGCATGGCTCGACCACACAGGCGGCTGAGGAGATGCGAGGCAGAGGAGGGATAAGGCAGCTCGTAGTCAGGATAGCAGAAGGTCAAGGCAGGCGGCACAGTAGTGTAGTCAGGACGTAGCAGGAGGTCAGTAGGAAGGTGGCAGAGGAGCAAGGTCAAGTCACAGAGCAAAGGATCAGATACAAGGTAAGGCATCTCTCAGGAATGCTTCTCATAGGCACAAGGCAACAAAGATCCGGCAGGGAAGTGAGGAGGGTGGAGGAATTTATCAATGAGCCACATATTAATTACACTAATGAGCGCACTGGCCCTTTAAATCTTAAAGCTCCAGCGCGTGCCCTAGGGTACGGGGACACGTGTGCTGGAGCAGAGAGGCAGAGGCTGGGGCAGGAGAAGAACCAGGTGAGTGACGGACTGGGGCTCGCATGCGGGCGCATCCCACGATGCGAGTCCCAGCCCCCCCAGCAGCAGCAGGTAACGGGACCATGCGCTCATAGCCAGCGTGTGCGGGAGAGGAAGAGAAGGACAGAGATGGAGTCCGTAGACAACAAAAAAAGGAGAAGACCACTCGGAATCCTTATGATTATATGAGAATTCAGCCCAAGGAAGAAGGTCGACCCAATCATCTTGGCAAGCTGAAACAAAATGCCGAAGATAAGTCTCTAGGATTTGAATAACCCTCTCCACCGTTGGACTGAGGGTGGTAGGCCAAGCAGAAGTCCAGATTGATGTCCAGACGGTTACAAAGGGCTCGCCAGAACTCAGAGACAAACTGCACACCCCGATCCGAAACGACATGCTGAGGAAGACCATGTAAACGAAAGACATGCAACAAGAAGTACTTCGCCAGCTGCGGGGAAGATGGAAGACCTGGTAGAGGAATGAAATGAGCCATCTTGGAAAACCGATCTACAATGACCCAGATGACAGTGTTATTATGAGATGGTGGCAAATCGCTGATGAAATCCATGGCGATATGGGACCAAGGAGTCTCTGGAATGGGTAAAGGCTGTAAGAGTCCTGCAGGTCTCTGTCGAGGAGTTTTGTCACTGACACAAGTTTCACAGGAACGAACAAAATCAGAAACATCACGTTCAAGATGGGGCCACCAGTAATGCCGGTAAGAAGTAGAGTCTTGAGTATTCCAGGATGTCCTGCTGTCAAGGAAGAATGACCCCATTTCAGAATCTTGCGTCTCAATCTGGCGGGCACAAAGGATTTTCCGGGAGGAACTTGCTTAATCTCAGCAGGAGCTGCAGGACTCAACCAGTCAGGAGGAATAAAATGCCTAGGCGTCGAGTCCAAACCAATGATGTCAGAGGACCTGGAGAGACCATCAACCCTGATGTTTTTTCTGCTGGACGGAAGTGAATGAAGAAGTTGAATCAAGAAAAGAACAGTGTCCACCTTGCCTGGCGGGGGTTCAAACACTGAGCAGACTGAAGGTATAGAAGATTCTTATGGTCAGAGTAGATGCTGACCGGATGAGAAGAACCTTCCAATACATGTCGCCATTCCTCTAAAGCTAGCTTGATAGCGAGGAGTTAATCTCCAATGGAGTAATTCCTCTCAGCAGGAGAGAAGTTCTTGGAGAAGAACCCACAAGTAACAGTCTTGCCCTTGGCGTTTTTCTGAGTAAGAACGGCACCCGTTCCAATAGATGAGGCATCAACCTCCAAAGCAAAGGGCCTCTCCAGATCAAGTCTTGTAAGCAGAGGCAAATGCAGACTTTAAACGATTGAGTGAGAGCCACAATTGGAGCAACCAAGGATGAAAAATGTGGGATAAATGATGATAAGAGTTTGCAAATCCCAGAAAGCGTTGAATAGCACGTAGGCCCAAAGGACGAGGCCAATCCAATACTGCAGACAATTTATCTGGATCAATCTGCAGGCCCTGGTGAGAGGCAATGTAGCCAAGAAATGGAAGACTAGATTTCTCAAACAGACATTTCTCCAGTTTGGCGTACAGATGATTCTTCCGTAATCGCTGAAGAACCAGACGAACATGAGTACGATGCTCCTCTAAGTTGGAAGAGAAGATCAGGATGTCATCTAGGTATACAACAACAAAGGTGTAAAGAAGATCACGGAAGATATCATTGACAAACTCGTGAAAAATGGCTGGGGCATTGCAGAGACCAAATGACACTACGAGATACTCAAAATGTCCGTCACGAACATTGAAGGCCATTTTCCATTCCTCTCCCTTTGCGGATACGAATGAGGTTATGCTCTCCACTTAAGTCCAATTTGGAGAAGACCTTGGCACTACATAGACGGTCAAAAATTTCTGAGATAAGAGGTAGAGGTAACAATTCTTGACCTTGATTTTGTTAAGTCCCCTGTAGTCAATGCATGGATGGAGTGAGCCATCCTTCTTTCCAACAAAGAATAAATTAGATCCAGCAGAAGAGGACTTTACGGATAAATCCCTTTTTGAGATTCTCCTGGATGTACTCAGCCATAGCTTTGGTCTCAGGAAGCGATAGAGGGTATATCCTTCTACGAGGAGGAGTGGTACCAAGCAGAAGATCAATATTGCAATCTTAAGGACTATGTGGAGGCAGAGACTCAGCCTGTTTATTGCAGAAAACGGCTGAGAAATCTTGATAAGGTGGTGGCAGACCAGGTAAAGGAGGAGGACGAAAAATTATTTCAGACTGAACTGATTGGAGGCAAAGATTTTGACAGGATTGTCCCCAGCAAATAATCTCTCCAGTCCTCCAATCCAGGTGCGGAGAATGGCGTTGCAGCCAAGGAAGGCCAAGAAGAATCTCTGAAGTACAGTGTGGCAGTTCATAGATTTCAATCTTTTCTTTATGCAATACACCCACGGAAGTCCAGTAGGGATGTCGAGTACGGAATGTCCATTAACAGAGGAGATGAAGGGCTTGGCAAGCCGAGTGACAAAAAGATGATACTTGTAGACCAAAGAAGTATCAATAAAGTCACCTGCTGATCCAGAATCCACAAATGCTGTAGCACTGAAGGAAGTCAATACAAGCACAAATACTCACTGTGTCGTTGTGATCTCTCCTGTTGCGTAAGACAGGAACGATCCACTTGCACAGCCTCTTTGGCAAGAGGCGCAGGAAACTGTAGAGGTGGACATTGAAACACAGGTGCCAGGCGAGAATATCTCCGTGTTTGGGCAGGTTCCCTCTCTAAGCGCAGTTGTTCCTGCCTTTCAGCAAAACGCACATCAGTACGTATGGCCAAGTGGATAAGTTCAGTCAAAGAAGATGGAGGATCACGTGCAGCAAGGGCATCTTTAATCCTGCTAGACAGGCCTCATCATTCCATTCTAGTTCTGAGGCTAGAGTGCGGAATTGAACCTCGTAGTCACCAACGGAAGAATTCCCTTGACATACAGTAGGTTTAGCAAAGCCATCTCAGCAGAAGAGGCACGTGTGGGTTCCTCAAAGATACAGCGAAATTCTGCCAGAAAAGCCATCAAGTTGGAAGCTAGTCCAGGCTAGGGCCTTTTCCGCATAGTCTAATAACAAAGGCCACCTTAGCACGTTCCGTCGGAAACAGTTCAGACATGATCTCCAAGTGCATCGAGCACTGTGTAATGAAGCCTCTGTATGATTTGGAATCCCCATCATACTTGGAAGGGAAAGGCAGGCGTAGCTGGGAGCCAGAAGACAATGCAGGAGTTGATGGTAGGAGTGGGCTAGGTTGCGGTACCTGCTGCTGTTGAAAGGCCAAAAGCTGTTGCATCATAGCTGAAAGTTGAGAAAGTTACTGCGCCTGTCGAGCCAACTGCTATGACTGATGTACCACAATGGAATGAAGATCCGCAACTTCAGGCCAAGGCAGGTGACACAGTAGCGTAGTCATGACATAGCAGGTGGTCAGCAGGCAGCAGAGGAGCAAGATCAAGTCACAGAGCAAAGGATCAGACACTCAGTAAGGCAACTCTCAGGAATGCTTTCTCTCAGGCACAAGGCCACAAAGATCCAGCAGGGAAGTGAGGAGGGTGGAGGAATTTATCAATGAGCCACAGGTGAATTACACTAATGAGCTCACTGGCCCTTTAAATCTCAAAGCTCTGGCACACGCACGCCCTAGGGGACGGGGACATGCGTGCTGGAGCAGAGAGGCAGAGGCTGGGGCAGGAGAAGCATCAGGTGAGTGACGTACTGGGGCTCGCATGCAGGCACATACCGCGATGCGAGTCCCAGCCTCACCAGCAGCAGCAGGTAACAGGACCATGCGCTCACGGCCAGCGTGTGCGGCCAGAGCGCATAACGTAACAAGGAACAAAATAGTACACCACTTAGAGGTACGTATATGCTATTGTGCTATGTTTTATGCTCTGCGCTCTGGCCAGACACGCTGGCCATGAACGCTCCCCTCCTCTGTCCTCCACTGCTGGCAGGGCTGGGATTCGCATCGCGGTACATGCCCACATGTGTTTCCCAGCCTGTCACTCACCTCTGCTCTATGTTGCCCCTCCGGTCCTCTCGCAGTGCGGTCAAGCGTGCCCCCGCCTTCTAGTGTGCACACGTGCTGGAGCTATGAGATTTAAAGGGCCAGTGCACCCTTAATTATCATCCACGCCTGCACCTATTCTATAAATATCACCACCCCCACTAACCCCTGCCAGATCTTTGTTTGCCTTAGTGCCCTAGAGAAAGCGTTTGTAGTCTTGCCTTGAGTGTTCCTGACCCCATTGTTCCGTGACCTAACCTTGCTCCTGTGCCGCCTGCCTATTGACCTCTTGCTACGATCCTGACTTCGCATTTGTGCCACCTGCCCTGACCTTTTGCTATCCAGACCACGAGTTGCTGTATCCCTCCTGTGCCTCAAATATCCTCTTGTGGTCGAGTCGTGCCAGGGGTAGTGGACTGGGTGCCACCTGCCGCAGCAAATCCATTCCGCTTTGCGGAGGGATCTGGTGATAACCAGCGGAACCTTACACTCTGCTCCCTTCCATGGCCAACGTCATCTACCATACAGGTTCAGCGGATCCACTACTACCCTGAGTGCTACAGCCTACTGCCATGAGTCTTACACTATGCACTTGCGAGGGGAGAAAAATGCGCTACAGTACGCTTAAAAAAGTATTTGTGTATAACACCAGCTGGTGAGTACTTTTGCCTGGCCTTTCACAGTATCTAGGCCCTTGAGACTTTAACAGGAACAAAATAGTACACCACTTAGATGTACGTATGCGGTATGCACTTATGAGGGCAGAAAAATGCACTACAGTTCGCTTAAAAAAGTATTTGTGCACAACACCAGCAGTACACACCAGTGCTGCAGCACACAGTCACTGTGTCCTACATTCAAAATTGCACTTTCTTTCTCAATCTCACTCCCTTCCCTATCAGTGCTTCTAGGCAGGATTTGGGCTTGAGCTGAATCTGCTGTTCTTCTGGGCAACACACTGCTCTCTGTAATAGAATGCTGTAGACCATGAATGGGAGGTAAATTGCTGCAGTAAGAATGCTTTTCTGTGAAACACACACTGCCCTCTTTCCCCTCTCTGTTCATCAGAACGCTGACTTGATTAGGAGGTGAATCGCTGCTGGAAAAAGCTTTTCTGTGCAACACACAGCGCTGTCTGTCCCTATCTATCTCTCAGCAGTGAAAGGCTGAAGTGACTGGCTACAATATGGCTGATTATATAGGGCTGTGACATCACAGGGGTGACTGGCTGCTGATAGACTGCATCCTGCATGTGATTCAGGGTCATTCCGCCTAACCTTGTTCCCGCCTTCCCAGGATTCCTTGCCCCATGTCCTCACATGTGGATCTGTCATTTTAGATGCCCTCGAGCCACACTAAATTTAGTTAAATGAAGCGATTTGCGCAATATAATCTCGGCTATATTCACATTTGTTGCAAATCGAATTTTTACTGAAATTCGTAACTAATTCGGATTCGTCAGATTCGATTCGCTCACCCCTACTTTTTGCCCAAGGGGCATGCTTTTTAGAACCATATAATAACCATGTAGAACATGTATAATACAAATACACAAGATAGACAAGTTCATAAAATGACTAAAGAGAAATTATTTTGCATATAAAAATACTTTAGCACCAGTCATTGTGCATGGAAATGCTTATTTTCTGAAAAGTCTGCAAGCTGTCTGGATCTTGTCTGGATCTCACAGGGGTTCAGTTCACATGGGTAAAACCAGTATTATACACTGCTCTGAGGCAGAAGAGGGAGCAGAGCAGGGAGATAACAACACCTCCTCTCAGGAAACAGGTCCAAATTTCTAGTTGCTTGGACCAGGGATCGTTTGTAAAATGAAAAAGACAAAGACCTCTAGTGGCCATTTTTTAAGCAGCCTTTAAGGCAGGGTGTATTACATTTAGTGAACCTATATGTTGATGAAAGTGTAAAATGAACCCTAGTTAATCCCCTTGACTACACCAGTCCTGTATTTCCCACTTTCTGGGCCAGGATCACATTTTGCTAATCATGAAAGTTTCCATCTGTTGACTTCCTCCTTGTAAAACAAAAAATTTAAGTGAAACCTTTCCAAAAGACAATAACAATATACATTGTTATTTTTCATGTATGCCAATTTTTTGATTAAAGGGATACTCTGTCGCTATAACATGTCTGATCACAAACGGCCCGACCCCCACGATCTCTGCAGCGTCACCTCATCCGTGCCAGATGACTGGAGAATACAGCCACCACGCCCCCTCCATTCTTGTCTATGGGAGGAGGCGTGACGGCTGTGTCCTACTGTCACGTCCCTTCCCATAGATGTGAATGGAGGGGGCGTGGTGTGACGTCATGATCACAAAAACCCCAGGCTTCCATGACTGTAACACCGCAGCACTGGCCCGGATATCGCGGGGGTCCCTGCGGCCAGACCCCCCATGATCAGACATGTTATCCCCTATTCTTTTAATAAGGGAAAACATATTTTGTCGCAGAGTACCCCTTTACGCAAACTTGGAACACCATGGAATTACATAATTTATGTGTTTTTTTTCCTTGTTTACCTGATTGTTTACCAGTACAATTTTGTTGGTTACTTATGCTTAGATTTAAAAAAAATGCTGTTAGATTTCATACATAATTTAAACATAAATCTAATGGGCACCCCATTGCAGTGCTAGACAGAAGGACCTAGCACTTTTTTAGTGCTCCATGCCTTTCTAGCACTTTTGGGCAAATTCTCTACCACCTTGCTTGCTAACAATGCAGTTCCCTAGTTGGGGAGCTCTGGTCAAGTTCCCCTAATCCTTTAGCAAAGGGGACGGTTTTCCCTTTCTAAGGGCCCCATAGCAGCTGCATGGACCTTCTCTATAGTATATATGCCCTTAATTGCTCCAGTAACCTTCATCTGTTCACATTCCATAATGTTCTTGTTTTCTTTTCCGTTTTAAAACTGTAATAAATTCTTGTGAGGCCAAAATGCAATGAAAAAGTGTCAAGTAAAGTGAAAAACTTGTAGCCATAACAATCAACTGGGAAGGTGTAATACATGTTTATTTAGAAATGTAATATGATGCAAATTCATTTGTGTTTTTAACTAAGTGTAATGAGCTATTACCAGCGACAGTAATTATAATTTGTTTTTGAAATCATTAAAGCAGAATAACAATAATACTAATAATGAAACTAATAATTATTATGGGAAGAAAAAGAAGCAATGCTGATGATTTCTTGTGAAATATCACATATGGCAATTCTTCTCTATGTGAGAACCCCCAAGATGAATATATTGCATTTTAATCCTAGGTAGACTAACAGCAATGTGTATACTGTATTTTACCCAGAGCACTGCTATCCCAATTAACACTTTGGATAAGTGAATTTAGTTTTTCGCTCCCCCCTTATTTCCTAATGAGGTTTTTCCTCCCTGCTGTCTTGATACAAAGCTTTATGCCATATGAGTGTGTTCGTATGGCGCTTGAGTGCGTTATCTGACCTTGATTGGTGTTTTGGGAGCTGGTTAAATAGATTACACAGAGGTTTCCTTGACAACTGCCTTTGCTGATCTAGCAATGCCGTTCATACTTGGGCATAAGACTCTCAGCAACTGTGGAATTCCAGTGACTTCATATTAATCATTAACACAATGTTCTAGATAGAGTCTGCCAAGATAGCAATAGGAAATGCATTAAAATGCCTTTTTTCAAACAAGTAAACGTTGGAGTCACAGATATATTTAAACTTTAAAACAGTTTGCGGTAATTCCATAGAGCATAACAACTAAAAGAAAAATGTTTTTTCTATAAAGCTTCAGAACTGATTCATTGTAGAATATCTGATGAATTCTGAAATAGTTTTCTATTACAGTGCTACCTTTATCATTCTGAAATAAAACTGCATGTGCTTCCATCATCCATAATATTACAATCACTGAAAGGTGAAGTGAATAACTTTGCTTATTTTCTTTACAATAGCGCCGGGTGGGGTATATTAGGCAGCAAGTGAACAGTCACGTTCGGAAGATGTTGTTTTGAAAGCAGGACGAATTAGCAAGCGCAATGATCTAGATGACTGACAAGGGTCAAATTGTGATGGTTAGATTACTAGGTCATAGTATCTCCAAAATGGCAATGTGGAGTGTTCTTACCATATGGTTGTTATTATCTAGCAAAGAAGGACAACTGATAAACCAGCAACAGGTCATGGGTGCCCAAGCTCATTGATGTATATGAGAAGAGAAAGCTTGGCCTTTTGGGCACAATGTCACAGAAGAGCATATGTAGAACAAATGATTACAACATGATATGCACATGTTACGGACATGCATAGCTGCTCTGTGTAATGTTTAATCCTAAAAATGTCGTTGACATGTATCACTAATATTTTGATGCAAACTAAGTAAACCCCATCATGGTCCGGGCATTGCCAAATGGCAATACCAGTGAAAGTGGCATCTTTCAGCAGGATAATGTGCCCTGCTCCATTAAAAAATATTTAAGAAAACTTTTAGGGAAAACTTGAAGAGTTCAAGGTGTTGACATGGCTTCCAAATTGATAAATCATTCAGAAATCATTCAGATCTAATATCTGTGGGATGTGCGTAAAAAACATTCCTGAATTATTGAAGCCTCACCATACCACTTAAAGGGGTAAAATTATTTGCTGCTAATACCTTGGGGCCTAAGACGTCACATTCTCGCTCAGCCAATCACTGGCAAGTCAGGAAACTACTGTGACCAGCAATTAGCTGAGCTGCAGTCTGCCTCGTCGACACCCGGTACCAGGCAGAGGATCGCACCAGAGATCGGGAAGTCAGACAGGAGGCATCGGGGAAGCCGAGGGAGAAAAGTAGGCTAGGTTCATGCTGAGAAATTCCAGTTGAGGATTCCGAGTGTGTCCGGCCCTGGGTGAATCAGTCAGCGCTAGGACCGTGTGAAGATTACTCCCCATAGACGGCAATGTGTTTTGCTTGGATTCTGCTAAAAGAATGAGCAGGGATCATTTTTTTACAGCAGAATTTCACAGTTTATACTCTGTCTCTTGTCACTGTTCTTCATCTGCCTGCAAGCTTGCTTCCACGGGCAGGTGGCAAAAGTGCAATAGGGAAACAAGGGACCTTCTTGGGGATAAGAGTCATTGGCAATTACCCATAATGTCCCTCCAACTTTGGTCTAAAATTTGCAGGAATAGTCCCAAAGTCCAATGAATTTGACATCAAGCTATTCAAATTCATAGCAAATTAATTAAACTTTTGTCTGCAAAACTATAGAAAAGTAAATAGTAATTTAGCTCTGGAGAATAAAGGTTTGCAAAGCCTTTTTTTTTCAGATTTGTCCTCTCTTAAAAACAGTCCCAATTTTAAGTGATCATTTCAAAATAACCTGAGTCTCAGTTTAAACCCATGTGTCCCGAAAATTCAATCATGTCATAGTCTAAACACTAAAATTATAAAGCAGGAAAAAAAAACATCTCAGTATTTTTATTGGCCATATAACAAATGATAATTTGCATACAAACTATGTTTACTGTGTTTTATTGAAATACACAATGATGGTCTATCATTTAGACTATTTATTTGTGTTTGGTGAGGCCCCAAAGAGAGGAACATTCAGAAGGAACCCTTTAATGTTTTTATAAGATTGGGAGGCTGCACCTATTCGCATATGGGACTTTTAAAGCTTGTTTTTTTAAGCACAAGTCAAGAGAAATTAAAAAAGGTAAGACATTTCTTTCTAAGCCACTCCAGTATTTAGGTCCTCTCATTAGGTAAGTAATTATTTCTAGTAGATATATAGATAGGTACCTCCATAAGGGAAGATATGTTCTCACAGTAATTTGTTTCCCCATTAGGTAAGCAGGTCCCCTCAGTACATACTTTCTCCAATTAGGTAGGTACTTTCCCTCATTAGGTAGGTAGGTGCCTCCAGTAAGTAGACGATCCCGCCAGTATGTAGTTTTCCCAGGATGTAGGTAGTTGCTCTCAGAAGGTAGACATGTGCCCCTACTTGGTACTTGTAAGTATATAGGTGACCTAATGGATAGACAGGTGCATCCAGTAGGTAGGTTGGTAGTTTCTCCTGTTATGCAGACAGTTGCTCTCAATAGGTAGAAAGGTGCCCTCATTTAGTAGGTCCCCCCAGAAGGTAGAGGTGTGTCCCCAAAAAGTAGCAAGGTAGTTCTCCCATTAGGTAAACAAGTGCCCATAATAAGTAGGTAGGTAAGTTCCCCTACTGGCTCTTGCCGATGGCTCTCTGCTCCATCACAACTTTCAACTGCATGCATGTCCTAATGACACACTTACAGTTGAAAATGTATAAAGAAGAAAATGAAAACTTTCTTTTGCACTCCAGACCTGTTGGATAACACAAATTCTATGACTTGGTCATACAGTGAGGCAAACATAAAATTAAAGTATTTCCAAATTTCTGAAAGCGAGGGAGTGAAAATTATCTAAAAGTGATCAGTCCTGGTTCATTTTTTTGGGGGGATTGGCAGGGGTCCAGCATGCCATTTCCCACTTGTCTGACTTTTTTGACATATTTGATTGACATATATTTTGTTGAGACAACCCATTTTTAGTCTGCCTGTGATATTGAATAATTATTGTAAAATAAGTATACAGTTTAAATTCCTATACCGTATTATTTTATTTTCTGTTAATGTAGATGGCAGCAACAACGTCCCCTTTTGAAAAACACAATTTGTTAGGCCTGCGCCTTTGTAATAATAAAAGCCATACTCATGTGGATACAGCCAAAAAGGACACATGAGCGATTTTTAGTATATATTTGTGAGCTTGAATACGCTTTAATTTATTCAGTCTATTGCTGAAGAGAGCTGGGCCCTTTAGCACTTAAAAGGTTATGGTTTTTGTAGCTGATAATGGGACATTCCCCAATTTATTATCCAACAACATTACTTTCTCCCACATTAAGCACATAATTTATGATCATTACCCAGAAGTCTCCATGCAGACTGACCCCTTCACTAAATGGAAAGAACGCTTGTTTGCAGGCAGGCTGGGAAGATTTTCCCATGTAAAATTGAAGCAGGATTTATTATTAGATATATATTCAGTGGGAATAGAAAATTGCCTGTGTAGCATTGCTGATCTCTGGTGATAATACGTCTGACCAGAGTAAGATGTGCAAGTCACTGGCTTTTGTTCTATTGTGTTTCCTTGTTTTCACTGGATATTAAAGACATTTGTCCTGATGTTCCAGAGTGTTGGGAAATAAATAGTGAATACTTTGTGTTTATTGCCTTCGAAAATAATGTCACTTGTTGCAGCTGAATGTGACATTTTAAAGTAACCAATATCCTTTCATATAACTTTATAAATACTGAGACTTTACTAACAGATCTTTGGTAACAGTTTACAAACACCATTTATAGGACCCGTAAAACCACCATTTTAAGAGATGTTTATGCACTCTTCTTTCTATTACACTTACGGATACAACATTGCTTATACAATCCTATAGTTTTATTTTTATTTTTTTTATTTTTTTGTGCTCCTGCTTTTAGGCTATGTTTACACTTCGGAATGTCTTGTGCGGACATTCCGGAAACTACAGGCACAAGCATGACATGCCGGCTATAGGACCACACAGAAATATGCCATGCATTCCGTGCAGAGTCCGCAGATAGAATGAACAGATTCATTATTTTTTGAGACACGGAATTCGGAATTCTGGCACGGAAATTCAATATTCTGCCTCGTCCACAGTGCAGTAGAATTCCGTTTAAGTCAATGGGATTCTACTGCTCTAGAATTTCCCTGCAAAATTCCAATGCAGAATTCAACATGGAAATTCTATGGTGTGAACTTAGCCTTATAGTTACAGACAGTACGGAAGGAGAGAGGTAAAGGCACACACATTTAGGGATAACAATGCCTATTTATAAATTATTCATATTCTTGGAAAAGCCAAGTAATACTTCTATGTACAGTACATGGTACTGGTTGCCAACAGTTATTGACACCCAACATCTTTTGCTATGGTCTATCTAATGCTCTGTTTACATCTGCATTGAATCCATTAAAATAGTGGGGAGCTCCATTACAGAATCTATTAAAATAATGGGACCTGATTTTTTGTCCACACAAATCCGGCTAAATAACAGATACCAGACATAAACAGACCCATTAACCCCTTAAGGATATGTTTTTCTTTTTTTTCTTTTTGCACTTTCATTTTTTCCTCCTTGCCTTTAAATAACCATAGCGTTTTCAATTTTCCACTTACAGACCCATATGAAGGTTTTTTTTTTTGCACCAGCAATTGATGACATCACTTATTTATCACAAAATTTTATTCTGTAGGTCTATATATAAAAATTTTACACCATAAAATTGTAAGTATATTGTAAGTATATATAATGAAGAAAAAAAAAATTTTTTACACCATGTAAATAGATTTTATTTTATTTTAACTATATTATAACTTTTTGTACAAAAAATGAGAATACTTAAATTTATCCTATTCTGACCACTATAACTTTTTTATTTTTCTGTATACAGGGCTGTAACAGGGCTCTTTTTTTTCACCATGATATGTAGTTTTTATCAGTTTTTATTGAGTGTTTTGATGAAACTTTTTGATCGTTTTTCTTTTCTTTTTTTTTTTTTTTTTATTGGTATATTAAGTTACCTAAAATACTCTATTCTGGACTTTTACACGTGCGGAGGTAACACACGTGTTTAATTTTGTTTACTTGATTTTATTTCAAACAGGAGAAAAGGTGGGTGGTTCAAACTTATATTAGGGAAGAGACTTATTCACATTTATTACAGGTTGGATATTTCGACTGAAATGCGTCACCTGTATGTTCACATTATGTATAAGTCTGATTGACTTCAATAATGAGAAGCTTTTAATCTGAAGCACTGCGCTGGAACTGCATTTTTCTCTGTTTTCAATAAATAAAAACATACTGGTAAATAAGGATATTTTACCACCTTTCTGTGGTCATCCATGTTTTCCTTTTGCATCTGTTGTAAATTGTCCTGTTGTTTTCATTTGCCCACTTCCTGTCTAGTGTGCATCTTGTAATGGACTTCCTGTTTCTGGGGTACGCTATAGCTAGGAAATAAGCCAACTCGATCCCCTACCAATATGTGCCAGGTTTCTGTGGGTGGGGTTGTAGTCAAGGAGGGAGGGTGATAGAGTTGGCTGAATTACTCATTCAGTGTGTACAGCAGGAACTGGCACTTCATTACAGGATTATATACTACACTATTTTATTGCCATGAACTGTAAGATCACTGATCTATTAGTATAGCCTACATTTGGCAGAATGTAGTTGTAAGTTTTACATGGCGGCCACAATGGCTTTCAGACGGCCCCTGATTGTATTGGCAACCAATCAACACCCTGTAGTTGCATCACAAAGGTGCCAATTAGAACATTGACAGTACCAGCAACTGTCAAACAACCACTCAGGGCGTTAAATGACCAGTCACTGGGAGTGAGTGTCTGCTGGAGGTATGGACTTTCCTGGTCAGATTACCAGAACAGTCACTGATTGGTTGCAACTTAACTATAGTAAAGAGTTTGTGGCGAAGTCAACAAGAACGTAGCCAAGAATTAATAACAAAATGGCTGAAGAGACTGGAAAATTAGACGGAATGCTCATCTAAAGACAAATTAGTATGTGATTTCACAAGTAAAAGCACCAGAACATGCAACAAATTTAAAAGCTGTCATAGACTTAAAAAATAAAACTATTTATTAAAATTATAAAAATGATTTGTTTGATTTACATTAGAACTAATGAGAGGTTCTCAAATTTAAGTATATAAAAAAAGTTATGACAAACAAGGGATGTCACTATTGCTATGTCAAGTAAAGGGGGTACCGTGATCTACAGTTAAGATAAGGAAGTCAGAGTCCTCTTTAAAATGGCTTCATGTTATTATAATTATTATTATTTTATAGGCACCAGGTGCCTTGGCAACTTTGTGCTGCTGCCTGGATTGAGAATGAGACCTGCGGCCCAATCTAGCACGATTCGGGCTGAAGGCAGAGGTCATCTCTAGAGTGGAAGAGGTGTCCAGTTGCCTAGCAATCAGATGCAGCCAATGCTGTAGCCATGACTGCTCACAGGGGCTCACTACAGGAACTCTGTGAGGGCTATCGTCAACTCTATCAACCTGAAAATGCTCCCTACTGTACTATCCCCATGGCACTGTTAGCCCTATAGTCCTTTGTAATGCCATATACATTGCCACCATAAGCCACAACTACATTGCCTCATAAGGTCAAAGCACTGCATCACCATAAGTCCTCAACACATTACCCTTTTGAGTATTTGCCATATTATTTACATAAATTCCAGCTACTCTGCCCCCTAATACCACAATCAATCGGTAGTGGTCACAGTCCCTGTTAAATCATTGTTTTATTGAGGGGTTAAAGTACTGTATGCCATCGAAGATTAGCTCAGCACATTACAGCATTTTGCACCTATTTTGTACAAGCATTCTTGTGTCAACGGCAAGTTAAGAAATGCAGGAAATATATCAAAATCTGTGTTTATCAGATTTTCATCTGTTTTTGCTTACAGAGGAGCTCTCTGGGTAATAAATCTTCTTGGCAAAAAGTCTGATTCAAGTACAGCAAACTGGAATAACAAGCTTAGGTCGGTGGCAGTGGGCTCATAAAATAAGATGTTAAAGTCAGAAATCTAGCGGTAATCAGAAATAAGTAGGTAGCAGTGGTAACACACAGGCAAAATAATGTATGTGCAAAGCTTTCTTCTATCAGCAAAGAGTTTATCAGCCATAGTAATATTATATGCAGGTGTTTCAGTGTGTAACAAAAACGATAAACATTTATTGCAATGGTTAGTTCTTGGTAAAGTCAAAAATGTATTGTAATGTCTTTAATTTAACTCGTATTAAGCGCACACACACCAATCCACCATAACATTAAAGAAATATTTCAGGATTTTTTTTTTACTTGACTGTGCTGCAGGGGCTCTAAAGTTAGTGTAGTTCATAATATAGTGTCTGTACCTGTTTAATGGCTGGTCTCACAATTCTTATGTGATCTTTGCCCAAATGTTCATTTTTAACAGTATACAAAATATATGTTGTCTCAGGTTTTTCCAGGTTGCAGTGCAACCCGAGACATTACATCAGTAGTCAGGTGTTGAAAAGGGGCTTTAAAGGGTGAAGCTACCAGTGGTTTGAAAGAAGATCATTCTCCACAGGGCTGCAGGGAGTTGCAATTTCATGAATAGCACTCATAGCTGCAAAGGTGGGGTGACGGATTTGTGGGAGGGAGAAAAGTGACCTCACACTTACAAACAAGGGATTTCACAAAAAGGAAGCAGCAGTGTTATGGTGGACTCACAACACAGCCATTTATCCCCAAGACAAGCACACATCTTTCGTAAGCATGTCCATTACTGTCTGACAGGTAAATACTAAAGTCCCCTAATGGTGGATAACCCCTTTAAAACCATTTGTCTAACATGGCGCAGATTGCATTTTGTGATGCCAAGAGCGATTTTACCTGTTGAGACCTGGATATGTAGAATGTTATCTTAAACTATTTGTGATGTTCTTAAAACCATTCTTGTGCAGTTTGCTGGTTCACCAATTGTCCTTTCTTTTCTTGGACCATTTTAGAAGGTACTACCCACTGCTTACTGCAAACAACCTATAAGACTTGCTATTTTGATGATGCTTTGACCCAGTTAGCTAGCCATCACAATATGGTCCTCAAAAAGTTGATCAGATCCATACACTCGCCATTTTTACCTTCAAATACATCAACTCCAAGAATTGACTGTTCACCTACTGCCGGATACATCCTGCCCCTAATATATCCTACAGGTGTCACTGTCAAGAGATAATCAGTGTTATCAATTGGTTTTAGTAAGGGTATGCTTAAACAGTGTTAATACACTGCAGATTTTTCACCCAGCGTTGCAGGGAAAACGTTGATAGAAAAAAATCTGCAATACAAATCCAGAGATGTTCAAGTGGTCTATGTCATGCTGCTGTACTATGCCAATGTATATTGACTCCAGTTCCTAGTAAATCCATTCACTAGTAAACAGAACAAATTATTCATTTTTTTCACATACAGAGCCACATTTTTGTCAGACATATTGTCAGATTTAATTGTTTTTAAATACAGCCTTAATTTTACCATAAAATTCACTGCACAGCAGAAAAGTTATTTGTGGGTTGAAATTGAAAAAAAAACTTCACTTTGTAGTAAAACTGATATATTACCTCTATTCTTTAGATCAGAACAATTACAGTGATACCCAATTTATGTACCGTATTTATTGGGGTATACCACGCACCGGCCTATAACACGCAAAAAAAGTTTTTTACCCAAATATCCATGGTAAAATGAGGGTGCGTGTGTGCGCGTGTATACCCCGATACACCCCCAGGAAAGGCAGGGGGAGAGAGGCCGTCACTGCCCGCTTCTCTCCCCCTGCCTTTCCTGGGGTCTAGAGCCCTGCTGCCGGCCCTTCTCTCCCCCTGGCTATCGGTGCCGCTGCTCGTTCTGTCCCCCTGACTATCGGTGCCGGTGCCCCATTGCCGGCGCCGATAGCCAGGGGGAGAGAAGCGGTGCCGACAGCCAGGGGGAGAGAAGGGGCGGCTGCCCCGTTGCCTCCCCCCATCCCCGGTGGCATAATTACCTGGGTCGGGTCCGCGCTGCTGCAGGCCTCCGGCGCGCGTCCCCTGCGTCGTTGCTATGCACGGCGCGGCGCACTGACGTCATGCGCCGCGCCGTGCAGCGCATAGCAACGACGCCAGGGACGCACGCCGGAGGCCTACAGCAGCACGGACCCGACCCAGGTAATTATGCCACCGGGGATGGGGGGAGGCAACGGGGCAGCGGCGCCGGCAATGGGTGCCGCTGCCCCTTCTCTCCCCCTGGCTGTCGGCGTCGCTTCTCTCCCCCTGGCTATCGGCGCCGGCAATGGGGCACCGGCAACGATAGTCAGGGGGACAGAACGGGCAGTGGCGCCGATAGCCAGGGGGAGAGAAGGGCCGGCAGCAGGGCTCTAGACCCCAGGAAAGGCAGGGGGAAAGAAGCGGGCAGCGACGGCCTCTCTCCCCCTGCCTTTCCTGGGAGTGTATCGGCGTGTAACACGCACATAGACTTTAGGCTAAAAATTTTAGCCTAAAAAGTGCGTGTTATACGCCGATAAATACGGTAATTTTTGTTATAGTTTACTACTGTTCAAAAATTAGATAAAAGAAAAAAAAATGAATGCCTCTTATTATTTTTTATAGAGAATATTTTTCTCCTAAATTGATGGCCACAATGTTATTTTATTGTCATTGGGATCGTCCCCATTGTGTTTACTACTGACTCCGAAGTAGTCCTTATTTTATATGCTTGAAGATTTGGGTTGTGAACGATTGTCTCTTCCTTCTAAGCGGATTCTCCATGTGTGGACAACAGTCATGCGGAAGCATATTTTGCCATCATGATGATTTCTTCCAGTCACAACTCGCCTCCACAGCACCTGCCAGACAAACATTTTAGACTCTGCACTTTTGCAGCACATGTAGCGCTCTATACAGTAATAATAACCCCATGGGTGTCCTACACAGTAGAGTGGGTAGATACGTTGGTTGGGATAGGTAGCTGCCCCCATCAGGTAGTTAGGTGCAGCCCCCCTTATATAGGTAGCAGCACCCCCCTTTAGGCAGCAGCCCCCTTTAGGTAGCAGCAGCAGCCCCCTTTAGGTAGCGGAAGCAGGTCCTTTAGGTAGCAAAAGCAGCAGCCCTCTTTAGGTAGCAGAAGCAGCAGCTCCCTTGAGGTAGCAGAAGTCCCCTATAAGTATCAGTAAAAGCAGCAGCAGCCCCCTTAGGCACTGGTAGCACTTGAAAATGGTAAAAAAAAAAAAAAAAAAAAACAATAAAGACACTCACCTGACTTCTTTGTCATCTCTTCTTTCTTCCCCTCTGCTATGCGCTCCGGTGCATGAGTGGCGTCATCATGCACCAGAGCACAGAGGAAAGAAGTTGTGCCTCTTGTGGATGGCTACGGAATGTGGGCAGCCACAAGAATGGCTGCCAATGGCTCATCGCTCTGTCAACAGAACCAAGCAGCACAAATTTAACTATAGATGGCTCTGCAGAGTGGTGTTGCTAGGGTTGGTGTCACCTGGTGCGCTAGAAAGTGGCGTCACCCTATACTCCCAGCCCAAAGTATTTTATTAGTCTGCTGTGATGGACTCCCACAGTGTAGCATGTCAGGAAGAATTATTTCCAGTACAATAATCAAATATATCAATTGCCAATTAAATGGACAGTGCTAAAGAAGTCCTTGATGTCTTCTCTATAGTTTTTCCTTATCTAACTCAGATGGTACATAACAGCGGGACTTCTACAACCTTAATTTTCTGTCTGCAGAACTTGACGTCCTGGTGGCATTTGTCCCTCACTTTGTCAGCAGACTCTGATCCTCAAGATGGAAAAATGATGAATATAATACTGCCACACACCATACCCTCTGAATATAATACTACCACACACTGCGCCATCTGAATATAATACTATCACACACTGTACCCTCTGAATATAAAACTAACACACACTGTACCCTCTGAATATAATACTGCCACACACTACGCCATCTAAATATAATACTACCACACACTGTTACCTCTGAATAAAATACTACCACACATTGTACCTCAGAATATAATACTACCACACACTGCACCATCTGAATTTAATACCATCACACACTGAATCCTCTGAATGTAATACTATCACACACTGTACCCTCTGAATTTAACACTACCATACAATGCATCCTCTGTATATAATACTACTATACACTGTGCCCTCTGAATATAACCCTGTCCCACACTGTACTCTCTGAATAAAATACTGCCACACATCGTGACCACTTAATATAATACTACGATACACTGCAGTGCCCTCTGAATATTAGACTATCATACACTGTGGCCTCTGACTAAAATACTGCCACACACTGCGCCATCTAAATATAAAACTACAACATACTGTGATCATGCAGACATGAGGCACAGTAATGATGAAGACATGTGGCACAGTAATGGGGGAGTGGGGGATGATGCAGACATGTGGCACAGTAATGTGGGGGTTGGGGGCTAATGAGGCTGATATGATTCATAACAATGATCAAACAGCACACCGCTCCCCTTCATCCTCCCCTCCATCATTCCCCTTTTCCCTCCCCCATATATAGCTCACCCAGCAGGGTGCACCACTTACTGGTGCACCGCTGGTTTTCCCTATTGTCTTGCACCTTCTTCACACATGCTCCACTGAACTGATCTGGCATGGACCAGCTGACGTAATGGACGTTAGCATCGGCGCAGTCCACCGCCGCCCGTTACACTCCGTCCACGCTCACACTGATGTCACATCAAATACCAGTGACAGGGGAGGCCCAGGCGCACCGGAGTCTAAACTCTGGAGTTCAGCGGGGCACAGAAACACCGATGACATGCACGGTCGGAGGGTGTCACCCAGTGCGGACTGACTTCCTCCTAACTTGCCTAATAGGAAAGCCCCCTCTGTTGCCAGTACCTGTCAGTTTACTCTCTGCATACCTTGATTGCTATTGACCATGGCATGCAGAGGATTAAACTGTCAGTATTACAGCAGTGGCAGTAATATACAGCTGAAACTCACCGATCATAGAACAGGCTCAGCTAAGAGCCCCCGCTATATGTAATGACCAACAACCACCAGGAAAAAGTGTCTTGGCAGTCATGACTCATTAAGAAATTGATATTGAAAAAACTTCTTAATGACTGCTGATACACCTTTTTCTGATGGTCATCGGTCATTTATAGGCATAGCAATGCACTTAGGGACTAGGGAATACCCTCAGGGCACCAAACATGCTCATGTGCATATTCAGATTTTTGACAATATTTTTAAAATGGTGCTAGATATTTGAAGATAAAAAACACAGTTGTGATCAGTGAAACCAGCGCTAATACTGCATACCTGTATGTAAGTATGGCATCACCAGCTGATAGACTGACTTTAAATGTGTCTTTTGAAATACAGAACAATATAAAAAAGAAATCTAAATCTCTGTATCTCTCTTCTATCATGTGCAGATTTGATTTGGTGTAATATATAGATACAGAACTAAATGTACCAGGCAGGGGTACAAAAGCACAAACTTGACACCTCATATTAGTTTCAGCATGGTGCAAACATAGATAAATGATACGTTGCGTGCTGCTGTCTGTATGGGAATTGTTCTGTTTGTTCCTCATATATCACAGCTGAAAACAAGGATGCCAATGACATGAGCTGGTGCTGGTGGAATCTTGGTTTTCATTAGGCGATGTTAAATATGGAGCACTAGCACATAGCGCATCTAATAGAGAGTGACTTGGAAAATCACAGAGGGGCTATTTAAACCACGAAACTTGTTCATTAAATTGACAAATTGTAATTCTAAAAACAGCCATTTGTTAATTACCGGCACCGATTCTGTGGAGACCGGTGAGCTGACGCCTGTTTTAGTTTTCAGAAGGGTAAACCAGGTGCGCAACATAAGGGTCGGACCCGGTCTCATTGTCTCCCATACTGATTATTGATCTATGATCCATCATGTCATTGCAGCATTGTAAGGTAATTTGTGAAAGGGTAAGTGTCATTGAAGGGACACTTTAAGAAAGATATACTGAGAAAAGGCATGATCCAGCACTACATTTATCAGTTCACTATAGATTATAGAATGTAGCTGGCACTGTGCAATCCTATTGCATATATCTGCCGAACACAGTCAACCACTAAGTACTGAGGAGTTGCACCCCTGTACCCTTGATGCCCTGTCAGGCAGACTCCATTCAGTGATCCCGCCCCCCCCCCCCTTTACCTATGTTCCATAAATAGTACTAAGTGCCTATGTTATTCAATGCAATGTGTATATAACTTGTCATATACCTTTAAATACTGTTGTCATGCATTGTCACCATGGAAGGTACCAGTGACCATGTGACCTCCAGGGTGACCTATAGGACCACTACAGAGTCTCCCCCATATAAACCCTGGGTGGAGCTAGTTCAGTCTCTCTGAGTCTTTGCTGAGATTCAGTACAGTCAATTCCTGAGAGAGTGTCTAGTGTCCTGAGGAGGCCTAAAGCCTACCACGCAACCATGCAGCCACGCATCCACAAGTCCACTGCCTGACAGGTGAACATCAAAACCTGATAAGCTACAAATGGGGTGAAGTCTGTCTAGTCAGTCCCAGTCAAGTCAGTCAGGATCGATCTGTGTCAAGTCAGCGTGGGCCTGCAGCAAATTGTCCAAATCCACTACAAGTCCGAGCGAGCCCTAAAGTATCTGAAGTCACTGGTCCCCTCCTTGGGGCTGGCTAAGCTGTTAAGACTGTTACACCTGTCTAACTCAAATAAAAACTGCTATACAAAGCACAATAATATTTTTACCATACCATACCTGGATAATATGACCATATAGTAAAGCCACCCTTTACAGCAGTGTTTCCCAGCCAGTGTGCGTCCAGCTGTTGCAAAACCATAACTCCCAGAATGATGTCCGGACAGTTTGGAAACCCTGCTCTATGGTAACAAAATCTTTAGATTTTTGACAATAACGCTGCTGCACACTGTGCCCCTAAAAATAAAAGTACTGACAGTACTGCACACTGCACCCTCTGTAAATAAAAGTTTTGGTCCAGTGGACCTTTCCTGTGATCCACATATACAGAGAAAACACTGGAGGCTAGTAGTGCTGAATTTCTCTTCTATCAACATAGACCTGTCTTCATTTCACTGTGCATGGTTCCTGAATCATAGCCAAGGTGTCGTATAGTGGGGCAGTCAGAAGAGGGCTCCTTTGCGCTACCCTATTTGAATGTTGAATTGTATCTGAATGTTAATGGCTCGTTCACAGCGCGGCCCGTTTATATCAGCAGATGCTGATTAGTTGGCACTAGGAATGCTCGGAAACGAGCCTATCTCCATTGACCGCAATGCATATCCAAGCAGATTCTACTGGAAGTAACAACAAGTTCATTCTTTCAGTGGAGTCTGGAATATGAATATGCATCATCATTTGCAGCTGCAGAAATACTGCTGTGTGCACAGTGCAGCAAAATCCCATTGAAAACAATAGGAAGCTGCTGCACCAGAATTTCCAAAATTCCACCTGTACCAAAATTTTGCTGTGTGCATGGGCCATAAGACAACAGTTATAATTAAAGCTTACCTGTTATATCACAGAAAAAGCAGATGCGTTATGTGTCTTTTTTTATGTATCTACCTCTGCTGCTCACTCAATCTGAACTCAACCAGAAATATTGTTCAGGAAGGGGCATATCTGAGGCAAGCACTTAGCCCGCCTTCACTCACCATGCATTCACTTCCTCCCTTAGTCTTTGTGCAGTGCTGGATCTCTACCCCCAATCACTGCAGGCTGTTCTGTAACCCCCTCCTCTCTGTTTTCAGTCCCGCTAGTCCAGCCCTCAATTCCTGGACTTTGTTCCAGCCTGTGCTTTAGCCGTGACAAAGATGATGCTGCTGCCAAACAGAATTATGTTCTGGATGGTATGGAGGCTCCTAGTAATGTTTTTATAAGCCAGGATTTCTATTAAAAATAAAATAAAAAATGTGGCCAAGATATACAACGTATAAAAAGTTTTTGATTCTGACAGTGCCCATTTAAATCCAATGAGGAGATTTAGATTCTACTTTTTCCAGTTCTAATAACTGATTAATTAGAAATTGTTTTTATTTATTTATTTTAAGAAAGCCCCACTCTCCTAAATTTAGCAGTTTTAGTTAAAAGAGAGAGGTCCATTAGACAACTACTTTAACCCCTTAACAACGCAGGACGTATATTTACGTCCTGCGCCGGCTCCCGCGATATGAAGCGGGGTCCCGGCGCTCATCAACGGTCGAGACCTGCGGCTAATACCACACATCGGCGATCGCGGCAATGTGCGGTATTAACCCTTTAGAAGCGGCGGTCAAAGCTGACCGTTGCTTCTAAAGTGAAAGTGAAAGTATCCCGGCTGCTCAGTCGGGCTGTTTGGGACCGCCGCGGCGTCCCGAACAGCTTAAAGGACACTGGGAGGGCCCTTACCTGTCTCCTCGGTGTCCGATCGATGAATGACTGCTCTGTGCCTGAGATCCAGGCAGGAGCAGTCAAGCGCCAATAACACTGATCACAGGCGTGTTAATACACGCCAGTGATCAGCATGAGAGATCAGTGTGTGCAGTGTTATAGGTCCCTATGGGACCTATAACACTGCAAAAAAAAAGTTTAAAAAAAAGTGTTAATAAAGGTAATTTAACCCCTTCCCTAATAAAAGTTTGAATCACCCCCCCTTTTCCCATAAAAAAAATAAAACAGTGTAAATAAAAATAAAAATAAACATATGTGGTATCGCCACGTGCGTAAATGTCTGAACTATAAAAATATATCGTTAATTAAACCGCCCAGTCAATGGCGTACACGTAAAAAAAATTCCAAAGTCCAAAAAAGCGTATTTTGGTCACTTTTTATACCATTAAAAAATGAATAAAAAGTGATCAAAAAGTCCAATCAAAACAAAAATCCTACCGATAAAAACTTCAGATCATGGCGCAAAAAATGAGTCCTCATACCGCCCTGTACATGGAAAAATAAAAAAGTTATAGGGGTCAGAAGATGAAATTTTTAAACGTATACATTTTCCTGCATGTAGTTATGATTTTTTCCAGAAGTACGACAAAATCAAACCTATATAAGTAGGACATCATTTTAACCGTATGGACCTAAAGAATAATGATAAGGTGTCATTTTTACCAAAATATGCACTGCGTAGAATGGAAGCCCCCAAAAGTTATAAAATGGCGTTTTTTCTTCGATTTTGTCGCACAATGATTTTTTTTTCGTTTCGCCGTGAATTTTTGGGTAAAATGACTAATGTCACTGCAAATTAGAATTCGTGACGCAAAAAATAAGCCATAATATGGATTTTTAGGTGGAAAATTGAAAGGGTTATGATTTTTAAAAGGTAAGGAGGAAAAAATGAAAGTGCAAAAACTGAAAAACCCTCAGAGTCCTTAAGGGTTAAAGGGGTATTCCAGGCCAAAACTTTTTTTTACATATCAACTAGCTCTGGAAAGTAAAACAGATTTGTAAATTACTTCTATTAAAAAATCTTAATCCTTCCAATAGTTATTAGCTTCTGAAGTTGAGTTGTTGTTTTTTGTCAACTGCTCTCTGATGACTCACGTCCCGGGAGCTGTGCAGTTCCTATGGGGATATTCTCCCATCATGCACATCTCCCTGGATGTGACTGATCATTGAGCAGTTAGACAGAAAACTTCAGAAGCTAATAACTATTGGAAGGATTAAGATTTTTTAATAGAGGTAATTTACAAATCTGTTTAACTTTCCGGAGCCAGTCGATATATATAAAAAAAGGTTTTGCCTGGAATACCCCTTTAAGGCTATACTGAACCTATGATTACTTCTACTAAAATGGCAAACCTTTGTAATATGTCAGATTTCATTGCATTGATTTTGTTGATTTGTTAAGCAATGCTGATAAGTTTTGTCAGGCACTAATGTGGACTGTAACCATACCTAAGGCAATTTGTTAGCTAGAAATATAGTGAGAGCAGTGAAGGGTGCATCTCTATTCTATAGTATGACATTGTCACTATTCCCGTTCCTATTCGTTCACCACATCACCCTGCAATAAAGGCCTAGATTATTGTTTGGTTTATCCAAATAGCATTATTATGTTGCATCATGTCTGCAAGTGCAGGATGTCATGCTGGGGTTTCCCATAATAAACCCCTAGTGGAAACTTTTCACTTCACTACTCAGCCCTTTCAGCAAGATATAGTCAGTGTGAGAACAGATTGTCACGACGCTGGGTGTTACACATAAATTATACTCGTCATCCAAGTATGGAATTTGAATGTTTTAAGCTCAAATGTTTTTAATATCCTGCACAAACCATTGAAATAATGATCGCCCATATATTAATAACCAAACAAGAGATGTTCAGAGGAAAACAGAGATGACACTAATTAGACATAGGGGGAAATGTGAATGTTGTTGTTTTTATTTTTAATAGTTTTTTATGGTTTCGTAAATTTTTTCAAAAGCTATGAATAATAAAATAAGATTGAATAGACCTGTGTAAACTCTTTAAAGGGAACCTGACAGATGGATCAACCTACCCACACTAACAACCTGTATATTAAGGTTAGTGGGCTTTATCCATATATCCGTTTCCCTTTTAGTCTTGGTTGTACAGAAAATTTTTAACTTTGTTGTATTTTTTTAAATGATTTATTATTATTATTATTAGTAGTAGTAGTAGTAGTAGTAGTAGTAGTAGAAATATTTTATAATATAAACTATTATTATTGTTGTTATTATTACTATTTTATAATAAGCTTGTATTTTAGATCTACTATTAATTAGTGAAAGCATTTATTTTATATGTATGGATTATTATGTACAAACTATAGAGAGAAAGTGACAAAAAAAAATAGATAAGTTCTGCCAAAGGTTCTTCCATGGTGACCAGACTAAAACAATATTAAACCCTTAAAATTTCTGCAGAAGTCAATCCTATTTTAAGATGATTTATTCTGGGGGTGCCAAACCTTTAAGGGCAAGTGTCAGAAAGGTTCTTTGTGGAGTTAGTGGCCAAGAGATTTAGTTCCCTTCCATTTTACTTAATTAAAGGGGTACTCCAGTGGAAAACAAAAGTTTTCAAATCAACTGGTGCCAGAAAGTTAAACAGATTTGTAACTTACTTCTATAAAAAAAATCTTAATTCTTCCAGTACTTATAAGCTGCTGTATGCTACAGAGAAAGTCATGAAGTTCTTTCCAGTCTGAACACTGAGCTCTCTGCTGACACCTCTGTCCATGTCAGGAACTGTCCAGAGTAGGAGCAAATCCATAGAGAACCTCTCCTGCTCTAGACAGTTCCTAACACGAACAGAGGTGGCAGCAGAGAGCAATGTGGTCAGACTGGAAAGTACTACACAACTTCCTCTGGTGCATACAGAGGTGGCAGCAAAGAGCACTGTGGTAGGACTGGAAAGTACTACAGAACTTCCTCTGGAGCATATAGCAGCTGATAAGTACTGGAAGTACAGGTTAAGATTCTTAAATTTACAAATTTGTACAACTTTCTGGCACCAGTTAATTTAAAAACCTTTGTTTTCCACTGGAGTACCCCTTTAAAGGAGTATTCCAGTTTGGTGCCTAAAGGGGAGTTGGGAGTAATAGTGAATGCCCAGCTGAGAGTAGTAGAGCTTAAGGTCTTTGGCTGTACGCTGCTCACCTTCCTGTGGTCTGTGCAATCTGGTACAGGATACAGTCTCTTCAGACACATAATAAAAGAAAACTGTAAAAAGTTTTCTCAGGCTTGGCTTTAGTGTATGATAAGTGGGTAAAATTCTGTTAGTAGCTTTTTAGTAGGCAGTTTAGAAAGTCTTTAGGAATTTTTAAAGCACTTTTAGATGTTGCTTTAGGATACAGTCCATAAAAGATTAAAAGGGAAACTCTGCCCCTAGACATCTTATCCTAAGGATAGGGGATAAGATGTTTGGCTGCCGGAACCCCATGCGATCTCTAGGCCAGCTTCAGGCAGCCGTGGTCGTGAGAACACACTACGTCCCCTCCATTCATGTCTATTCGAGGGGGTGTGATGGCTGTGGTCAATCGATTTAATTCACAAACAACATACATAAGAGCTTTGAACAATGATAAAAAAGAAAACTAATTAAAATTGATTTTTCATATTAGAATTACAAATACTTGGGAGAATTCTAGGTATGTCTTGGTTAAAAATAGCCTACATTTTCTGTAAACAATTGTTCCGCAAACCTATGTGTTTTCATGGTTACACAAGCAAACCCTGTGTAGTCCCTTCCTTCTTTCATATATTAGTTAGAAGATGAGAAGAAGTATGACTGGAGAATCACACTACATAAGGTTTGTTTTTAGTCTTCATCAATAGGTCTGCATCTGAGCTGACAGTATATTTTTAGGACTCTACGTTGCTTAGTCTTTATTGTTTTAGAAAAATAAAATTGGTTTCTTAAGACATCACTATGACCCCGCATTTATCTTCGCAAAATATGTTTTTCAGAATTCTGTTTGATTTTCCATGTCGCCTACGATTATAAAATATCAAATCTGATTAACTTCATGAACAAATATGGACACAACTCAAGGAAAATCCTACATTACTTCACTTGAGGAAAAATATATTCAAGCGTAAACATAATAACACATCTAAACACTTATATACCAAGTCAGGTCAAATTATTCTGTATCAGAAGAAGAGTTTGATGTTCAAATTGTTTGCAAGACAATTTCCCCAGACACTGAAAACCAGTAGGGTATCTAAGTGTCTTATAAAGACAATCCGATATGTAAAATATGACATAAACTGCTAGGATTTGAAATTTGATATTCCCTCTGCATCTTGGCATGTTTTCCTTTATTTATGACATAATTGTGATTAGTGCCAAGATCTTTTTTGTTTTGGATTATCTACATTTTCATGTTCCTGCTCTCTGATCTTGGCTGACGGAATGTGATATATTGCATCCTCACAGAAGGGATCTCACTCGGAGTTGTCATTATGCTAAATAAAAAGGCTTCAGAACATTCTGGAGAGGTTGTTTAGCACCAGATAGAGAGTCAAAGGATGTGAAAGATTATTTTAAAAGGTTCTATAGATTTAATAAATATGGTGTGATGGCTTTCATCAATATATGTCGAAACAAAAACGATGACCAACCGACCCCATTTTAATGATAAGAATATTATTGCATGTTGCACCATTTTTTTCTGTGAAAAGGTTAAAAGCTCTTAGAACAAGTATGAACAGATCCCCACTTGGCTGGTTGCAATATATATATATATATATATATATATATATATATATATATATATATAGTAATGTCCATTTTGTGTTTTTTCATTTTTCCGTTTTAAGCCCTGTTCAGGCCTTGTTTTATGTATTATCTGTTTTCTGTGCTATTCTCCCTGAATAGGAAACAGTTAATGGTATTAGCCAATGAGTACTCTGGTGGGGCTATTTAAACCCGAGCTCTGCTACACTCTGTATTGGTTATTGGATCTACTCTGACTATGTGATAGTTTTGCCTTTGCTATGTTTCTTTATCTGAGTTTTAACCATAGTTATTATATTCCGGTTTATGATAGATTTTAGTCTTCTTGGGTTTTAAGTACATTTGTCGGTTTTTAGGATTATGTATGTCCATTCTGCTTATCCTTGCTATCTTGGTCTGTGTTCACACTGTTTGTCTTGCTTACTCGTATTCCTCCATGTTTTGGAGTTTGTTTTTTTTATTATTCCTGTTTGGTATCCTGACCTGTATTCATCCATGTGTTGGAGTTTGGTTTTGTAGAGTCTGTTCAGACTCATCCGTTTCTCAGTCTAGTGTTCTGTGTATTATATTTCTGTTTCCTTCTAGGCCAATATCCTGATCACACAGTGGAGTGTGCCCGCTCGCTAGAAGTCTGTTTGGAGTTAGTATTTTTGTCCCTCCATGTTTGGAGTGGGGAGTCTATTTTGTTCTTTGTCTCCAGTGTGAACAGTGTCCTATGTTTCCTGACCTGTTTAGGGTTCAAAATTCAGTTTCTCTGTTCATCCCCTGCATCTCCTGGTTTCTGCTGTATACTTGTTCCATATCTAGTCTTGTTCATTTATTCATATCTGCAGTTTATCTTGATTTCGGTTTCTGAACTGTAAATTAGTACGTTATTTGCTGCCCTGTTTGTATATTTATATTCTGTCTGGTTTATCTGGTTGTTTGGTTGTTTTTCGGGTATTATTTGTGTTCCTTTACACCCATTGCACTTTAGCGCAGGGAGGAACTGGCACCATAGTTGTCGATCCACTGTTTAGGGCGGATGGGCAAGTAGGCTTTAAAACTGAAATCAACTGCCTGATATTTTCTTGGCCTACCTTAACAAAGCGACAAAACAGTTCTAACCCTTTGAGCCATGGGCTCTGCAAGACTAAAACTGTGCTGTGGTATCTGACACCAAGACATTAACAGCAGATCCTTTCAAGTGGTCCTGTCAGCAGGAATATGAGTATATATGAGCCCATAGCTGGGTAAGGCATGCAGGTAATCTCGGGCATACTTTTTTTAAATCTTAGTAGCCCTCTCCATCGTCTAGTTGAAAGCAATTGGAAGGTAAGTTAAGCTCATTTCCTCTTTTTCCCAGTGACTGTCAGCAAACTGGCCATGGGGTGGTGCTAAAGAGAAGATGTGCTGGATTTGTCTAGACTTTTGACATGCTGAGGAACACCCCCTGGGCAATTGAGCCTCATTTGCATATCAAAAAGGCTTTTATCTATTATATATTAAAACTATTAAAATTAAAAAAAAGGAATTTCAAGAATCCTGATATTTACACCCCTGATTTCTTTCTGCCGGTACTATTTTAACTCCTAAGGACCAAGCCCCTCTTGGCCTTAAGGACCAGGCCAATTTTTGTTTTTACACTATTTCCTCCTCCCCTTCTAAAAATCATAACACTTTCAATTTTGCACCTACAGACCCGTATAAGAACTTGTTTTTGGCATCACCAATTGTACTTTGTACAGCAAAATATTACAGCAAAACTGAAAATAAATGCCATTTTGTAACTTTTGTAGGCTTCCGTTTCTATGCAGTGCACTTTTCGACAGAAATTACACCTTATGTCGTGATCTTTAGTTTTTATTGGTACCGTTTTTATTAATTGGACATTTTGATCGCTTTTTATAATTTTTTTATGGTATATGAAGTGACCAAAATGCGCAATTTTGGAATTTGGCATTTTTTTTCACGTGTACGCCATCGACCGAGCAGTTCAACTAACCTTATATTTTAATAGTGCGAACATTTACACATGCAGTGGTACCACATATGATTATGTTTATTTTTTATGAATTTTTTTTTAATACGGGAAAAGGGGGTTGATTCAAACTTTTATTAGGGAAGGGGTTAATTCACTTTTATTAACAATTTTTTTTACACTTTTTTTATTTACCATCTTGCAATTGCATACACTGTTCAATGTTGAGCTTTAGCTCAGCATTGATCAATGTTATCAGTGCTCTGCTGCACTAGCCTGCCATGGCTGGCTGGGGACATCAGAGCACTGATCGGTCATTGAGGAGGGTGAGCGCTCTACCGCCGTCCACTGGGACCCGCGATTTTGCTGCGTATGTCGAGATCAGCTCCGCTGAGCTAACCGGAACGATAAACTCCCTTATTTAGACATTGTGATCAAGTTTGATCACGCTATCTAAAGGGTTAATGCCGGGCATCGTCCGGCATTAACTGTGGGTCCTGGATGCTGATAGCAACTGGGACCTACTGGGTATGAAGCGTGCTCTGCTCGTGAGTGAGCTTCAAACTACTGTAATGGGACTAGGGCGTATAGGTAGGCCCTCGGTCCTTAAGTACCAGGACGCAAGGGCATACCTGTATGCCCTTCCTCCTCAAGAAGTTAATTCCTGTAAGCTATGAGTAGTGTTGCTCGCGAATATTCGCAATTCGAATATTATTCGCGAATATCGCATATTCGCAAATTCGCGAATATAGCGCTGTATATTCGTAATTACGAATATTCGTTTTTTTTTGTTTTTTTTTCTTCACAGTACACATCACAGTGATCACCCCTCTCTGCTTCCAGCTTGTGTGGTGTAAAGAAGGCTGTAATACTACTGTGTGAGACTGGCGTGCGAAAATTCGCATATGCGAACATTAGCATATGCTAATTTTCGCATATGCAAAAATCCGCAAATGTTAATTTTCGTATACGCGTATTTCCGCACACGCGAAAATAAAACGAGAATATAACGAATACGCGAATATTCGCGAATATATGACGAATATTCGTCCATATATTCGCGAATATTCGCGAATTCGAATATGGCCTATGCCGCTCAACACTAGCTATGAGGTGTGGCCCCCATGAGTCAGACTTGTTTTTTCTGCTCATCTCACAGATGCTTAAATAGACTGAGGTCTGGGAAATTTAACGGCCAGGTCAACACTTGAGCTCTTTGTCATGTTCCTCAAATTTTATCTGAACAATTCTTACAGTATGACAAGGTATATTATACAGCCACAAGAGCCCACTGCCATTAGGGTATACCTGGTCTGCAACAATGTTTAATTGTACCCATGGTTTCTCAGCAAAACATTGCCCAGAGCATTACATTTGCCAACTTGCCTTTGATTGCAACCTGGTCAGCTCGTCCCTAGTTGTCCTTCCTTGGACTAATTTTTTAATTTTTAATTTAGCTATCACATTTTGACAATTGGCCATTTCACTTCAGGAACACAGGAATTTATAAATGTATAATCACATAAATACGTAGCAAGACGTTAAAGGGGATGAGATGTATCATAGCAGGGGTCTCGCCACTGGGGACCCCCGCGTTCTCAGTGCAGCCCCTGACATTCACTCCCCCTCCCACAGACATGAATGTAAGGGCCTGACCATGATGTCACATCCCCATCTCGGAGGCAGCAATGCCAGGGGCTGCACTGAGAACCCTGGGGTCCCCAGCGGCGGGACCCCTGTGATCATGCATCTTATCCCCTATCCAAAGGATAGGTAATAAGATGTTTAAAGCCGGAATACCCCTTTAAATATAAATTGCATGCTGCTCACATTTTTTATATATACTGGTAATGTGACCATATCATTAGGCCTAAATTTGAATACTTGTGCGATATGCACACAAATCTGTATAGCAGGTGTACCTCAAGGCATAGGTACACACAACTACTGCTCTATTAGATGTAAGTATTGCACAATGCCCAAAAAATATAATGTATATTCAGTTGTATAAGGTGCAATAGGTACATTCTTACATATACTTCTATACAGCCTGAATTGGACTGCTACCTCCCTGATGAAGGAAACTGTTTTAGATCTGAAACGCATTGGAGTCACTTTGACCCTTGTAGGCTTCCACAGTGACGTCACAAACCAGAGGGCAACAGCACTGCTTAGTTAAGATGCCACGGGCAGGGCTGTCTCCCACACAAAGTGGGCTGCCTTGATGGAAGACTTAGTATGGCTATTTCAACATTGGATCACATTTCTTCATCTGATGACATATCGTTAGCAAGTACTATTTCCTCCATCTAGGAACATTATCCACATTCAGGATAGCTGCTTTTTACACATACCAGTGACCTTCCATGCTTATGACTTCTAAGCTTGATTGCTTTAACCTCTACATACCGTCTATACTGTCACACTGGCTATACTCTCACTCTCCCCCCAATATGCGCTGTTGGTCATACATAACAGTTAATTTAAAAACCACAAACAGTATAGCTGCACAGTGCAAGTAGTAGTAGTAAGCGCAAATACACACTGAACGCGTTTTGCCCTGCTGTCTCTAATAGTGTTGAGGTGCGAATACAGTGGGGCTTTAAATATGAGCAGTGAAAGCTGTGTAGTAGTGTATGATAAAATGTACCTCTTGCACCTTATATCATTGTACTGATATGAATGATATGTTCTTGGCATACTGCATTAAATCTAATAGAGCAGTAGTGGCAGGTATGGACTTTGTGGGACTCCTTTGTGGCGCTTATAGCTGAATAAAATACAATTCCTTAGATTCTACACCCTAAATTAGCCCAACACCAAATCTTTAGCAATTTAGTGGATCTACCCCTCATATTTTTAATTTATTTATTCTATATACTTAGAGGGGTACTCCGGTGGAAATCTTTTTTTTTTTTTTTTTTTTTAATCAACTGGTGCCAGAAAGTTAAAGGGGTATTCTCCCCCTAGACATCTTATCCCCTATCCAAAGGATAGGGGATAAGATGTCAGATCGCCGCGGTCCCGCTGCTGGGGACCCCCGGGATCGCCACTGCGGCACCGTGCTATCATTACTGCACATAGCGAGTTCGCTCTGCACGTAATGACGGGCGATACAGGGGCCGGAGCATCGTTACGTCACGGCTCCGCCCCTCATGACCTCACGGCCTGCCCCCCTCAATACAAGTCTATGGGAGGGGGAGCGGCGGTCGTCACGGCCCCTGCCATAGACTTGCATTAAAGTGACGTCACGAGGGGCGGACCCATGACACCACGCTGCTCGGTCCCCTGTATCGCCCGTCATTACGCACAGAGCGAACTCGCTCTGTACAACAATAATAGCCCAGTGCCGCTGCGGCGATCCCGGGGGTCCCCAGCAGCGGGACCGCGGCGATCTGACATCTTATCCCCTATCCTTTGGATAGGGGATAAGATGCCTAGGGGTGGAGTACCCCTTTAAACAGATTTGTAAATTACTTCTATTAAAATATCTTAATCCCTCCAGTACATATTAGCTACTGAATAATACAAAGGAAATTCTTTTCTTTTTGGAACACAGTGCTCTCTGCTGTATCTCTGTCCATGTTAGGAACTGTCCAGAGAAGCATATGTTTGCTATGGGGATTTTCTCCTACTCTGGACAGTTCTTAAAATGGACAGAGATGTCAGCAGAGAGCACTGTGTTCCAAAAAGAAAATAATTTCCTCTGTAGTTTTCAGCAGCTAATAAGTACTGGATTAAGATTTTTTAATAGAAGAAATTTACAGATCTGTTTAAATTTCTGGCACCAGTTGATTTAAAAAAAATATTATAAAAAGTTTTCCACCGGAGTACCCCTTTAAGCTACAGCATGTCTATAAGCACATATTTACAACTTATGACATACTAAACATACTTACACAACCTCATAGCTGCTGTAAGTATGCACCATGATCTTGTATCTTAATAGCACAGTAATACATTTTTTAAACCATCGTTAGGTGTTTTGCCATGTTTTACATAACACACTCCTTTCATAAATATGGTTCATCTATCATTTTTCTAAGCATCCAATGTCCATTGCCAAGCCCATGTCACATTGCACTAGACCATACATTACTCTTCTGCGGCTACTGAGTTTAGTGAGTGGACACCAAGTTATAACAGTGACTAATAGTCTGTCTAGTCAATAATTACTTGTATCGCAGTGGACTTGGCTACAGTCTACAGAACAAAGGAAGAGTCATTCAGCTCGGTGTATTTTGAATGGAGTTTGACATTTTTTCTCATAAGCGATAATGTCCTTCAAGTGAATGAAAGAAGTGATAAAAGACAAAAAGAACAGAGGCTCTGGCTTTAATTATATCAATATACACTCCATAAGAAATAGCACAAAACATATTTTATGTTCTATTCATTGTATTTCTAGTAGCGTCTAAAGCCTGAGGGCTTCTTTTTGGGAAGTGCCTGTGACAATATTTTATTCTGTTAGCAATAGTAGACTCATTCGCTTTCATCTAAATCATTAGCAGGTTTTACTTTAGAGTAAAAGGTCTTTACACACATTATGCAAGTTTTAGATATCGCTTGATAACCATACCTTGACGTCTGCAAAAATATCTCTCAGCCCAGGTCATGCGACCCACTGTGCCGGTACAAAGCTTTATAATAATTTGCATGTACAAAGCATATTTTATCTGCATTGCATTTGAAGGGCTAAATCTTTCAGCACAACTGCAAGTGTAATCACTGCAGAGGTGAGACGGATCAACAGCTGTTATATCTTGAACGCCGAGAACAGATGGTTATGAAGACATTTAAATAAGCACAGACAAGGTGTAACCCATTTTACTGATTGAAATGTAAGCGTACTATCACCCAGAAGTGGTTTATAGAACACAAGGCGTACTAAAAGAAGTCCATTATATAATCTAAGACCAGCAATCTTTGCTGTATCCTCATGGATAGATTCAATAGAAATGGTCAACAAAGTCCTTACATGTAATGGAACAGTGGATGTAATGCATGCGTAAAGAAGGCAGCTCTTTATTCAAGGAAAGGGTTCTTTACTATAAAAGTAGTCAATGTTTGGAATGCTCTACCACCAAAACAATGGCAGTAGTTGAAATAAAATTATCAAAAAAAAAGAGGTGGGGGTCAACAAGCCCCCTATATGCATCTCAATGGGAGTGCCAAAGTAGAGCACTCATGTATCTCCAGCTCTCCCATAGAGATGCATGAAGGGGGGGTGTCAACCCCACTCCGTACACAAGGAGAGCTGGGGCGCCATTCAGGAGATCTTGGGAAGTCCCAGAGGTTGGAACTCCCCATGATCAAACACTTGTTCCCAGTGTACACTCTTTTTTTAGTAATTGTTTTTGGTACCAATAGTCAAGTTTGCCATAACATAATCTGATGTTAAAGGAGTTGTGTAGTGAAACATAATTTATCCCCTATCCAAAGGTTTATAGTTATAGATCGCGGGGGTCCGTCTGCTGGAACTTCCCGCGATCTCCTGAGCAGGGCCCAGGCAGTCTGTTTAAGGGGGCGTGCCAATGCCTGCACAGAGCAGCGGCCGACACGCCCTCTCCACAATCTATAACTAATCCCCTATCCCAGGGATTCCCAACTGGGGTGCCGTTCGCGCACTGCCCAAGGTGTTGCAGGATTTTGCCGTAAATCTTTCATTTTTATTTTTTTCATTTCCCGCTCAGGCCTGCGTGCCTGTGACTCACGCAGCGGGGTAAGGAAGCCTGCATGCGCACTGCGCACAGTGTCTCTCAGCGTCTGCCTGCATCCGCCAGCATCCCACAGCGTCCCCCTCCCCTCTGTGGCGCAGTGAGCCGAAGATGGTGCCCTGCTACACTGAAGAGGGGAGAATGCTGTGGAACTGCAAGCTGCTCCGGATTCCCGTGCCGGCTTGCTTAAGGTACTGTACCCTTTCCACCCCTTTCCAACCCCCCATCACCCATGTCCACCCCCCGTTACCCATGTCCACCTCACGTCTTCCACCCCTGTCATCCATGTCCCCACCATCACCCATGTCCCCCGTCACCCATGTTCACCCTCGTCACCCATGTCCACCCCCCGTCACCCATGTTCACCCTCCCATCATCCATGTCCCCCTCGTCACCCATGTCCTCCCCCCGTCACCCATGTTCCCCCTGTCACTGATGTCCAACCCCCCATCGCCCATGTCCACCCCCGTCACCCATGTCTACCCCCGTCACCCATGTCCACCCTCCTGTCATCCATGTCCGCCTTGTCCACCCCCCAGTCCATCCCTTTCCCCCAAATTCACCTCACCTGTCCACCCCCCTATTCACCCCTCTGTCCCTTTGTCACCCCTCTTTTACCCCCCTTGTCATCCTTGCCCACCCTCTGTCACCCCTGTTCAATCCCCCTGTCTCCCATGTCCCCCCCCTGTCATTCATGTCCACCTTGGCTACCCCTCTGTCACCCCCGTCCATCCCCCTGTCACCCATGTTCACCTCCCATCCACCCCTCTGACCACCCCTCAGTCTACCCCTCTGTCACCCATGTCCACCCCCTATTCACTCCTCTGTCCGTTTGTCACCCCTTTCCACCCCTCTTTTACCCCCTTGTCACCCCTGTCCACCCCTCTGACCCCCTGTCACCCCTGTTCACCCCCCTGTCTCCCATGTCCACCCCCTGTCACCCATGTACACCCCCCAGTCTACCCCCCAATCTACCCCCTATAACCCACCGTTACCACCTTGTCATGCCTGTCCACCCCTCTGTCACCCCCTACCCCCCCATCACCCATGTACATTCCTCTAAACCTCTCTGACACCCATGTACACTCCACTACACCCCTCTGTCACCCATGTACACCCCTCTTTCACCCCCTATGTCCCCCTATCAACCTTGTTCACTCTTCTACACCGCTCTGTCACCCATGTACACTCCTCTACACCCCTCTGTCACCCATGTACACTCTTCTACACCCATGTCACCCCTCTGTCACCCATGTACACCCCTCTGTCACCCCCTACACCCATCTGTCACCCATGTACACTCTTCTACACCAATCTGCCACCCATGTACACTCCTCTACACCCCTCTGCCACCCATGTGCACTCCTCTACAATCCTCTGCCACCCATGTATACTCCTCTTCACCCCTCTGCCACCCATGTACACTCCTCTACACTCCTCTGTCACCCATGTACACTCCTGTCACCCATGTACACTGCTTTTAACCCCCAACACACCTCTGTCACCAATGTACACTCCTCTATCACCCCTTTTGCCCCCTGTCAAGCATTTACACTCTTCCACACCCCTCTTCCACACATGTACACTCTTCTACACCCCTCTGTCACCCATGTACACCCCTCTGTCACCCATGTACAAAAAGTGCAGAGCCTAATAGGTTTGTTTTGCAGGTTTAATGGTAAAGAATTGTGGCTGGAAGAAATTGTCATGATGACCCCGACCAGATGGAAAAGAAAAGGGAACGATGCTGATTAGAGAAGACATCATTTGTGAGTTGCTGCCTAAAGTACCACTGTAATCTACATACCCACAGATAAATAGATATTGTGCATTTTGTGCATTGTGGTGCTTTTCCCTGTTATGTTGTCATGCTGGCCGTAAACGCATGGTCCCGTTACCTGCTGCTGCCAACGGGGCTCGGACTCGCATTGCGGGATGCACCCGCATGCGAGCCCCAGTCCATCACTCACCTGGTGCTTCTCCTGCCCCCGCCTCTGCCTCTCTGCTCTGGCACGCGTGTCCCATCCCCTAGGGCACGCGTGTGCCAGAGTTTTAAGATTTAAAGGGCCAGTGCGCTCATTAGTGTAATTCACCTATGGCTCATTGATAAATTCCTCCACCCTCCTCACTTCCCTGCTGGATCTTTGTTGCCTGTCTTCTGAAACATGAGTGTTACATTCCCATTTATTTATTAATTTTTTTTTTTTCTCGTCAATTTCGGTAGGGGTGTTCCGTGAAATATTTTTTCGGAGGCGTGCACAGGGCTGAAAAAGGCTGGGAAACACTGCCCTATCTTTTGGATAGGGGATAAGTTATGTTTCACTGCACTACTTTAAAACCATGCTTACAGTTAAGAAGAATAGTATTAAATTGATCCAGAAAATATGCGTTAATTATAAATATGGGGTTATAGAATAGTTGGGTATATGATATATGAGCATTTAAATATCAAAAAGTGTTTTTATTTTAAACATTTTTGGCTTTACCATATATTACATTGTAATGATACAGATAGGCAAACACCAGCAGGAGGTTTATCCTTGCTCTCAACATCACCGAGCCATAATTGCTGTTTTACCTGCTCACCAGCTGGTCCAGGTTTTCTTCTCTGGAATCTTTAAAGGGGTACTCCACTGCAAAACATTTTTTTGCAAATCAACTGGTGCTAGAAAGTTAAACAGATTTGTAAATTACTAAATGTTAATCCTTCCAGTACTTATCAGCTGCTGTTATGATCCACAGGAAGTTCTTTTCTTTTTGAATTTTTTGAATTAGGAACTGTCCAGAGCAGGTAAATTTTCTATGGGGATTTGCTCCTACTTTGGACAGTTCCTAAAATGGACACAGGTGTCAGCAGAAAGCACTGTGGTCAGACAGAAAGGAAATTCAAAAAGAAAATAACTTTCTGTGGATCATAACAGCAGCTGAAGGATTAACATTTAGTAATTTACAAATCTGTTTAACTTTCTGGCACCAGTTGATTTAAAAGAAAATATTTTCCAGTGGAATACTCCTTTAAAGCTTCTCCTCTGTGGCTACAGTTTCTGGGGTACCCCATAGGTACCGCACTTTGCACCCACTACAACCTAAATGGCTTGTGTGCACTTCATGTCTTTTCTACAAATTCCTGCCTTGCATCACCTTACAATTTTTTTGTCCACATAGGGGACTATTACATGTAACCTTTTAATAACATACACTGAACAACTGTTACGTTATGGGCTCCGGCTGCACATGCTGGCCAATACCTGCAACTGCCGGCAGGGCTGGGACTTGCATTGCGGGACACGCCAGCATGCGAACCCCAGTCCATCACTTACCTGGTGCTTCTCCTGCCCCCGCCTCTGCCTCTCTGCTCTGGCACGCATGTACCCGTCCCCTAGGGCGCGCCGGAGATTTAAGATTTAAAGGGCCAGTGCGCTCATTAGTGTAATTCACCTGTGTCTCATTGATAAATTCCTCCACCCTCCTCACTTCCCTGCCAGATCTTTGTTGCCTTGTGCCAGAGAGAAAGCATTCCTTAGTATTGTCTTGTCATGTATCTGATCTTTTGCTCTGTGACCTGACCTTGCTCCTCTGCCACCTGCCTTGACCTTCTGCTATCCTGACTACGAGCCGTCTTATCCCTCCTGTATATAAAAAAACAGAGGACACGGTATTGGGGGAAAATATGTATACACTATACACCTGCGGTACTACACTCAATACTGAGCACTGTCAAATGACACCCAAATTCAAGGTACAGGCCATGTATCTATGAACTCCAATCTAACGCATCAAAAAACCAAGAAAGCACAAAAGAGTCTTTTTTTTAAAAGAAGTGTGTGTCCAAAAGACACCAATTTTATTATTTCCGTAGAAAAAAGACCAAGATTAATAAAAAAAAACGTATATCAAAAAAGAGGAATACAGCAAACAAAACGGTGATATCACCGACTCTGCACAGGTAGTGGAAATAGTACTGATAATTATATCTATAAGGTATGTCCCAAATTGAGTATAAGAATAAAAAAAGTTTTAATAAAGATGGCAACAACACGCCTAAAGCATATATAAAGATAACTGTATTGCACATCAATATATATTGCACATTGCAGAAAAAACAGCTCCCGTGAGCTTACAATGTTAACATGTAACTAAGGTGCAGTGTGCACAGCGCTCAAGTCCTACAGGAACTCATGGGAACGGAGTTCCTGCACTTTTTCCACAGCAGGAACGCAGTTCCCATTAGCAGGAGTCCTGCAGGACCAGCCCTTAAAGGGGTACTCCGCCCCTAGACATCTTATCTCCTATCCAAAGGATAGGAGATAAGATGTCTGATTGCAAGGGTCCCGCCGCTGGGGACCACCGCAATCTCGGCTGTGGCACCCCAGATATACGGGGCAAGGAGTGAAATTCGCTCTGCGACGAATGGCTGGTGAAGGGGGGCAGAGGCTCGTGACATCACGGCCATGCCCCCTCAATGCAAGTCTATGCAAGTCATGCCCTCTCCCATAGACTTGCATTGAGGGGCTGTGGCCGTGACGTCACAAGCCTCCGGCGCTGCACCCAATGCGCTAAACAAATACCGGGTGCAGCAGGGAGAATGTGAGGGTCCCCAGCGGTGGGACCCCTGCGATCAGACATCTTATCCCCTGTCCTTTGGATAGGGGATAAGATGTCTAGGGGCGAGTACCCCTTTAAGTGGAAATCTTGGGTGAGTTCCCAGACTTTTTTTCCCAGGACTTGACCCCTGAGTGTGCATATAGCTACAACCTGAAAAGCAGGTATATGGGATGCAGACCTAATACAACCGTGTCAACAAGGTAGAATACACTGGCAGAGACCAGGATATCACCACTCCAACGTACGTTTCGGTACGTCACCTTCGTCTGGGAGTGGTCCTATCCCTGTCCAAACTGTCTATTTAAGGACCAGAACACCAATCGAATCACCAACCTTAATAGCTTCACAGCTAACACCTCTGCCAGTGTATTCTACCTTGTTGACACGGTTGTATTAGGTCTGTATCTCATATACCTGCTTTTCAGGTTGTAGCTATATGCACACTGCACCTTAGTTACATGTTAACAATGTAGGCTCACAGGAGCAGTTTTTTCTGCAATGTGCAATATATATTGATGTGCAATAAGTGTGAAACAGTTTTCTTTACATGTGCTATAGGCGTGTTGTCGCCATCTTTATTAAAACTTTTTTTTATTCTTATACTCAATTTGGGATATACTTTATAGATATAATTATCAGTACTATTACCACTACCTGTGCAGAGACGGTGATATCACCGTTTTTTTGCTGTATTCCTCTTTTTTCATATATGTGTTTTTTATTAATGCACATAAAATTGGTGTCTTTTGGAAACACACTTCTTTTTAAAAAATCACTCCGTTGTGTTCTCTTGGTTTTTTCTTATTTCCCCTGTGCCTCGCATCTCCTCAGCCGCCTGTGTGGTCGAGCCGTGCCAGGGGTGCCGCCTGCCGCAGAAAGTCCATCCCGCTTTGCGGCGGGCTCTGGTGAAAACCAGCGGCACCTTAGACTCCGCTCCCTGCTATGGGCCGAGTCATCTGCCACACAGGTTCAGCGGATCCACATCCACCGGAGTTCCTGTCTTCTGAAACGTGAGTCTTACAGTAAGATCCGGCCATGGATCCCACTGAGAAACCCCTGTCTGAAGTCACGGATATTCCCTCCGCTGTGGTAGGTCAGTCTCAGCAACTGACGCAACAGGTGCAGCAACTTACCCAACTGTCTGCTATGATACAACAGCTTTTGGCCTTGCAACAGCAGAAGTACCCGCAACCTGTCCCACTCCCTCCTCCAGCTCCTGCAGTGTCTCCTGGCTCCCAGCTACATCTACCACTACCCTATAAATATGACAGTGATTCCAAGTTAGGCAGAGGTTTCGTTACACAGTGCTCCATGCATTTGTTTCCGACGGAACGTGCTAAGGTGGCCTTTTTTATTAGCCTACTGTCCGGAAAAGCCCTGGCCTAGGCTACACCCCTTTGGGACTGTGGTGATCCGGTAGCTTCCAACTTGACGGCCTTTCTGGCAGAATTTTGCGTTTCTTTGAGGAACCCACACGTGCCTCTTCTGCTGAGACGACTTTGCTTAACCTATGTCAAGGTAATTCTTCCGTTGGTGACTACACGGTTCATTTCCGCACTCTTGCCTCAGAATTAGAATGGAATGATGAGGCCTTGTGTGCCACATTCAAAAAAGGACTGTCTAGCAGGATTAAAGATGCCCTGGATGCACATGATCCACCTTCTTCTCTGGCTGAACTTATCCACTTGGCCACCAGCATTGATGTGTGTTTTGCTGAGAGGCAGGAAGAACTGCGCTTAGAGAGGGAATCTGCTCGAACACGGAGATATCCTCGCCTGGCACCCGTGTTTCAACGTCCACCTATACAGTTTCCTGCGCCTCTTGTGGAAGAGGCTATGCAAGTGGATCCTTCCCGTCTTACACAACAGGAGAGATCATGACGACGCAGTGAGGATTTGTGTTTGTATTGTGCTAGCCCGCAGTACTGTGCTAGTTCGTCCACAGTATCTGGGAAAACGCAGTAGGGTTTGTGGGAGATGCATCCCTAGGTGTGAATATCACCTCTCCTCACTTGACCATTTCTGTACAAGTCTTTGCTTTTACCAAGTCTTCCTTTTGGGCTACATCATTTTTGGATTCTGGATCTGTAGGTGACTTTATTGATGCTTCTTTTGTCAACAAATATCATCATCCTGTTACTCGGCTTACCAAGCCTTTGTACATCTCCTCTGTTAATGGACAAAATTTGGACTGTAAGGTGCTATTTCGTACTGAGCCTCTCGTCATGCAAGTGTGTGTCATGCATAAAGAAAAGATTGAATTCTATGTACTGCCTCACTATAATTCAGAGATTCTTCTTGGCCTTCCTTGGCTCAGACGTCACGCTCCGCAACTAGATTGGAGAACTGGAGAAATTATTCGCTGGGGACAGTTCTGTCAAAATCTTTGTCCGGTCCAGCCTAAAATTTTTCTCGTCCTCCTCCTTTCCCTAGTCTGCCTCCACCCTACCAAGATTTCTCTGACGTATTCTGCAGGAAATAGGCTGAGTCTCTGCCTCCACATTGTTCTTACGACTGCCCTATAGATCTTCTGCCTGGTATCACTCCTCCTCATGGAAGGATATACCCTCTATCGATTCCTGAGACCAAAGCCATGGCTGAGTATATCCCGGAGAATATCCAAAAGGGATTTATCCGTAAGTCCCCTTCTCCTGCTGGAGCTGGCTCACTCCGTCCATACATTGACTACAGGGGACTTAACAAAATCACGGTCAAGAACCGTTACCCACTACCTCTTATCTCAGAACTTTTTGACCGTCTACATGGTGCCAAGGTCTTCTCCAAGTTGGTCTTACGTGCAGCGTATAATCTCATTAGTTTCCGCAAGGGAGATGACATTTTGAGTATCTCATAATGCCTTTTGGTCTCTGCAATGTTCCAGACGTTTTTCAAGAGTTTGTCAATGATATCTTCCGTGATCTTCTCTACACCTGTGTTGTCGTATACATTGATGACATTGTCTCTCACAGGGCCTGCAGATTGATCCAGATAAATGGTCTGCAGTGTTGGATTGGCCTCGTCCTTCAGGCCTACGTGCTATTCAACGCTTTCTGGGATTCGCTAACTATTATCGTCAATTTATCCCACATTTTTCGTCCTTGGTTGCTCCAATTGTGGCTCTGACTAAGAAGGCTTCTAATCCTAAGTCTTGGCCTGAAGAGGCGGAAGAGGCCTTCTCCCAATTAAAGTCTGCGTTTGCCTCTGCTCCTGTGCTTACAAGACCTGATCCGGAGAAGCCTTTTGCTTTGGAGGTTGATGCTTCTTCTATTGGAGTGGGTGCCATTCTTACACAGAAAAATGCCAAGGGCAAGACTGTAACTTGTGGGTTCTTTTCCAAGACATTCTCTCCTGCTGAGAGGAATTACTCCATTGGAGATCGTGAACTCCTCGCTATCAAGCTAGTTTTGGAGGAGGAGGAATGGTGACATTTATTGGAAGGCTCTTCTCATCCCGTCAGCATCTAATTCGACCATAAGAATCTTCTATACCTTCAGTATGCTCAGCGTTTGAACCCCCACCAGGCAAGATGGTCACTGTTCTTTTCTAGGTTCAACTTCTTCATCTACTTCCATCCAGCAGACAAGAACATCAGAACAGATGCTCTCTCCAGGACCTCTGACAACATTGGTTTGGACTCCATGCCTAGGCATATTATTACTCCTGACCGTTTGATTCCTGCCGCTCCTGACGAAATTCTGCAAGTTCCCGGAGGAAAATCCTTGTTTGAGATAAAAGGTACAAAATTGGGGTCATTCTTCCTTGACAGCAGGACATCCCGGATTACGCAAGACTCTACTTCTAATCTCCCGACATTACTGGTGGCCCTATCTTGAACGTGATGTTTCTGATTTTGTTCGTTCCTGTGAAACTTGTGCCCCTGACAAAACACCTCGACAGAGACCTGCAGGACTCTTACAGCCTTTAACCATTCCGGAGACTCCCTGGTCCCATATTGCCATGGATTTCATCACCGATTTGCCACCATCTCATAATAACCATGTCATTTGGGTCATTGTAGATCGATTTTCCAAGATGGCTCATTTTATTCCTCTGCCAGGTCTTCCTTCTGCTCCACAGCTGGCAAAGTATTTCTTGCTGCATATCTTTCATTCACATGGTCTTCCTCAGCATATCGTTTCAGATCATGGTGTGCAGTTTGTCTCTAAGTTCTGGTGAGCCCTTTGTAACCGTCTGGACATCAAGCTGGACTTCTCCTCAACCTACCACCCTCAGTCCAACGGTCAGGTGGAGAGGGTTAATCCAATCCTTGAGACTTATCTTCGGCATTTTGTTTCAGCTCGCCAAGACGATTGGGTTGACCTTTCTCCTGGGCTGAATTCTCTTATTATCATAAGGATTCCAAGTCCACAAGGTCATCTCCCTTTTTAGTTGTCTACGGACTCCATCTCCATTCTCCTCTTCCTCTCCCAGTTTCCTCCGGAGTGCCTGCTGTTGATGAGCTGGTCTGTGACTTCTCCACCATCTTGCAACAGACCCGACAGTCTTTATCCCAGGCTTCTTCACGCATGAAGGCGCAAGCGGATAAAAGTAGAAGACCTCCTCCGTCCTTCTCTCCTGGTGACATGGTGTGGCTTTCATCCAAATACATCCGCTTCAAAAAACCCTGTTACAAGCTTGGTCCTCGCTACCTTGGTCCCTTCCAGATTCTACAAAAAATCAACCCTGTTTCCTACAAACTCCGTCTACCTGCTATGTTACGTATTCCCAATTCCTTCCAAGGACGAGGCCAATCCAACACTGCAGACCATTTATCTGGATCAATCTGCAGGCCCTGTGAGAGACAATGTCATCAATGTATACGACAACACAGGTGTAGAGAAGATCACGGAAGATATCATTGACAAACTCTTGAAAAACGTCTGGAACATTGCAGAGACCAAAAGGCATTATGAGATACTCAAAATGTCATCTCCCTTGTGGAAACTAATGAGATTATACGCTGCACGTAAGACCAACTTGGAGAAGACCTTGGCACATATTGCCATGGATTTCATCACCGATTTGCCACCATCTCATAATAACCATGTCATTTGGGTCATTGTAGATCGATTTTCCAAGATGGCTCATTTCATTCCTCTACCAGGTCTTCCTTCTGCTCCACAGCTGGCAAAGTATTTCTTGCTGCATATCTTTCATTCACATGGTCTTCCTCAGCATATCGTTTCAGATCATGGTGTGCAGTTTGTCTCTAAGTTCTGGTGAGCCCTTTGTAACCGTCTGGACATCAAGCTGGACTTCTCCTCAACCTACCACCCTCAGTCCAACGGTCAGGTGGAGAGGGTTAATCCAATCCTTGAGACTTATCTTCGGCATTTTGTTTCAGCTCGCCAAGACGATTGGGTTGACCTTTCTCCTGGGCTGAATTCTCTTATTATCATAAGGATTCCAAGTCCACGAGGTCATCTCCCTTTTTAGTTGTCTACGGACTCCATCTCCATTCTCCTCTTCCTCTCCCAGTTTCCTCCGGAGTGCCTGCTGTTGATGAGCTGGTCTGTGACTTCTCCACCATCTTGCAACAGATCCGACAGTCTTTATCCCAGGCTTCTTCACGCATGAAGGCGCAAGCGGATAAAAGTAGAAGACCTCCTCCGTCCTTCTCTCCTGGTGACATGGTGTGGCTTTCATCCAAATACATCCGCTTCAAAAAACCCTGTTACAAGCTTGGTCCTCGCTACCTTGGTCCCTTCCAGATTCTACAAAAAATCAACCCTGTTTCCTACAAACTCCGTCTACCTGCTATGTTACGTATTCCCAATTCCTTCCATGTCTCTCTCCTCAAGCCTCTTGTTATAAACCAGTTTTCTCAGAAGAATCTTGTCCCAACACCTGTCTCCGGCTCTTCTGACATCTTCAAGGTTAAAGAGATTCTTGCTACAAAAACCGTGAGAGGTAAACAATTTTTCTTTTGTTCGACTGGGAGGGTTACGGTCCTGAGGAGAGATCTTGGGAGCCTGAGGAGAATATCCTGGACCGTGACCTTCTCAGGAGTTTTCTGACTCATAAAAGGAGGGGGAGACCAAAGGGGGGGGGACTGTTACATTATGTGCTCCGGCTGCACACGCTGGCCAAGAGCACATGGTCCCATTACCTGCTGCTGCTGGCGGAGCTGGGACTCGCATCATGGGACGCACCCGCATGCGAGCTCCAGTCCATCACTCACCTGGTGCTTCTCCTGCCTCTCTGCTCACACTGGCCGAGAGCACATGGTCCCGTTACCTGCTGCTGCTGGTGGGGCTGGGACTCACATCACGGGACACGTCCACATGCGAGCGCCAGTCCGTCACTCACCTGGTGCTTCTCCTGCCTCTCTGCTCCGGCGCGTGTGTCCTCGTCCCCTAGGGCTCGCACGTGCCAGAGCTTTAAGATTTAAAGGGCCAGTGCGCTCATTAGTGTAATTCACCTGTGGCTCATTGATAAATTCCTCCTCCCTTCCCTGCTGGATCTTTGTTGCCTTGTGCCTGAGAGAAAGCATTCCTGAGTATTGTCTTGCCGTGTATCTGATCTTTTGCTATGTGACCTGACCTTGCTCCTCTGCCGCCTGCCTAGTGACCTCCTGCTTCGTCCTGACTATGCTACTGACCTGCTATCCTGACTACGAGCTGCTCTATCCCTCATGTGCCTCGCATCTCCTCAGCTGCCTGTGTGGTCGAGCCATGCCAGGGGTAGCGACCGGGGTGCCACCTGCCGCAGCAAGTCCATCCCGCTTTGTGGCGGGCTCTGGTGAAAACCAGCGGCACCTTAGACTATGCTCCCTGGTACTGTCCAAGTGATCTGCCACATAGGTCCAGCAGATCCACATCCACCGGAGTTCCTGTCTTCTGAAACGTGAGTGTTACAACAATGCTGTCTCATAGAACAACATTGATCAGTGTTATTGATTACCCGCTTTGGTTGTTTTCGTCTTCACACTCTGCCGCAAACAGACCAGGTCAGGGGGTCAGGAAGCCCAAAAGATGAGATGGGAATACCACTTTAACAGTAAAAATTTATATAATTTATAGCAAATGAAAAGTCATTGTTATTAGGGCACAAAGAGTTTTCACATATAGTTCTAGCCTATAAAAACAGCACACATTTAAATAGGTGTTAATGTTTTTTTTTTCTCCTACTTTTTAAAGTATTCTTTTCAAGACTTCTGGCTCCTTTCTATTATTGACTTATTGCACATTTGCGCATATATTAAATGCTGTATATCAGACCACAGTAAAGAACATGGTGGGACATTTATAAAAGAATTTACTCAATTCTTCCTGATTATAACTCTTTCTCAAATGGGGCATATGAGTCGCATATGTGTGACTTTATGCCTCCAGAACAAGAAGAGCAAGTTTTTTCAGTTTGGCTTATGTGAGCAAGTTTTGAAAATGAAATTGCATTGGTCAGAGATTTATAATGTGCGACTGTCGCAAAAAAGTCACACACCATCAAAAAATGCCATACATTTACTCCAGCTCAACCCTGGCTTACAGATATTGCTTACATGAGCAAAATCTCAAAATGGAAAACAGAATGGAGGAAAACAGATGATTTGCTTACGTGAGACAAATTCATAAAGGCTATGTGACTTGTTATAATTTGCAAACTTTTATAAATGTCCCCCATGGTTCGCACAATGCATCAGGTAACTGTGTTCTCTAAATGTTCATATTTCTAAATCACACTAAAATACTAGAAAGTTAATTTCATACAGTATAAACATGGAACTGCAATGAAGGAACAGCAATACTTTCTTGTTTCTTTTTTTTTTCAATAGTAAATGTTTATTCAAGTTTTCAAAACTAGAAATATACATGGGAACAAAAAAGCATAGATAAAGTAGGAAGCCAGGTTCTGACATAGAAAGCCAAGCAACAGATAGGAAAATGAGAACATCTCCCATAATTGAACTAGTGAAATGTACCCTCATAACAAAGATGTTGCAGACACAAACTATTCGGGTAGCTATTGGGCATGGCAAGTAGTGACATTAGCCTTTCATATGTCTCAGTCAATGTGGTCAGAATAGACTATAAAAAGGGCAAAAGAATATCTAACAGAAATATGATGGGCACTAACAGACTATCAAGTTCCCAGTAGAGAAATAGAAGGGAAATAAGGAGTAAATAGTAAGAGGAAGAAACAGGGGAAAGGAAAGAGGATGGGAGGGGGGGGGGATAAGGAGAATGGAGATGGGGAGAGTACGTATCTTCGTGGACTGTGAGCACAGGCATGGCCCGGCGTGTGGGCAGGCTGACATCACTTGGCGGGTAATACGCCTGAGAAAAGGTAGGGATACTATGTGAGGAATTATGGTATCAGGTATAAGGATCTGTTATCATCGGAGGACATAAACAAAATCCATGGACCCCAAATTAAGTGGAATCGTGACAGTTGTTGCCTAGAGTCAGCTAATAATTCTTCCATCCTGTGAATGCGTGTAAGTTCTTGCATCCATTCTGAGAAGGACGGAGGAGGGATGGATTTCCATTTTCTCGGGATTACTGAACTAGCGGCTAAAAGCATGAATCTAATCAGGCGGGCGTGCCATTTGGGGATTGAGGTGGGGAGAATGGAGAGGAGAAGAAGAGCTGGATCAATACTGAGGCGGACCAAAGTCAGTTTAATCTAATCTAATCTAATCTAAATTATATCTAACACCTGATTCCAAAGGGGGAGTAATAGAGGGCAATGTAACCATGAGACATAGTTTTACTCGGCACACCACATCTCCAACATGTGTCAGGTAGACAGGGGTAAATGCGGAACTACAGAGTTGGGACCCTATACCACCTTGTTAAAGGAATACTCCGGCACGCACTTTTTTCCTTTTCTCCCGTCCGGGCTACAAAATAAAAGAAAACACACTTTCTCTTACTTGCCAACGAGCCCCCGGAGCTCCGGTACACTCCGGTACAGGTGTTCGGTCCCCGGGCTGTATTCTTCTTACTTCCTGTTAGCCCGGCACGTCACATGGAGCTTCAGCCTATCACCGGCCGCAGCGATGTCCCGCCTCGGCCGGTGATAGGCTGAAGCTCCGTGTGACCGGAGTAGATTGAGGGCCACTCCACTAGTGGCACAAAAGTGTCTCAATTGGGCATAATGAAAAAAAAGGAGGGGTGTGGTGGGTGACCCCGGTATGAGTTCTTGTAAGGGTTTCAGTCCTGATGAGTCCAGAAAGTATAAAAAAGAAATACACTCAGACCTAGATCAACCGAGGAAAGAGGAAGATATACATGCAGGTGGGAAAGCAGGGTTTCCAAAGACAGGATAATGCGGGCCATCCGGTTGGTAAGGGTAGATGTTGTTCAGGTAGGTGCGGTGCGCCTGGGCTATGGAAGATGTGACAAGGGGCAGGGTATAGAGGAAATCGTTCGTCATCATTCGCTTGGGAAGCCACAGTAGCATCCTGGGGTCTAAGTGCTTGCAATCGGATTCCAAAGTAACCCACTGTTTAGGGACCGGGGTGCCTCGGCAATGAATTACTCTAGTCAGTACTGCAGCCAAATAGTAGAAGAGGCAGTCGGGTAAGGCTAGTCCACCATCCATTTTGCATCTGGTCAGAATGTGCTTCGCAACCTGATGATGTCCATTAGCCCATAAAAATCTGGTTAGGAGTGAGGAGAGCTCTCTATAGAAAGTTCTAGGGCACAAGAAGGGAGGCTAGAAAAAAGGTAAAGAAGTCTGGGTAGGATGTTCATTTTAACAATATTAATTCTCCCCAACCAGGAGAAATCTTTTTGTTCCCATCTGGCCAAATCAGCCTTAATGGAGTGTAGCAAGGGGGTAATTAATGCAGAATGTGTCACAAATGTTACTCAGGACTTGAATGCCTAGATATTTGAGGAGGCTGTTGCACTATTTGAAAGGGTAATTGTGGGGGAGTTGTTGAGCAATCTCAGAAGAGAGGGAAATAGCAAGTGCCTCGCTTTTAGAAGAGTTAAGCTTGTAGTTGGAATATTGAGCAAAGGTGCAGATAGTAGAGAGCAAGGAAGGGAGAGAGGTAAGGGGGAAAGTTAAGAAGAGCAAAAGATCGTCTGCGAAGGCTGAACATTTGTGATGGCATGAGGAGACTTCTAAACCCCTGATGGTTTGGTTCTGACGGATAGCTATCTGAAGGTGTTCCATACATAATACAAACAGTCTTGTACCATTACAAATGTTGAAGGGAGGGGATAGTTGATCATTAATTATAACCTGGGCTTGGGGATCAGAGTAAAGTGCCATAAATAATACGTGCAAACATCTGCGACCCCAATCCAATTTGAGTCAAAGTGGCCCTCAGAAAACCCCAATCCATACGATCAAAGGCTTTCTCTGTGTCTAGGGAGAGCAGGAGGAGGGGAACCTTTGTTTTGTGAGTGATGTTCTGGAGGGTGTTATCTCTGGCTGTTAGGCCGAGCACTCCGGGTCCCTGCTCCTCCCTGTAGTGCGCTTGCGGCATTCACCTCCATGCAGACCCGCTGACCGGGAGTGCTGCATTAGTGTCACCGGCGGGGATGCGACCCGCGTAGCGGGACGTGCCCGCCAGTGGCTCGCATCCCAATCTCCTCACCTGCCCTGTCCTCCGTCTGCTCAGTCCCGACGTGCGCGGCCCCGCTCCCTAGGGCGCGCGCACGCCGGCTCTCTGAGATTTAAAGGGCCAGTGCGCCATTGATTGGGGACATTATAGAAGGCTTTGGACGTTTAACTAAAACCCAAGGCAATTAGGTGACACAGAAAATATACTGAATGGAACCAGTTAAGGTTTTGCACCCCGTCTTTGTGGTAAGGCTCAGGTCTCCTCTCTGGATCTTCTCATGGATAGTCGGACATCTATGGGATGGCGGGCCGACAGGATCATCGGGGAGAAGAGCAGTTCCCAGGCAAGGGTACTGGTGGCAGCTTGAAGGCGGCCAGGAACTCCGGCAGGTCTTCAGGTCGTCGTAATGTGGCAGCCATGGACCCATAGTGAGTAGTGAGGGAGAAAGGGTACCCATTGGTAGAGAATTTTTGCATTCTGGAGCATTGTCAGGAGGGGTTTCAGAGTTGCATAAGGATAGATCTGGAAAAAGATGTATCTCAGTCCCCTGAAACTGTAGAGACTTAAGGTTGCGGGATCTACGCATTATGTCTTCTTTCATAAGATAGTGGTGGACTCTGCAGATGACATCTTTGGGTTTAGATGGATCAGGATTCTTAGCCCTTAGGGCTCTATGAGCACAGTCTAGCTCCAGAGGAGTCAGCCGGTCTTTGAAGAACATGGTTGAAAACGTGTTGGAGAGTTGAAGACAAATCTTGAGGAGGGGCAACAGATTCAGGAAGTCCTTTAATACGATTATTATTGCGTCTGTTTCTGTTGTCCAACTCATCCATGGGATCGACAATCTGGGATTGCTGGGTCAGGAGAGAGGTAGCAGCATCTCTTAAGGTGTGGACTTTAGAGGCTATGGAAGCACGGAGAGTGTCTAGGTCAGTCAGGCAGTCAGATGAGCCTCATCTGCTTGAACTGGGGCTAGATCTTGACGCCATGCTGCTTTCATGTTTTCATGTTGTCCGCCCCATTCCCCCTCCCCCCCCCCCCCAGTATTCTGGGACATCACTCTGGTCAGGTGAGTCGTCCTCAGAGTGAGATGTTTCAGAGTCCATGTGATGTGACTTATTTTTAAATGCAGAGCTTGAGGAATGGAGGGGTGGAACATAAGGAGCTGACACAGGATAGTTGGGTCCAGGTGATATTGTAGGAATAGGGTGTCCAACCAGATAGACAGGGCACTGAGGGGGGAGAGAGTGCTGCCTGGAGTCTGAGGGGTTAATGGCAGGAGGGGACACAGTCTGTATAGCAGCATGAGGGGCTGCTGTGATTGTCCTGATGGCTGCAGAGTCTGGGCTGCGGTGGAGAGAACATTTCCAGGGCTTACAGTGAGAGAAGATGTGAGCCCCTGGACTGGAGCAGGAGCTGCCATTGCTGTCAAGGGGAATGCAGGAGCAGACAAAGCACCACTGGAGGTAACAGAGCTGGGGAGCTGCTAAGACTGTGATGTGGGTAATCTTCCCAGAAGTTACTCACTGTTTGTGAGGTCATGTCAGTGCTGGAGGCAGAGGTGTTCAAGCCCCAGGCCGGGCGTGCGGGCAGTGCAGGTTCACTTGCGCTGCGCACTGTAATGTCGGGAGATGAGCTTGGGACTTCTGGCGCTGCAGCGATGCGAACAGACTCAGGTCTGCTTATATGGCTGAAAATAAGTTGTGATTTTCTGTGACTTCGCTGGAGGGTTTAGAGAGGCTCCCTATTGCTTTTTATGTTTATTTCTGCCTCTCATCAGCAGATTTCAGCCTCCTCAGCAAGGGCCCAGGTAGGAGCTCTCTCTAAGTGCGGCCAACAGTTAGCGCATCAAGCCACACACCTGTTCCGCCGAGCGCTCCGGGTCCCTGCTCCTCCCCGGAGCGCTCGCGGCGTCTCTCTCTCTCTGCAGCGCCCCGGTCAGACCCGCTGACCGGGAGCGCTGCACTGACATTGCCGGTGGGGATGCGATTCGCATAGCGGGATGCGCCCGCTCGCGAATCGCATCCCAAGTCACTTACCCGTCCCGGTCCCCGGCTGTCATGTTCTGGCGTGCGCGGCTCCGTTCTCTAGGGCGCACGCACGCACGCCAGCTCTCTGAGATTTAAAGGGCCAGTGCACCAATCAGCCTAATTAGCTTCCACCTGCTCCCTGGCTATATTACCTCACTTCCCCTGCACTTCCTTGCCGGATCTTGTTGCCTTGTGCCAGTGAAAGCGTTTAGTGTTGTCCAAAGCCTGTGTTCCAGATCTTCTGCTATCCACATTGACTACGAACCTTGCCGCCCGCCCCGACCTTCTGCTACATCTGACCTTGCCTCTGCCTAGTCCTTCTGTCCCACGCCTTCTCAGCAGTCAGCGAGGTTGAGCCGTTGCCGGTGGATACGACCTGGTTGCTACCGCCGCAGCAAGACCATCCCGCTTTGCGGCGGGCTCTGGTGAATACTTAGAACTGGTCCACCGACACGGTCCATGCCTATCCCTCGCTGACACAGAGGATCCACATCCAGCTAGCCGAATCGTGACAGTATATCGGGCCATGGATCCCGCTGAGGTGCCGCTGCCAAGTCTCGCCGACCTATCCACGGTGGTCACTCAGCAATCGCAGCAAATTGCCCAAGAAGGACAGCAGCTGTCGCAGTTGACCGCCACGTTACAGCAACTTCTGCCACTGCTACAGCAACCATCTCCTCCGCCAGCTCCTGCACCTCCTCCGCAGCGAGTGGCCGCTCCTAGCCTCCGCTTGTCCCTGCCGGACAAATTTGATGGGGACTCTAGACTCTGCCGTGGCTTTCTGTCTCAATTTTCCCTACATATGGAGATGTTGTCGGACCAATTTCCCACAGAACGGTCTAAGGTGGGTTTCGTAGTGAGTCTTCTTTCTGGAAAGGCCTTGTCTTGGGCCACACCGCTCTGGGACCGCAATGATCCTGCCACAGTCTAGTCCTTCTTCGCTGAAGTCCGTAGTGTCTTCGAGGAACCAGCCCGAGACTCTTCTGCCGAGACTGCCCTGCTGAACCTGGTCCAGGGTAATTCTTCAGTAGGCGAGTACGCCATCCAATTTTGTACTCTCGTTTCCGAATTATCTTGGAATAACGAGGCTTTCTGCGCGACCTTTAAAAAAGGCCTATCCAGTAACATCAAGGATGTGCTGGCCGCACGAGAGATTCCTGCCAACCTGCAAGAACTTATCCATTTGGCCACCCGCATTGACGTGTTTTTCTGAGAGACACCAGGAGCTCCGCCAGCAAAAAGACCTTGATCTCTGGGCACCTCTCCCACAGTATCCTTTGCAATCTACCCCTGTGCCTCCCGCCGAGGAGGCTATGCAAGTGGATCGGTCTCGCCTAACCCAGGAAGAAAGGACTCGCCGTAGGGAAAAAAATCTTTGTCTGTACTGCGCTAGTACCAAACATTTCTTGGTGGATTGCCCTATTCGTCCTCCACGTCTGGGAAACGCAAGCACGCACCCAGCTCACGTGGGTGTGGCGTCTCTTGGTACGAAGTCTGCTTCTCCACGTCTCACTGTGCCCGTGCGGATTTCTCCTTCTGCCAACTCCTCCCTCTCAGCCGTGGCCTGCTTGGACTCTGGTGCTTCTGGAAATTTTATTCTGGACTCTTTGGTGAATAAGTTCTGCATCCCGGTGACCCGTCTCGTCAAGCCACTCTACATTTCTTCGGTCAACGGAGTGAAGTTGGACTGTACTGTGCGTTACCGCACAGAACCCCTCTTAATGTGCATTGGACCCCATCACGAAAAGATTGAATTTTTCATCCTTCCCAACTGCTCCTCTGAAGTCCTCCTCGGTCTGCCATGGCTCCAGCATCATTCTCCCACCCTTGACTGGACCACCGGGGAGATCAAGAATTGGGGTTCTGCTTGCCGTAAGAAATGCCTCACCTCTGCTCCCAGTCCCGTCTGTCGGGCCTCAGTGTCTCCTCCTGTGCCTGGTCTCCCCAAGGCCTATCAGGACTGTATCGTGCCTCCTCATAGCCCCCGTCCTGGTGACACTCTGCCCAATGACAAGCTTCACCCTCTGCCCCCCCTCCCCATTCCCACTTCTTCTGAACTACCTGCCGCTGGTATAGCTACCCAGGACTTCTTTTTTCAGAAGGGGACTCAAGAGGCGCCCCCTATGTTCTCGTCTCTTTTGAAGGGACAAGGAGACAAAAAGAGCGGGAGACCTAAGGGGGGGGTACTGTTACGCCGAGCGCTCCGGGTCCCTGCTCCTCCCCGGAGCGCTCGCGGCGTCTTTCTCTCTGCAGCGCCCCGGTCAGACCCGCTGACCGGGAGCGCTGCACTGACATTGCCGGTGGGGATGCGATTCGCATAGCGGGATGCGCCCGCTCGCGAATCGCATCCCAAGTCACTTACCCGTCCCGGTCCCCGGCTGTCATGTTCTGGCGTGCGCGGCTCCGTTCTCTAGGGCGCACGCACGCACGCCAGCTCTCTGAGATTTAAAGGGCCAGTGCACCAATGATTGGTGCCTGGCCCAATCAGCCTAATTAGCTTCCACCTGCTCCCTGGCTATATTACCTCACTTCCCCTGCACTTCCTTGCCGGATCTTGTTGCCTTGTGCCAGTGAAAGCGTTTAGTGTTGTCCAAAGCCTGTGTTCCAGATCTTCTGCTATCCACATTGACTACGAACCTTGCCGCCCGCCCCGACCTTCTGCTACGTCTGACCTTGCCTCTGCCTAGTCCTTCTGTCCCACGCCTTCTCAGCAGTCAGCGAGGTGGAGCCGTTGCCGGTGGATACGACCTGGTTGCTACCGCCGCAGCAAGACCATCCCGCTTTGCGGCGGGCTCTGGTGAATACCAGTAGCATCTTAGAACTTGTCCACCGACACGGTCCACGCCTATCCCTCGCTGACACAGAGGATCCACATCCAGCTAGCTGAATCGTGACAACACCCCTACTTTCTCGTTTCTATATCTGGGATCTAGAGTGGTTATATATTTTTAAGGATCAGAAATGAATACTTGTTTACTCCCTTTAATGTAGTCTATTATATAGATTGTTCATTAGGATGCTAGGTAGAACTGACAGACAGAAGTATGCAAACCCAGATACATGGCAAATCATTGGGTCCAGAGGCCTGTGGGCCCCAACACAAAATCAATACATGGCCTCAATCATTTTATTGGTGTCTGTTCTAACAGTAAAAATATGCCTCAAAGCAAATCAATGATAACTTAACCCAAAACTACATTAGCCACATCAATCCCTCATGTGAACACAATGGGAAAGATTCATCAAGACCAGTGCAGAGGAAAAGTTGACCAGTTGCCCATAGCAACCAATCAACTTGCTTCTATAATTTTTCACAGGCCTTTTCAAAAATGAAAGAAGCAATCTGATTGGTTGCTATGGGCAACTGGACAACTTTTCCTCTGCGCGGGTATTGATGAATCCCCCCCCCCCCAATGTTCCTATTAAATTGAAAGTCCTGCCTTGGTATTCTGCCTGTTCTGAAAAGATTGGTGTAAAGAGACACAGCTCAAGCTGAGCAGTACAGTTGTCAAGGTAACCATATGACACCCAATGAGTTCTGTACATGAGCCCTTTTCTGATGAACAGGACTCATGCACAGAACTTTAGGGGTGCCAAATACAGTTGCCTTGGCAACTTTACCTCCCAGCCTGAGCTTCGTCTCCCTGCAGTGATCTTTGCAGAATAGTAAGAAGACCAACACTTAACCTACACTTTAAAATAAAACACAAGCTCCCCTTTTATTCTGCATTTGTCCTCTGCTTTATACACACTTTACCTATTCCAAGCCTCCTAGTTTTACCCCTCAAGCACATTATCTTGTCAACTAGAGATTGCTACAATTTGGAAACTTAACACAACATTAACACTTTCAGAACATCTAGGTTTGGACAATGATAGAATGAAGCAAATGGTTGATCAGCCAGGATAGGAGTAGATTGAGACTATCATTACTTAACATCTTAAAGCATACCTGTCAGATCCTACCAAAAAAAATGTATATGCTACGCTGTACCTGATTCTGACCAGTACATGTAATTTTTATGTCTCTATCAGCCATATTTCACTAAAAAATAGCAAATTAAACCTGCTCAATGTCTTTTCTATTGTCTGAAAGGGAGGGGGGTGCGTCCTTCTCTTGCCTGCACTGTGATGAATCCTCCCCCTCCCTCACTCTGCTGACTCACTTCTCTCTGAAGGGAGCCTGGCAGCAGAGCTCTGTAACCCTTTCCTCTTTGGTTTCATTCTGTACACACCCACACACACAATGCTTATTGGAGATTGCCTGTACTCTACCACTAAAGACAATATGATGAGTGTATGACTTACATCTTCCATGTCATTCATGTGTGTCATCCTTAGCCAGTCATGTAATTGGCAGGGTGGGGGGATGATGAGACAGGGGGAAATTATGGTGGGGGGAGGCACTAAAGGCTTAATGTCTGTATGGCTAGTGGTGGTCTATGACAGGGGGAAATGATGAGACATGGGGAAATGATGAGATATGGGGGTGGCGATGAGAGGAGTAAATGTGGCACAGGGACTGATAAAAGGGAAGGAATGATGTGGAACTAGAGGGGACGGGACCAAACTGAGGTGCAGAAGAAAACAAAGTTGTGGGGATGATGTGGCATTTAGTCCAAGTCATTTATTTTACATTTTTTTATTTTTTTATTTAAATTTCCCTGTTAAAATGGGGGTGCGTGTTATACGCCAGTGCGTGTTATATGCCGATAAATACGGTTTAAAAAGTTTTTATATCCGACAGTGCCCATTTAGGAACCTAGACAAGGGCATTTTTTGCAAATCTAACTTGTGTCACTTTATGCATTAATAACTCTGGGATGCTTTTACCTATCAGTCTGATTCTGAGAAAGTTTTCTCCTGACATATTCCACTTTAAGATAAGGGTATTTTTTTTTTTGATGCTTGCATCATTTCTTTGTGAAAAATTCTAAAATGTTATGGAAAAATAGAAAAATTAGCATTTTTCTAAATTTTTAATGATCTGCTTGTAAGGAAAATGGTCATTACAAATAAATGACATTTTGATTCACATATACAATGTGTCTACTGGCAGTTGGCATTTTAAAGTTGAGATGGTTTTACTTTTTATAGACCTTAGAGGGCTTCAAAGTTTAGCAGCAACTTTCCAATTTTTCACGAAAATTTCAAAATCAGAATTTTTTCAGGGATCAATTAAGCTTAAAGTTGATTTGAGGGGCCTTCATGTTAGAAATCCCCCATGAATTACCCCATTATTAAAACTAAAACCCTAAAAGTATTTAAAATGGCATTCAGGAAGTTTGTTTACCTCAATTTTTTACACTAACACATTGTTGTAGCCCCAAATTTCTAATTTTTACAAGGGGTTAAGCGAGAAAAAGCACACAAAATTTGTGACAACGTTTCTTCTAATTCTGGAAATACCCCATATGTGGATGTAAACAAAGCTCAGGAGGGAAGGAGCAACTTTGGGATTTTGAAGAGAGGATTTGGCTGGAATTGAAGTTGGGGGCCATGTCGCCTATACAAAACCCCCATGGTGCCAGAACAGCAGAAACCCCCCATATGTGGCACCATTTGGGAAACTACACCCCTCAAGGAACATAACAAGATTTTGGAACAGTGGGCTGTATATATGAAAAATTTAATCTTTCATTTTCTCTGACCACTGTTCCAAAAATCTGTCAGACACATGTGGGGTGTAAATGCTCACTGCACCCATTGTTAAATTCACTGAGGGGTGTATTTTTGCGTTTATGTTACAACCACTGCAACTATCAGCCATTCCAATGTAAATCACCAATTTAAGCCTCAAATGTACATGGTGCTCTCTCATTCCTGAGCCATGTTGTGCGCCCGCAGAGCACTGTACTTCCACATATAGAACTAAACTGTTCCATAGTGAGGGGGGGACTTCCAGCTGTTGCAAAACTACAACTTCCAACATGCACCGACAGATCGCACAAGCTGGGAGTTGTAGTTTGGCAACAGATGGAGGCACACTGGTAGGGAAAGTGTCCCTCTTACCTGTTAATCCCTGCCATCACTGATCGCCACTTATCCTTGCCACCGCAGCTTATCCCCACCACTTATCCTCGCTGTACTCCTGTTCTGCTCGCTGTCCAGATTCGGGATGCGGCAGCAGGGCGGAAGGTTCCCAAGCAGGAGCGCCTTGATTGGTCAGTCTGTCCAGACCAACCAATCAGGGTGATTGGGAGGTGGCTATAATTATAATGGTAGGTGTATTTTAACTGTGAGAGACAAAATAACAAAAAAAAGTACATTTCAAATAAATTGATTTGTATTTTACTTAGTGAAATAAGTATATGATCCCTTATCAATAAGCAAGATTGAATCTGGCTCCCAGGTGTCTTTTATACAGTTATCAAGCTAAGATTAGTAGCACTCTCTTAACCCCTTAACGACGCAGGACGTATATTTACGTCCTGCGCCGGCTCCCGCGATATGAAGCGGGATCGCGCCGCGATCCCGCATCATATCGCGTGGGTCCCGGCGCTAATCAACGGCCGGGACCCGCGGCTAATACCACACATCGCCGATCGCGGCGATGTGCGGTATTAACCCTTTAGAAGCGGCGGTCAAAGCTGACCGCCGCTTCTAAAGTGAAAGTGAAAGTGACCCGGCTGCTCAGTCGGGCTGTTCGGGACCGCCGCGGTGAAATCGCGGCGTCCCGAACAGCTGATCGGACACCGGGAGGGCTCTTACCTGCCTCCTCGGTGTCCGATCGGCGAATGACTGCTCCGTGCCTGAGATCCAGGCAGGAGCAGTCAAGCGCCGATAATGCTGATCACAGGCGTGTTAATGCACGCCAGTGATCAGCATTAGAGATCAGTGTGTGCAGTGTTATAGGTCCCTATGGGACCTATAACACTGCAAAAAAAATGTAAAAAAAAAGTGTTAATAAAGGTCATTTAACCCCTTCCCTAATAAAAGTTTGAATCACCCCCCTTTTCCCATAAAAAAAATAAAACAGTGTAAAAAAAATAAAAAATAAACATATGTGGTATCGCCGCGTGCGTAAATGTCCGAACTATAAAAATATATCATTAATTAAGCCGTACGGTCAATGGCGTACGCGCAAAAAAATTCCAAAGTCCAAAAAAGCGTATTTTGGTCACTTTTTATATCATTAAAAAATGAATAAAAAGTGATCAAAAAGTCCGATCAAAACAAAAATCATACAGATAAAAACTTCAGATCACGGCGCAAAAAATGAGTCCTCATACCACCCCATACGTGGAAAAATAAAAAAGTTATAGGGGTCAGAAGATGACATTTTTAAACGTATAAATTTTCCTGCATGTAGTTATGATTTTTTCCAGAAGTGCGACAAAATCCAACCTATATAAGTAGGGTATCATTTTAACCGTATGGACCTACAGAATAATGATAAGGTGTAATTTTTACCGAAATATGCACTGCGTAGAAACGAAAGCCCCCAAAAGTTACAAAATGGCGTTTTTTTTTCGATTTTGTCGCACAATGATTTTTTTTTCCGTTTCGCCGTGCATTTTTGGGTAAAATGACTAATGTCACTGCAAAGTAGAATTGGCGACGCAAAAAATAAGCCATAATATGGATTTTTAGGTGGAAAATTGAAAGGGTTATGATTTTTAAAAGGTAAGGAGGAAAAAACGAAAGTGCAAAAACGGAAAAACCCTGAGTCCTTAAGGGGTTAATGGGAGTGCCCCTCATCTCAGCTTGTTACCTGTATAAAAGACACAGTGGCAATCAATCAGATTCTGAACTCTCCGCCAAGGCCAAGACCAAAGAGCTGTCCAAGGATGTCATGCACAAGCTTTTTAGACCTACACAAGGCTGGCATGGGCTACAAGACCATTGCCAAGCAGCTGGGTGAGAAGTTTACAACAGTTGGTGAAATTATTTGCAAATGAAAGAAACCCGTAATAACTCTCAATCTTCCTCGGTCGGGGGCCCATGGAAAATTTCACCTTGTGGTGTTTCAATGATTATGAGACCTGTGAGAAACCAGCTCAGGACTGCACAGGGGGATCTTGTCAATGGTCTCAAGGCAGCTGGGACCATAGTCAGGAAGAAAACAATTGATAACATAGTACACCGTGAAAAATCAGTCTTTTCATCCCACATGAGCTGCAAGCTCATAAGTTAGCTTTGTATTTGAGAAAGTCAATAGACAATGTAGGACTACAACACCCAGTATGGTATCTCTGTCTTTGCTGTAGAAAGAGCCCAAACTGAAATTTGTAACTTAAGTTACAAAAGATAACATATGTTAAGTTTTAACTTATGACCTTGCAACTCATGTAGGACAAAAAGACTGCTCCTTTAGCAAGAGAAGAGGAATAAGCATAGCTTTTTCTTTCCCAATTCCCCAGTGATATCTTAATGCTGGTTCCCTGTAGTTTACTGTTTTAGCATAGGAGATGTGTCTCTAGCATAGGAGATGTGGATGGGAGCTGTCCATTATCTTTTATGCACCGTGTCTACATTTGTGTCTGTGTCGTGTAAAAAGAGCTACTTTTAGACATGGCAGTCCCCAGTATAAGCACTTATTAATAATGGATAAAATAAGATCACACTAAATAACATGAGGACGAAGGGCTGCAAAAATATAGCAAAACATTAAATATACACTTAATTTTTACTAAGGTCACCTAGCGCCATTCTCCTTCCCACAAGACACCTCTCTAGGACCAACTGCTATTGGTGCGAAATAGGGCGTTGACTATATTACACCATGGGATGGCACACTGACCGCATACATTTCCATAATAAAGAATCACAGAGTCTCCTTGCACCACCATAGCACCACTGTGCACACAGCTCTAGCAATGGAAAACAAGCACTGTATAAGCGGAATTCTAGAGATAACACGATAAACTTAATGATCTCCACAGAGTGACAAACATACAATAATTTACTGGCTATGTAAATAGTAAAGTTGCACACATAACAAAATTGCAGGTAATCAGTCTCAAGTGAAATCACAATGACTTACTGGCAAAAGATGCAATGTACTGCAGTTATAAAAGATATGTCAGAGGTAGGTGGGAAATCATTGCTTCTTGGCAGAGTCACCAATTACGACCCTCGCATCTGCGTCAAGATGATTCATCAGCTGCATATGAAGCTACATTGTATTGAATCATAAGTCCTTTAATATGCTGCATCAAGCTCAGTGACAATATTAACCATTAGCACAACCTTCCCTATTGTCATGTATTACATTGCATAGATAGGTGTGTATACTCATAAGGTTCTTGTAGATATCCCTGGGTAAATTAAGCTATTTTCAGTTCACCGCACATTAATCTTCCCAAGGTACTGCTACCAATACCCCGGACATATTGGGTTTCATATAAAGATTTATTGACGATGAAAGAACAAATTAAGTCTGCTGTAAAAACATATGAAACAGTTCTTTGCTTTGATCACAGCCACATATCACACAGTGTCAGAAGCTCTCCTGGTATATTGTAATGTTAATAGAGCAGCAGCATAAAAGCCATGTTTTGTGGTCATTCATCTACATTTACATCCCATAATACCTCTGATTTATAGCAATGCGGCCAGTAGGCATTCAGCATTAGGTCATGTAACATTAACACTCTCTACTAGAGATCTAATGAAAAGGAAAAGGATAACATAAGCTCTGATTTGTAGTAGATTAGATAACAAAGTAGATAAAAAGCAACATGTTCCTGCCACACTGCTATGTGCCGGCTGACCATAGAATTGTTAAAACTATTTAAATAAACCTGGTTCTGCTTGTGACAATTTATTTATCTATCTATGTGTTTGGGGTGGGAGTCAGTGGGTTGAGGGATGTGCAGACAAATAAAGGAGTTCTCTGGGATAGGAGATAAGTGTCAGATCGTGGGGGTGGTCCGACCACTGGGACCCCCCACAATCTCCTGTATGGGGACCCGGCTTTCCTTCTGAATGAAGTGGTGGCTGACATACCCCCTCAATGCAGCTCTATGAGAGAGCCCTTGAGCTACACTCGGCAATCTCCAACTCTCCCATACAGATGCATTGAGGGGGCATGTTGGCCGTCGCTTTGTACAGTGGTCGACACACTCTACGGGAGATCGCGGGGGGCCCAGCGGTTGCACCCCCCGCAATCTGACACTTATGACCTATCCTTAGGATAGGGGATATGTTTTTGTAAATCTGAGAGGTGAAAATGTTATCTAGAATACAACATTATTTATTTTGCTGTGTACTTGGTCGATGCTGGAAAAAATAAATAATACATTTTTCCAACAACAAATCTGTGAAATAAAGCTAATTATTTCCAAACTAAATGAAAGTAGCTTGATCTATCTAGGATTTGTCTAGGATGATTTTTTTTTTTTTAGCATTAGTCATAAGGCTAAATTCACATTTTTGTCAGAGGCTCCTTTCAGGGCCTCCATTTTAGATTTTATTAAGGAGGTGTGAACAGAGTTGAACAGTCCGCTACATGATGGACATCAACAAATCTGGAGAGACTCCACTGACTATTTTTTTAATTCAATTTCAGCTCTATTGTTGCAATTGAAACTCCCCTTGATTGATCATGGGAGCATGTAAACAGCCAATGTTCAGTCCATTCATACTGTAGCTAACTCTCCTCGTATATTTTGTATCGTAAGGTCCATTCAATAGGTCTGGGTCCTTATTAGAGGATATTGATAGCATCACATGGCTGCTGTATTACATTGTATGGCTATAATGTTTACTTGTTTTTTTATTTATTTGCTTAAAAAAAGCTATACTCACCCAACAAAGTATCTGCAGCTCCCACACAAGTGCCCATGGTTCCCACTTATTACTGTAGTTTCCTGGTCACTGTTGCGGTCAGTGATTGGCTGAGTGGGCAGTTCCTGCAGAGGCGTTGCATCAATTGGAAGTAAAAGTGATGAGTGGAGACCAAGAATATAGGTGTGACAGCTGCAGCCACATGTGAAATGTGTTTAATCCATAGACAGCCCCTTGACGTAAGATGGCCATTTATGGCTAATGCTAAAACTAAAACAAATCCCAGACACCAACAAAATGGAAGATGACTCATTGTTGTACAATTAGCTGCAGAAAGTGGCCGGTGGGTTGTGATAACTATTTTGCCATGAATGCCATTCTTGAAGGTTGTGACTCCACCCAGTCTGTTTGATCACTATAGTAGTGCCATAAATCAAAGTGATTGACTCGGCTTAGTGTAAACCGGACCATTTGTGTAAAATAATTCTGCCTGTATAGGCGGACATTCTCATGTAACCTGATTCTTTCCCTGAGATGCACATAGATTTCAGGGAACTGGTGAACACTTTCTGATACAAACATGACACTGTGACCAGAGACAAGTAACATATTGGAAAGCCCGCTAAGATGCGATAACAGCTGGAAGTGGTACATCATTCTGCCAGACAAACACTGTAAGATCACAATGAAGGGCAAGAAAAAAGGCATTCAATTCAGAGCGAGACAGAAAACCAGATAGCAGCAGAAACATTTATTATACTGTTAAATACGGAAGAACAAAAGGATAGAAAGAATCGTGTGAATGACAAATGCAAAATATAAAACAAAGGCCAACTTCTCGGCAAACACATCTCTAGGGTTCAGTGCACATATATTTCTGTGTATTCTATTTGTCTACAATTTTTTAGTTCAAACTATTATCATTCATTTCCTGTACTGTATTTTTCTCAATATTCAATTTCTAAAGGGATCACGCACATCAATTTTCTATATTTTTCTAATGCTCCTAAAATGAACGAGCAACTTTGTGAATAGTTTTATAAACAATGTTTTTCATGCACGGATCCAATGCAGACCCATATGTTCCCTTGGTTACAGACTACAAACAAGCCCTATGTACAGATGTAGCTGGCCTCATCTTGATCCCTGGCACATTAAGATATTGTACAGCACTCCTCACATTGAGCTAAGTTATCCTTACACATTACACAAACCTAAGTTTAACAATACTTTTTCATTATTGGCCCTATCTTGATCTCCAGTGCATGAGGATATATATGATTTGTTGTATTAACACAATAAAGATAACCATGGCTACATGTAGTCCTAACTTGTGGGCAGCATTGTGGTTTAGTGGTTAGCATTGTTGCCTTACAGTGTTAAAGTCTGGGGTTCCAAACCTGGCCAGGGACTAAATCAGCATGGAATTTGAACGTTTTCCACCTGTTTCATTGGGTTTCCCCTAGGTACTCTGGTTCCTCCTATAATTTTTAAACATACCTGAAGTTCAATAAGATTCCTATAAAATCCTATGAGTCTGAGATAGGGAAATTAAATTATCCCATTGAAAGCAAGGACTGGTGTAAATTATTAAAGTCCTTGTACAGTGTTGTGGAGTATATTGTGCTAACAAGGAACTTAAATAAAAGGCATACTCTTGCAAGGATCAGCTGGGTTGTAATGGATGTTGGTAACCCATATGGGCTTGTGATGATATTTTAAGGCTAAGTTTCTACTTGTTTTTTTGTGCTGTGTTTTTTGGGTTGAAAAAAATGCATGAAAAAATGCATTTTTTCATTTGTGTGGGAATTGCACCTTATTCCTATTTCCCACAGAGAGCTGTGATTGGCTGGCCTCATCTGGCCAATCACAGCTCTCTGCAGAAAATATGAATAGGTGTATATATACGGCAGTGCAGGGGACCATAGAAAAGCGGCCACTGCATCTATACATTATACAGGACGATCGCAACAGGCGACCTATCAATTAGTACAGGTACTACTACTCCCATCATGGAACAGTGTGTTCCTACTACCTAAAAAAAATATAAAAAATCATGAAAAACATACACACACTACATTTTTATTATTGTCGGCTAAATTTTTAGGTCCCCACCCGCCCACATAAATTGATCCCTGTTTTAAAAATTAATAAAAAAATTGTTATAAAAAAGATACATTTTGTTAGATACAATTTTTTCCATCACTACTGTATCTTTTTTTTTTTTTAATGGTACCCTACGAAATGTCCAAAAAAGAATAAAAACCGCCTGCAAAAATGCCAAAGTTAAAACCCACATATCGTTTTTCTTGGCGTTTTTTCACTCCCATAGACTTCTATGGGAGAAAAACGCCATGATTTTGACAAAAAAAATTGCCAGTGGCTCAACATGCTGCGATTTTGGAAAACCGCTAAGGAGCTGAAAAACGCCAAAAAAAAGTGAAAAACGCCAAAAGGATTAAAAAAAATGCCAAAGGGAAAAACACCAAGTGAAATAAGAATTTTGCGATTTCTCATTGATTTCCAGCTAACATCTGGCCGTGGCGTTTTTTGGCCGAAAAAACACCATGCGGCAGAATTGGTGTTTTTCTTGGCGTTTTCCCCCCCCAAAAAAACAAGTTGATACTTAGCCTAAGGTGCCTGGTGGTGACCCCCTCACTGGAGGAGATGGTGTGGCAGCAAATGAGCAGACACGATTCTTTGAAAGCAGAGCATACATTTACTTTACTTGCAGTAAGTACTGATGCTTGGTGGTTACTGGAATATTCATGCCACATAAGGAGGCACACACTTGGTAACACAGTAAGCTGGCAGTTTTGGTGGAGTTTTAACTAAACTCTCTGGGAGGGATAGATAAAAATTGTGAAAACAAAAGCTGACTGGTTTTGCTCAGTTTTAAATTATCCCCCTCTGCACATGTGCCCTGAATCCTATTAATAGTAGCATAGTTCATTAGGTTAAAAAAGAAAAAAAGACCAGAGTCCATCAAGTTTAATCATCTATCCCTATTGTGTCCCTACTGTGTTTATCCAGAGGAAGGCAAAAACCCTTATGAGGTTGATACCAATTGTTCCATAATAAGGGAAAAATTCCTTTCCAACTTCAAATATGGCAATCATATAAATTCCTGGTGCATGTGCTGGCATACGACACAGGGCCACTGCAGGAAGACAAGCGCTGTGTGTCAATCACCAGTCAATCACCAGGGTGTAAGGTCAATAGAGAGAGGTGTTCCTGGGCATAACGAAACCTGGACCACTCCTCCCTGACACCTGTGGATGTTATACAAATGTTTTCATTGGAGATAATTATTTCAAGACTAAGAAAAAACCTTTTGCCTTAATAATTGTGTGGGAGATATTGAGCTCCGTGTCATACAAATGTGGTTCTGACTGCTATAAAAGAAATCAGTGACATCTTAGAATTGCTGTTGTGTACTCAATGACTAAAAAATGCAAGAAAGAGTTGGAGTCAAATGAAATTTTATATATGTGAAAGTATTGATGATATACGATAGTGATTAAAATATTAAAGCAAAAGGATAAGTTCATTGAGGAAGCTATACAATGGAAAGGAGGCTCTAGTATCCTGTTGGACCTCCTCTAGCTTCTATGGTTGGGCATAGAGGCATTCAGGTTCTGTATGGCATTCTGCTGCATATTATCACACAGATGTTGCACACTCATAGTATGCCGAAGCTTGCATCTCAGTTGGTCCTGACAAATCTTATTGCAATCTGGCAGAGACATTCCTGGGAAAACCTTGTTGCGTTTGGATAGGCATTCCTGCTGAATAATTCTAGTTGGAAGCCCTGTCATGTCAACACATGGGGCCACATGATCCATCATTGAGTTAGTGTCTCTCATGTCACTACTAGGGGTGAACGAATGTTATATGTGATGGCTCTTCAGATCATCACACCAGCAGTTGGGGCAGTGTGTCACTTCACCGAAGGCAGATTTGAAGCCTTTACCACAAGGCCTCCATATTTAAACCAGACTGTCAGATGGATTTAAAAAGGATACTGTTCAGTCCATAGAAGTCCAAATTTCTCGTTCCCGACTTCACTGCAAACAAGGTGATGGTGACTGTCGGTCAATGGCAGAACATGTAATGAGCTCTGTGACACCAAATTCCAAGCATGTGGAAATGGTCCAGGCAAAAACAGGGTTGTGTAATGATGGGGCTACCTGTGTCTGCATAGTGGACAAGGAGCCTACTGGAGCTAAACTGTGTGTGCTTGTGGTAGTGGACCATGCAATTGGTGGTACACTACCCAAAAGTTGCCTCTGAGAACCTTTTTATAGGGCATCGAAGCAAGCACATAACTGCATGCTGAGTTTTCAATCTGACATTTCTGACATTTCCATATGGGTGCATTATTTTTGTTTTGTCAATACATGTATTTACCATAATAAATATGATCGCGGTACAGTTTCCCTTTCATGTTTGGATGCCCAGAAGTCTTTGGTTTTATAGTTTATGATGCACATGCACAAACACAGATTATTATGCTTTACTATAAAACAGAAGAAAAAATATATACCGTAAATGTTTCCTTGTGGTATTAATAACATGCTTCACTTAATAAATATTGTTATCATGTCATGAATATTTTCCATTCTGCACAATTGTTCTGCACATGTTTAACCAGTTCTTCAATCTTCAATCTATTGAATTTACTTACAGGCTTTATGTGGATGATAAAAATGATTGCCCCTTTAGTTAAGCATTGGAGAGAATCAGAGGCTCATGTAAATTAAGTTAAAAAAAAAGATTTTGACTTTATTATTGGATAAGTTAATTCTACATACATAAAGATGTAAACAACAGATGGGCCATCGGCGTGAAATAACTTATTGCGATACCTTGATATAAGTAAACAGAGGTTCTTTGACTGAAACAATACCCCTTAACCCAGATACTGCAAGCTGAAGAATTATTGCCACTCATCCTGTAAATCAGTAAAAATGACTAGATTTCTGTAAATAAATCTTGCTTAGAATGAGACGCTTCGGGTGTAAACAATTAGGTAGGGGGTAAGATGCATCGTTTTTATTTTTTTAATGGATAAAAACAAGAAAGAGGTTTATTGTTAGTAATACAATTTCAAGAATTTTTTCAAAATACAAGTTCCCCATTAGTAATATTCAGCGAAGTTGAAAAAAAAAAAAAAGCGTAGAGTTACTTAAAGGGGTACTCTGCTGCTCAGCGTTTGGAACTAACTGTTCGGAATGCTGGAGCCGGCGCCGGAATCTCATGACATCACAGACCCGCCCCCTCATAATGTCATGCCCCGCACCCTCAATGCAAGTGTATGTGTAGGGCATGACAGCTGCCACGCCCTCTCCCATAGACTTGCTTTGAGGGGGTGACTTGTGACATCATGAGGGGGCGGGGCTATTACATCACGAGCTCCCGGCGAAGGCTTTATCGTTCCGAACAGTTTGTTCCAAACGCTGAGCAGCGGAGTACCCCTTTAATATTATGCTTCCTAAGGTTGCAGACGTCTCCTTTAAGCAGAACCTTTTTAGGTCCTCGTGAACTGCAAGTCTGGAGGCTTGGAGGTCATTGCCAAACTTTAATTCTGAGTTTCCACAACTGTTTATATAAAAATTTATTTGGGGAGGAGTGATCTGAAACTGTAACCATACTCAAATTTTGGCAAAAATCATCTGAGATTTAGTGAAATTTAGTGAAGCTGTTCATTTTCACCAGACTGGGGCACAAAGAGTGGCAAGTGGGAGGTGGGACCATTGGAAGCAGTCCATGTAGGGTGCAATAGAAGCATTTTGTGAGAAAGGGGGTTGTGTGGGTAACAGTATGTATAATAACCTACCTAGGGAGCTCAAAACCAAGTGCACACAGGATTACATAAACCAACTCTGACCTTTATAAGGGAATGGACTCCAGCATGGATGACCAATCCAGGGTCCTATCATCACGGAAAATATGAGGAAAGAATTTCAGCTGGATGAGTTAGATAAAAATGTATCCTGTATTGTAACATAAAACTATTAAAACAGTATCCACATAGCTGAGGGGTCACGTAGGATCTGTTTTGGTCACTTGGTCATAACTCAAACTAATTCATGACTAAGACTGCGCATGATCAAAACATATCAGATACTACGTGACCATCCCCCCCCCCCCCCCCCCCAAAGCTATGTGGATAATGTTTTAATAGTTTTATGTCACAATAAAGGATAAAGTTTTGCAGAACTCATTCTGCTGGAATGGTGGGAGTTGTAGTAAAGGAAAAGTGAGCCTCCTGTTTGTAAACTACAACCCCCCCATCATGATGGAAGTTGTAGTTTAGCAAGAGTGGGGTCTCGCTGTTGGTAAACTACAACTGTTGATAGAAAAACTGCAACTCCCATCTTTCCCATACAGCCTTTAGTTGCACTGCATTGTAACTTCATATTCCCCACCGGAAGCCAAGATTGGCCGGTTCGTCATATGAAGTTACAGTGCAGTGATGTCTTATTCCCTGCTGGTTGGCACCAACTTATCAAAGCTTCCTGCAGGGAAAATGAAATCATACTTTCCAAAGACAGGTTTGTAAGCAAGGTCTTGGATGCTGTAGATTTGTAGGATTTTGTAGGCAGCTGCGACTTTTTGTGCGACATTCCCATTTGATAAATTTGTGACCACTGCAAAGTGAAGACTGACTTTTGTAAGATCATTTGTAGCTTTTAACTAACAGCCAAAAGTCGCAAAAAAAAGTGCTTAGGCAGAAGTGTGACATTTCATGCGCCAAATATCAGCAAAAAAACCCTCTTAAGACAATGAAAGATCTCCCCAATATTTCCCTTTCTCTGGGTCAAATAGGGAAAACAATGTTTTAAGGTTTAACCCTAACCTTTCTCTTCATCTATGTTCTCTTCTATATCCTGGTCAGGGGCGTAGGAACCGTGGGGACGGTTGGGGATGGATCCCACCCAGGAAGTCCTGCTGGGGGACCGATAATGAAGTTATCCCCCCCACTGAGCTGCCGCTGGTACCGGCTGCTGGGTACTGACAGGCAGAGCTGTAGCTGTCACGAGGCAACTCTTCTGCTCTTCGCTCCTGTCTGGAAGAAGACCAACAGGCTCACACAGTGAGCGGAGGCTACAGAGTTTGACCCACACTACAGACAGGACACTCCTGGCTGCCTCTCCTCTCTGTTCTTCTGGCTCCTCCTCCTGCTGGCTCACAGGAACAGATGCTGCTCGGGGGAAGATGTGCTGCACTGGGTGAGTGGAACCTGATCTTATTACTGGGAGTTCTGCTATGTGTGAGGGTGGGGGGCTTGGAGTCCTGCTATGTGTGAGGGAAGGGGAGGGGAGGCTGTTAGTACTGCTATGTGTGAGGGGTGGGGGGCTGGGAGTCCTGCTATATGTAAGGGGGGCTGAGAGTTCAGCTTTGTGTGAAGGGAGGAAGAGGGCTGGGAGTCCTGCTATGTGTAAGGGGAGGGTGGGGCTGGGAGTCCTGCTATGTGTGAGGGAGGGGCTGGGAGTCCTGTTATGTGTGAAGGGAGGGGGCTGGGAGTTCTGCTATGTGCGAAGGGAGGGATGGCTGGGAGTTCTGCTGTGTGCGAAGGGAGGGATGGCTGGGAGTTCTGCTATGTGTCAGAGTGGGGGGCTGGAAGTTCTGCTATGTGTGAGGGTGGGGGCTGGGAGTCCTGCTATGTGTGTGGGGAGAGGGGAGTTCTGCTATGTGTAAGGGGAGGGGGGCTGGGAGTCCTTCTATGTGGGAGGGGGGCTGGGAGTTCTGCTATGTGGGAGGGTGGGGGCTGGGAGTTTCGCCATGTGTGAAGGGGGGGCTGGGAGTTCTGCTATGTGTAAGGGTGGGGGGCTGGGAGTCCTGCTATGTGGGAGGGGAGGGGGGCTGGGAGTCATGCTATGTGAGGGGAGGGGGGCTGGGAGTTCTGCTATGTGTGTGGGTGGGGCTTTATAGTGGGGCCAGGTATGTGGAGGGGAGGGGGGCTAAAAGTCCCTCTAAGTTCCTTCTATGTGGTGCGGGGGGGGGGGGCTGGATAGGTGGGGCTGTTGCTAATAGGAGGGCCTGTTATGTGGAAGGGAGAGGGGAGCCGAGAGTCCTGTGAGGGAAGTCCTGCTATAAGTGGGGGGGGGGGGGGCTGGAGAGGAGATGTGTTATGTGGGGGGGGCTGAAGAGGGGAGTCGTGTTATAAGGGGGAGGTAAAGAGGGGAGATGTGTTATGTAAAGGGGGGCCTAAAGAGGGGACACCTGCTTTTACTACTATGTGAGGGATGGGATCTTTGTTTGGTTCTCTTTTTTTGGCTATTTAATTTGCTTTTTTTTTTTTTTTTTATTGTCTTTCAATTAGGTATATTTGACTATATTTAAAGGAAAATGGTCAGCAGAGTCACCCGCACTAACCAGTGATGCTGTCTGGTAGGTCAGGTGACACTGATAAAAACGATGCTCACCATGCCCGCATCCGTTGCTCTGTTATCTTCATTTTTCAAAATATGTAAATGAGCAACAAGTGGCAGGGGCAGGGTTACAATCCTTGCCTAGGGCACTGTGACATCAGCTCTGTCCGTTCATTGCTCGGACCGGCTGATCAATATTCATTGCCTTCCTCTGCCTCTCCCGACTCTATATTCTCATCTACAGCACATGTACAGTTTCCTGGGTACAATCGGAGGCGGCCTCAGTGCAGCTTCATAGTGTGCCTTCTGTAGCAGAACTACAACTCCCAGCACGCCCAGACAGCCAAATGCTGTCTAGGCATGCTGGGAGTTGTAGTGTTGCAAAAGCTAGCTACACACTGGTAGAGATACATACATAAACACATAAGGGGACATTTATCATTGGGTTTGAGCCACTTCAGTGTTTTAAATGTCCCTGCAAATTTTGCACAATAGCATTTTTTGTGCAATTTTTTGGCGGAATTTTCAGTAGAACATCTTTCAAAGTTGTCTGCTGTTTGGTGCACCGTACCCCACTTTTTGCATTGGAGCTGTATTAATTATTTGCACAAATTACATTTACCCCACCTAATAGGACACATAAAAAAGTGTCAGATGCTAGTTCACTGGTTTCTATAATTGCACAAAAGTTATAACGTCCTGTGCACCCTTTTGGTAAATTTTGAGCAGCTGTGCAAATACACCAAGCAAACAGGGGTAAAATCTTTACTTCCTTACACTAACATTGATAAATGTCCCCTATACAGTACATGTTAAACTGAAATACAGAGCGGGCAGGAGGCGGAGGGAGGCAACAAATATAGATTAAATGGGCCGAGCGCTGAACGAACGCTGAGCGCTGATGTCACAGTGCCCTAGTCAAGGATCGTAACCCCGCCTGTGCCACTTGCTGCTCATTTGAATATTCTGAAAAATGAAAATAATGGAAGAAAGGAATCGACAGATCCAGGCATGGTGAACTTTGTTTTAATCAGGGTCACCTGCACTACCAGTCAGTACCACTGCTGACAGTTTTCCTTCAACTACAGCTAAAGGGAACCTGTCACCAGTTTCATGCTGCCCAAAGCACAGGTAGTATAAAACTGGTGCAGTTATTGCATTTGTGGGACACTATGAATTGCACTGAGACACCCAGGTGTTTCAGAGTAATCATAATTAAAAAATGCTGCCGTGACCCAGGTACTAGTCCTTGGGGTGGTCCTGGACTTTTTACCCAGGTCCTTGTGCAAAATATACCTGGGAAAATAGTGGGGAAAAAAAACATATTTGAACAACCACCTCTCAAAATCTGAAACATTGCTCTGATTGTTTAGAGAACAAAAACATTTTTTCCTAACTTCCTAGATTCAAAAGAAATTTATCAAAGGAGTACTCCACTACTTTACTTATAATCCCCTATCCATGGCATCCTGACTTTCTTCACCCATGGAGTGAGGGTTGACACCCCCTCTCCATTTATCTTTTTGGGAGAGCCAGAGATACACAAGTACAGCCCTCATGTATCTCTGGCTATCCCATAGAGATGAATGCACTAGCAGAGTGCCATGCAAGAAATAACTGGGGACCCTTGGTGATCAGACACTGTGGATTGGGGATAAGAAGTAAAGTAGCAGAGTACCACTTTAAGCTTTGCAGTATTCAGGATTTGAACAGTAACTTTATGATGGCAATATGTATAGTGATAATATTCCTCCTTTTATACTGTTATTATTGGTAATATTGGTCTCAGTATACAGGATTTGATCAGTAACAGTATGATGGTAATATGTATGGTGATAATATTCCTCCTTGTATACTGGTATTATTGGTAATATTGGTCTCAGTATACAAGATTTGGTAAGTAACTGTATGGTGGTAATATATATATATATATATATATATATATATATATATGTATATATATATGGTGATAATATTCCTCCTTGTATACTGGTTTCTGGTATCATTCGTAATATTGGTCTCAGTATACAGGATTTGGTCAGTAATAGTATTATGGTAATATGTATGGTGATAATATTTAATATACAAAAAAGTATTTATCCAGCCACCAATTGTGCAAGTTCTCCCACTTAAAAAAATGAGAGAGGCCTGTAATTTTCAGCATAGGTATACCTCAACTATGAGAGACATAATGAGAAAGAAATTGCCTGATTTTTTAAGAATGTATTTGCAAATTATGGTGGAAAATAAGTATTTTGTCAATATCAAAAGTTCATCTCAATACTTTGTTGTAAACCCTTTGTTGGCAATGACAGAGGTCAAATGTTTTCTGTAAGTCTTCTCTATGATTTCACACACTGTTCCTGGTATTTTGGCCCATTCCTCAATGCAGATCTCCTCTAGAGCAGTGATGTTTTGGGGCTGTCGCTGGGCAACACGGACTTTCAACTTCCTCTAAACGTTTTCTATTGGGTTGAGATCTGGAGACTCCAGGACCTTGAAATGCTTCTTACAAAGCCACTCATTCATTGCCCGGGTGGTGTGTTTGGGATCATTGTTATGCTGAAAGACCCATCCACGTTTCATATTCAATGCTGTAATGTTTGTTTATTTGTTTTTGCATTTTTCCGTTTTAGGCCCTGTTCAGACCTTGTTTTTCATTCATTATCTGTTTCTGTGCTTTTCTTCCAGGCGTGGAAGAGTTAAGCATTTCACCCATGTGCTAGGCGGGAGTGGCTATATAGCTCCAGCTCAGTCTGTATTCTAGTTGCTGGTTATTAAAGGGTACTCCGGTGAAAACCTTTTTTCTTTTAAATCAACTGGTGGCAGAAAGTTAAACATATTTGTAAATTACTTCTATTAAAGAATCTTAATCCTTCCAGTACTTATTAGCTGCTGAATGCTACAGAGGAAATTCCTTTCTTTTTGGAACACTGATGACATCACGAGCACAGTGCTCTCTGCTGACATCTCTTTCCATTTGAGCAACCATGCATAGCAGATGCATAGCAGATGCATAGCAGATGTATGCTAAGGGCAGCATGGTGGCTCAGTGGTTAGCACTGCTGCCTTACAGTGCTGGGGACTTGGGTTCAAATCCCACTAAGGACAACAATAAATAAAGTGTTATTATTATAATAACATCAGCAGAGAGAACTGTGCTCGTGATGTCATCAGAGAGCACTCCAAAAAGAAAAGAATTTCCTCTGTAGTATTCAGCAGCTAATAAGTACAGGAAGGATTAAGATTTTTTTTTAATAGAAGTAATTGACAAATATGTTTAACTTTCTGCCACCAGTTGATTTAAAAGAAAAAAGGTTTTCACCGGAGTACCCCTTTAAGTGCAATACTATGATGTCTTTTAGTTTAATGCCACTATGTCTGTTTTTTGCAATATTCTGACAATGTTTGCTTGAGCATTTACCTTGTCTGTTTATTTTTTGCCATGGTAATATAGCATGCTCCTAGTATTTTAGTCTGTGTTACATTAGTCGGTTATAGGAATATGTTTGTTTGTTCTGCTTTGTCTGTGTTCACACACTTGAGTTAGTCTTGAGTTAGTCTTGCTAGTGTTATCCATGCTCTGTATTTTATAATTTCTGTTTGGTGTCCTGGAGTCTATTAAGACTCATCCAGTTCTAGTCTTGTATCTTGAGAAATATCCTGTCTAGTATCCTTACCAGTGTTCCTCTACGTGGTAGAGTTTGATGTTCTTGTATTCATTTTTATAAAGTTCTGTGTTTTATATTTCTGTTTCCAAATGGGTCAGTATCCTGAACACACTGTGGAGTATGCTCGCTGGCCAGTAGGCTATTTGGCTTCATTATTGTATTTTATAGTCTTTTATACTGATAACAAGTTCAAACAGGTGACATTAATACAGGTAACGAGTGGGGGACAAAGGAGACTCTTAAAGAAGAAGTTAAAGTTACAGGTTTGTGAGAGTCAGAAATCTTGCTTGTTTGTAGGTGACCAAATACTTATTTTCCAGCATAATTTGCAAATAAATTCTTTAAAAATCAGACAATGTGATTTCAGGGATTTTTTTATGTCTCTCATATAATGATAAATTTATGATAAAATTAGAAGCCTCTCATCTTTTTAAGTGGGAGAACTTGCACAGTTGGTGGCTGACTAAATACTTTTTTGTACAGGCAACATTTCTCCTGGAGAGCTGAAACCTTTCCTGTACACATTGATGGAATATGTATACCTTGTTTTCTGGTTTTACTTGGAGTGCTGCAGTGGATTTGCTTTTGTATCCTTATTGGGACTTGGTCTCTCACAGACTGCCTGAAGCCGCTTTTGCTTGGTGGCTTCTACCTTGAATGTGCTGCTGCTATTGTTTGTTTTATAAATATACATATTTATTATTATTTAAGGGAATCTGTCATCAGTGTCACCTGTTGGTAGTCGCCAGAATAAGGAAGATAACAGACGAACGGGACCACAGATCTGGGGTAGGTAATGATAGGGATGGCACTGATGACGGGTTCCCTTTGAGTTTGTCATGTTGCGCACTTAATACAGTGCCCCTTTACTCAAAGCTTAAGTCAAAGGGAACAGCATCAAGCCTGCAACATGAGGAAACAGAAGCCTGGCAAATCAAATGCCAGGCTTCATTGTCCCTTCACTGCGACTGGCGGCTGCCACAATGACGCAATGCTGTGGGGCTGTATACAAATATTTCCAGGAATGGTTTTTATCTCCAGTCCGGCCCTGGTGAAGAAGTCCGTGCAGCCTAGCTGCAAGTGGCTGTGCCTCCGACGCTGTTTTTCCGGGACCTCAGCGCCGATCTCCACTCATGGCCGACACAGGTGAGGAGGCCGAGGATGCCTGGGGGGGTTCGGTTCGTTTAGGGGTTGGGTTGGGGGTTGGAATGGTTTGGAAGGGGGAATGGTGGAGGGGGGGGGGGTTATGTATGATTAGTGTGTGTGCGGCCGTCAATCTGACTTTTTTTTGCAAATTTGACAGCTGTCATTTTGACGAAGCACAGCAGGCAACAGCGGGTCCTGATGGACCCCATTATAGTCAATGGGGTCCATCATGCTACTCTGTTTTTCAGCAGGAGTAGCAGGAGGAAAAACATTGCATGATGTATTTTTCCTCCCACTATTTTCCCCGGCAGTCCCGACGGCTGTCACACTATCATTTGACAACGGTAGTGTGAAAGGGGCCTAATAGATACATGTATGATGATGTGTGTATGTATGTATGTAATGCATGTATGATAGATGTATGTAACATAGATGTATGTATGATTGTATGATGTGTGCGTGTATGTATTATGTGTATATATGTATGATGTGTGTCTGTATGTTAGATGTGTGTAAGCTAGATGGATGTATGTATGATGTGTGTGTATGTATGATGCTTGTACCTAAAATGTGCTGCTGCTACTACTACTACCTACCTAAAGTGGGCTGCTACTACCTAAAGATTGCTGCTGCTACCACTACCTTAAAGGGGTACTCCGGTGAAAAACTTTTTTTTTTAAATCAACTGGTGCCAGAAAGTTAAACAGATTTGTAAATTACTTCTATTAAAAAATCTTAATGCTTCCTGTACTTACTAGCTGCTGAATACCACAGCGGAAATTATTTTCTTTTTTAAACACAGAACTGTCTGCTGACATCACGAGCACAGGGCTCTCTGCTGACATCTCTGTCCATTTTAGGAACTGTTCAGAACAGCATATGTTTGCTATAGGGATTTCCTTTTACCCTGGACAGCTCATAAAATGGACAGAGATGTCAGCAGAGAGCACTGTGCTCGTGATTCAGAAGACAGCTCTGTGTTTCAAACGGAAAAGAATTTCCACTGTAGTATTCAGCAGCTAATAAGTACAGGAAGGATTAAGATTGTTTAATATAAGTAATTTACAAATCTGTTTAACTTTCTGGCACCAGTTGATTTAAAAAAAAAAAGTTTTTCACCGGAGTACCCCTTTAAGGGGGCTTCTACTACAACTACTACCTAGGGGGGCTGCTGCTACTACTACAACCTAAATGGGGACTGCTACTACTTTAAGTGGGGGCTTCTACTACTATATATGGGGGGCTGCAACTATATACTGGGGACTTCAACTTAATAAAGGGGGACAACCATCTACAATGGGACCTACCTACGGCGAGTAACCCCTACTTATAGGAGGCTACTACTGCCTACAGGGAGTAAATACTAGCAGGTATCTACATGGGGACCTACCTACAGGCACTTACCTACTCCGGGCACCTCGGTAATGGGGGGGGGGGGAACCATGTGAAGGGATCTACTTAATGGGGGTACCTACCTACTCTTTCCCCAATCCCTATATCTACTTACTCTACTGTGTGAGAATCCAAGGGCTTATTATTACTGTATGGAGCGCTATAGGTGCTTAAAGAGAAGGATCCTAAAATGTTTGTCTAGCAGGTTCTGTGGAGACTAACTGTGGATGGAAGAATCAGCATTACGGTCTGGGCTGGATGGAGAAGAAAAAGGAAAAGTGAATGACTCCAATCACAGACGACGTCACCTGGTGTAACTCTATATAATCACTTATATGGTCTGTAGAGCCAAGGTCACAACTATATGGTCCCTGCTGCATGGGGGATATTAGTCGGTGTACAGTGGTTTTATTCAGTATCAGTATGGTAATATTATTCCATCATAATATGGTGGTAATGGTAGTGGTCATATTGTGGCAGTATTATTTGTCCCTTGTATAGTGGTATTATTGGCGATACCGGTCTGTGTATAGTGATTTTATTGATGATTCTAGTCTGTGTACAGTGGTTATATTTAGCATCAGTATGGTGGTATTATCTTGTCGCTATATAGTGGTCATGGTGTGGTGCAATTATTTGTCCTTGTGTAGTGGTAATAAAGGTCTCTGTATAGTGCTTTTTATTCATATTTTCCCGTCATTACATGGTGGTAATGGTGATAGTGTGGCGGTATTATCTGTCCCTTGTATAGTAGTGTAATTGGTGATAGTAGTCTGTGTATGTATATAGTAGTGGTGTTAATGGTGATATTGGTCTAACATGGTATTCCCTATCCAAAGGAGTGCATCGGAGTAACCCTTTAAAGAGGCAGGGATTTTAAATTTTTGCACTTTAATTTTTTCCTCCTAGCCGTCTAATGCTTTGAATATCCCACCTACTACGGGGCTTGTTTTTCCCACCACCAATTGCACTTTGTAATAACTTCACTCGTTTTAGCACAAACTGTTAAAAAAAATTTTTTGTGGGGCCAAATTAGAAAAAAAAAACTGCCCCTTTGTCATTTTTACTAAAAATACACTAGATTGTGTAGAAACATAAGCCCGTAAAAGTTTCACACAGTAAAAATGTACATAGAACCCAGACGTCTAAAGGACACACTGCCTTAAAGGGGTACTCCGTAGGAAAACTATTTTTTTAATCAACTGGCTCCAGAAAGCAAAACAGATTTATAATTGACTTCTATAAAAAAATAAAAAAAATACTAATCCTTCCAGTACTTATCATCTGCTGTATGCTCCAGAAGAGGTTGTGTAGTTATTTTCTGTCTGACCACAGTTTTGTGTTAAAGTTTTATTTTTTATTTTTTTCAAATCAACTGGTGCCAGAAAGTTAAACAGATTTGTAAATTACTTCTATTAAAAAATCGTAACCCTTCCAGTACTTATCAGCTGCTGTATGCTCCACAGGAAGTTGAGTAGTTCTTTCAAGTCCTACCACAGTGCTCTCTGCTGACATCTCTGTCCATGTCAGGAACTGTCCAGAGCAGAATAGGTTTGCTATCAGAATTTGCTCCTACTCTGCACAGTTCCTGACATGGACAGAGGTGTCAGCAGAGAGCACTGTGGTCAGACTGGAAATACCTACACAACTTCCTCTGGAGCATACAGCAGCTGATAAGTACTGGAAGGATTATGATTTTTAAATAGAAGTCATTTACAAATCTGTTTAACTTTATGGCACCAGTGGATAAAAAAAAAAAAAAAAAAGATTTCCAACCTTTAAGGTGTTAAGGTGCCAACACAGGGTGTAGGGAACCCCCCACCCCCACCCTGACCTAACACACAGCCTGCCTCGCACAGTCCTGATAGGTCCCTGTTGCCTGAATTCATTGCTCCCCCTTTGTGACTCTGCCCTTGCATAGCCACACTCTGTTTGAATGCTATCCCCGCAGAATTGTGATGGTTTCTACGCCTCTGACCCTGGTTAAATCTGATTTAGATGTGCCTTTTTTTAAAGCCTTACTTTGTAATGATGCTTACAACATCCAATCTAAAAAAATAATATATAGTAATAGGTAGAATAAAAATGTGGTTCCTACTTCATTTGCTCTATTTGATCTGCTAAATATAACACTGTGCACAATTCTCTTTTGCTCAATTTACATGTTTAGCATGTCCGCTGTTTATTTCAGGACAAATGTTCCTACTCCCGTGCATCGTAAAAGCTGATAGAACTGATTTGTTATTCTAACCATTGTCTTACCGTAGTGTAATTGTGTGCAAAGCTACATTACAGCTCTGGTCATACACAAGTATGGATTTCTTGCAAAGAACATACGTTTTTTTTAAATAAAATCACATCTCCAACCCAGTCACTGCACGGTCTGTAAGTAGGATTGTTGTACAGGCCACATTGATTCAGTCCAGTCCATTTCTGTTGAATGCCAAGTTGACTGGGTAAGATTGATGAACCCATAAGCCAGCGAGTGGACCTGCAGTGGCCAATCACATCCCCATGGCATCAAACCTTTCTGATGACATGACAGTCAATTACATCCACTGACAATCTGGGCTACATGTCATTCCTCTTGTGCACGTAAATGATTTGTATTTCAAAATTGTCTACGCTGGTGAGGAAATATAAAGGAACTTCAACACAGAAGAGAATGACATTCACTAGTAAACCAACCCTTTATGTTTTCAGCTATGTCATTTCCTTCTAGTTTTTGGTAAATGCAGGAGTGTCCTCATTCATACGTGTGTTTACCTGTCATTGAATATAAGATGTCAAACAAGACAGAAGGATCATCTTCTTCCTATAAAATACAGTAAGATGTATTTTCATTTGTTCATATAGCCCTAGCACAGTGGCACATGATAAGTTATGACCCATAGTATATATCTGACAGAATCTCCCAATTACTTGCAGTATTACGTGTGCTCATTTCTATGTTCTATATATTTAGGCACTAGATGAATTGTGCAGCAATGTATACAATCCACCATGTGATGGAATAATCAGTTTATGCCAAATCAGTAAGCAAATATTATTTCTATGGTGGCAGGTTAAGACAGAGCATTCCTGTCTGGCAAACCATTGACCAAGATAGTCTATACCTGGTCATCCAAATTGGGAGTTGTCCTAACTAGACTACAACTTTCTAAACTAAAAAGACATCCCACTAAAACAAGAGAGGAGAGCGCTCCATAACGTAACTCCGGAGGACAGGTGAGGGTAATCAATTACAAAATAATGCTTACTCTGTATAGTTGTGAACCGGCATACACAACATTGTTGTGCACTTAATAAGTAAATGCAGGGTCCCGTTTGCAGCTTCCAGCCTGGAATCTTATAGTACAAAGGGCAAGTTCACACGGAGCAAACGGCAGGATCAATAGACAATCAGGTAAGGTGCAGGAGAGTTTATTTCACAGAATGCAACGCGTTTCGCTGCGCAAGCGCAGCTTTCTCAGGCATGTCAATAGGGACTAGTGAGGTTTATAAACTCCGGGATTAACCCTTTATGTCCAATACAATTACATGGTAAAAATGATGTGTCAGGTTAATGCTTTTATAGCCAATACAGTTACACGGAAAAACCTCTGTATCACAGAGTTGTTTAGCGAATGCCACATATATATATATATATATATATATATATGTATATATATATATATATACATATACCGTATTTATCGGCGTATAACACGCACTTTTTAGGCAAAAATTTTTAGCCTAAAGTCTATGTGCGTGTTATACGCCGATACACCCCCAGGAAAGGCAGGGGGAGAGAGGCCGTCGCTGCCCGCTTCTCTCCCCCTGCCTTTCCTGGGGTCTAGAGCGCTGCTGCCGGCCCTTCTCTCCCCCTGGCTATCGGCGCCGCTGCCCGTTCTGTCCCCCTGACTATCGATGCCGGCGCCGATAGCCAGGGGGAGAGAAGCGGCGCCGACAGCCAGGGGGAGAGAAGGGGCAGCGGCACCCATTGCCGGTGCCGCTGCCCCGTTGCCTCCCCCCATCCCCGGTGGCATAATTACCTGGGTCGGGTCCACGCTGCTGCAGGCCTCCGGCGTGCGTCCCCGGCGTCGTTGCTATGCGCTGCACGGCGCGGCGCACTGACAATTACCCCAGAGCACATAGCCTGGGGTACAGATATCCCTATTTTGGGGGGATTCCTTAAAACATAACTTTTATTGGTATATGTTAATATGTAAACAAAACGATTAGTGCTCAAAGTGAATATTAAAAATGTGTGTACTATATGCCCATAGATTCCATATTAATCGGTGGAACACCCCGCTCTATATATCCTAATAGTGGGATGAACCCACAAGAAAGGGCATATGTACATGTACTTAAAAACATTCAATGCTACCTCTACATGTTTCAGCGATAAATCGCCGTCATCAGGAGGGGTGGCAACCTATGCAGCACCGTACATTTACGGCGCATGCCCTTAAGAGGTTAAACTAGGGAAAACATTTTATTTCTAAATAAACTGGTGCCAGAAAGTTAAACAGATTTGTAAATTACTTCTCTCTTTTTTTTTCTTTTTTTTTTAAACCATTTAACATAAAATTACAACTCTTACTTTAAAGAGCAAACAACACACAAAATATGCAAACAATAGAATACCTAAGTGGATCTTCAAAGCAATGCAATATACAATTTAAGGAACATAAAAAGAAAAGCATAGGAAAAAAAAAAAGAAAATGGAGGAAAGAAAAAAAAGAAACCAGGGTTCAATCTAAATATGTTCTGTTTACATATAAATCTCTTACATATTAGATCCTTTTGATAAATTCCGCCCACTTGTTCCATCTATCAGTACCTATCAGTTGCCCCCCCCCTGTCTAGCAATAAGCCCCTCTAGTACCAGATTGCGATGCATCGTAGCTTTAATAATTGCAATATCTGGAATATCTACCGATTTCCAACACCGTGCAATGGAGATTCTTGTCACTGTAAGGACATGATAAATAATAATCAATTGGTCTCTAGGTATATTTTCTAGGGTCAAGGATAGCAAGGCCACTTCTGGGCCCCATCTAATGGGGGTAGGAAGAAGATGATCTAGTAAATGTTTGATATTTGACCATAAAGGACGAATAGAATCGCATGTCCACCATAGATGCATCAAGGTACCTACTTCTTTGCCACATCTCCAACAGGAATTAGAGGATAAGGAGTACATTTTATCGAGACGGGCAGGGGTATAATACCACCTATAGAGCAGTTTCCGTGAGGATTCAAAATGATTAGCACATCTAGATACTTTTTTATGTATATCAAATACAAATCCCCATTGCTCAGCAGTAAATTTTTGACCCAAATCATCCTCCCATCTCTGTTGAAATATAAAGCATTGGGGTCTATTAATATGTATAAGTTCTGTTTAGGCTACTGAGATTCCCTTAGTAAATACCTTATTATTTAAGAAAAAACTTTCATATATTGTCCTGTTTACTACCTGGGGCCAGGCTAATGAACTAAGAAAGTGCCGAATTCTTAAATATTTAAAAAATACCGCATGGGCAAGAGAAAAAGCTATAGCAATAGATGCAAAGGGAAGGAGGCCCGAGGCATCATAGAGTTGAGACACAGTATAAATACCTGCTCTAATCCAGGATCTTAAATCTAGATCATCTAGATAACTCCCTATTGCTACAAGTGGAATATCAATTACCCGCCATGGACACAGAACCTTCATATACTCCAATTTATTCCAGGTTCTAATAGCTGCCTTCATAGTAAGACAAGAGACAGAAGGGAAAATAGTAGGATTAAACCGTAATGACCAAAGAAAGCTAGACAGAGATGGTGCTCCCAGTAGTTCTGATTATATGTCCACCCAGTGTGGGGAACTATTTACCACCACCATTTTTTAAGTTGAACAATCAAGACTGCATGATAATATATTTGTAGACATGGGAACCCCATTCCTCCTTCTCTAACTGGGCTATATAGCAGTTGTGCATTAACTCTAGGATGTTTTCTTGCCCATATAAATTGGGATAATAACTTCTGAAGATCCAAAATATACATATTTAGGACTACCATTGGCAGATTTCGAAAATAATATAACATTTTGGGTAGCAGAACCATTTTTGCTGCTGCTATATGCCCTGTCCAAGACAAAGGGAGAAAGGAAAAATCAGCAATATCTTTAGCTATTTGAGATTTCAAGGATGAAAAATTCACGCTTACAGTCCTAGATGGATCAGCAGTTAAAGTAATGCCCAAATAAGGGATTTGGCCCTCTGACCAAGAAAAGGATAAGTTAGTTCTCAGATATTCCTCCATCTCCTTAGATAAATTAAGACCCAAAATGGTGGTTCTGTGATCCTATGTGGATCCCGGTTAAAGAAGACAATGTCCTTATATGCTGTGCGAAGGGTTCCATTATTAATGTAAAAATAAGGGGGGACAGGGGGCACCCCTGCCGAGTGCCATTACTAAGGACAAATCTCTGAGACACTGTTCCAGCAGTATATACCTTTGTAGAAGGAGAAGAATATAGGGCCATCATAGCATGTTCCAATTTAGAGGGAAATTTTAACTTGCGTAAAACCTCCTGGATATACATCCAGTGCACCCGATTGAACGCCTTCTCCGCATCCAAAGAAAGGAGCAGAGAAGGCGCTTGATCGGCACTGACCTTAGCAATCAAGTCAAGGAAACGTCTTGTACCGTCCAGTGTCTGGCGCCCCTTCACAAATCCCCCTTGATCTTTGGAGATCAAGACCGGCAAAATCTTATTGAGACGGGCAGCAACTACCATAGCGTATAACTTAATATTGCTATTAAGAAGCGATATAGGCCTATAGTTAGAAACCCTATCAGATGGCTTACCTGTCTTAGGAACAGTAACCAGGAGGGCCTCAAGCATCTCGGCAGGGGGGGCACCTGTAGATGCAATAACATTAAAGGTTCTAAGCAAATATGGAGCCATTAAAGGTGCAACATTTTTTTAAAAATCGTTAGAAATACCATCAGGGCCTGGAGATTTAGATGGCTTAAGAGCCCTGATACACGAGTACATTTCATCAACAGAGAATTGGGAGGTTAACTCATCTACGCATTCAGATGGAAATGTAGGTAATACCACAGAGGAAAGGAAAGAGGAGATTGTATCCCTAGTAGGTTGAAAGGTGGAGGAGTCAGATTTTAAGTTATATAACTCTTGGTAATATTGGGCAAAGTAGTCAGCAATACCTTGTGGGTCCATAATTTTAAAGCCCTTAGGGGAAGTAATAAAGGGGATACAATCTTTCCGTTCTCGTTTTTTAAGTTGTTTAGCCAAGTATGAGCTGGCTTTATTACCTTGCCAGTAAGAGGTCAGCCTCAAACACCTAAGTGCAAGTTCATATTCATGAAGTGTAAGGGATTGGAGTTGTGCTTTTATCCGAGTAATTTCTTGTGTTAGGTCTGCAGAGGGAATTGTTTGGTTCCGCCTATGTAGCTCCGCCAACTTTAACTGTAATTCCAAATGTTCATGTGTTCTAATTTTTTTATCATATGCCGTTTGGCTAATAAAATTACCCCTGATGGTGGCTTTGAATGCACACCATAATGTTGGATCTGTTATATCATTAGTATCATTATTCCAAAAATATGTGGATATGGCAGCTGTAGTAGCCTCCAAATATTTTGGGTTGTTCAGGACTATAGTGTTAAGTCTCCAAATGGGGACTGGATGATGAGTGTACTTTTATCTGATTGTAATACTTATAGGAGAATGATCTGACCATTCAATTGGCATAATGCTAGCATCTTCAATAAGGGGTAATACAGACCACGAAACTAAGGTATAATCAATTTGTGTATATATTTTACATGGATGAGAGTAAAATGTGTAGCTTTTTTCCGTAGGGTGTACTGCCCTCCAGGCATCATACAAGTCCATTTTACTTATGAGGAAAAACAAATCTGAAGTGTCTGACTTAGGGGAGGTAGTTGTAGTATCCATTATCGGCCACATTACCATATTAAGATCCCTTAATACTACAATATGCCCCTACGCCACCTTATTTACCTTACCAAAGAGACATTTAATAAAAGCCTTTTGACGCTTGTTAGGGGCATATACAGCAACCAAAGTGTAAGTAACATTATTCAACTGACATTTAAGAATAATATACCTTCCCTCCGCATCTAACTCTACACTCTGTGGTACATACGCTACGGTATCTCGGACAGCCAAGGCAACTCCTCCCTTTTTATGTATTGCATATGAATATAATACATATGGATAATTTTTATGCACTAGGTGTTTAGAGTCTGCTTGTAAAAGATGTGTCTCTTGTATGCTTATCACATCCGCATTCAACCTCCTGGCCTCCTTCCATACTAATGACCGCTTAAAGGGAGAGTTGAGACCTTTGGCATTAATGGATACCAACTTAATACCCTTTTTTAAAGGGGATTTCCTCTGTAGTAAACTCTCTCTCTCTATTGGTCCCTACTCCTTTCAGCTTCCCAATTCCCTGTGGTTCCATTTTTAATACACTAATGATGATCCTTAATTCTATTATAAACTTATATACCATTTTTAATTTTGTTTGCATCACATATAAACAATACAAAGATAAAGGGCAGATACTTTCTGCCCTTTTGGAGGGTTGTTGGACATCTGCCAACATATTTAGCGTGCGCTATACCAGCGAGACAAAATAAAAATAAAGAAAAAAACACCATCATAGAGGAAACTCAAGTCCAGATATAATTTCCAAACAGAGGAAGAAAAAAAAAAAAAAGGAAAAAAAAAAGAAGCCGAAAAAATTACTCAAATTCATATTCATTTAGTCTTAGTCTCAGTCTAAAAGAGGAATGAGGTTGGGGAATTGTAACTGAACATCTGCACAGGACATTTGTGGTCTGAACATATTGCTAGGACATTCCTTCACTATAGGCATCTGGCCACTGGGACCCCTGCCTTAAAGGGGTATTCCACTGGAAAACATGTTTTTAAATCAACTAGTGCCATAAAGTTAAACAGATTTGTAAATTACTTCTATTTAAAAATCTTAATCCTTCCAGTACTTATCAGCTGCTATATGCTCCACAGGAAGTTTTTCATTTTTGAATTTCCTTTCTGTCTGACCACAGTGCTCTCTGCTGACACCTCTATCCATGTTAGGAACTGTCCAGAGTAGTATAGGTTTGCTATGGGGATTTGCTCCTACTCTGGACATTTTCTAAAAGAGGTGTCAGCAGAGAGCACTGGGATCAAGCAGAAAGGAAATTCAAAAAGAAAAGAACTTCCTCTGGAACATACAGCAGCTCATAAGTACTGGAAGGGTTAAGATTTTTTTAATAGAAGTAATTTACAAATCTGTTTAACTTTATGGCACCAGTTGATTTAAAAACATGTTTTCCAGTGGATTACCCCTTTAAGGCAGGGGTCCCAGTGGTCAGATGCCTATAGTGAAGGCATGTCCTAGCAATATGTTCAGACCACAAATGTCCTGTGCAGATGTTCAGTTACAATTCCCCAACCTCATTCCTCTTTTCTAGCGTTACTGAGGTCCGCGGCTCTTTATGGCAGCTCTGTGATCAGTTGATCAGTGTCATTTTGCCCGGCAGTGGCGAGGAGAGGGAGGAGTATTGCTGCCTCTCTGCTGTGTAATTCAGCTAACCCCCCCCCCTCACACACACACACACACACACACACCTTCCCAAAAGATGTCTTCTGGAAGGAGAATGGTGAGGAGATTGTAAAAAAGTAATGAGTATATATATATATATATATATATATATATATATATATATGTATATATTACCCCCACAAGGTGCTGCAATTATGTACACGAGAAGTAGCACTGCTTCTTGTTTTTTTTATAAATTGTATATGACATACACTGCATACTCCATTACTTGTTATCAGTTGATAGTGATTGGAGACTGCTGGTAGTTGCTATGATGTCAACATACTGCACACACAAAGTAGGTAATCCTACTCCCCTTTAACTTTATAGCAACCCTCACAGTCAACAGCAGCATGAAAGACATTATAGAGCAGTAGAGAGCTGAGTAAGCTGTTAATCGAAGGAAAAAGCAGATATCCGGTTCCCAATAGATTAATAAACTCCAACTTTAATGAAAAAAAATGTAAACGCATGCAGGTGGAAAATTGTGGGTATAACAAAAAATTAAAGCACAAATGAAACGCGTTTCGTTTGTGCTTTTATTTTTTGTTATACCCACAATTTTCCACCTGTATGCTTTTAATGATTTTTTCATTAAAGTTGGATTTTACTCATCTATTGGGAGCCTGGTATCTGCTTTTTCCTTGGAGTTTCTGCACCTGGAGACCCGGCTCTAGTGATCTCCTCCGAGCTTCCTAACTCTAACTCATGCTGCTGAATACTTCCCCCACATAGGAGGGGTGAGCTGGTTTAATTTTTTGCCTTGTCCTATATCAATGAGTAAGCTGTTAGCCTGTAAAAAATATACTGGGTAAGGGTTATACCCTTCACTTCACTAGACCTTTAGACCTTGTGTCTCTCACTGCCTCTGTCTCACTTTGCGGCTAATTTCTTCTCCCTCCCCTTCCCAAAGTCTTTTATGGGCAGCTTGTAATATGATATTTTGCTAATAAAATAATAATGTTTCAAATATTCTCTTGTACTATTGATGTATGTTAGCAAACTAGTGGGCACAATATTTTTGAACAGAAAGCAGTGCAGAGATAAGGGAGACTCACAATAGATGGTAAAACAATTGGTAAGTACCATGAAACCAAGCCATGCACCCTATCCAGGATATCTCACCTACCCCAAACGTGTTTCCACCTGTGGCTTCATCAGGAGGCATGTTTTATATCAGTATGTGTTCTTTGTTTACCAATTCTTGTTGAGTGATTTTATGTGTGTTTATTTAACATTTCTATTTAATAAAGATTTATACATGCATTTGATACCATATATCATTGATGTATGCAAAAGTATTTTAAAAGGTTGGTGCCCATACAGTTTGTTATTTAACAATTTCTTTTAGACTCAGCGGTGAACCACCTCTTCTCCAAGTGTCAATTGGCAAAAGCAAAAATGAAGAGGGTCCCAATTCTTGCTCTTTTACATGATCAGTAGGATTATTGCGGCTGTGTTACAGTAAAGGAGGGTCAATACTGAAACAAGCATTGGTAGGGTGCACTCTAATCTTTCATTCTCTTTTCTTTTTCCTTCTGTACTCTAGCCTAAAACAACAGTATTTTTTTTTACATTTTTTCCCCTTAATATTTAGATAAAACAAAATCAAAGGGAAATACAAAACGTGTAGCTGCAGTGCTGTTTTTAGACTGTATTGTTCCTCAAGACCAAAGCAAAACAGCTTCATAAAGGAATCAACTGTGTATAGTCTTTTGTGTGCCCCATGGGTCTTATTCAGTAAACTGTTTCCAAGTGGCACTTTTCAATACACTCAAAACATTTATAACATCTCATCATCATGAGCTGAAATATGTGACAAAAGTTGAACAAGTCAGCGGAAAGGCTGAGCACTGCAATAAATCGCATGTGGAGATTTGAAACAGAAAACAGAAACACAGTGGATAACCTGCCGCCTTCTAATGCACTTTATCACTCAGAAGTAAGAAAGAAAATGTTGTGCTTTTTATTCCCCGATGAGCAAATACCCACTATATCTTTTACCTCTTGCTGTATCTCAGCAAAATCAAATCACTTACACAGGGGAAACTGCTACCTCAGATGGATTTTTGTAGCAGCACAAAATATTTCATAGCCATCAAGAGTAAACATAATTTCATGTTAACTTGCCGAGCTTCTGAATTTTTTATTGTGTAGATGTAATATTGCTCATTAATAAACTGCTGCTCCTATGCAGTCTTGTCCAACATAAAGGTATTCGCATATTTTGTCTGTCTACGTATAGGCGGTACAGAAGGACTTCTCTATGGACTGGCACCAGGTATAGGACTGGCAGCAAAATCGGGTGTAGACAGAGTAAAGGTGCAGATGCTTAGGAGCCCAGTAGGCAAGGAGCTCCCCACCATCTTAGAAAGAAAATAATAGTGTTTCCTACGGTGTGCGGAATTGTTCAGGCACAATATTACTGGTAGATCACAATCTACTTAGTGATGTTAGCACACCAAAAATGTGTTACTGTATAAACTCTGACCATGTGTGGTCCTATGTTAAAGAGCTGCAACCAAATAAATCCCTGACACTAGACATGTGATATGTATAGTATAGTAAATACATAATAAAAACATAATAAAACATAATAAAAATAAGACATGGACATGATAAAAATAAGATAAGAAATAAAGTAAATAGCATCACATAGTTGCACCAAATAAAGAGAATACCAGAAGTGTGACAAATAGCACTTTAGTGGCCACAAATTATTTATAGGCACAAATCATTTGTCTTAGTGATGACTGGGACACATTATGTAAAATAAACAATGGGTCCAGTCATTTCCAGATGCTAAAAATGTTTAAGACTCCCTGATATGACCCCAACTTGGTAAGTTAGGTTGTTGCCAAATTGCTAAAGAAGTACTCTACTCCTAGACATCTTATCCCCTATAGGGGGATAAGATGTCTGATCGTGAGGGTCCAGCTGCTGGTACCCCCATGATCTCTGTGATATCTGTGTGCACCCGGTGTTCATTTAGAACGATGGGTGTGGGCGGTGGGGGTTGTGATGTCACGCCATGCCTCCTCGATGCAAGTCTATGGGAGGGGGTGGGGTGTGACATCATGAGGGGCGTGGCTGTGATGTCACAACCCCCTGTAGCCTGCTCCAAGCATTCGGAACAAAATGATCCGAACGATGGGGCAACGGAGTACCCCTTTAAGGGTATTACCCTCTGCAGTCCATGTAAGCTAGTTAACAGCAATTTGCATTTCAGAGCATTGCTATAAATATTTTAAGGTAGGTAATGTTTTATTTGTGTGTATTTAAACGTCTTGAGGAAAGAAGCACATACGGGGGTTCTTTACTGTAAGAGAAGTGAGACTGTGGAACTCTCTGCCAGAGGAGGTGGTCATGGTTAAGGAGAATAATAACATAGCTGGTTATGGATTCTAGATTTATAGGGACAGAACGTTGATCCAGGGATTTATTCTGATGCCATATTTGGAGTCGGGAAGGAATTTTTACCTCTAAGATGAGTTTTTTTTTTTGCCTTCCTCTGGATCAACTCAGTAGGGACTCATTAGGGTTATAGGTGGAACTTGATGGACTCTGGTGTTTTTTCAACCTTATGAACTATGTTACTATGTTGTGTATGTATATATATATATATATATATATATATATATATATATATAATGTATTGCCTATTCGTCCTTAGAGTTTGCCTACATATTACACACCTTGTTGCAGCTGGGAGTTGTTTTATTTACTTTTACCACATAGTCTATTATTTAGTGTTTTTCCATCCATTTCCCATTATTTATTATAATACAAAATAGGTTCATGCATACAGGTGTCTAACCTGTAACTCACTGCTCCTTGTTATAGCCCAAGTCTCTGTTGTTGGCTGCAGCCATCTGCTGCCTCATGTTGCTGTGCAAACCAATTGTTCTAACTTCAATGTCATCACCTGCATCCTCCTGGTGATTGCACTGTGCTGCCAGATGACAGGTTTGTACTATAATACAGCTTTCAAGATGTCATTGAATCCCAGTACCATATTCAAGTTTGTTCCTGAGGTACTTCTCCATTTCTCAACCATGCACCAGCAAAGCAATGGTTCAAGGGAATGTGCAGTCAGAACATGACCTGTTGTTTAAATCAAGTTAACACTCTGAACTTTAAATAGAAGATTCGGTTGTTCAAGGTCTGATACAGCAGGTGAAATAAGTATTAAACACATCACAGTTTTTTTCATGAAATATATATTTCCAAAGGTGCTATTGACATTGTTTACCAGATCTTGGTAACAGCCAACCATGCATAAAAAAAAAAAAAAAACAGACTAAAAATATATTGAACAGTGGTTATGTCTGGTGGAGAGAATTAAAAGCTATGAAAGATTTAGAATAGGTAAGTCAAAGAAGTAACAAAGAAAATTTGAGAGGGTATGGGGTAAGTGGTAGTTTGGTTCTTCACAATTATAAATAGGTATTATGTGGTGGGGGTATTCCTCAACTTGGTTATTTTTATACTAATTATTTTTCCTTTTTTTTTTTCCCCCACACAGGAAGGCGGGAGGGAGAGATAGTTCAATATGTAATATGTGAACTAATTAATATTGTGTGAATATAAAATTTAAAAATAAAAGAATTTAAAAAAAATAATGTGAAATGACACAGGAAAAGGATTGCACACATAGAAAGGGAGGTGCAAAAAGGCATGGGAATCCAAGACAGCAGCTGAAACCTTGTTACGCCGAGCGCTCCGGGTCCCCGCTCCTCCCCGGAGCGCTCGCAACATCTTCGCTACGGCAGCGCCCCGGTCAGATCCACTGACCGGGTGCGCTGCGATACCGCCTCCAGCCGGGATGCGATTCGCGATGCGGGTGGCGCCCGCTCGCGATGCGCACCCCGGCTTCCGTACCTGACTCGCTCTCCCTCGTTCCTGTCCCGGCGCGCGCGGCCCCGCTCCCTAGGGCGCGCGCGCGCCGGGTCTCTGCGATTTAAAGGGCCACTGCGCCACTGATTGGCGCAGTGGTTCCAATTAGTGTTTTCACCTGTGCACTCCCTATGTATACCTCACTTCCCCTGCACTCCCTCGCCGGATCTTGTTGCCCTTGTGCCTAGTGAAAGCGTTCCCTTGTGTGTTCCTAGCCTGTGTTCCAGACCTCCTGCCGTTGCCCCTGACTACGATCCTTGCTGCCTGCCCTGACCTTCTGCTACGTCCGACCTTGCTCTTGCCTACTCCCTTGTACCGCGCCTATCTTCAGCAGTCAGAGAGGTTGAGCCGTTGCTAGTGGATACGACCTGGTCACTACCGCCGCAGCAAGACCATCCCGCTTTGCGGCGGGCTCTGGTGAATACCAGTAGTGACTTAGAACCGGTCCACTAGCACGGTCCACGCCAATCCCTCTCTGGCACAGAGGATCCACCTCCTGCCAGCCGGCATCGTGACAGTAGATCCGGCCATGGATCCCGCTGAAGTACCTCTGCCAGTTGTCGCTGAACTCACCACGGTGGTCGCCCAGCAGTCACAACAGATAGCGCAACAAGGCCACCAGCTGTCTCAACTGACCGTGATGCTACAGCAGCTACTACCACAGCTTCAGCAATCATCTCCTCCGCCAGCTCCTGCACCTCCTCCGCAGCGAGTGGCCGCTTCAGGCCTACGACTATCCTTGCCGGATAAATTTGATGGGGACTCTAAGTTTTGCCGTGGCTTTCTTTCACAATGTTCCCTGCACTTGGAGATGATGTCGGACCAGTTTCCTACTGAAAGGTCTAAGGTGGCTTTCGTAGTCAGCCTTCTGTCTGGAAAAGCTCTGTCATGGGCCACACCGCTCTGGGACCGCAATGACCCCGTCACTGCCTCTGTACACTCCTTCTTCTCGGAAATTCGTAGTGTCTTTGAGGAACCTGCCCGAGCCTCTTCTGCTGAGACTGCCCTGCTGAACCTGGTCCAGGGTAATTCTTCCGTTGGCGAGTACGCCATACAATTCCGTACTCTTGCTTCTGAACTATCCTGGAATAATGAGGCCCTCTGCGCGACCTTTAAAAAAGGCCTATCCAGCAACATTAAAGATGTTCTGGCCGCACGAGAAATTCCTGCTAATCTACATGAACTCATTCATCTTGCCACTCGCATTGACATGCGTTTTTCCGAAAGGCGTCAGGAGCTCCGCCAGGATATGGACTTTGTTCGCACGAGGCGTTTTTTCTCCCCGGCTCCTCTCTCCTCTGGTCCTCTGCAATCCGTTCCTGTGCCTCCCGCCGTGGAGGCTATGCAAGTTGACCGGTCTCGCCTGACACCTCAAGAGAGGACACGACGCCGCATGGAGAATCTCTGCCTGTACTGTGCCGGTACCGAACACTTCCTGAAGGATTGTCCTATCCGTCCTCCCCGCCTGGAAAGACGCACGCAGACTCCGCACAAAAGTGAGACAGTCCTTGATGTCAACTCTGCTTCTCCACGTCTTACTGTGCCTGTGCTGATATCTGCATCTACCTTCTCCTTCTCTACTATGGCCTTCTTGGATTCCGGATCTGCAGGAAACTTTATTTTGGCCTCTCTCATCAACAGGTTCAACATCCCGGTAACCAGTCTCGCCAGACCCCTCTACATCAATTGTGTTAACAATGAAAGATTGGACTGTACCATACGTTACCGCACGGAGCCCCTTCTAATGTGCATCGGACCTCATCAAGAAAAAATTGAGTTCTTGGTCCTCCCCAATTGCACTTCCGAAATTCTCCTTGGACTACCGTGGCTCCAACGCCATTCCCCAACCCTGGATTGGTCCACAGGGGAGATCAAGAGCTGGGGTATCTCTTGTTTCAAGGACTGCCTTAAACCGGTTCCCAGTACTCCCTGCCGTGACCCTGTGGTTCCCCCTGTAACCAGTCTCCCTAAGGCCTATATGGACTTTGCTGATGTGTTTTGCAAAAAACAAGCTGAGACTCTACCTCCTCACAGGCCTTATGACTGTCCTATTGACCTCCTCCCGGGCACTACTCCACCCCGGGGCAGAATTTATCCTCTGTCCGCCCCAGAGACTCTTGCTATGTCTGAGTACATCCAGGAAAATTTAAAAAAGGGGTTTATCCGCAAATCCACCTCTCCTGCCGGAGCTGGATTTTTCTTTGTGTCCAAAAAAGATGGCTCCCTACGTCCTTGCATTGACTACCGCGGTCTTAATAAAATCACGGTAAAGAACCGCTACCCTCTACCTCTTATCTCTGAACTCTTTGATCGCCTCCAAGGTGCCCACATCTTTACCAAACTGGACTTAAGAGGTGCTTATAATCTCATCCGCATCAGGGAGGGGGATGAATGGAAAACGGCATTTAACACTAGAGATGGACACTTTGAGTATCTGGTCATGCCCTTTGGCCTGTGCAACGCCCCTGCCGTCTTCCAAGACTTTGTTAATGAAATTTTTCGTGATCTCTTATATTCCTGTGTTGTTGTGTATCTGGACGATATTCTGATTTTTTCTGCCAACCTAGAAGAACACCGCCAGCATGTCCGCATGGTTCTTCAGAGACTTCGTGACAATCAACTTTATGCCAAAATGGAGAAATGTCTGTTTGAATGTCAATCTCTTCCTTTCCTAGGATACTTGGTCTCTGGCCAGGGACTACAAATGGATCCTGACAAACTCTCTGCCGTCTTAGATTGGCCACGCCCCTCCGGACTCCGTGCTATCCAACGTTTTTTGGGGTTCGCCAAATATTACAGACAATTTATTCCACATTTTTCCACCATTGTGGCTCCTATCGTGGCTTTAACCAAAAAGAATGCCAATCCTAAGTCATGGCCTCCTCAAGCGGAAGACGCCTTTAAACGGCTCAAGTCTGCCTTTTCTTCTGCTCCCGTGCTCTCCAGACCTGACCCATCTAAACCCTTCCTATTGGAGGTTGATGCCTCCTCAGTAGGAGCTGGAGCGGTTCTTCTACAAAAAAATTCTTCCGGGCATGCTGTTACCTGTGGTTTTTTTTCTAGGACCTTCTCTCCGGCGGAGAGGAACTACTCCATCGGGGATCGAGAGCTACTGGCCATTAAATTAGCACTTGAGGAATGGAGGCATCTGCTGGAGGGATCAAAATTTCCAGTTATTATTTACACCGATCACAAGAATCTCTCCTATCTCCAGTCTGCCCAACGGCTGAATCCTCGCCAGGCCAGGTGGTCTCTGTTCTTTGCCCGGTTTAATTTTGAAATTCACTTTCGCCCTGCCGATAAGAACATTAGGGTCGATGCTCTCTCTCGTTCCTCGGATGCTTCGGAAGTAGAGCTCTCTCCGCAACACATCATTCCTCCTGACTGCCTGATCTCCACTTCTCCAGCCTCCATCAGGCAAACTCCTCCAGGGAAGACCTTCGTCTCTCCACGCCAACGCCTCGGAATCCTCAAATGGGGTCACTCCTCCCATCTCGCAGGCCATGCGGGCATCAAGAAATCCGTGCAACTCATCTCTCGTTTCTATTGGTGGCCGACTCTGGAGACGGATGTTGTTGATTTTGTGCGGGCCTGCACTGTCTGTGCCCGGGATAAGACTCCTCGCCAGAAGCCCGCTGGTCTTCTTCATCCTCTGCCTGTCCCCGAACAGCCTTGGTCTCTGATTGGTATGGACTTTATTACAGACTTACCCCCATCCCGTGGCAACACTGTTGTTTGGGTGGTCGTTGATCGATTTTCCAAAATGGCACATTTTATTCCTCTTCCTGGTCTTCCTTCTGCGCCTCAGTTGGCAAAACAATTTTTTGTACACATTTTTCGTCTTCACGGGTTGCCCACGCAGATCGTCTCGGATAGAGGCGTCCAATTCGTGTCAAAATTCTGGAGGGCTCTCTGTAAACAACTCAAGATGAAATTAAACTTTTCTTCTGCTTATCATCCTCAATCCAATGGGCAAGTAGAAAGAATTAACCAGGTCCTGGGTGATTATTTACGGCATTTTGTTTCCTCCCGCCAGGATGACTGGGCAGATCTTCTACCATGGGCCGAATTCTCGTATAACTTCAGAGTCTCTGAATCTTCTTCCAAATCCCCATTTTTCGTGGTGTACGGCCGTCACCCTCTTCCCCCCCTCCCTACTCCCTTGCCCTCTGGTTTGTCCGCTGTGGATGAAATAACTCGTGATCTTTCCACCATATGGAAAGAGACCCAAAATTCTCTCTTACAGGCTTCATCACGCATGAAGAAGTTTGCTGATAAGAAAAGAAGAGCTCCCCCCATTTTTTCTCCCGGAGACAAGGTATGGCTCTCCGCTAAATATGTCCGCTTCCGTGTTCCCAGCTACAAATTGGGACCACGCTATCTTGGTCCTTTCAAAATTTTGTGCCAGATTAATCCTGTCTCTTACAAACTTCTTCTTCCTCCTTCTCTTCGTATTCCTAATGCCTTTCATGTCTCTCTTGTTAAACCACTCATCATCAACCGCTTCTCTCCCAAACTCATTTCTCCTACTCCTGTCTCCGGTTCTTCTGATATCTTCACCGTTAAGGAGATACTGGCCTCCAAAAAGGTCAGAGGTAAAACTTTTTTTTTAGTGGACTGGGAGGGCTGTGGTCCTGAAGAGAGATCCTGGGAACCTGAGGACAATATCCTAGATAAAAGTCTGGTCCTCAGGTTCTCAGGCTCTAAGAAGAGGGGGAGACCCAAGGGGGGGGGTACTGTTACGCCGAGCGCTCCGGGTCCCCGCTCCTCCCCGGAGCGCTCGCAACATCTTCGCTACGGCAGCGCCCCGGTCAGATCCACTGACCGGGTGCGCTGCGATACCGCCTCCAGCCGGGATGCGATTCGCGATGCGGGTGGCGCCCGCTCGCGATGCGCACCCCGGCTTCCGTACCTGACTCGCTCTCCCTCATTCCTGTCCCGGCGCGTGCGGCCCCGCTCCCTAGGGCGCGCGCGCGCCGGGTCTCTGCGATTTAAAGGGCCACTGCGCCACTGATTGGCGCAGTGGTTCCAATTAGTGTTTTCACCTGTGCACTCCCTATGTATACCTCACTTCCCCTGCACTCCCTCGCCGGATCTTGTTGCCCTTGTGCCTAGTGAAAGCGTTCCCTTGTGTGTTCCTAGCCTGTGTTCCAGACCTCCTGCCGTTGCCCCTGACTACGATCCTTGCTGCCTGCCCTGACCTTCTGCTACGTCCGACCTTGCTCTTGTCTACTCCCTTGTACCGCGCCTATCTTCAGCAGTCAGAGAGGTTGAGCCGTTGCTAGTGGATACGACCTGGTCACTACCGCCGCAGCAAGACCATCCCGCTTTGCGGCGGGCTCTGGTGAATACCAGTAGTGACTTAGAACCGGTCCACTAGCACGGTCCACGCCAATCCCTCTCTGGCACAGAGGATCCACCTCCTGCCAGCCGGCATCGTGACAAACCTCAGTATCAGTAATTAAAAAGGAATTCAGCCCCTTTTCAGTGCAAATTAATATCAGCTGGTTCAGTCCTAACTGATGGCCTACAAAAAGGTCTCATTGCTGAGGTATCACACATGACCTTCCTAACCTAATTGTTGCAAAACATAACAATGTCCTTGGTTACAGACACATTTCCAAGCTTCTGAATGTTTTAGTGAGCACTGTTGGGGCCATAATACAGCCATGAAAAGACAATCATTTCACTATAAATTTGCCTCAATCAGGTGGCAAGATTTCTGAGGAGCATAAAGAATAATCGGAAAAGTTGTCCAAGAGCCAAGGACTGCCAGTTCACTGCCCCCATCATGATAAACCACCCCCTGCCTTTATTTTTAATAATTTTTTATTTTTCTACCTTGACATTGCTCTTTATTTTCTGCTCAGTCTCAGTCAGATTCACAGACTGGGAAGGGACGTTACCCATCAGGCGTGACATTATCTGAAGCCATACAGGGGAGAACTTCCTCCCTCACTCTGCTACACACAGCCCAGAACAGTTTAGTGTGTGAGATGGGCTATGATTGACTAAGGCTGCACACCCCCCCCCTCAGCACTCCAGATTGCATTTCCTGATTTTGGACTTCTGCCAGGCAGGAGTCCAAAGTATTTGTAAGAGATAGGGGAAATGTGCTCTGGACAAGTAGGGAGACACCTAGTGGGCAGTGGCAGCTTTTATAAACACAAAGTACATTAGAAAGGTTTTTTATGTACCATAAGGATGGCAATAGCAAAAAATTAGTTTTAATGATAGTGCCCATTAATGTACTTCCTAATACCAGTTCCATCTGGCATATTATTCCAATGGAATGAAACCAAATTTTTTATTTTTTTTTTAAGCAATTTCTATGTACTTTTAGTTCAACTTCCTTTTTACTCCCACCTATCTATGAGTACGCAACTGCCTTGACCTTTAAATACCATACCTGAAACTTGAAGTTCTTTTCCTATTCCTGACTTCTGACTTCACCTAACTACGGTTTTGCGTTGACCTCTGGTTTGTCTGCCTGATACCTTTAGTCCAACTCCTGAACACCATTCTCCTTATGATATCTATACCTGCCAAGTGTCCACATTCTCAGTTCTTGCTCATGTTGACTGTACTCCTAGTTTTTTGTCGCTGCATTAAACAGCAAACTGCTGCCACTACTGGGCACTGCAACCTGAGGATTGTCCAGCAACTATGTGGGGTAACGAAGATCACTTAGACTCTGGAAATCTGATCACTTGCTTGATGGCTGTATTTTATGTCAGAAATAACATTATCCGATTCCCCTGTCAATGATTTTTGCCATATTGGTAAATCCAATCCATAACTTTTTAATTTTTTTATGAGCAGAGCCATATAAGGGCTTGTTTTTTGCAGGACCAATTGTACTTTTTAGAGACACCGTTAATTTTACCTTAAAATGTGCAGTGAAACAGGAAAAAAAATATTCATGGAATTTTTTTCTTAAAAACAGCAGTTTAGGAAATTTAGTTTTTTGTGCCATTCACCTTGCAGCAAAATCAATGTAATATTTAGTCTGCATATCAGTAAAATGACAGTGATACACAATTTATATAATTTTTGTTATGTTTTACAACTTTTAAAATATTCTCATCCCTATGTTTTGTTTTTTTACTTTTTTATCTGCAGAGCTGTATGATGGCAATTTATTTTGCGCTGTGACCTGTACTTTTTTATAAATACTATTTTGATGTTGATGGGACATTTTATTAAATTTATGGGATGTGATGTGTCTTTTGTTAATGCCATTAACCGTGGCAGTGAACTATCAAATCAGAGATCCTTTAGTACAGCCTGCCTGAGGCAGACTGTACAAGAAGATCTCGCAATGAAAGCAACAGCCGCCATAGTAATAGATCAGTGTCCTGCAATAGTGTCATTGGGGTGCCGAATGGACCCCGACAGGTGTGTTCATTCTCTGCATGCCATGATCACTATTGACTGTGGCATGCTTAGGGTTAAACTGCCAGGATCAGATTAAAGTTGCAGGAAGGTGTCAGTTGTAAGATACAGCTGACACACCCTCTGAATAGAGCAGATGTAGCTGTAAAAAAGCATATTGGAGGTGATTAAGAGGTTAGAACTTGACATCTGTGGCTACACCAATGCCAAAATATTCTGTGGGCCATGACATGGGAACCACCTGCAGCAAAATCCTATTTTTTCCATAAAGGTTAAAATATAAAAACTAAGGAATCCCTTGGGCTCTGCATATTGGACTAGATAGTGCAAGTCAAATGGTGGCTCTGTTGGTCTGCTTGCGATACATAAAATAGAAATAAGCCATTATGACATAGCTGCTGGAGCTTTGTAGCAAAATTCCATTTGTCTATTCACCCTTTATAGGATTGAAGAGCACAAGAACCTGGTTAAAAGAAACAGGGAAATCTTAGTCAATGCATCATGAAACATTTTGCACTTGTTTTACAGGATGTATCTGTATTATCTCTGTATTCAAATACAGTGAGCACTTCCAGATTACTTAAAATTTGCCTTTCAACATCACAGAATTTCACAACAGGCAATAAAAAGGTTCATATGAATTTAAATAAAGTAAAATTAATGTAGTCCAGGCTGTGCCTGATGATCCCCAAATCCAGACGGTGTGATTTTTCGAAAATAATCTAAATCCAAAAAGTTATCGAAATTAATCCCAAAAAAACTCTGTAGTCTGCACACCATTTAATGTACATATTTTTTAAATACTTACATCAACATTTTCATTTTTTACGAGCCATAACTTTTTTTTATTTTTTCATCTACAGTGGCATATGAGGGCATGTTTTGTACAATTGTACTTTGCAATTGTACCCTTCACTTGTTCATTGTGCAGTAAAATTGAGATGTTATCTTTATTTGTCCGGCAGTTAAGATCACAGCTATACCCAATTTGTATTGCTTTCATCATGTTTTACTACTTTTGAAAAAATGACAAACTTACAAACCATAACTTTTTTAGTTATCCAACTATGGAGCTTTTAAGACCCATTTTTTGTTGTAGTTTTTATCTTTACCATTATCCTTTTTTATTCAATTTTTCTGGGATGTGATGGTACCAAAAAACTGAAAATCTGGCTTTTGGCATTTTTTCCCCATTTGCTCCATTCACTGTGCAAGATCAGTTACATTATATTTGAATAGTTTTATGCAATTCCAAACATGGTGATATCAAGATTTTTTTGTCTATTTAAAAGAAGGGTAAGAACGCTCCATAGCGCAATACCACTGGTCTCAGGTACAAACAGCCAATATAAGAATGACCCTTACCGAAGGCGGTTGTGTGAACTCACACACAACAATGGTCAGTGTGATGTGAGCAATAAGCCTAGTCTGCAGCCTTCCCAGCCAGGTGAGCTATACCAAGAACAAACTTCCAGGATAGATGGGATTCAGCTGCGCTGACCAGGAATAGACACGTCAAGTAGGTAATAGAAGAATTTATTTAAATAAATTCTTCTCTTACCTACTTGACGTGTCTACTCCTGGTCAGTGCAGCTGAATCCCATCTATCCTGGAAGTTTGTTCTTGTTTTCTTTTTTTCTAATTGGAATAGGGGGTTGTCTGTGCCTCCATACAAAACCTTATTTCATCGTGTATCCAGGCGGGAGGCGGCCTAATAGTAGAGATAGTAGAGCCTCCTTCCAGTTGGACAGTTTTCCCCAATAAACTTATCATTTTACTCTAATATTGTAATCACTTACGTATATCATCGTTACCCTGACATATATAAAGTTTCATTTGATTCCAACAATTCCTTCTTGGTGTGTTATTTTTGGCATTACCTTTGAAGCCCCCACAGAAGAATGTGGATTAGAAGACCAGATGAGATACTAAGGCTATGTTCAGACGGCAGAATTTCTGCATGAAAATTCTGTAGCAAATTCATTAATTGCCCATTCACTTCAATGGAACATAGCCTAACATTCAGACAGCCTGAATAAAGGAGGTGTTATGCATCTGTGTAGCCCTTTTCCATTCAGGTGTTTAGGAGTTACTTATTGTCGACTCCCAAAGACTTGAATGGAGAGAGATATAAGCATGCGTCACAACTTCCTTATTCATTCTACATCTAGATGTTAATGGCCTGGCAGAATGCCTGTTGATAACCAGAATAAAGTAGCCCGGTGTTTTCAAATTTGCCCTAAATGATGTAATCCATGCAACTGAGATGACTTTATATACTTAAAGGGGTACTCCGCGCTTAGACATCTTATTCCCTTTCCAAAGGATAGGGATAAGATGTCTGATCATGGCGTGGGGGTCCCACCCCTGGGACCCCCTGAGATCTCCCTGCAGCACTGGAGGCTCATGACGTCATGGCCACACACCCTCGAGAAGTCATGCCATGCCCCCTCAATGCAAGTCTATGGAAGGGAGCATGGTGGCAGTCATGCCCCCTCCTATAGACTTGCAGGCACCGAATCGCTAGTCATCCGGCACAGAGCTAAGTTTGCTCCATGCACCAGATGACTGGGGTGCTGCAGCAGAGATGACGGGGGGGGGGGGTCCCATCAGCGGGACCCCCGCTATCAAACATCTTATCGGATAGGGGATAAGATGTCTAGAGGCAGAGTATCCCTTTAAAGAGTACCCCTTTAAAGAGTAACCCCCAAATATTGTCTAGAGGACCTATTTTCTTTTTAATTTTATTTCCTTTGGGAATGGATAAATAAAGAGCTTCAAACTGTCCAAATATTTCCATTTTCTTTAACAATGTCTCTAGTACTTACTGAAGCAATAAGTTTAGAACTGGTAAATAAGTGAAATATATATGGTAAATAGGCTATGCTATCCAATTGCATGTTATGTATGATTTTTTTCATTTACCATGACCAAATAATGAATAGTACTTCACCTACACATATGACTCAATACATAAACACAATGGAACTGGAACACGCACTTGCCGAGGCCTACAACTAAATGTGGTCTGAGGTAAATGACACAAGACAGACCATTGTGTTTTTGTTCTATACAAAGGATGAAAATAAATCAAATCTTCAAACATGATATATTCCAACTTTTATTATTTGGATATAGGTTCCATATAGTTGGACTTATGTTGATTTTAATATCTGTGCAATGTAAAATAAATTTCACAGTTCTGCTTGTGTCCAATTAAGCAAGAAAATTCTATTTTTGTATTCCTGGCACACGCTACTCCTGGCCTTTCAGTGTGACTCCACTAGTGCAGATGTGGGAATCATAACATCCGAATCACACATCATTTCCAGGGAGGGAAGTTCATACTGCCTACACACAACTAAACAAAATAAAACAGAACTGGTCTTAGACATTCTAGGGGAAGAAATTAACCAGTATTATTTTACTGAGGAAAAGTTGATTTGGAATGTATGAGAATGATGGTCAAATAAGATCCAAAGGCGAAATTGACAACTCATATCATTGGGAAACATTTATCAATGTATTTACATCAGTTTTCCTGATATAAAAAAGTATTGTGGAATATGACATTAGAAGCTAACACTGACATTTTTAATAATTCATAAAATGGACTTTTGCATATCACTGGCCCAAGGGCTACAGATGAAAACAGTTTAGAACACTGAATGTACAAGACTCTTGGGCTTCAGCATGTATGTCTTGACCTGTCTACAAAATGATTCAGCCTAGATTTAGGGTTTTTGGTTAACTAGGAAGGGTTCCCGAGAGTTTCCAGATATTCCTACCCTAATGAAGATGAGCCTTCTATCATACCTCTCTAGGCTTGTTATTACCATACATAAATGTTTCAGCCATGGCCCACCCCATCTATGGCTTCTCCTTCTCATTGTAGAACTTCTTACAATGTCCATTGGGCTTCATGCAGAAGAGCTTTATGATATTTCTTTCTTTCCATATTTATCTTTGTAGTTTACATGTCTTATCCCCTTAAAGGTTATCAACATACTTTAAAGCGTACCTGTCATAGTGCTAAAAAAAAAAACCAAAGTCATATGTTACTCAGTACCTAATCCTGATCATGTACATATCATTGCATTTATATGTTGCTCACTTGTTTTTTGTTCTTTCCTTGTGGAGGGGGTGTGTTCATCTCTCTCCCTCACTGTATTGACTCATCTGTTCTGAGTCTGGGAGCAGCCTGGCAGTCTGAAAATCACTGCAGAGTAGTTTTTATTCATGCATTTTCTATCTGTTCCTAGTAAAGCTGGATGCTACTCAACATATATTTCACTATATATGTCATTCAGCTTTTGCAGTTTACTGAATGTCTGATCAGCTTCTTTGTCATTCAGGAGTCAGAGAAAGCATTGGCTGTTTAAGAATGCTGGGAGTTGTAGTTTTGCATTGCAACAGCGTGAGCTGCAGTGTTTGTAAAGCACTGTATTAGAGCAGTGTTGCCTTTAGCTGTTGCAAAACTACAACTCCCAGCATGCCCACACATCCTTTGCCTGTAGTTTTGCAAGAGCTGGAGGCACACAGCTGAAGAATACACAGCTCTAAAACAGAGTTTTACAAAGATTGTACCCCCGGCTGTTGTAAAACTACAACTCCTATCATGGAAGTTGTAGTTTAGGAACAGCTGAAGGCTATAGTGGTGCAATGGTGATCTCCTACACTGGATACCAACACACTTTATGGCCGGTATCCAGTATGCTGCAAAATACAGAGTAGTCTGTCTCTGTACTAGATAACCCCTAGTGGCAGCTATTTTCATTTTTGATTTATTAGTAAAATTGACAATTTTTTATATAAATGTATATTTAAAAAAGTAATCTGATCAGTAGTACTACAAAATATAAAAAGTTTTTCATAATGACAGTGCCTCTTTAAAGCATTATTCTCTTATTGCATTGTACTTATTTAACATTTTCTAATAGGGCTTTATGTAAAATTTTGCCTAAATTTATAAACATATACAGTGGTCCCTCAACTTACAATGGCCTCAGATTACAATATTTACAACATACAATGATCCTTGTGTCAAGAGCGAGACTGGGAAGGGTTACGCATTGGGATCGGGCACTGTTGGAATGGTGAGTGAATGTCTTAATATTTTTATCCCATCCTGGCCACATTTAATTGAAAACATTATTCCCCTAAAAATATATATATATTTTTTTTTGAAAATGTGACTCGTGCCTATTATTTTTCCATTGTTGCTTAATGTGTTTTAAAAGAAAGGTTACTAACAGTGGGATAAGTATAACAATATATAGATAATAGTTATTATAGTGAATATTTTAATAAAATATTTAATGCAGTCTAGTTCCCATTAAAATGTTCTTATCCATTTAGGTAGCATATCTTTTATGTAATGTTTTCTAGTAAGAAAACGGCAGGCTGTAATCCAACATTATAAACAAACCTCCCACAACATCAAACCAGATGAATTACTATTTGGTTTCAAGGAAATTAGTCATATGCTGATTAATATGTCTTTACTGAATTGGGTTTTACCATAATGTCACAAGAATTAACCCATATGTTAACAAGTCAAATACCCTAAAATAAAAAGATCACAAAAGTATAGATACAATAATTTTTTACTCATCAAAAATTCACATCTGTTGTACATGAAGCAATTCTCAATCTCTTTATCTTTGTAATTGGTAATTGATCACAAAACAGCGGCATATTTACAACATGGCAACAGTAAGCTAAGGTTTCAGGATTTATGGGACAGCACTTTGGTAACTTAATTATTATCTTATGTTAATTTAAGGGGTTGTCCAGGGGTACAAAATATAAACAAACAAGTATGACAGGGGATGCTGTAAAAAAAAGTAATACTCACCTCCCCTAGTCTTTTGCAGATGTCATTCTGATGCTCCAAGTTTCCACTTATCACTGCTTTTTCCTAACATTTACACCTCATAAGAACTTCCCTTCTCAGCCAATTACTAACTGTAACAGTGACTAGCCTTAGTGATCTATGGGCTGGTCACGCAGTTCCTGAGGGATATGAGAACAGCAACTGCTGGGGACTGAGGAGGATGAGTATGACCCCTTTTATTTTTATTATAATGCCCCCCAGCCATTTTATTTATTTTTTTTATTCCTAGACAATGCCTATATCTGCATATCTGTAACACTTCTCATGGGACAAGAGTTAGTACAGAAATGCTTTGTCCTGGTTTCCTACATTGGCAGTAGCACTTTATGGTCAAAATCAGCATTATTTATTTCTCTAATATTTTACACTGATATCTGCTACACATTTGAGGTGAGTGGAGCTGCAACTCAAAGATGCATACTGCATTTACTATGCACTATGTAGAGTTGTGCCTATGTTGGAACAAAACTTGTTAAGGTTAGTGGGCACCTACCTTTTTTTGGTGGAGGGCCTGTTTCCTGCTTGATGTTGAAAACTCTAGGGAATGCTACTTCTTTGCTTTTCTTGTCTTCAAGGGGTATTCGGGGGGGGGGGGGGGGAACTAAACCCATAGCCCATCCTTTCCCTCTCATCAACCTATTTAATTGTCTAAATATCTTGAATTAGCTATATAGAGCAGCTTCCACTCTTTTATTGTCACTTACATGAATAAAGTGAAAGAAAGATAGTTGAAGGCGCTCCATGTGTAGGATCTCAGGATAACAGGCTGGGGGAGGGGAACCAACAGCCGCTTACCAAAGCAGGTTGTGTGAGCTCACACACAACAATGGAGAGCACGTGGAATTATCAATAGATTGTCCGCAGCCTTCCTGAAGAGATCTGATCAATAAGGTGACTAGGAATGCCGGAATGATGTCAGCTCTGGACAATAGAAGGTAGGGGGACAGCAAACGTAACAACCAGGTCTGTTCATTTGGCAGAGATGCAACGCATTTCGCTGCGTATTCACAGCTTCTTTGATTTTTACGTTTGTGGTCCCGCTACCTTCTATCGTCCAGCGTCGACATCATTCCTGCATTTCTAGTCACCTTATTGATCAATGCATGAGGTGAGGGAATGGCATAACCAGTCATCCACTCTGCCTCTGTCCAAATCCCTCTCTGAAAGCAGCCCTCACCCTCATTAGAGACACAGACCATGTGGTTTCTGCCCGGCACTGATGAGTCATGCTCTTCTTAGTGCTGAGAACAGGGAGGTGTGTGCAGTCTCAGCGAATCAGACACTGAAATTTTCTCTGCTACTCAGAACAGAAGGATGGGGGCTGCTCTCAGAGACTGGGCTGGCTTGGAGGGCAGAGCTGCAATGATTGCTGGGAGATGGGGCAAGGGGAGGGAAGGATGGCAAAGAATATCAAGCAGTCAGAGAAGACAACAGGGCCGCAAGAGTAATGAATATAAGGCAGGATGTTTAACAAGAAACATATCCAGGTAGTGTGGTGGTTTTCGAGCTCTATATATATATATATATATATATATATATATATATATATATATATTAGCTGAGTACCTGGCGTTGCCCGCTTTTCCTTCCTAATCCTTGTTGGGGAGGAAAATAAACATGGAGGAAGCTTTTGACTTCATATCCCGTCCTCATATATTGTTGTCATATCCCAACCCCACATCCCGACCTCCTATCCCGTCCTCCTATCTCGACCTCCTGTCCCGACCTCCTATACCATCCTCCTATCCCGTCCTTCTATCCCGACCTCCTATCCCGGCCTCCTATCCTGATCTCCTATCCCATTGTCCTATCCCATTGTCCTATCCCGTCCTCCTATCCCGTCCTCCTATCCAGTCCTCCTATCCCCACCTCCTATCCTGTCCTCCAATCTCAAGCTCCTATCCCGACCTCCTATCCCGTCCTCCTATCCCGTCCTCCTTTCCCATCCTCCTTTCCCGTCCTCATATCTCGATCTCCTATCCATACCTCATATCCTGTCCTCATATCCCGTCCTCCTATCCCGACCTCCTATCCCGACCTCCTATCCCGACCTCCTATCCTATCCTCCTTTCCCATCCTCATATCTCGACCTCCTATCCAGACCTCCTATCCCGTCCTCATATCCCGTCCTCCTATTCTGTCCTATCCCGATCTCCTACCTGACCTCCTATCCCGACCTCCTATCCTGACCTCCTATCCCGACCTCCCATCCCGACCTCCCATCCCGACCTCCCATCCTGACCTGTACCTCCTATCCCGTCCTCCTATCTCGACCTCCTGTCCCGACCTCCTATACCGTCCTCCTATCCCGACCTCCTATCCCGACCTCCTATCCCGATCTCTTATCCCGTCCTCCTATCCCATCCTCCTATCTCAACCTCCTATCCCGTCCTTCTATCCCGTCCTCCTATCTCGACCTCCTATCCCGTCCTCCTATCCCCACCTCCTATCCTGTCCTCCAATCTCGAGCTCCTATCCCGACCTCCAATACCGTCCTCTTTTCTCGACCTCCTATCTCAACCTCCTATCCCGACCTCCTATCCTGTCCTCCTATCCCGTCCTCCTATCCCGTCCTCCTATCCCATCCTCCTATCCCCACCTCCTATCCTGTCCTCCAATCTCGAGCTCCTATCCCCACCTCCAATCCCGTCCTCTTTTCTCGACCTCCTCTCTCAACCTCCTATCCCGTCCTCATATCCTGTCCTCATATCCCGTCCTCCTATCCCAACCTCCTACCTGACCTCCTATCCCGACCTCCTATCCCGACCTCCCATCCCGTCCTCATATCCTGACCTGTAATATGTGTACCAGGTATTGAAACATCTCCAGCCGTACGGAAATTATGTGAGAACATACATATCCCATTGATTTGCATGGGACTTTAAACAAAAACCCCGACCCTCACAAATGGGGGTAGTTAAGGATTAAATTAACTATCCTATATTTTAAGTGGACATATAAGTAACATGTGACCAAGTATTATCGAAATATCTCCAGCCGTTCGGAAGTTATGCTGTAACATATATTTCCCATTGACTTGCATGGGACTTTAAACATAAGCCCCGCCCCTGGCAAATGGGGGTGAGTAAGGGTTAAATCACCTATCCTATGTTTGTTGTTGACATATAAGCAACATGTGTGCCAAGTTTCATGTTAATATCTTTAGCCGTTTGAAAGTTTTTGTGGAACATACACACATACATACATATATACACACACACACACGTTGAGTTTTAAATATATATATATATATATATATATATATATATATATATACAGTGGGGAAAAAAGTATTTAGTCAGCCACCAATTGTGCAAGTTCCACTTAAAAAGATGAGAGAGCGCTATCATTTTTATCATAGGTATAAAGACAAAATGGGGGGAAAGAATACAGGAAATCACAATTCAAATGAATTAATTGGTAAATCCTCAGTAAAATGAGAATTTGGTCACCTACAAACAAGCAAGATTTCTGGCTCTCACAGACCTGTAACTTCTTTAACCCCTTAAGGACCACGGACGTACCTGTGCGCACGTGGCAATTTCGGTCCCCGACACGGGCTGAGCAGGGACCGGACCAGGATGCCTGCTGAAATCATTCAGCAGGCACCCCGTGCAAACTCCTGGGGGGTCCTGAGACCCCCCATGTCAGCGATCACCGCAAATTGCCGATCAGTTCAGATCGGTGATCTTCGGCGATTCAGGGCTGATCGGGTCTCTGGTGACCCGATCGCCCAGAATATAGGGATGATCGGAGCTGTCAGAGACAGTCTCAATCATCCTAAAGGATAGGAGTGAGGTGGCAGGGGTGCCACCTCCTCCTATCCCCTGCGATTGGCCGGTCAGGACTGGAATGACTGGAAGTCCGGGCAGAGCGGGGGAAGATGGCGGTGATGGTGTGGGGGCCGTGGATGTGGGGGGATCGGCGGCAGTTACCTGCGATCACGTGAGGACCAGGGACCAGTGGCAGAAAGGAGGCGCAGGCAAGTGGAAGCAACGGTGGCATGCTGGGAGTTGTAGTTTTGCAACAGCTGGAGGGCCACAGTTTGGTGTGGCCACTGTGCAGTGGTCTCCAAACTGTGCCCTTCCAGATGTTGCAAAACTACAACTTTCAGCATGCCCAGACAGTCCAGGCATGCTGGGAGTTGTAGTTCTGTAACATCTGGTCCTTCAGATGTTGCAGAACTACAACTCCCAGCATGCCTGGACAGTCTCGGCATGCTGGGAGTTGTAGTTTTACATACACACTACACCCTTACACAGTTACCCCCCTGCCCCCCAATAAAAATGTAAAACATCTTGTACGGCAGTGTTTCCAAAACGGAACCTCCAGCTATTACAAAATAACCACTCCCAGTATTGCCGGACAGGTACTGACTGTCCAGGCATGTTGGGAGTTTTGCAACAGCTGGAGGCCCCCTGTTGGGGGAAACTGATGTACAGTATTTTTGGTGGAGGAGGCAAGTGTAATGCTTGCATCCGGGTACACCCCTATGAAAATCCCTAATATAAGCCTCAAATGCGCATGGCGCTCTCTCACTTCAGAGTCCTGTCATATTTCAAGGCAACAGTTTAGGGCCACATATGGGGTATCTCCGTACTCGGGAGAAATTGCATAAAACATTTTTAGGGGCTTTTTCTCCTTTAACCCCTTATGAAAGGTAAAGTTGGGGTCTACACCAGCATGCTAATGTAAATTTCTTTTATTTTTTAAACTAACATGCTGGTGTTGCCCCATACTTCATTTTCATAAGAGGTAAAATGAAAAAAAAAAAAAAAGACCCCCAAAATGTAGAACACAATTTCTCCTGAGTACGGAAATACCCCATATGTGTACGTAAAGTGATCTGCAGACGCACAACAAGGCTCAGGAGTGAGAGCGTACTATGTACATTTGAGGCATAAATTGGTAATTTGCACAAGGTTGGCTGCTGGTTACAGCGGTTCTGACATAAACGCAAAAAAAAAAAAAAAAAACACCCACATGACCCAATTTTGGAAACTACACCCCTCACGGAATGTAACAAGGGGTGCAGTGAGCATTTACACCACACAGGTGTCTGACAGATTTTTGGAACACTGGTCTGTGAAAATTAAAAATGTCAAACGCCAGTGGGGTGTAAATGCTCACTGCACCCCTTGTTACATTCCGTGAGGGGTGTAGTTTCCGAAATGGGGTCACATGTGGAGGGGGGGTCCACTGTTCTGGCACCATGGGAGCTTTATAAATGCACATGGCCCCAGACTCCTATTTCCTTACTCGAAAGAAATGGGGTTACAAATTTTCGGAGACCTTTTTACCTATTACCCCTTGTAAAAATGAAAAATTTGGGGTCATATCAGCATTTTAGTAAAAAAAAAATCTCATTTTTCATTTTCACGTCACACTTCAACGCAAAGTCGTTAAACACCTGTGGGGTGTTAAAGCTCATTGTACCCCTTGTTATGTTCATCGAGGGGTATATTTTCCCAAATAGTGTGCCATGTGGGGTGTTTTTTGCTGTTCTGGCACCATGGGGGCTTCCTAAATGAGACATGCCCCCCAAAAAAACTATTTCAGCAAAATTTGCTTTCCAAAAGCTTAATGTCGCTCCTTCTCTTCTGAGCCCTCTAATGCGCCCACAGAGCCCTTTACATACACATATGAGGTATTTCCTTACTCGACAGAAATTGGGTTAAAAATTTTGTGGGTCTTTTTCTCCTTTTTCCCCTTGTAAATATAAAAAAAATGTGGGTCTACAAGAACATGTTAGTGTAAAAAATGAAGATTCTGAATTTTCGACTCCACTTTGCTGCTATTCCTAAAGGGTTAACAAACTTTCTGAATGTAATTTTGAATACGTTGAGGGGTACAGTTTTCATAATGGGGTCCATTATGGGGTATTTCTAACACAAAGACCCTTAATTTCACTTCAAAACTGAACTGGTCCCTGAAAAATTTAGATTTTGAAATTTACGTGAAAAAATAGGAAAATTGCTGCTATACTTTGAAGCCTTCTAATGTCCTTACAAGCAAGGAGCTTAAAAGTTATAAAAATGAAATGATGCCAGTATCGATGAAAATCTACCACTAACGTAAAGTAGAATATGTCACGAAAAAAACTATTTTAGAATCAAATTCATAAAAGTAAAAGCATTCCAGAGTTATTAATGCTTAAAGTGACAGTTTTCAGATGTGCAAAAAATGCTCTGGTCCTTAAGGTGAAAATGGGATTGGTCCTTAAGGAGTTAAGAACCTCCTCTGTCCTCCACTGGTTACCTGTATTAATGGCACCTGTTTGAACTTGTTATCAGTATAAAAGATACCTGTCCACAACCTCAAACAGTCACACTCCAAACTCCACTATGGCCAAGATCAGAGAGCTGTCGAAGGACACCTGAAACAAAATTGTAGACCTGCACCAGGCTGGAAAGACTGAATCTGCAAAAGGCAAGCAGCTTGGTGTGAAGAGATAAACTGTGGGAGCAATTATTGGAAAATGGAAGACATACAAGACCACTGATAATCTCCCTCAATCTGGGGCTCCACATAAGATCTCACCCTGTGGTGTCAAAATGAATCACACGGGGGACCTAGTGAATGACCTGCAGAGAGCTGGGACCAAAGTAATAAAGGTTACCTTCAGTAACACACTACATCGCCAGGGACTCAAATCATGTAGTGCCAGATGTGTCCCCCTGCTTAAGTAAGTACATGTCCGGGCCCGTCTGAAGTTTGCTAGAGAGCATTTGGATGATCCAGAAGAGGATTGGGAGAATGTCATATGGTCAGATGAAACCAAAGTAAAACTTTTTGGTAAAAACTCAGCTCGTCCTGTTTGGAGGAGAAAGAATGAAGAATTGCATCCAAAGAAGAAGCTTTAGGGCTGTTTTTCAGCAAAGGGACCAGGATGACTGATCCATGTAAAGGAAAGAATGAATGTGGCCATGTATTGTGAGATTTTGAGTGAAAACCTCTTTCCATTAGCAAGGGCATTGAAGATGAAACATGTACTGGGTCTTTCAGCATGACAATGATCCCAAACACACTGCCTGGGCAATGAAGGAGTGGCTTCGTAAGAAGCATTTCAAGGTCCTGGAGTGGCCTAGCCAGTCTCCAGATCTCAACCCCATAGAAAACCTTTGGAGGGAGTTGAAAGTCTGTGTTGCCCAGCGACAGCCCCAAAATATCACTGCTCTAGAGGAGATCTGCGTTGAGGAATGGGACAAAATACCAGCAACAGTGTGTGAAAACCTTGTGAAGACTTACAAAAAACATTTGACCTCTGTCATTGCCAACAAAGGGTAAATAATAAAGTATTGAGATGAACTTTTGTGATTGACCAAATACTTATGTTTCCCCATAATTTGCAAATAAATTCTTTAAAAATCAGACAATAATTTTATGGATTTTTTTTTCTCATTATGTCTCTCATAGTTGAGGTATACCTATGATGACAAATACAGGCCTCTCTCATCTTTATATATGGGAGAACTTGCACAATTGGTGGCTGACTAAATACTTTTTCCCCCCACTCTATATACTTCCCTGGAGTACCTCTTTAAGTATGGTACGTATCACAGATAATGCAGTCATTACAATGTACTCGCCTTTAACCCTAAACCTGGCTTTATCTGTGACTTTCATCTATACCTGGTTATTAATCCCAGTTCTATAGGAAAGTCATGATGATAATCGAGAAGAGGATGTAGGTTAATGTGTGTAGTGGCTTAGTGTTTAGCACAAGTTTGACTCAAGCTTGAGCAACACCCACATGAAGGTTTTATATTTTCCTTATGTTTTTGTGGGTTTCCTCCAAGAAGCCTGGTTTCCTACCATGATCCAGAACGCTTAGTTAGGTTAAATGGCTTCCTATAAATGTATTATAAGCCCCACTGAGAATAGACCAAAGAGAGTGCATTTATTCGCACTGTGCTGTTTAATATGTTGGTGGGCTGTAATAACATACAATATGTTCACATACATGTCCCTTATTTTTTATGTTTCTTACAACCCTTAGTTTACTTGCATTTTCCGAGAATCTTTTCATTAAGGGTCATAGGTTCAAAGTTGCAAAAGAACAGACTTTGCAATATACTTACTTGTTCTGCTCCAGTTCCTGACTGCCCCTGTTGTTCTTCTGTGCGTGCTACTGTAAAATCCATAGTGAGGACATGTCAGGTGACTGCGGCTGCTAATGGAAAGCTCCAGCAGGGATGATCCATTCATTGGGACCAAAGCACTGCCGCCAGGGGGTCACCTGTCTGTGTCACTATCTGACATCACTGGACATCACGCCAGCACACATGGAGAGAGAACAAGATTGACAAGGAACACACTAGACACGTTGAGGATCAGAGTAGAATTAGTAAAGTAAGTATATTGCAAAGTTTTTCATCTTGTAGTTTTGATCTTAAATGGATATATTTTCCAATCCTGGAAATCCTGTGGTTTGTGTCAACAATCTGCATTCTATATAGAAGTGTACACATACAGTATGTGTTAAGGCTAATTAAATTAGCCTGTGTTTGTGGAAGAGGCCTGTGCTCACATATAACGCAGGCATCGGCCTCCCACTCACATCAGCTCAAGGTTTAGCTGGCTTCTGTCCAGCTGGTCTCATGTGGCGTCGGCATTCGCGTGGTGCCCCGGGCTGCTCTCTCCCTGCATATCGTCTGTAGTAAGCATGGGGTCTCCGCAGCAGCCCCCTGATTCCGGCCGGCAGGGCAGTCTCATGAGTGAGTAGGAGACTGTCCGCACTGGTCCCCGGCTGCTGGAAATTCCGGTCTCCCATGTACCGCCAGGCAGGTGCCGGGAGCATACGAAGCTCCACACCACCAATGTTTCACTTGTTTAGGGAACCACGCCAGCATGTTATGTTTAGGGGGAACTACGCCAGCATGTAATACTCAGGGGCAACGCCAGCATGTTAATGTCATGTGGTAACAACAGCATTTTATCTTTTATGGGGTAACACCAGCATTTTATCTCTTATGGGGTAACACCAGCATTTTATCTCTTATGGGGTAGCACCAGCATTTTATCTCTTATGGAATAACACCAGCATTTATGTTCATAAAGTAACCCCAGCTCTTTTTGTTATGGGGTGTCACCAGCATTGTTATTGTGTTGTGGGGTAGTGCCAGCTTTATTATGATGTTGTGGGGCAATGCCAGCTTTATTACATCATGGGGTGACGCCAGCATTTTATGTTGTGGGTTAAGTCAACATATTCAGATGCTCAACCAGGCCATGTCTGTATTCAGGAGGCATGGTGCGGTTAATACCATTGTCTCAGGTTATTTCCAGCCCTTGATTTCTTTGTATTTGAGGGTTCACGATTGGGGTTGTTGCACTATCACTGCTAGGTAGCCAGGGGTCCTAATCATGACATATGCTTTAGCAGCACATAAATCTACATTTTGTTTAGGCTACTTCAGCCAATAGTCAGTTACACCCCACTTGGGTCAGGTGGCTCTGCTCAAATGAATCTTAGGAGTCCTGGTTGACTTAATTGCTTCATTACTTTCGTGTGGGTCAATTATATTCGTTATTCCTGATGCACCATTGATGCTAGTCTACATCCATCTTTTACAGTTCGCATGCGTTCCATCTGATCACCTATATACTGGGGCTTGTTCAGTAAATTCCGGCTACTACGGGAGGTAAGCTTTCATACAGGGGAGTAGGCAAATTACTGTTAAATCCCAGTCTCATGCACGCTATCGTTTTACAGCCCAGTTGCAGTGATTACCCTGGTGTTGTCCAGTTCCCCTTTGGAAATCATCACTCCTGATTTTCTTATACGGTATCACTCTGAAGATATTAAATGGTGACCTTTTGGGGTGAGCATTTTGGTTACAGCACTTTATTTGTGACCATGCCGGAAGCCAATCGCTTAGGGGTCGCTGTTCCCTTGTTCACCTCATTAATCATGGATAATTCACCATCTTAACACCGCCCATAAGCTTTTCTCTGCATAATTATCGACCAACACCTCTAGAATTTACAACACGGCCTTGAACACGTTCTTAAGATTTCAGCATACTCACCCACCAGGTGATAAGGAATTGATTGAATATGTACTTGCATTGGCTTTAGCCACACAGAACTTAAATTGGCATATAATACCATTAAATCCTACTTGGCTGGTATCCAGCATTTCTTGGTGTTGGAACATCCTAGCAGAATTTCTATCTGTTCAGTTCATGTGATAAAAGCAGCTTTACGAGGGGTGTTAAAACAGAATCAAAGCAAGGCAACGGTTAGACAACCTATCTCTGGACAGATTTTCAGGGACTTATCTGAAATACTTACCAGGAATCCATTTGGTTATTTCTGTAGTTTAATATTGAAAGCAGCCATTTATCTTGGCTTTTACAGATTCCTTCGGCATGGGGAATTCACCTGCGCTAACAGTAAGGCCAGTTACATTAAGCACAGCCAACTCTTTTGGTGCTCTGATAATTTTGTTCTTTCTCTCCCAGTTACCAAGACATCACAAATGGGTGCCCCAACATTGATTAGGTATTTCCCTACTACGCATGCTTGGTGTTCTGTACGGGTGCTACATGATCTGTCTACAGCTCTACAAAGCAAAGAGCCTAATGATCCTTTGTTACCTTTTCCCACAGCAGTATTATCCACATCTCAATTCATCAAGCATGTTCGCATTTTGGTCTCTGGGCATCCTTTCCGAATGGGTGCCGCAATCGCGGCTTCTAAACACAAAGTTCCATTCCACGTGATTAGAAAACTTGGGCACTGGAGATCTTCTTGTTTTAATCAATACATACCTAATCCTCAAAGAGAAATGTCCGAAGCTTTTGAACATTTGGTTTTGTGAATGGTTAAATAAAATTCCTGTAAAATGTTTACAGCTGTCTGTGATTTTTGCCCTCTTAAAGGCATATTCCCTTTGCAGCGATTATGGCACAACACAGGCCCCTTAGTTAGGTTTGGTGTTATTAGGTAGGGTTCACACTAAGCTTATCAGGTCCTGACCACAGGTGTTAAGGCTAATTGCATTATCCTGTGTTTGTGTGTTTGTGGGAGGGGCCTGTGCTCCCATATAATGCGGGCATCGGTCCTCCCACTCTGATGTCAGCGGAAGGTTCACCCACTCAACCCCCCCCTTTTCACTTCACTACTACCAGGGTATGCCCCCTTAAAGGCACATTCCCTTTGCAGCGATTATGGCACAACACAAGCCGCTTAGTTAGGTTTGGTGTTATTAGGTAGGGTTCACACTAAGCTTATCAGGTCCTGACCACAAGTGTTAAGGCTAATTGCATTATCCTGTGTTTGTGGGAGGAGCCTGTGCTCCCATATAATGCGGGCATCGGTCCTCCCACTCTGATGTCAGCGGAAGGTTCACCCACTCAACCCCCCCCCCCTTTTCACTTCACTACTACCAGGGTATGCCCCCTTAAAGGCACATTCCCTTTGCAGCAATTATGGCACAACACAAGGCGCTTAGTTAGGTTTGGTGTTATTAGGTAGGGTTCACACTAAGCTTATCATGTCCTGACCACAAATAAAATATGCATTCTGAACAAAACAAAGTACAATACCATGAATAATGTATTGCATCTAAAGAGATTTTTTTTCCCCTTCTTTCAGCTTAGCATTAAAATTAGACTTTGGCACAGAATGTAATGTTGCAATGCTGTCAAATTAAAATATTGTGAATATTTTCCCACTTCCTTCAGAACATTTTTTCCCTGGAGGCTTCAGATGAATGCCATGCATTCAACATTCAAGTGCAGGCAGTTTGGGATCATGGGGAGATACCCTGCATGTGAGCTTTCTGATTGTCCTGACTTTCACTGTCCAACTCACGGGTCAAAAAGGAAAAGGACAACTAAGAATATAAAACACACCAAGCGCACACAGATACCTGCTGTACGTATTAAATATGCAGCTCATTTCTTTAAATTAAAAAGTTGCCTAAAATCTCATGTTGCGCTCCATAGATAGTTTTTTTTCTTAAATAAAGATTCTGTGAGTGTTCTTGTCCTTTCCTTATGCAGAATACAAAATGATGGTTAACGGTGGTAGAAAAAAAACTCAGTATAAACAGCTTGTGTCAAGTCATATTCCCCAGGAGATACTTGAGATCTAACCGCTCTTAAGATAAAGATGTGTTTTGTCTTAGTGTACTAGAGCCAAACTAGCTACTTTGAACATCTGTTCATGTTGCATTTTATGATCACGACGAGCACTACAACTTGTAAGAAAAAGCCTAAAGCCGTGAATATTAGCTGCAGAAGCTATTACGTGTCTAATGTCAACCACACATTGACCAGTTTAATTCTTCATAGAATTTCCCTTTCTTTGACTGTTAATGAAACTTTAATAAAACATAACTTCTATTAATGAAATTAAAAGTAACCCCTCCCCGTAAACAATTAGTAATATGTCCATCAAAGACCTTCAAAAGCCACAGTGAGATAAGAGTGTATCACATCTATCTCCACCTGCTTGGGGTGCATGCATATGGCATCAGCCTCTCAACACACCGGACCTCCTAACGACCAATAGTATGCACTGATCATAAATAAAATATAGAACAATGGTCAAGTATAGGTTTTTGGTCTCACCCAGTCCTGGTGCCCTAGTTGTACACTTAATATTCCTGGCATAGATTTTTTTGTTCTCCACTGTCCAGGGGTCCACAGTCAGAAGCAATTGCCAGAAGGGAATATTATAAACAAATAGGAGAACAAAGTTCATCCTTATAATCTCTAGAAGTCAATGTGAGGTTCTCCATTCTTGCTCAGGGACCATAACGCACCCGCCCTAAAAAACGACCACATGTTCTTCCTGCATACGATTGCAAACTATTGTCACCATTGTGGATATACAGAGCAATTATATTATTTGCTTTTTCACCTCATTGTATTCCTGCTACTGTTAGTTATTTAATATACTTTGGTTCCTGACGAAACCACGAATGTGGAAGAAACATGTTTAGTGAGAATTTTAGGGGTAACAGGGTTGGATAAACTGGAAGATTGGGCCAGGGGAAGACCTTATTACACTGACCTCTAGAGAACACTATGATTATAGGATTAACGTTTTCCTGTTTCTTTAGAGTATTCCCTTCTGTCAATTGCTTCCGACTTTGGACCCCTAGCCAGCAGACAACAACAATTCTATGTCTGGGATATCAAGAGTACAACTGGAGCACCAGGACTCACTGTTCTATGCTACTAGTTGTTTATGCTTTAATAAAAGTTATGATTTATTTAGTGTACACCCCTTGCGAATTTCTTGTTAGGTATCCTGATGGTGTACAAATGTATGGTCTCTGGAAGACTAGAAGTCTGAGAAGTTTGGAATGAAACTTGTATATAGGTTTTATGTTTGTTTGTTAGTTTTTGTAATAATACATCAGTTTGTTAATATGCCATCCAAAAGTAAAATGTAAAGCTTTTAGTTAAATGAGCAATTTGGAAATGATGCATGTGCCATTTTTACCCATAGACTGTGTCTGGTATAACAGTTTGCGAATAGGGGAAAAGTGTTTCAAGTTGGAATACCCCTTTAAATATACTGCAGAAAGAACTCTGAGTACAAGGATAACATTTGCCTTTTTGCCAAAGCAGGATGCAATGCACTTATACATAGCCATCACACATAAATTATACATATATGACAATAATTTAATCATCGTATCTTATGTATCACCACCTTATCCATCAGTAGAAAAAAATAGACAATTGTGCTTACTGTCAGGAAATACATGGTAAATTACATTGACATCGATTATGTTGGGATTGCAATTGATGAGTGCAGTAGCAAGATCAGTTATACATTATAGATAAAAGAGTCTGCACAAAGTATTTACTGAATGAAATGTACAGGGACAAATGGAGTAAAAATAATGACTGTGTCAGTGTGAACATTCCCTGGTACTACCCATGCAGAATAATTTAATCCGGGGAAAAAGTGCTTGCCTGGGTGAACTGAAATCCTCAGCAACAAGGGAAAAGTCTAAAAACCAAATTAACATTGTCCTTTTACAATAAGTACTTAATGACATAGTACATTCCAAAAAGATAATATCAGTAAAACCAAGAGGATTGATTATTAAATGATGCAAAAGGGATTCTCCTTATATAGAATCTGTTTTCAATGATTGTTCTGTTATATTGAATGTTATGTAACCAGACATGTGTTTTCTGAAACAGAACAGTATTTTTATCTGATACAATTTTATAAGCGTCATTTAAACTGGTTGCCCTGGGTAAAAAAATATATCTGCCTGGGGGTGGTAAAAATAAAATAAAGCAATGATAATCACCTACAATAAGCCCCCACAGCTGCTACACCAACTCTCTCGTGTCCTGCTTGTCCCCGCTCCTTCAAGATTCTTAGAGAACCGTCATCCCCCAAGAACTGCCCCATTTAGACAATCACTGACTGAGGCAGCAGGGCAGTGTATGTGGGGCTTATGCATAAAAAGAAGAAAAAAACAGTGACTGGGCTTATTGATCTGGTGTACACACCCGGTGTACCTGGCCCGGAAGAAGCGTCTGCATGATGTGAAACTAGTAGCCTTCTGTGGTATACCCCCGTGTCCGAGAGTGTCTCCTCTCCCTCCCCGCATGTGCTATATGTGTACATCTGCACACACACTTTGAATAAAGCTACGTATTAGAACTTCACTAAAGTCAGGTGAGTGCGACTTATTTCTTCTATACCATGAAGTTTAAACTTGGATTTGACCTTGTCCCAAGAACTGCCCTTGGTTCAAGGGTTATCCAGCAAAAGATTGTTTTTATTTTTTTATCATCCCCAGGCTAGACAGAAATAGAAATAATAAACTTTGACTTACTTCCCACCACTTCCATAGTGCGACTGAAATAGCTTTCCCATTCCCCAATGCAGTCTTCGTTCTGCTTTTGGGGCCGACATGTCACACTGCTGCTCAGCTAATCGCCGGACCAGCGATGTCCCACCATGATCAGTGATAGGCGGAGCGGCAGTGTGATGTATTGAGCCCAGCCTTCTTTCTGGTGCCTGGGCCCAATACATCCCACTGGCTATGAAGAATCATGTCACCAGTACATATCGCTCTGCCTCCTCCATAGAGATACACTGTACACAGTAAACAGGTGCCAGCACAGTGGAAAAGGCAGAGTTATGTGTATTGGTCACATGCTTCTCCCTATCTTACAAATAGAAGAGGTGTCCAGACCGCAATGGGGGCGGGAAAAAGTGAGGTGAAGCTCCATTAAAAATAAAGAAGCAAAAGTAATGGCACCATATATAAGTATGTGACATATAGCAATACTATATTTAATAGTTTTGTAAAAAAAAAAAACAACTCTAAAGTAGCCAATCCCTTCAATGTTTTGTCAGTTCTTCTAAGACTATGGCCACCATTTACTATTGCAAACCCGACATGTTTTGTCAAGTTGCGTGCCTGATTCTGGCACTTTGCGCCAGAAATTCTGTGTGGCTAGATTTTGCACCAGAATTGAAAAAACCCGACTAACTCTTAATTTTGCTAAGAAAACCCGAAAAAGGCGCATGACCACCTTGGAAAGTCATGGTCACTGAAAAGGGGCGTGTTCCCGACATTTTCACAAAAACCCAACATATTTACTAAGGTTTCGATGGAAAATGTAGTGGATTTAAGCTGAGGAAAACCCTACAGATCAGAGCATGTGTAAAGAAAAAGCAAAATGTAGGGAAAGTGGAAAATCTAGGGAAACCTTAGTAAATGCCGTGTAAAAAAAAAAGTTGTAGGGAATTAAAACCCACAAAGAAACCTACACAACACTCTCAGTAAATCAGGGCCTATATCCAGGTATGAAGCTGTTGGATCCATACAGCTGATCACATTGTATACATTTCTGCAACTGAATCTCAGGTATTTTCATCTGAGGAAGGTTTTAATGGTGGTAAGCAATTGGGTTTCTGAGGGCCCTTTTTAGATGAATGGGACAGTTGAAAAACCTCCTACAACAGATCTACGGCCTAGGACTATATCCAGAAGCTCCTGCATGTCAACCCATTTGTGCTCCATCCTATACTTATGTTGGGATCCTGAAATCCAGTATTGGGACTATTGGGACTATTTTTGTTGAATGAAAGAATAGCAGGGGAAAAAATTCTGTTCAAACAGCCACCGATCAATAGTCTATATTGTAACAATGAACATCTCTGTATGCACAGACTTGTTAATACGTGAAAAGAAATTTTCGCTTTCTTAGAAAAGAGTAGCAGGTTAAATAACCACTTAATGGCCTTGAGATTTAATAATAGCTGTATTATAAAAAAATATTATGGCAGAAGTCTTCATGCCTGGGCTACTGTGCACAAGAGCCGTACTATATAAAAGTCGGGTATTATGTCTTTTTTTCCACCATGCTAGTAATATTTTATTACTACTTGCAGTAGTTTTCAATTAAACTGGTTACAGGACTGTTAGGTTTTATATTCGTAAAATATATATTTTTTAAAGTGCCAGAAAGTCTCAGTCTTTCCTTTTAGAAATCTATCCTCTTAACAAAGATTTCATGAGACTATTTCTCTGCCTGGCTGTGTATAGGCCTGTATGCCCCGAACAACGGGTTACACACTGCTCACTGTGTAAATCATAGTGTTGAGGCCTGTGACAGGTCATTTTTCACAGTCACAGGGAACAGTAAACCAGTTGACTATAATTTAATGTATTAATGAATTCTTGTTTTAGTTTGGCAGCCTTGGGTTTAGGTCTAGCTCAGGCATACGTATGTATTTATTTAATCTCCTTCCTAACAGCCGGAGGGGTAAATAACCCCTGCCCTTATTATCTCTTCCTAGTATTATTAATTATCGTATTATGGGTTATAGACATAATTCGGACAAGAATCTAAACTCTTACAATGTTTATATAACATTTAATCCTACTAATAGCTATACAATTAGTAAAATAATAAGGAAATGCTATTGAATTAAATACAAATACAGTAACCCCGCGACATGCGATGGCCCCGACATATGATCAAATCGACATACGATGCTTTTATATTTCGGGGCCATCGCATTAACTGCTATCCGACAGCGCAAAATGCTTAAGCTGCTGTCGGATAGCAGTTTAAGAATCCCGGACAGGTTTGCTTACCTATCCCCGCTGCTCCAGGTCCACTTCGGGATCCTCCAGCGTCTTCTGTATCTTCTCCAGGGTCCGGGCCTCGCTTTCCGGCGTCGTTATTACGGCGCTACGCACGCCGTGCCGGCGCAGCAGCGTAATAACATGACCAGAAAGCAAGGCCCGGACCCTGCAGAAGATGCGGAAGAAGCCGGAGGATCCCGAAGAAGATGCCGGAGCAGCGGGACAACATCGGGAGTACCTGGGACACCATCGGGAGAGGTGAGGACGCGGTCCGGAGCGGCGGGGACAGGTGAGTATAACTTCCTATACTTTACATTGCACGAATCCCTCAACATACGATGGATTCGACAAACGATGGGTCGTTTGGAACAAATTACCATCGTATGTTGAGGGACCACTGTATTAAGTGGGCTTTTTTTTTTTTCTTTTTTTTTTTTTAATCAACTGGTACCAGTAAGTTAAAAAGATTTGGAAATTACTTCTATTTAAAATCTTAATCCTTCCAGTACTTATCAGCTGTTATATGCTCCAGAGGAAGTATTTTTCTTTTTGAATTTCCTTTCTGTCTGACCACAGTGCTCTCTGCTGACACCTCTGTCCAATTTAGGAACTGTCCAGAGCAAGATAGGTTTGCTATGGGGATTTCCTCCTGCTCTGGACAGTTCCTGACAAGGACAAAGGTGTCAGCAGAGAGCACTGTGGTCAGGCAGAAAGGAAATTCAAAGAAAAGAACTTCCTCAGGAGTAACAGCTGATAAGTACTGGAAGGATCAAGATTTTTAAATAGAGGTAATTTACAAATCTTTTTAACTTACAGGCACCAGTTGATTTAAATTTTTTTTTTCCAGTGGAGTACCCCTTTAACCTTAAAAATAACAGTAGTATTAAATAATATTAAATTAATATTAACAATAACATTAAAAATACTGCTCATTATATATATATATATATATATATATATATATATATACCAGAGGTGGTTAAAGTTATTCTGTTATTTTGCACCTGTGGGGCCATACATTACTGCATGTTTTTTGCATTTGCTACATAAAGAAATACTTTACAGTTCTCCTGCAGATCTTGAGTGTATAGGAAGAGGTATTAGCAGTAGAGAGGAAAGCGTTCATGTGTGTATAGGGAGAGGTAAACGAGTAATAAGAAGGAATTGCTTATGCCGCTGTAAAGAGCACTGGTGAGACCTCATTTGGAGTATTGTGCGCAGTACTGGAGGCCATATCTCCAGAAGGATATAGATAGTTGCACCCTCTGTAGCCATGCACCCCTCCCCTTTTTCACAGGAGGTTTTTAAATTGATAGTGGATCCAGCATGTCACCCAGTCAGAGGCCATATGCCCAGCAGAGGTGAGTGAAATGAGTGTTAGGGTCCCATCGGAAATAAGGCCATCTCCGCGTGGTGGATGGGGGACATGTTTTAATCAAAAGATGCGCTGAGAGCCTCCATTTTCTGACCAAGAGTGCTGCTTCAACCTTCTTTTTGGTATACTTCAGAAGGATATAGATACATCGGAGAGAGTTCAGAGAAGAACTACTAAACTAATACATGGATTGCAGGATAAAACTAATCAGGAAAGGTTAAAGGACCTTAACATGTATAGAATTTATTTATTTATTTATTTATTTATTTTATTTATATAGCGCCTACAGATTCCGCAGAGACAGAGGGGAGATGATAGAAACTTTTTTTTAAAGTTTTCTTTAAAAAAAAAAAGAAAAACTACCACAAGAGGACATAGTTTTAAATTAGAGGGCCAAAGCTTTAAAAGTAATATGAGGAAGTATTACTTTACTGAGAGAGTAGTGGATGCATGGAATGGCCTTCCTGCAGAATAGTGTTGCTCGCGAATATTCGCAATTCGAATATTATTCGCGAATATCGCATATTCGCGAATTCGCGAATTTCGCGAATATAGCGCTATATATTCGTAATTACGAATATTCGTTTATTTTTTTTTATTTATTTTTTTCTTCACAGTACACATCACAGTGATCACCCCTCTCTGCTTCCAGCTTGTGTGGTGTAAAGAAGGCTCTAATACTACTGTGTGAGACTGGCGTGCGAAAATTCGCATATGCAAATTTTTCGCATATGCGGATTTTCACGTGTGCAAATTTTTTATGTGCTAATTTTCACATATGTTAATTTTCGCATACGCGCATTTTCGCATATGCGAAAATAAAACGAGAATATAACGAATATGCGAATATTCGCGAATATATGACGAATATTCGTCCATATATTCGCGAATATTCGCGAATTCGAATATGGCCTATGCCGCTCAACACTACTGCAGAAGTGGTCGCTGCAAATACAGTGAAGGAGTTTAAAGGGGTATTCCAGGCTCCGGAAAGTTAAACTGGCTCCGGAAAGTTAAACAGATTTGTAGATTACTTCTATTAAAAAATCTTAATCCTTCCAATAGTTATTAGCTTCTGAAGTTGAGTTGTTGTTTTCTGTCTAACTGCTCTCTGATGACTCACGTCCCGGGAGCTGTGCAGTTCCTATGGGGATATTCTCCCATCATGCACAGCTCCCGGGACGTGACATCATCATTGAGCAGTTAGACAGAAAACTTCAGAAGCTAATAACTATTGGAAGGATTAAGATTTTTTAATAGAAGTAATTTACAAATCTGTTTAACTTTCCGGAGCCAGTTGATATATATAAAAAAAGCAAAGAGGAATGGTAGAAAAAGTCGGCAGACTCACCATAAACTTCTTTCCAGGGTAATTTCTTTATTTCATACTCACATATAAAAAGTTGATACAAAAGGTGGGAGAGAGGGATCACAAGGGGGGGTATTCACTGTCTGGCTGTTTGCCAGACAGTGAATACCCCCCCTTGGGATCCCTCTCTCCCACCTTTTGTATCAACTTTTTATATGTGAGTATGAAATAAAAAAATTACCCTGGAAAAGAAGTTTATGGTGAGTCTGCCGACTTTTTCTACCATTCCTCTTTGCTTCAAGATTTGTGATTCACCACTTACAGTCAGAGCACCACCAACACTTCGGGGAACACTCCTACACGTCCCATAGTCCAGTAACGTGAGAATATCAGCAGCAGTGCCGGACATTACACTCTTCTTTTGAACATATATAAAAAAAGGTTTTTCCTGGAATACCCCTTTAAGCATGCATGGGATAAGCATAAGGCTATCCTTCATATAACATAGGGTCAGGGACTAATTATAGTATTTAGAATTATGGCCGACTAAATGGGCCGAATGGTTGTTATCTACCGACACATTCTAGGAGGCCGGATGAAGCACCAACTAGTGCGAAAACACCGGTTGTTTGCCTCTGAGCGCCATGCAAGTCTGCTGCCTAAGTCCCCGGTCATTCCCGGTATGAGGGGCATCGAGTTGTGAATCCTGTGGTGAGTGCGGATATTTGTTTTTCAAGTCTTTATTACTTGGTACAGTGATATCTGCTATATATTATATCCTAGCACCGCCATCAACTCATATGCTGGATAGGAAGACTGACTAGCCACTATTACTCCACACCTGATTATACTACTGTACATTGCAATACTGAGCAGTGCCATCTCTTCATCTACAAGTTGTATAAAAAAAATAGAGGCCTACCACACTTTTCTCTGTCACAGATGCCCCTTACAACAGTGACTGAGACAGATGGCTAACTGATAGTGTCTACCAAACAAATGCTTTTAGGTAACAATAGTTCAGGGTAGTGAATTGCTGTGATACATAAACAGTTAATGGAGTTCCCAGGTCTTTTCAGCTCCATTCATTGTCTAGGAGAGATGCCGGAGATAGCCGATCGCTGTTCTGTTGCAACAGGAGACCTTAGACCCTGTTCTTCAGATCACAGATGGTCCCAGTAGTAGAAGCCACTACAATCATACACTTATTCTTCATCCTGTGGATAGAGGATACATGATAATAGTTGGAAAACTCCTTCAGTTTCACATTATTGGCTCAATAATTAAATTAATGATACTTTCCTTAGTGGTCTAGGCAGGGCCACCATCAGGGGGGTACAACCCATACACCTGTATGGGGCCCGGAGCTTCAGGGAGGCCCGGACGTCCCTGGACTTTTTTTTTTTTAATTGGCCTGTCAGTGAGTGACTGCGACTGTCACTCACTGACCACTGGGCACCCCAGAGGTGCTGGGGGGGGGGTTATAGTAGAGATGAGGAGAGGTGGGGGAGGGGTTATAGTAGTGATGAGGAGAGGTGCGGGGGGGTTATAGTAGTGATGAGGAGAGGTTTGGTGGGGGGGCTATGGGGGTGATTAGGAGTGATGAGGACACAGAGGAGAGGGGGTGTATATGTATATATGATGTGTATGCATGTGTGGCAGTATTATATTCAGTGGATACAGTGTGTGGCAGTATTATATTCTGTGGATACAGTGGGGAGCAGCATTATATTCAGGATACAGTGTGAGGCAGTATTATATTCAGGGTACAATGTGTGGCAGGATTATATTTAGTGGGTACAGTGTATAGCAGTTTTATATTCAGGATTCAGTGTGGGGCAGGATTATATTTAGTGGGTACAGTGTGTGGAAGCATTATATTCAGTGTACAGTGTATGGCAGTATTATATTCAGGATACAGTGTGGGGAAGGATTATATTTAGTGGGTACAGTGTGTGGAAGTATTATATTCAGGGTACAGTGTATGGCAGTATTATATTTAGGGTACAGTGTGGGGCAGAATTTTATTTAGGGTACAGTGTGGGGCAGTATTTTATTTAGGGCACAGTGTGGGGCAGTATTATATTCAGGGTACAGTGTGGGGCAGTATTTTATTTGGGGTACACTTTCTGGCAAGGTTATAATGATTTCTGTCTTCATGCAGAGGATGAGGATGTGCTGACAGTGAGGAGCCAATGATGTCTGGATGTCAGACTCTGCAGAGAAGATGGAGCTGGAGGAAGACCTGGTCTCTGGACCAGATAAAGAAGAAAAGATAACAGAGAAGATATCACTCAAGTCAGAAGACGTCACTCAGGTCACTGATATCATTGTGTGTTCTCCTGACTGTCCCATCAGAGCTGTAGTCACTTGTAAGTTCTGCAGTGATGATGGGTAAAACTGTGTCCAATCTGTGTCTCTCCAGCTGTTATAAAACCACAACTCCCATAATGCCTGAGGCTTTCCAGACATTTTAGCTTTCCAACAGCTGGAGAACCACTTCAACCGAGGTGATCGGAGGGGGTGTCAGCAGTTGGACCCCCACCAAAAAGGCATTGAGCTGTGTGAGGGGCCCTAAAATTTCTGATGGCAGCCCTGTGTCTAGGACAGGGTCAATGATAAAGTCAACCGATAGTACAAGGGCAACTGCCCAGTTTTCCATCTCTCAGAACTGGCCCCTATGCCACAGGTGTCCCCTACAATTGTGTTTGCACATATGTTATCCCAAAATGCCCCAGGTACCCATCACAACATTGCCACAGTTTTTTTTTTTTTTTTTTATACTATGGACAGAATAAAAAGTGTCAGTCCATGAGCAGAGTGGACACTGTCTTACTGATAATAGGTGTACTTTAAGTGGTTGTTATTACATGTGTAAGTTCAGCAAAAGTGCTCCAAATCTGTATACAGTGGTCCCTCAACATACAATGGTAATCCGCTCCAAACGGACCATCGTTTGTTGAAACCATCGCATGTTGAGGGATCCGTGCAATGTAAAGTATAGGACAGTGGTCTACAACCTGCGGACCTCCAGATATTGCAAAACTACAACACCCAGCCTGCCCGGACAGCCAAAGGCTTGAAGACCACTGTTAGAGGAAGTTGCACTCACCTGTCCCCGCCGCTCCGGACCGTCACCACTCGTCACCGCTGCCCGGGATGTTGCGGTCCATCGCTGTCGCCTCGTCCCCGAGGTGTCCCCGACGCTACGGCAAGGCCTCTGCTTCCCCGGCATCCTCGCTCTCCGTTGCCGCCACCACGTCGCTACGCACGCTGCTCCTATTGGATGAGGGGACGGCGTGCGCGGCGACGTGATGACATCGATGGAGAGCACCGACGATGCAGGGGATCCCGAAGAGGACGCACCGGAGCCCCGAGGAAAGATGAGTGACCATCACCGGACCACACTGGGCACCATAAACGGCTATCCGGTGGCAGCTGAAGCAGTCAGCGCTGCCGGATAGCCCTTTATGCGATGGCCCCGACATACAAAAGCATCACATGTTGATGCTGCCTTCAACATACGATGTCCTCTGAGAGGCCATCGCATGTTGAAATTATCGTATGTCGGGGCCATCGTAGGTCGAGGGTTCACTGTAATGTGTAAATCCCACAACTGTAAATCCAGTGCTTGTAATTCATTTAGTGAAGAACAAGCATTGTTGACATTTATTTCTGAATTAGAGATGCACAAATCCAAAGCACCTGAAGTGCCTAAACCTGATGCATCTGCGGGCAGAAGACTAGATGGTAAAGTTTCAGAATTCTGTTTCTATTTTGTAATAATAATAGTCGGAGATAAAGGGTATTGAGATAACTGAAATGTAGTCTCAGTTATCTTCTTGGATGTGAGTCCGCAATGGGATACATTTACTGATTCAGTTTGTATAGTAATTGAATGATCCTCTTTTAATGCAAGTGTGCATATTTTGTGTGGATGTTCCGATCGTGTATTAATTAAATCGGATTTAACAGATGTGGATTTTAATAATTGTGAATTCGGAGTTGAGTCAGTAGGAGAATCTCTTGATTCCTGGTTAGTTTTCAGTGAGAGAGGTTTTCGCCATGATGAGTTTACAATTGTTCTACTATTATTGTTTATAGTTTGATATCGTGTTTTATTATAATTATTCAAATTCGTATAATTAGGAGGATTTTTGAGGGGTATTCTTTTCTCACCCTCTTTTCTATTGTTGTTATCTATATTTTGGACCGTATCTAATGTTCCTGAATAATCTAGATGATTGGCAATTTTGTTCTCACTCCATTTATCATGTGTATTATATTTAGGCCATTTTCTTATTTGGTTAGTGGCATAGTCTTCTTTATCCCTATTGTATTTTATGACTTTCTTATTTATAATTTCTGTTTCTAATTTATTTAAACGGGATACCACAGAACGATCCAATCTCTGAAATTCCACTGTGTGTTGGTGGGGTAAGAGTGTCAAGATGATTTCAGAGATCTGATCAGAAAAACCCTTAGCTAAAGTGCGTCTTTTAATCAGCAGACGGTTTAGCATTTCAGCAGAACATTTTTCCATATATGCCTCCCAGGCAGAGGTGAAATCCGCATCGTCCTTAAAAGATGATTCAAAGGGCATGCAGAGTCCACGAGGTGCAATTTTAGTATCAAGATATAGTTCTAAAAATATGACATCAATCCCATGTTGAATTTCTTTTTTACAGAGGTCTTCCAATATTAAAAAATTATCCGTATTATCCGTAAGCAATTTCAGTTCATTAGTATTCACATGCTCAGAAGAGATTTGTATGGGTGCCGGATTAACAGTTATCCCCAAAAGTTCGGAAATAAGTTTATCACGTTTCCCCGCTCGGTTAGTTAGGAATTCCATAAGTTTCTCTTGTATTCCTCTTTATGTTGCCACAAAAGAGGGAGGAAAAGGAAAATGAAAAGATTCCTTTCTTTCAATGTCAATAAAGTGCAGCAATAGAATCAGTAAATCACAGATATAGGTGGGTCAAACCTCAATCACAGTAGTCGACTGGAGAAAAACGCAGTTGTGGTTCGTTCTAATCACACTTCAGGTGCAGCTCCACAATCAAAGTTTTCCAAGTAAAACTTGGAGTCCAAGGATAAATCCAGGTAGAAACTGCGAGGGAGAGAGAAAGCAAAGCGCTCCAATGTGCAGAAAAAACATTGAAATGGAGAGCCTTCCACACAGTGAAGACCCACCAGATGGTGTTGTGCAAACCGTAGAGGCACAACACTCATGAGTGCATTCTCCTTGTGGAGGAGTAATGATCGTGGACTGCAGCTTATCCCACCCAGGCTATGCACGAGGGAATCAACGGAACTCCAGGGTGTCACACCACTAAAGGTGCGGGCAGAAACAGGATATTTTAGCAGCGCTGTCCACAGGCCAAGTATGGGTAAATAAATTTATTGATAAATAATACATGTAACGCGTTTCAAGGACGCTCCGTCCTTTTCATCAGACATATCATTTATCTTCTTACATGTGAATGCGGATTACAATATGTGGGCCGTACGGTACAAACCGCACGTGCCCGCATTAACAAACACAGATACAATATAAAAAATAATTTTGTATTGCACAGTGTATCCAGACATACCACTTCACTACATAATAGTGACCACAAATGTTTGAAACTAACAATTCTTGAAAGCATCCCCTGTGAATGCAATGATCGTTTTCAGAAATTGGTGAACAGAGAGTCCTTTTGGATTTATTCTCTGAACACTTTGTGGCCAAGGGGTTTAAATGAAATTATAGAAAAAACAACTTAATAAAGAATTGTGAATATTGTTTTAAAAATGTTGTTAAAATGTTTTATTGAAATATTATGTTGTTTTAAAATAATTTTAAAATATTTATATGTAACCTACGCTACTATATGACCCTACCCTTATGTGACCTTACCCTTATGTAAATTAAGTGAAGTCACTTCCGGTTTCCATGACCCGACAAGTATATATTCTTCGATTGTATCTACATAAAGCATGTCTGATGAAAAGGACGGAGCGTCCTTGAAACGCGTTACATGTATTATTTATCAATAAATTTATTTACCCATACTTGGCCCGTGGACAGCGCTGCTAAAATATCCTGTTTCTACCCGCACCTTTAGTGGTGCGACACCCTGGAGTTCCGTTGATTCCCTCACTGCATTGCCTGGGTGGGATAAGCTGCAGTCCACGATCATTACTCCTCCACAAGGAGAATGCACTCATGAGTTGTTACGCCGAGCGCTCCGGGTCCCTGCTCCTCCCTGGAGCGCTCGCGGCGTCCCTCTCTCTGCAGCGCCCCGGTCAGACCCGCTGACCGGGCGCGCTGCACTGACACTGCCGGCGGGGATGCGATTCGCATAGCGGGACGCGCCCGCTCGCGAATCGCATCCCAAGTCACTCACCTGTCCCGGCCCCCGGCTGTCATGTCCTGGCGCGCGCGGCTCCGCTCCTTAGGGCGCGCGAGCGCCAGCTCTCTAAGATTTAAAGGGCCAGTGCACCAATGATTGGTGCCTGGCCCAATCAGCCTAATTAGCTTCCACCTGCTCCCTGTCCATATTACCTCACTTCCCCTGCACTTCCTTGCCGGATCTTGTTGCCATTGTGCCAGTGAAAGCGTTTCCTTGTGTGTTCCTAGCCTGTGTTCCAGATCTCCTGCTATCCTTACTTACTACGAACCTTGCTGCCTGCCCCGACCTTCTGCTACGTCTGACCTTGCCTCTGCCTAGTCCTTCTGTCCCACGCCTTCTCAGCAGTCAGCGAGTTTGAGCCGTTGCCGGTGGATACGACCTGGTTGCTACCGCCGCAGCAAGACCATCCCGCTTTGCGGCGGGCTCTGGGGAAAACCAGTAGCAACCCTAGAACCCGTCCACCGACACGGTCCACGCCAATCCCTCGCTGACACAGAGGATCCACATCCAGTTAGCCCAATCCTAACATGAGTGTTGTGCCTCTACGGTTTGCACAACACCATCTGGTGAGTCTTCACCGTGTGGGGGACTCTCCATTTCATTGTTTTTTCTGCACATTGGAGCGCTTTGCTTTCTCTCTCCCTCGCAGGTAAAAAGTAGTATAGGACATGTAATACCTCCCTGTACTGTAGGGAGGCACTACCAGACAGTCAGTCAGTCAGTGCATGTACTTTAGTAATACAGGTGTTTTACCAGTGAACGCCCATTCTGATTGGTCGGTTCTTTCAGCCATTGACATGTTTTGCAGATCTGGACTGTCTGTAGCATTGTATGTTGGAGCAAGTTTTCAACTTACAATGGTCCAGAAAAGACCATTGTATGTTGAGAATATTGCAACCTGAGGCCATTATAAGTTAAGGGAATACCTTACTTTACCTTACCAGCCATATAAGATTCAATACGTGCGTTTTGAGAACATGAAAACAATTCAGAGCAATAGAAGATGAATATGTTAAACTTAGTGAACATTACAAATACGCTAACCTAGTTAACCCTAAAGCATTTCTACATCAGCATGTGCTGATCTTTATCTGACAAGATGTTCTGACCTGGATGTATGTGTCTTATGGAACAAGCTGCTGCCAAACTGCACCATTCTGCAGCAGACAAAATACAATGCTAGTGTGAACACATCCTTATTCTAGGTTTTACTACTGATCATTTTGTTGCACAATAATAGTGCCAGTTTATTCATTCAATGTACTAAGAGCTTCTGAGCACCCCATAAAAATAAATATTACAACTATCGTTTGTATGAAGCTGTAACAGGGCTGCCATGGAGGTGCATGGGACCTCTACTATACTTCTGTATAACTCTGATTTATATGGAAGCATACAGAGGTTCTATTCAATGCCCTGTGTATGGATATATTGTCCTATGGAAGCAGTATTTATAGTGGAGAATATCTCCATAACTATGGCACCATAAGGAGCCTATATGGCAGCACATGGAGGTCATGTGGCTCTGTACTAAGGAATTGTGTGCTGCTCGTTGCATATTCAGTATGAGGATTTGAAGAGGGTCAGATAAGACTGTAGTCCCAGTAGAGATATAAACTGTAGTTGATTACTGTTATCTGTGTATAGAACAGCATGCAAGTAAATAGAACTTTATCCGAATTTTTTATTATAATTATTATTTTCATTTTTTATTCAGTTTTATATATATACAGTGATCCCTCAACTTACAATGGCCTCAACATGCAATAGTTTCAACATACAATGGTCTTTTCTGGACCATTGCAACTTGAAACCAGACTCAACATACAATGCTACAGACAGTCCTGATCTGTGAAACGTGTCAATGACTGGAAGAACTGACCAATCAGAATGGGCATTTACTGGTAAAACCCCTGTATTACTGAAGTGCATGCACTGGCTAGTGTCTGGTAGCGCCCCCTACAGTACAGGGAGGTATTACATGTTCTGTACTACTCTTTACCTGTATTACTGAAGTGTATGCACTGACTGATGTCTGGTAGCGCCCCCTACAGTACAGGATGTATTACATGTTCTGTACTCTTTACCTGTACTAGGGTTAGCTGCTCCTTTGAACACCAGGTGAGGGCGGTTTCATTTTACATTTTTAGGACATTGCGTGTACTGTACAGGACCCTGAAGAAGCTCCTGTCCTCTACATAGACCAGCGTTTCCCAACCAGGGTGTCTCCAACTGTTGCAAAACTACAACTCCCAGCATGCCCGGACAGCCTTTGGCTGTCCGGGCATGCTGGGAGTTGTAGTTTTGCAACAACTGGAGGCACCCTGATTGGGAAATGCTGACATAGACAGTGATTTACAGCTCCCAGCAGATCTTTCTTACTTTTATATGTAAGGATTTGCTTTATCTATATTAGTTATCTACTTATTTTTCTTTAATACTCACTTTTACCTATTTTTGGATGACATTTTGGTGGCTTCAGAACCAATTACCAGGTTTCCATAGAGTTCTGGTCTCAACATACAATGGTTTTAACATACAATGGTCGTCCTGGAACCGATTAATATTGTAACTTGAGGGACCGCTGTATATATATATATATATATATATATATATATATATATATATACACACAGTATATAGAGTTGAAAGCAGTCATCATGTTTGTGCACATTATGCCTTGATTTTATTTATTACATCAACGACGTGAGGAGTTGGCTGCAGAAGAGCCTGCTTGGGATTCAATTAATATTTCCAAATACCCAACGGTGACCTTTCCTCTTGGAAATGAAGGCGTGGCTTCCTGTCTTTGGAGATTGTGTAAACTTCTCGAAGCAAAGTTAGAGAAAGCCTGTTGGATCTGGAATCCATCCCATGTTAAGGTCGGAGTGTAAAGCTTCGTGATTTTAAACTTCCTCAAACTTCATGTTTTATGTCAAGATAGTTGCAATAACAGAATGAAGCATTTGTTGGAAGGGAAACATAAAACAAGTCTGTGCTTTGCCAGGCAAATTATATTAGGTGAGCTCTTCACAAAACCTTGCCAGCAAGAATATGTATTTGTCCAGCAATAGGAGGATTACAGGATTTGTTAAAAAGCTTACTTTTTTTTTCAGAGAAAAATGTAAAAGTCATTGAGCATCAACAATTACTACTGCCGTGTCTCCTCTTTACAACAGTTATTATAAAGTGACATTTATGGAATTAATTTGTTACCTACAGGTGGTGCTCAAATTCCTATTTGTTTTGTGCCCCATGATCATTTAAAGGGAGCCTGTCCCCTGAACCATGAACCACGATAATTTGGATGGCTCCTGGCACCTTCTCCCTGCCCCACCAGCTGTGATTGATAGATCGCTCCATATTTCTAAACAGCGAAATATCTACCATTAAGAGAGAGATGTAGAGAGAAGTCACCTGGGGACCACATTGATGACTCATGGTTCAGATAGCATGAAAATGATGACAGGTTCCCTTTAAGGAAATAACATATTTGGACAATCTCTATTCATTAAAGGGAACCTTTCACTAGTTTTATGCTGTCCGAATTATGGGGAACAGAGAACATTGAGGCTCCATTATCACGACAATCTGTGATTTACTTTGAACAACTCTCCTGTTTTAGATTAATCGTAGCTGTAACTTTGGATGACATTTGTGGTCTACTGGTACTTACTGACAGACCTCTCCCTATTTGTCTTTATTAAGGGGTACTCCGGAAATTAAAAAGTATCCCTTTTTCACAGGATAGGGAAGAGTGTCCGATCCTGGAGGGGGGGGGGGGTGTTGGGCAACTGCTGTAATCCTGCACGATCTCCTGCCAGATGCCCCAGCTCTCCATGGACAAAGTGGGCAACACTCCGTGTACAAAGCGTTGTACGTCCCCCACCATACATTTCTATGGGAGAGCCAAAGATGCACAAGTGCTGTATCTTCAGCTCTCCTATAAAGATCCATGGAAGGGGGGGATAAGACACTGTGGATAGGGGATATGTTTTTTAGAACTGGAGTACTCCTTTAAGAGATCTTATAATCAGTATACCACAGCAATTAAATCGGACCAGTTTTCTTTGAAAATTACAACTAAATGGCACAGTTATTGTGAATTAAAGATAATTGGTTGTGTGGGTTCCCCCGCTAGTAGTGTGAATGAAGAATTGAAAATGCCACCACTTGCCCTCTGAAATGATTGCAGCTATTTGTTCTAAAGAATATGGGAAGGTGACAACTGTGTACCACTTCTATTTACCAATCATAACAATCCTATATATATGGTAAACCCAGATCTGCTATATAAAATTAAGCTGCACTCCCCTAAGTGAATGGACAGTTTACCCTGAAGTACCTGTACAGAACACCTGTTATAACTGACTTGTTTAGACTTAACCATGCCACACTACATTCAAGTTGTTTTCCTGACAGAGCCTAAATAAAAATCACAAAGTTTTTGTTCAAATCACTCTTTGCGCAAACATTTGCCACTTTTTAACACAAAAAAAGTGTAAAACCAATGATAAATGTGACGGGTCACAACAGGTGGTGGATCCTCTGGGCCTGTGTGGATTTATGACATGAGCCGTGCCAGGGAGCAGAGTCTAAAGTGCTGCTGGTTTTCACCAGAGCCCGCCGCAAAGCGGGATGGTCTTGCTGCGGCAGGCGGCACCCAGGTCGCTACCCCTGGCACGACTCGTTCACATAGGTTTCTGGGGTGTGGCGTGGCACAAAAGGAAACTGGCAAGACATGGTCAAGGTAGCAGAAGGTCAGGGAAGCGGCACAGGTGCAGGGTCAGGTAACGGAACAAGGATCAGGAACACGGATATCAGGAACACAGAAACACAGTATGCTTTCTCTAGGGCACAATGCCAACAAAGATCCTTCAGGGAAGAAAGGAGCTGATACTTATAACAAGAGCACAGGTGAATACACTTAATTAAATGAGTACTGGCCCTTTAAATGTAAGAGCTCCGGCGCATGCGCGCCCTAGGAGGCAGGGGCACACGTGACGGGGCTGCGGGAACAGAAAGACTGGGGACGTGACTGACGGGCTGGGATTCGCATGCAGGTGTGTCACGCGATGCGAATCCCAGCCCCACCGGCAGCGGGGACATGACTAGAGAGCACTCACGGCCAGCGTGTCTGGCCAGAGCGCAGATGTTTAAATAAATTCCCCTCTTAGTTTCTAGACTGGAGCACTGTTATCCTATTATAAGAGCTGCTTGTTGTTTTCCCAGGCAATTCTCCTCTGCAGATTATCCAAATAATCGCTAAATAATAATAATGACTGCTGCAAGGAAAATGCAGTGTCACATGGCACTCATGAGTGATGCTAAGTCTGCCTCATGAGGCAATCCACTTAAGATTGCTCCCAAAAACTGGAACCAAAATACCTTTGAAATTAGAAATGTTATATTAGCTACAAATTGCCTTCCTGAAGGAGACGCTAATTGAAAATAAATATAGTAATAAATATGTTATATCCCAGTACAGGACAGGGTCTCCCCTGCAAGGTCTCCCCCTGTTGTTTCCAGAATGTTGTGTATATCACTTTAATGCCTAGACAGTATCCTTATGTATAGGTAGTAGAAAGGACCTGTGTAAGTCTGTCACATGTTATGTTATGCAGTCACATGATTTATTGTCACATGTTCTCCCAGAGAGCACCAGCTTAACCTATGACCCGCAGCTTGACCAATGGGCTTTAGTCCAGACCCCCCCCCCCCCCCCTACTATATAAAGGGGCAGCTATTACAATTCACTCTCTTCTCTCTTGGAGATTCCATCTGCTACTGAGCACAGCAGCCACCAGAGATCTCAGTGTAAGAGATCAGCATCTGGAAGACCTTAAAAGCTACAGTCATTCCAGTAAGTCTCAAGTCTATGTCTGTTGTCACTGAAACCAGTCAAGTCCTGCATATAGTCAAGTTAAGTCCAATCTCGAGTCAAGTTAATTACAAGTATATTGGTCCAGCAAGCTGTGAGGTCCTTCTGGGTCCTGGCCACCTCTCTGGGAAATCTGGCCTTAGCTGTGAAGATAATTCCATCTGTCTTATACTCAGTAAAGCTTCAGTTTGACCATAACTGGTTGTGGACTCTCATTTCACTACTAGCAACTGGGATAGCAGAGAAACCGGGCGTGTGGTGTTCCGGAACCCTAAAACCATACTGGCATCACGAACACTAGGGGTTAACAATATCTTGCCCCCGGGGATTAATACCATCTGATCCCACCACTCACACCGCAACACCCATGGTCCCGCCATACACCCGTGGGTCACCACAAATGCTTTTCTTGCCATAATTTTCGGCAGCTGATTTTGCTACCCATTGACTTCAATAGGTAGGATAATGCTCATCTGGAAAACCCTAACCTAAATGTATAAGAGAAGCACATTCTGTAAATTGTGATAAATGAAAGAAATCTTGAAATCTTACGTTGATGGTCAATAAATTGCAGGCTAGGAGTGTGCCATGTCAGACTCAAAGCAATAAATGTTCCTTTACATCTAAAACTTTAACTAATTTTATTTTGTGCTACCTACTGTGTGAACAAAATATGTAATAACTAAGAGCATGTTCTCAATTCAGTGTATAAAAATCAAGGACGACTCTACCCCTACCAGCGATAAAATCCTCAAAATCTTGGTGAGCTGTGTTTTTTCTTTGCTGTTTCTCTTTATCTAAACCATCCCCCTTGTTCCCTACAGCTACCAATGCTTTAAATTGCTATGCCATGTCTGCTGTGTTTTTTATTCCAAGCACTACAACACTGTTCATAGTGTCTATCGCAGGTGCCCCAATTATACTGCATTTCAACCCATAGGGGTCCCCTAGCGTGGTGTAATGATGGACTACTTCACCTTCAGCATGGACTTGGCTATAATTGGCACAGCGTTGTTTCTTACCTCTGCAGGACAGCACAGCCACAAGACTTGCTTGTAGCGAAAAAGTTTGGATGACTGATGGAGATCATAGCAAGAGCAGAGCCAGGATTAAATCCCCCATATGTTAGTTAAGGGAAAGAGGGAATAGTATTTGTAATCCTACATAAAAGCTGTGTTGTTGAATGACTTAAATAGATCACCTTGCACAGCAATGCCATCAAACACAGACCCAACACTTTCATTACAGAGACATTTAAAAATTAAAATCTACTCCTTCTACTTTGCTGTTGACAGATATTTCATTGCCTCTCTCTGGAAATGCTGAACTCTGCCATGAAAATGGAAATATTTTCAGAAAATGTACTTTTGTCTTTATTTTCCTTGGCTTGATGTTACTGTGTGGATGCAGCCATTAGGCATCAGCCTCAAATTCATGAGGGAAAAAAACACTAAACGTTTATGAAAACATATGAATCAAAATATGCTCAAGCATACAATCTCATATTGCAATTTTAAGGTGTCCCCGTCCTATAGCACATCCACTAGATATATCACCGTCTCCTTCCCAACACAAATAAATATAATTGTTAAATAAATAAAGGCCTTGCTACCTCTAGATTTTATTTGTTTACTGTGGGAGTGCCCCTGGGCACAGCGGCATAGCAGACTAGAATTTATATCCTTAGGATTGTTTGCTTTTTATTTAGCTGTGAAATAGTGTAAAAGTAGCAATAGTTTGGTGTTAATAAATGTTGTGATATGTAAAAAATCTCTTGGGATCTATAAATTATGTTCTCTACTGCCATATAAATTTCAAAAATGGGTCATCACTTATGGTAAAATTCTTAGAAGGGTAGTCTGGGTCTGTGTGAAGCAAATGTCCACTTTTGGAAATCAGTTACATAAAATACATTGCAATAATGAACAGACTTGTCTTATAATGATTAGGGATGAGCAAATCGAATCTGACGAATCCAAATTCGTTACGAATTTCAGGAAAAATTGGATTCACAACGAATGCGAATATCGCCACAATTCAATCGCGCAAATCGCTTCATTAAACTCCATTTTGTGTGGTCCAGGCTCCAGGGCGACTAAAATGATGGATCCACATAAGGCTAGGAATCCAGGGATGGTGGGAACAATGGTAAGCGGAATGACACTGAATCACATGCAGCATGCAGCCTATCAGTGTTCCCCTTATCTGCAAGACATCCTAACAATGGGAAGGAAGCTTTGCATGCATTTCAGCCATATGGACACCGCAAAGCACACCCTCCTTGAGCTGCAGCGGCATAACAGCATCCTCCTGACGTAGTCTGATTTGCAACGTTTCCACATGTTGGAATTCCACCCTCCATATGTTGGTCCGACTATACGAACAGAGAAAAGCCATCACCGACTTCTTGATGATCCAAGCGGATAGGGGGAATCCCCTGTGTAACTTCAATGTCAACCAGTGGCAGCTCATACATGACACCTGTCCTTTGCTCTGGCCCATTAAGGAAGCCATATTATTAGTCAGTCGCCAGGATTACGGGATGAATGATGTAATTCCACTGCTTCATCTACTACAACACGTGTTGGAAACGATGGCTGTTCAGGGCACTGGAGATATGGCGCCTACAACTCTTGGCCACATGAGCCCTGTTGGGGCTGTACTGGAGGAGGGGGAGGGGCACAGTAGAGCACAGTTTAGGTTTCGCAAGATGTTTGGTTATTCTAGTCATCTGACAGGAGAGGAGGAGCAGTAGCAGCTAGCGGAGCTAGAGGGTTATTAGGAAGGCGAGACATAGGACCCAGACACAGCATGGCAGTATGCAGTGGAGATGGAGGCAGGGAGTCTCTCTGATTCATTTGCACAAATGGCATAATGCATGCTCACTTTCTTGCGTAGTTACCGCTGAATTCTCACCATTCGACTTCTGGCTCTCTACCTTATTGGACCCTCGCTACCGGCATAATATGGAGGCCTTTTTTTTACACCCACTGAGAGGGAGGACAAACTGAACTACTACAGAGACATCCTACATAGTCAGTTGGCCGATGCCTATCTGTGCCATCGTCCATCTTCTCGCAGGTCTTACTCTGGGGGCCCTCTGCCCACTGCCATGGCTGCTAGGAAGGGGTGGGGTGGCAGGAGCAGTACCAGCTCAATCAGCAGCAGCCTGAGTCCACAGTCACTGATGAGTAGCTTTCTTCACCCGCATAGTGAAGCAACTCAACAGCAGCAGGTTGACCTGGAGCAGGACCTGAACCAGCAGGTCATGGCATACCTTGACATGACCATGCCAACACACTTTGAAGATCCGCTGTACTTCTGGGCAGCCAAACTCTGGGCCGCAATTAGCAGAGTTTGCCCTGGAAATATTGTCCTGCCTGGCCAGTAGTGTGCCATCAGAGCAGGTGTTTAGTGGGACAGGGGCCATAGTAACCCCAAGGAGATCAGCCAGGATTTCCACCCACCAATGCCTGATGCATCAGAGTAGATTGACCTTGGTGCCACACCAACACTTCTCAAATATGGATAGTGCTAAACATATTTAAGGCGCTGCTCCCCAGTTACAGACATTGCTCCGCATCAGACCACAAGTAAGTATTGAGAATATGCATTAGCTAAAACTTAACTTTTAATAATTTTCTTAGGATAAAATATATGTACCCAAAATATTTTTTATATCAAATGAAGGGAAAGGTGTGCAAAAAACACCATGTGGCACCTACACAACCAAGTGTTGATGTGATGCAAAGACCTCTAAAAGGTGTAAGGGAACAACGTATGGTCCATTGTAACCGGTGGGGGTTAAAATTTCTCCTGTAAGGCCTTACTCTCGTATTAATAATTCCCTTCTTGACAAGTGTTACTCGCCCTAAAAAGGAACCACACAGGAACCTCTCCCTATTTCCCCCTACAAGCACTGCCATTTCCTAGGGTTTTTAGGTGGTAATAGAGAGTTTCTTGTGTGGGGCCGCCCTTTTTAGGGTGAGTAACAATTGCCAAGAAGGGAATTAATAGGGCGAGAGTAGGGACTTAAAGGGGAAGTTTTTACCCCCACCGGCTACAATGGACAATACGTTGTTCCCTTCTACATGTTCGAGGAAAGTGTTATTCGTCTTAAAAAGGCCCCCACAGGAACCAATCCCTATTTCCACCTAAAAACCCTGGGAAATGGCAGTGTTTGTATGTGGAAATAGGGAGAGGTTCCTGTGTGGGGCCACCCTTTTTAGGGCGAGTAACACTTGCCAAGAAGGGAATTTAATAATGCGAGAGTAAGGTCTTACAGGGTAAGTTTTTACCCCCACCGGTTACAATGGACCATACGTTGTTCCCTTCCACCTTTTAGAGGTGTTTGCATCACATCAATACTTGGTGGTGTCGGTGGTACATGGTGTTATTTTGCACACCTTTCCTTTTGTCTGATTTAAAAAAAAAATTGGGGTCCATATATTTTTCCTAAGCATATTATTAAAAGTTAATGGGGTACTCCGGTGGAAAACATTTGTAATTTTTAAATGAACTGGTGCCAGAAAGTTAAAGAGATTTGTAAATTACTTCTATTTAAAAATCTTAATCCTTTCCGTACTTATTAGCAGCTGTATACTCTGTCCGTGTCAGGAACTGTCCAGAGCATCACAGATTTGCTATGGAGATTTTCTCCTGCTCTGGACAGTTCCTGATACGAGCATCAGGTGTCAGCAGAGAGCACTGTGGACAGGACAAAAACAGAAATTCAGAAAGAAAATAATTTTCTCTGTAGCATACAGCTGCTAATAAGTACAGGAAGAGTAAAGCTTTTTTTATATAAGTAACTTACAAATCTGTTTAACTTTTTGGCACCAGTTGATTTAAAAAAAAATGTTTTCCACCGGAGTACCCCTTTAAGTTTTACGTAATGCATATCCTTAATACTTATTTGTGCACACTTTTACAAAAGAGAATGTTTTCTTCTGCCTACCTGCCTCAGCTACTATTCTGATCCTGCCACCCGCTTGATGCCACACATCTGATGCCAAGTTCTTTTTTCACCCACCTTCCTCACTGGGTACTGGTGTTGCCACCCACCACACCATTCTGTTACCAGGTGACTTTCAGAACTCCTGATGCTGCTGCTGCCGCCTCCAGGCTGTCTCATTCTGCCACCATATGTTCTCATGCCAGCTCCAGGCTGTCTCAGTATGCCACCATATGTTCTACTCATTCTGATGCCAGCTCCCGGCTATCTCATTCTGCCACCATATCTTCTCCTCATGCTGATACCAGCTCCAAGCTGTCTCATACTGCCACCATATGTTCTCCTGATGCAGCTGCCACCTACAGGCTATGTCATTCAGCCACTATATGGTCTACTCATGCTTCTGCCACCTCCAGGCTGTGTCATTCAGCCACTATATGTTCTCATGCTGCCGCCAACTCCAGACTGTGTCATTCAGCCACTATATGGTCTTCCCATGCTACCGCCAACTCCAGACTGTGTCATTCAGCCACTATATGGTCTCCTCATGCTTCCGCCAACTCCAGGCTATGTCATTCAGCCACTATATGTTCTCCTCATGCTGCCGCCACCTCCACGCTGTGTCATTCAGCCACTATATGGTCTCCACATGTTGCCACCACTTCCACGCTGTGTCATTCAGCCACTATATGGTCTCCTCATGCTTCCGCCACCTCCAGGCTGTGTCATTAAGCCACTATATGGTCTCCTCATGCTGCCGCCAACTCCAGGCTGTGTCATTCAGCCACTATATGTTCTCCTTATGCTGCCGCCAACTCCAGGCTGTGTCATTAAGCCACTATATGGTCTCATGCTGCCACCAACTCCAGGCTTTGTCATTAAAAGGGGAATTTCAGGAATTGTAACTGTAAAGTTAGTGTAGTTCATAAAATAGTGTCTGTACCTGTGTGTGACGGTTGTCTCACAATTCATCTGTGGATATCGCCCCAATATTTAACAGCATGCAAAATTAAATTTTAACAGCATACAAAATTACACATGTCTCAGGATTTCCCAGGTTGCAGTGCATCGAGACCTGACATCACTAGTCAGGTGATGAGAGGGAGCCTTTCTGCTTCAATTTTTCAACAGCTGTAGGTGTTAGAAAACACTGTGTTTCGATGGGTGGGGTGGCTGATGTGTGGAAGGAAGGAAAATGAACTAAAACTTTCATGCATGGAACTTTGGGATGTGTAGTTTAGAGAACAAAATCCAACAGACATCACCTTATGGTTGATAAGCCCTTTAAGCCCCTATATGGTCTCCACATGCTGCCGCCAACTCCAGGCTGTGTCATTCAGCCATTATATGGTCTCCTCATGCTCCCACCAACTCCAGGCTGTGTCATTCAGCCACTATATGTTTTCCTCATACTGTCGCCACCTCCACGCTGTGTCATTTAGCCACTACATGGTCTCCTCATGCTGCAAACACCTCCAGGCTGTGTCATTCAGCCACTATATGCTGCCGCCAACTCCAGGCTGTGTCATTCAGCCACTATGTGTTCTCCTTATGCTGCCGACAACTCCAGGCTGTGTCATTCAGCCACTATGTGTTCTCCTCATATGTTCTCCTCATACTGATGCCACCTCCAGGTACCGTTCTGTGACAGTGATTCTAATAGTGATGCCAGTAATCTGCATGTCATACTGAATAACAGTATTATTTCACTAAGCCAGCACACACCCTGTGCGTGTTACAGCAAGGAAAAGTGTTCTACACCCCTATTGAGGCTCTCTGTAGGCCAAAAATTGCCATTTTTAATAGTGATTCGGACAAATCAAATTTTTCAAAAATGCGCTCATCTCTAATTATGATAATAAAGATTTCTTCATTTATATAGCATGAACATAAACCACAGCAAGGCACAAAGGTTGTCAATACTCACGTTGGTGAGAACCTCACTGGGATACACAATCTAACATATCAGTATGTTCTTTGTGTGTCAGAGGACAAAAGAGTAACAAAACAAAACACGTAAACACAGAGAGAACATTCAAACTCCTTGCAGGTGTTGTACTTTGTGGGAATTAAACCCAGGACCCCAGCACTGCAAACAACACTGCTTATTATTAAGAAACTGTGTGAAGACTAGTGTTGAGCGGCATAGGCCATATTCGAATTCGCGAATATTCGCGAATATATGGGCGAATATTCATCATATTCGCGAATATTCGCATAATCGTAATATTCTCGTTTTATTTTCGCATATGCGAATATTCGCGTGTGCGAAAATTAACATATGCGAAAATTTGCATATACAAAATTAGTGTAAGCGAAAATTCGCAAGTGCGAAAAGTAGCATATGCAAATTTTCGCATATGCGAAAATTCGCACACCGGTCTCACACAGTAGTATTAGAGCCTTCTTACACCACATAAGCTGGAAGCAGAGAGGGATGATCACGGTGATGTGTACTGTGAAAAAAAAACAAAAAAAAAAAAACACGAATATTCGTAATTACGAATATATAGTGCTATATTCGCAAATTCGCGAATATGCGATATTCGCAAATAAAATTCGAATTGCGAATATTCGCGAGCAACACTAGTGAAGACAAGCCGCTCTGTTGATCATCTGGGCAGCAGGCAGCATGTCAGCCAATCTGAGGTCCCCATGATGATAGGACTCTGCAGATCTTTTCCCTGCTATCTCTGTTCAGTGGCTACAGACACAAAATCGTTACCCATTGCTGTGTATGACTTCACAACAGTGTTTGCTTAAAGGGACTTTAAAGGGATTTTTCTTTACATTTCCAGTTCTTGATTATCACCCAATCTGGTCTTGGCTATTTTCCAGTTTAAAGGGGTTCTCCGGTTCTCCAAAGGATAGGGGATAAGATGCCTGATCGCGGGAGTCCCGCCGCTGGGGACACCCGTGATCTTGCACGCGGTACCCCGTTTGTAATCAGTCCCCGGAGCGTGTTCGCTCCGGGTCTGATTACCGGCGACCACAGGGTCAGCGGTGTGTGAGGTCACGCCTCCGCCCCGTGTGATGTCACGCTCCACCCCTCAATGCAAGCCTACCGGAGGGGGCGTGATAGCTGTCACGCCCCCTCCCTTAGGCTTTCATTGAGGGGAGGAGCGTGACGTCACACGGGGGCGGAGGCGTGACGTCACACGCCGCCGGCCCTGTTGTCGCCGGTAATCAGACCCGGAGCGAACACGCTCTGGGGACTGATTACAAACGGGGTTCCGCGTGCAAGATCACCGGGGTCCCCAGTGGTGGGACTTCCGCATTAAGGCATTGTCTCTTATCCTTTGGATAGGGGATAAGATGTCTAAGCACCGGAGAACCCCTTTAATTCGCCTAATTTTTACCGTGTGTGTGCCTGATTCCACATGTAAAGTGGTGAAGTTGTGATCCATAGGTGCAGGTCCTCCACTCCAACGTAGGTGCACGGCTGCACTTGGGGTTGAGCACCTTGTATCACCTTAGACCACGTTAATGTAATTCCACATGTAAAGACCTCATTGTCAATCTTCTTACATTATCCTCAGGTAAGTCTCGATTGTTACTATCATTTGCATCCAGGTATGTTCTTAACCCATAGGGAGTGTAACACAACTGATTAACTAATAAGTTTAGCTTCTCTTATCACCAAAGGAATTCCTGTCTGGTATGGCTTTATCTTTGCACTGGTCACTGCAAGGGAAATGTAGCTCTTCAAGTTCTATCTCATAGTGGGAAACCTTGAGCGGAGGTACCCTTCTATGATTTTATATGCCCTAACAGGACATCCGAACAAGGCTAAAAAAGTATATTCAAATCAATTCTCCCAGGATTCCTTGGTTGATCTGATAAAAAGAAACCTTTCACTATTTGAAGGTTTTCTTTTGTTATTTTTAAATCCCTCAAATTGGATGATTTTGTCTGGCATGTTGTTGGTGGATTCGTCCATGTGAACACTTCCACTGACAATTGATTAGCCACATTTCAGGACAAGCAAAGTCCTATATGTATGGCTAGCTTAAAGGTTCATGGCCAACACCTGCTCCAAACTCCACAAATACTTTGTATGTGCAATTAAAGCAACTTTATTCAAGAGAACTGGAATACAAATTTATCAGTGAAATGATTCAGGGATTCAGCATCAAACAGCGGACACACCTCCGGGAACAAAGCAGTATAAACAGTCGTTGAAACTAGGTGAGTTACTAATAAAATGTATTTTCCCACAAAGCAACACGTTTCACGGGTGAGGCAGCTTCCTCAGGCATCATCAGGATGCCTGAGGAAGCAGCCCCACCAGTGAAATGAGTTGCATTGTGGGGAAATACATTTTATTAGTAACTCATTTAGTCTCAACACCCGTTTATACTGCTTTGTTCCCGGAGGTATGTCCGCTGTTTGATGCTGTTTACCTAGCGTGGAGTGGCTGCAGAGACCTTGTCTTCCTTCACACGCTACCCCATGGTTGTACTTGGATTGGAGTACAAACGCTCGTGGTGAGCGCAATACACACTGAGCATTACCATACACTGACTACTGAGGGTAATACACCACGGTGCGCATCCTGTTCTTTTGTTTTTCAGATGTTTCAGGGATAGGGAGTTTTCTTTTCCAGACTGCGGAAGGAGACTTCTATTCCTGAAAAACTTTACTGCTACTTCTGGCCATGATACCTGCTCTGGTGGCTTGTAGGGCTACAGCAATGAATAAAATGAGACACAATTATAATAAAGGAATCAGTGTAAAAATGAATTAGAATAAATGTAACAGAAGACATATATGACATATTCATCCTTGACAATATGTCCATTATGAAGTGTCACAACTATCATTATAACTGATATAGTTTTGATACTTTGGAACGATTTGTGACATGGAAAAGTCCTGGAAGAAGTTTGTCCTATTTTGTCTACGGATAATTCAATGTAGTTAATTTCTGGACACAATCTATGTCTAAAAAGTTCTTTCACAATCAATGACTATTTTAGCCTTACTGGAATCACTGAAAAAGGGGCCTGGTTCTTCTTAAGGGATTTTTTTTTTCTTTAAATAAAAATGACTTATTTTTATCATTTTTATCATTTCTACTTGCTTTTGGTGAATGGAAATATATTTACTAGGCCTAGTGCTACACTCAGAGGCCAAGATTTACTATAGCCCATCCGTCTTAGCAAAACTCATGCCAAAAACTGTCAGCCACATTTATTCTGCATTTGCCCCACTGGTTGGACAGTTTTCTGCCTCTTCAGGCAAACAGACGTGTTATCAGGGGTGTGGCTTTAGAAACACCCAAAATTGTACCAAATTCTAATTTACACTCATATTTAAAGTCTGTTTGTCAGTTGTCGCAGACATTTCGGTAAATCTGGATCAGAGAGTTTTTGTGTAAAATGGAATTAAAACCTTTCAGGGCAATTTTCAAGAGATTTTTAATTGATTTTCATATTATTCTACTGAGGAAAAGGAAGGACATTCAAATCACAATGAAAGTAGCAATTTATACAATCGCTACTGATTCACTTCACCATAGTAATTGTCAAGAGCTTTTCAAGAAGCCCTAGAATTGCTACTTCATGAAGAATACAAGTAGTTACGGAAACAGAGGCATCAGGAGAGCCAACAGGTCATTCCTCACCCATGTTAGGCTAGGTTCTCACCAAGCTTTACCTCTTTACTCAGTTTATACGATGGGAAAGTCTCCCAGTGTGAATGTCTTTTGTGCCTATAACCTATCTTTATTTAAACCTATGCAAGAAGAGTGTCATTGGCTGTTGTTTACTTTACTTTCCCTCTACTGTCTTGAAAACGTTAGTTGGCTGAAATTTCAATGCCACTGTATGCAGAAAAACCTACAGACTGGCCATAATACGCTTTTATTGAACATTTTTGAGGACTTTATTATTGATGGGCTATTGTTACCCCCAGGCAAGTGCCGCAGTTTTTTAGGCACAGATGAGGCACAGATCTGTACATTTTTTTAGCAAGTGCTGCAGACCATTCAGAGAGCCAATTGGTAGGAGTAACAGGAGTTGAACAAGTATCAATCTAATGATGGTGGATAGGCCCTCTATGAGTCCTTAGAAGTTCCTTTAAATCATAACAGACATATGCAAATATGTAAGTATATAGTCTAAGTCATACATTCAGTCAGATGTTTCAAAGCCTCCCTTTAAACAATAATTAAAATATAAAACATAATGTCTAATTTTAGACTAAGATGAAGGACAAAGTAAAAATTTACAGTCTAAAGTTGTCTCAGTTCAGTTGTGTTTTTCTCAGTCTTAGAACCTTTTTGTTTAGTTTGCATAGTTTAATCTAGAACTAATGCAGGGATGTTACAGGGTTCAGGGTTTTCCTGTGCTTTGTTTGTCAACTTTAGTTCAATTTAGGGGTGACTCCAGCCTCTATGCTGCCTGACACTAACTGAACAGAGGTGATTATCTATCTATATATATATATATATATATATATATATATATATATATATTTATAGCAAACAAAATGTAGAGCAGCGCCCAAGTGGATAGTAGATGGTGCAGGCAGCGATGAAAAGGTCCTAGGTCAAGGTAGGTTACACATCCAAGAAGAGGCTGCAGCACTCAAGGTTATGAGTGTAAAAAAGGTGTTTATTCCATATCAATACAAAAAGTGCAACGTTTCTGCTGCCAATGCAGCCTTTTTCAAGCAACCTGTAGGATGTGCCTGAAGTATTTTACTGCTACCACTTTTGCTGAGTCTGTTTATTTTTTTTCTGGGATGTAATGTGACCAAAAATCAGCAATTTGGGCAATTAGAATTTTTTTGTGTGCTAACTTAAAGGGGTACTCCGGCGCTTGGACATCTTGTCCCCTATCCAAAGGATAGGGAATAAGATGCCTCATCACAGGAGTCCCGCCGCTGGGGACCCCCGTGATCTTGCACGCGGCACCCTGTTTGTAATCAGTCCCCGGAGCGTGTTCGCTTCGGGTCTGATTACCGCCGACCACAGTGTCGGCGGCGTGTGACGTCACGCCTCCACCCCCGTGTGACATCACGGTCCGCCCCTCAATGCAAGCCTATGGGAGGGGGCGTGACAGCTAAAACGCTCTGGGACTGATTACAAATGGGGTGCCACATGCAAGATCACGGGGGTCCCCAGCGGCGAGACTCCCGCGATCAGGCATCTTATCCCCTATCCTTTGGATAGGGGATAAGATGTCTAAGCACCGGAGAACCCCTTTAACCACTTAAGGTCACAGCCCATTTTGGCCTTGAGGACACAGCCTATTTTCATTTTTGCATTTTTATTTTTTCCCTATATGCCTTTTAAGAGCTATAACTCTTTTAATTTTCCATCTACAGAGCCATTTGAGGGCTTGTGTTTTTTGCGACTAATTGTACTTTGTAATGATGCCTTCATTTTATCATAAAATCTATGGCAAAACAAAAAAATATTATTTGTGAGGGGAAATTGAGAAGAAAAACACAATTTTACATTTTTTGGGGGAGGGGGGGGTTATTTTTAAGTAGAGAACTTTATGGAAAAAATTCTGGTCTGAGATCGAGCAGACCAGAGCAGAAGATCACCGATAACACTGATCAGTGCTATGCTAAATGCATAGCACTGAACAGTATTTGCAATCAAATAATAGTCCCTATGGGGACTATTAAAGTGTAACAAAATAAAGTAATAAAATAAAAAATAAATAAAAAATAAAAAATTTTAAACCCTCTCCCAATAAAAATGTAAATCATCCGTTTTTCCCATTTTACCCCCAAAAGAGAGTAACAAAATAATTAATAAACATATTTGGTATCGCCGCGTGCATAAAAGTCTGAACTATCAAAATATATTTTTAATTATCCCATACAGTGAATGGCGTAAATATAAAAAAAAAAAAAAGTCCAAAATTGCTGCTTTTTTGTCACATTTTATTCCCCCCCAAAAAAAATCTGATCATGGTGAAAAAAAAGAGCCTCGTATACAGAAAATACCGCCCCGTATACAGAAAAATTTGAATATTATAGATGGTCAAAATAAGTCAAATTCAAACATACTAATTTAGTTAAAATAGTTTGAGAATTTTTTTTAGTGGTACAATTATAAACATATGAAAAGAAGGGTATTAACCTTCATTAAATAAGAGATAAAAATGAATATATTCACAGGGTGCTCACCTGCATGGGTTGTGGGTTAGCCACAACACTAGTGTATGCCAATCAATCCCTCTCCGGGGAGAATACCAGGGATATGCAGCAAGGAGAACATAATCGGGTGAGGAACCACATGTGACCACCCGTCGTATATAGGCAAGAATTCAATAAAAAAAACATACTCCAATTGCGCAAAAAATCCCTTAAAGGGGTACTCCAGTGCTCACACATCTTATCTCCTATCCAAAGGATAGGGGATAAGATGCCTGATTGCGGGAGTCCCACAGCTGGGGATGCCCGTGATCATGCATGCAGCACCCAATTTGTATTCAGCCCCAGAGCGTGTTCGCTCTGGGTCTGGTTACGGTCGACCGCAGGGCCGGTGGTGTGTGACGTCACGCCTCCGCTCCCGTGTGACGTCACGCTCCACCCCTCAATGCATTGAGGGGCGGAGCGTGACGTCCCACGGGGGCGGAGGCGCGACATCACACGCCGCTGGCCCTGTGGTCGACCGTAATCAGACCCAGAGCGAACACGATCCGGGGGCTGATTACAAACGGGGTGCCGCGTGCATGATCACAGGCGTCCCCAGCTGAGGGACTCCCGAGATCAGCCATCTTATCCCCTGTCCTTTGGATAGGGGATAAGATGGGTAAGCACCGGAGTACCCCTTTAAGTGCTAGAAATGCACCAGTCAGCCAAAAGTACTAAAGAGCTGAATTTATTTGTCCATAACTTAGTTATGAACAAATAAATTCAGCTCTTTAGTACTTTTGGCTGACTGGTGCATTTCTAGCACTTAAGGTTTTTTTTGCGCAATTGGAATATGTTTTTTTTTTATTGAATTCTTGCCTACAATTATAAAAAGGCATGTAGCATGGGTATCATTTTCATCGTATTGACCCACAGAATAAAGAAAACATGTAATTTGTTCCATAAATGATACAGCGTGACAACAAAACCTTCCAAAATTTGTTAAATTGTGGTTTTCTCTTAAATTTTCCCACATAAATATTTGTTTTGTTTGTGCCGTACATTTAATGGTAAAATAAGTGATGCAATTGCAAAGTAAAATTGGAGACACAAAAAACAAGCCTTCATATGGGTCTGTGGATGGAAATATAAAAGAGTTATGATTTTTAGAAGGCGAGGAGGAAAGAACAAAAAGGCAAAAATAAAATTGGCCTTGTCCTTAAAGGGGTATTCCAGGAAAAAACTTTTTTTTATATATCAACTGGCTCCAGAAAGTTAAACAGATTTGTAAATTACTTCTATTAAAACATCTTAATCCTTTGAATGATTATCAGCTGCTGAAGTTGAGTTGTTGTTTTCTGTCTGGCAACAGTGCTCTCTGCTGACATCTCTGCTTGTCTCGGGAACTGCACAGAGTAGAAGAGGTTTGCTATGAGGATTTTCTTCTAAACTGGGCGGTTCCAAAGACACGTGTAATCAGAGAGCACTTAGACACAAATGAACTCAACTTCATCAGCTCATAAGTACTGAAAGGATTAAGATTTTTTTTATAGAAGTAATTTACAAATCTGTTTAACTTTCTGGAGCCAGTTGATATATATAAAAAAAAGTTTTATTCCTGGATAACCCCTTTAAGGCCAAAATGGGCCTGGTCCTTAAGGAGTTAAAATTATTATATATAGTATTTATATTACTGTTATGTCTAACTTCTTTAAACAATATCAGTATGCCTAAAATTGCCCCATTCTGACCCCTATAACAACTTTATTTTTCTCTTTCCAGGGCTGTAAATACCATCTTTGTTTTGATGGGACTTTATTTTTATTTTATTTTTTTTATTATTATTATTATTATTTTTTTTTTTTTTTATATCACGCAATCATTCTGGCATTTCCTATTTTTTACATTTACACCACTCACTGTACAGGATCATAAACATCATATTTTAATAGTTTGGGCAATTGCACATGTGGTGATACCAAATGTTTATAATTTTTATTTTTTAAATGGGAAAAGAAGGGTGATTTTATTTTATATTATAGGTGGGGCTTTAATTTTCAAACATTTTCTAATTTTTATTTTACACTTTTTAAGTTCCCATAGGGGACTTTAATATGCAATCATTAGATTACATTCCTTCAGGCTGTATATTTATAGTGAGTAAAAATAGAAGAAAAATACAATGCTCAGCTCACCACCCAATATTAACACAAGTTAGAAGGACTCAGACTGTAGTAGAGGTTACTGGAGCACAGACTGTGCGGGCCGCTTCCAGTGTATACCAGAAGAGTGAAAGAGGGGGTTCAGCTCACATGTAGATTGCTGTTATAACATAGCTTTTACTAAATGATATTAAAACATGGAACAAAAGAAAACAAAAAACCTAATAGGTGTGTTAGAAACAGTACGCCGACGCGTTTCAAGCTTAAGACAAGCTCTTAGTCATGGCAAAGTAGCATAAAACAGTGATGGTTTATATACACTTATAGGTAAGTAACGAATGACACATGAATACCTGAGAGGTGCCGGGCAGCAGATTCAGCATGTGATGACTGTTTTGGTAAACCTAGTTACATGAGTGTGATGTGAAACCAAGTATGGATATTCACAGTTCAGAAACTGGGATCAAGATTAACAGCATAATTGATAATTAACAGCAGAATTTATAATATGAACAAGGCTAGATATGAGGATAACTATACAGCAGACAAAATCAGGAGATGCAAGGGATGAACAGGCTAACTGATTGTCAGAACATTAAATGGGTCAGAAAATCAAGAGCACTGTTCACACTGGGCTCAGAACAAGGAACACATTAGACACCCCATTCCAAATATGGAGGGACATCAATACCAAAGCCAAATAGGCTCCTAGCCAGTGGGCACTCTCCACCGAGATCAGGATACTGGCCTAGGAGGAATCAAAAATCCTAAATACAAGCAAAAACGGGTACAGGCACAAGACTCACTCACTCCTAGAAGGAATAGCACAAAGCTCAGAACAGGATTCCATCCTTGGAGATGCAGGATCAAACAAAGTCAACACAGGACTGAAAACGCACAATGTGAACACAGACTAAGGCCACACAAAGCAAATGCAAATTGAACATACACAAATACTAAAACCCGACAAATGTACTAAAACAAAGCAGGCTAAAATTCATATATCAAACCGGACAGATAACCATGCTTAAAACTTAGGATTTGTGCACAGACAGACATAGTGAACATAAAGCCAACATGGCCAGAATACACCACCAATGGGATCAGCTGAAGTGGGCTTATATCCACTCCCAGTCAGGAAGGTTAACTCTTTCTATCCCAGGGAGAATTAACACAGAAACTGTTCAGATACAAAACCAATGTCTGACCAGGACCAAAAGCAGAAAATACAAAACACAGATAAACTAACATTACGGATTGCTTCCAAGTCAAGTCTGCCTCAGGCAAATCTAAAACTGAACTGTAATGTCTGTACCATCTTGCTGTAATTCCTGAAGTAAAGTTTACAAGTGGTTTTCTTAACCTTGCATTGAAGGTATTCTTTACCCAGCGCTTGGCATCGGCAACTGATTATCCTTGGAGTAGGGTGGGTTAACACTCCTGGTGTTACAAACAATTACCTTAGTCACATCATCCATAAGTCTACAATGCAGGACAACAATCCTAACTTACCACACTAGGCTCTACATGTAGCCCACCCCCTGACTCTACAGGACACAATCTTTATTTCTCTGACCCTATAACTTAAGTTTGTTTCCATCTGCCTGGGAACTTAGTCCTTTTTGTTGCTTTTGGTCTTCCATTATACTGGTTGATAATAAACCATGACAAGTTAGGGTTCTGACACATCATATGTCTGGTGATCCAGCTCAGTTTCCCTCTAGCTTTGTAGAAAATCACTAGAGGGTAACTGATAATTGAACTGATCTCATTCTTTTGAAAGGGCCAGTAAAGACAGCTTCTCAACTGGGACGCTAGATCGCCGAACATGCCAGATGGGGAAATGCATCTTGCAGTGTTCCCCCACTGGCCTGCAGAAATAACTTGCCACCGGGCCATGCCACAATTGATTCCCTTTGCCATCAGTTTTGGCATTAGTTGTAACTGGTGATCTGGCCCAGACATATGTGATGGCACCCTAAAACTTGTCTTTTCTTGCAAAAGTACATCTTTGATTATGGATTTGTACAACATGTTATTATACCTCGGATATTTTGCAAATGTTATACTTTAACTCTGAAGCAAAAGGGGATGTCTTACAAAGCTAAATAGGTCAAATTTTATGCATTATGTAAAATTTATGTACAAGTATTTGTGAAAATGTATTTAAGATATATATACTTCCCAATTCCCCATGTGTCTGCTTTGTTTTGATAACCTGACGCCCCTGGTTACAAATAGTGACGAGCAGCAGGTGCCATGTTAGAATTTGCAATATTTCGTGAATATATTGACAATTATTCATCCTATGTTGGCCAAATTTGCATATTCGCTATATTTGTTCATTTTTTTTTTCATGCAAAAATTTGCATGGGAAATTTGCATAAAAATTTGCATGTGAAAAAATATATATATATATTAGTCATTAAGAATATATAGCACTATATTCTAAATATTCGCAAACTCGCGAAGTGCCGATATTCGCAATAAAAGCATTTAGCATTACGAATATTGCTCCTCAACACTAGTTACAAACCACAAAGTTGAGTCAGACATGCTCCCACCAACTACAATATACTGTTCTGTCCAGAAAGTACTGGCTTAGTTGGTCTCCACTGCACATGCAAGCAGGGGGATTGTGGGAAAATGTGTGGCCTGATGCCTGGTAACAGTGTGGTCACAGCTCAGAGAGGAAACCAGGAAGGGATCAGATCCATTGGGAAGAAGAACTCTATAGGGATGTAAATTACTCTAACACCACATTTGTCCACCTTTACATATATCTGGTGGTGTATATATATATATATATATATATATATATATATATATATATATGTGGTACACAACTGATTTTAACAATTTTGCTTTGTGAGACAACCCTCATAGATATGTACATGTCATTAGGCTAGCAATGAAAAATTATCAAAAAATAAAGAACTTGAAGTAGTTATATTTTTTGTACCCCCAACATTAAATTTATTAAAGTTAAATGCTATTTTTTTTTTTATATCCCAAGCCCTCTTACCATAAATACATAGACATATAGAGGTTTTACAATCAAAAATGAAAACAAAAAATAAAAAATTGAAGCTTAAGACTAAAAATGGTCTGGTCTTTAGAGGGTTAAAACTCACGAGTTAAAGTTATTTAAACTCATAAATCATGCAACAAAGTTGAGCTGTAAAGATGGGCAGGCGTTCCAATTAGCACTATAATAAATTTTAGCTACAGTCTCATTGGATGTGAGTTTGACCTTAAAATGTTTGTCTCCTTTCTGTATTTATTTTCTCTAGTGATTTCCCAATTTACAGCTAAATTAGAATGTTAAAATTAGCAATAAAATACTTGCTTTGGCTTAATCTTTTTGTACATGAGGGACTTCAGGGATCTGAAATCATGGAGAGTGCTAGAAACTTCCTCTATCTAATTCTTTTTCAATGAAAGAATGGAATGTTGTTAAACTGTCATTAGAGGGTATAGGATCCTGGCTCCAAATGGATTTGGACTCTAGAGAAAATGAATTTAAATTGTTATTCAGTGTCTCAATTACTATTCTTGTACTGCCAATTCGAGTTTCTTCTCTAATAAGCATTTTGTATAAATCCAACACACACTATAAAAACATCATTAACACATTATTAATTAATAGAAAAGATACAAACTAACTAAGTACAAAAGTCCAGGTAAATGAATCTGTACTTTTCATTTACCTATAAACATTTGTAAACAAGCTTTAACAGCTGTTAAAAGAAGTATTTAGAGACTCTTCAAAAGAATTCACAGTAAAAAAAAAAGTGTGAAAACAAAAACCAACATAGCCCAAGTTACATTTTACCATATATATAACCTCAGCTGTGATTGGACAAAACCAGACAATTTTTGTTTTTGAAGTATTTATTTATACCCCACCCCTCATCCACCTTGCACACTGTGTTTTGACTAGTGCAGACCAAGAGGTGATGGTGTATGATACAGAGATTTCTGGTATTTCCATGCAACCATCATTACACATTAATAGATGGTTACATGGAAATTTGGGGTTCTGACTCTGGTGGAGCTGAGAGTTGAATTTCCACCAATCCAATATTGTTGGCCTAAGGAGTGTCTATTTATATTGGGATATCACAAACTCCTTTAAAGGGGTTTTCCGGTGCTTAGACATCTTATCCAAAGGATAGGGGATAAGATGCCTGATCACGGGAGTCCCGCCGCTGGGAACCTCCGTGATCTTGCACGCGGCACCCCGTTTGTAATCAGTCCCCGGAGCGTGTTCGCTCCGGGTCTGATTACTGTCGATCACGGGGCCGGCAGCGTGTGACGTCACGCCTGATGCTTCGCCCCTCAATGCAAGTCTATGGGAGGGGACGTGACAGCTATCATGCCCCCTCCCGTAGGCTTGCATTGAGGGGCAGAGTGTGACATCACATGGGGGAAGAGGCACGATGTCACACGCCGTCGACCCTGTGGTCTCCGGTAATCAGACCCGGAGCGAACACGCTCCGGGGACTGATTACAAACGGGGTGCCGCGTGCAAGATCACGGGGGTCCCCAGCAGCGGGACTCCCGCGATCAGGCATCTTATCCCCTATCCTTTGGATAGGGGATAAGATGTCTAAGCACCGGAGTACCCCTTTAAAGGGAACCTGTCATGCAGGCATTATGTTATAGAGCAGACTGATATATAGTTTTGGGAAAATAAAAGTTCCATGATAACTTTTCATTTATTCCTTTAAATTTGTACTCATTCTAGGCTAACTAATCATGTAGGTGGTCCTACTCAATGAGTGACAGCTTGTATGTTTGTATATATACACTTATACACAGAGGGCTGTCAATCACTGAACAGGACACACATAACTACTAAGCCCAGAGTGAACAGAGATTTACATGAATAAATGACAAGTGATCCTGAAACTGTTCCCACAAAACTATATATCAATCTGCTAAGCTCCTCCTGCTCTATAGCCTAATGCCAATAAATTAGATGGCATTTTAATGTGACAGATTCCCTTTAATAAATGAATGCTAAGTTCTGACTATTTGCTATGAAAACTAATCAGATATTATAACATCCCCTACATTGTGTATGATACATTCTCATAGCCATGTAAGTCCTGTCATCTTTTAGCCAGCAATTCTAGTATGCAAATGTTCTATTTAATATACTTCAAACATAATCAAATTGAACCTGCCCTTATAGCCGTATTTCTTCCTTACTCTGAGAAGGTCTTTCTAGGTCATCTCAAAGACGATTTGCCCCTGGTGATCAGGCTTTGTTAGGAATCAGTTTGATGTCTATAGATCGCAGTGGTTGAAGGTCAGGCTAGGATAACAGGTTATGACCTCAAATTTGCCAACATGTACAATAGACTGCTAAACCAGCTAGTATCCAAAGAGTTAAAGTACAGAAGAGAGATCTTGTAGTATGAAATGTCTGCTGCATTCACTCAGACTGTGTTTGCATATCAGTCTCACACTGCCAGCCGAAGATGCATTAAAATGGAATCATTCATCCAAATCTTAATTCATCCAGTTTCTCGTTTAATTATTTAAAGTGTTTAAAATAGTTTCTCCAATGTCCAATGCAACTCTATCTCTGCGAAGGATCAAGGTAAATGGGAAACTGAAATTGTTTTCATGTTCTTCCAATAACAATATCAACGGCAGGGACAAGCTTTTCTAATGGGTATCTCTACCACACCAAGACATATACCATTCTGTGTGCAGGATCCTATATATGTGCAGAAACCAGTATAAATAATTACTATAGAAAAGTGGGAATGGTGTATTTAACAATTTGTCAGGGAGCTGCCCTAAGACTACATTTAAAAATCATGGCAAATGTTAATAATACATGCAATCTTGTTGGGATCAGCAGCAAATCTTAAAAAAAAAAATTAAAGGGTTATTCAGGGATTTTTTATTAGACTGTGCTACAGAGGCTGTAAAGTTGGTGTAGTTCATAATGTAGTGTCTGTACTGATGTTTGATGGCTGGTTTCGCAATTCTTATGTGATATTTGCCCGATGTTCATTTTTAGCAGCATACAAAATGAGTGCTGATCAAAATAAAGATCAAAACATTGTGTGTAAACACATCCTAATAATGTTCCTTTGCCACGGCAGTCAATAGAGTAAGAGTGCCACAAGACAAAAAAAAAAGCACTTGAAAATTGAAATGACTTCCCCATGTTTATTGGAAGGGTGAGGTTTTTAGATAAGCAAACCAAACCCTTCAAACCAGGATTAATTCCCAACATAGGCATGTATTTCATCTGGATCTGCTAACAAAGGCCATAGAGCAGAAAAGAGAAGGATCACATGACCTTAATGTGGCCCATAATGCCTTACACATAGCTCCCACAGACAATCAGAAGGCAATACATGGGTGATGTCACAGCATATGCAAATAACCCCAGCAGCCATTTTAAAAGTAGCAGGAGTTAGAAGAAGATCTCTGTGAGGGAGTAATATCGCATTACATTTTGGCCATTGAAATGAATGACCATTCATGTGATACTTGAATAGGCCAATTCCATTAGAAAGACGCTCTTGCACTGGTTGACTTCCAGCTGATTCACAAGAAAAGTTTTATACTTGCACTTGAGTTGAAACGCCCACTGTGGGGTGCAGGTCCTAGCTAGAGTAGACACTCTGTTTTTAGGCCCAACTTGAAGCCCTTAAGAGTCCTATAGTAGCTAAGGTGCATGTTTTCAATTTCTTACCCAGGCTCTTTGTAGACATTCTCCTTTCTGAACTCTTTCTTTTTCCCCATCAATTTTCAACTTGGATTCACTAAAATGAGTAGATTAAGTTGGACACAGCATATTTAATGTTGGTATTAAAGTTAAAACAAGAAAAATAAAAAATGTGGGGGCTCTAAACTACACAAGCCAAGAGCCATGACTTTTTTGATGAAAATGCTGCTTTACACAAAAAATTATGTAAAGACTTTGTTCCTTCACATTCTAAAATATCAATATATGGTAGACTATAAAACATATAGCGAGTAGCACTCAAAAGACCCCAGACTTATTTTAAGAGTTCTCCAAAGAGTTCATATATTAGACATTTGTCCTTGGCTATTAATACTGTCAATTATAATGATTAATGAGATTCTATCACATGGTACATCCTACAACTATCCTTACACCTTTCCTAGATAGAGAGGTTAATACAAGATTGCACAACTTCCCCATAGACCATGTTATATGGTGCATTGCATCAAACAGGAAGAAATTGCATTTCTGATCCCATTTTCATTGCTGTTTGTGGCAGAATAAACAGTGAGTGGTTTTAATACTCTCGGTGGATTTTAAGAACTGCTGGGCTTAATGTTTTCAGACTTAATTAACTCCTTTACTTCTGAAGGGATAGGAGCATTGCTGGAAATGTGCAAATGCTACAAGGAAACCTCAAAACAGACCTTTCAGCAGATTCTGCCCTGAGAAGCCATTTGTTTGGTCTTGGTCTGCAATTTTGTGATGAGATGAGAAAATTAGAAAATGAGAAAATTTGAAAATCGTGTATATTTTATGTGAAATATGCAGTGGAAACTGAAAAAAACAAACAAAATGTTCAGTATAGCATTGACTTAGAGAGTTAAACACAGATGTAGTTGATATTTTGGCAACTGTGATAAATTATAGCATTATACAATATTTTGTATGATAACTTATGTATGAGTGAAAGCTACACAAAACAGTATTGTTATGAATGTGAAAATATTTGTTTTTATGAGAATACCATAAAAACAATGTCAGATTCTTTACTAAACCAGACTGCTAAAATTATTACTATTACAACCATATCATAAATACATACAAGACTGAATATATCATGCTATGGAAATGCCCACAACAAAAGTACTGTATGCAGTCACATAAATCATAAACATGCCATGGTGTCTACAATATAACCTAAATAAACCCTCTAGTAAGACATGGTAGTCAGACATAGAGAAAACAAGGAAGTGTGGGAAGGTGGGTATAATAAATAAAAGAGCTTTGACGTGTAAAATTGGCACCTCCAATGTGTGCAAGACAAGCTACTAGACATTGATGTCCTTTTGCACAATTAAAAAACAGCAAATGACTGTAAACATTTTGAAGAGCATTGTGGGATGACATCTTTAAATTACTGTATTTTCCAGTATTTAGAAAACAATGTTTATATAATATATCCAACGAAGAAGAAAGACAGGTAGGCGGCACTCACCAAGCAGGGTAAATTTATTGCAGTCTCTCAGACAGGATACAGGTCTCAGGCCGGGGGAGTAGCGGTGGAGGACGGGGCTTGACCGGTCAAGCCCCGTCCTCCACCGCTACTCCCCCCGCCTGACACCTGTATCCTGTCTGAGAGACTGCATTAAATTTACCCTGCTTGGTGAGTGCCGCCTACCTGTCTTTCTTTTTCGTTGGATTTATGTGCTTTGTGTCGGCTAAGCACCTCCGCTGCAGGTCCCTGTGAGTCATTTTTTGTGTTGCCTCGTGCCGTTCTTCACGCTTAGTCTCGTATGTGCCGGCTTCCTCTTCTTCTGCCTTGTTTATATAATATATATAGTAAATTTGAGTAGCCACATTAGTCCAGTGATGCAGATGCAAATCAAAAAGTGTTGCAGTATCTTGTAATACCTTTTTTTATGGGACTAACAGAAATTTGTAGAGACAAGCTTTCGGGATTCCTCCCTTTATCAAGTCCAAAGCAAATCACATTGGACTTGATAAAGGAAGGAATCCTGAAAGTTTGTCTCTACAAAATGTTGTTAGTCCAATAAAAAAGGGTATTACAAGGTACTGCAACATTTTTGGATTTGCATCTATCTATCTATCTTTCTATCTATCTTTCTATCTATCTATAGATATATACATACATGCACACACACACACATATATATATATATATATATATATATATATATAACCAAAGAATAAATTGGCCAGCACTATTGATCCAAACTATTGTAAAAACCTTGCTTGCAGGTGCAGGCTGCTGGGCTAAATATACAGCAACAGGAGAATACAGCAGCACACTGCTAGCACAAAAATATAGATGAAACATGAGTATATAGATAAAACATGAGTATATATATAGAACATGAAAAGCTATACAGCTGTAATGCAATAAATGAAGATATGAAACTATGAATTTATGAGGTACTTAGCTTGCAAATTTGGCGCCAAATAGCGCGGACCGTCCAACCACGGTAAGGTGACCTCATTCTGGGACGGACCCTACACTGTGAATATGACTCTGTGTGAACAGTACAGCAGGCATGCAAGGTCTGAAACATCCAAGGCACCTTATGTACACCTAATAGAGGTGGGTGGGGTGCAGGAGCCAACATGGAGGTAGCCACTCCCCCGTATGTGTAATACAACCAAAGAATAAATTGGCCAGCACTATTGATCCAAACTATTGTAAAAACCTGGCTTGCAGGTGTCGGCTGCTGGGCTAAATATACAGCAACAGGAGAATACAGCAGCACACTGCTAGCGCAAAGATATAGATGAAACATGAGTATATAGCTAAAAAATGAGTATATATATAGAACATGAAAAGCTATACAGCTGTAATGCAATAAATGAAGATATGAAACTATGAAATTATGAGGTACTTAGCTTGCTATAGATAGGTGTGTGTGTGTGTGTGTGTGTGTGTGTGTGTGTGTGTGTGTGTGTGTGCAAGTGTGCAAAATCTTGTCATTTTCAGTCTGACACTTCAGGTTCTGAAGTTAACAAACAGGATTACAGTGAAATGTCACATCAGCACATAGATAAAATAGGATCCTGACACTCATAATAGGTGATTGTCAGAGATCACCCTGTGTCAGAAACTGTCCAGAGCAGGAAATGTTTGCTATGGGGATTTGCTCATACTCTGGACAGTTTCTGACACAGACAGAGGAGGCAACAGTGAGCACTGGGTCACACTGGAAATAAAGATATGCCTTTCTGTATAGTATACAGCAACTGATAAGTACTGAAATGCTTGAGAGTTTTAAATAGAAGTAATTTCCAAATATGGATAACTTTCTGGCACCAGTTGATTTAAAAAATACATATATATTTTTCTCCGGAGTACCCCTTAAGGTCAGTGATAGTTTAGAACTAGAATGTGACTGGCTTAGCATGACATTGGGGGAGATTTATCAAAGCTGTCTACGTCCCGCATCAATATAGACCAAACTACAGAAGGTTAGGCTGGTCTATTGTGCGCCTAATTTATCAAAAGGCGCATGGCTCTTGATGAATTCTGTGCACAGACTTTGAGATCTATGCTTTAGATTGTATTTAACCTGCTCCAACATGGTCTGACATTTCGGCGTACTTTCAGCTGATGCGACTTGTCGCTGAAAAGTCGCTTTTGATAAATTCAGCACCAAATGTATTTTTCTGTCTAAAATAGACTAGAATGCATCATGTTCTAAAAATCCTCTAAAGCAAAAGTCGCAGAAAAGTCGCACATATTTAGACTGTGACTTTCTGTGCGACAAATTTAGACAGGAAAAAAATTTCTAAATCCTTTGATATATCTCCCCCATTAAGTCTATAGACAGAATCTTTAAATCATGGAATGCAGCAATTGGAATGTACCTTCATAAACTTTATCACATTGTTATATTAAGCCTTCAAAGTATTCTGTATATGCAAGAAAAACCGGAAGCACCAATATGAAATTTTGGAAAATATAGCTAACCCTGTGTAAATTTTAAATACTTGATGCCTAGACACTTGAAAAGGGGTACTCGGTGGAAAACAATTCATTTTTTAAATCAACTGGTGCCAGAAAGTTAAACAGATTTGTAACTTACTCCAATTTAAAAATCTTAACCCTTCCAGTATTTATCAGCTGCTGTATGCTCCACAGGAAGTTCTTTTCATTTTGAATGTATTGTCTGTCTGTGCTCTCTGCTGACACCTCTGTCCATGTCAGGAACTGTCCAGAGCAAGAGCAAATCCCTATAGCAAACCTATACTGCTCTGGACAGTTTCTGATATGGACAGAGGTGTTAGCAGAGAGCACTCTGGTCAGACAGAAAAGATATTCAAAAAGAAAAGAACTTCCTGTGGAGCATACAGCAGCTGAGAAGTACTGGAAGGATTAAGATTTTTAAATAGAAGTAAGTTAGACATCTGTTTAACTTCCTGGCATCAGATGATTTAAAAAAAACAATTCTACCGGAGTAACCCTTTAAGTAGCAGCAACCAAAGTTCCCTAGCCATACAGTGCCCTATAGCGGAATAATTATGGCTTTGTGATCATCTTATGAGCTATACATGACCCTGGCATGTAACCCAATGTACTTCATGGGCTCAACCAGTATACACTTTATTGAATTTACAAGAATCCAGTGCTCCATTAATAGTAACCATCTGTCATGAACTGTCATAAAGTGTCATCCAACAACATGGTTGTATGGTGGTAACATTTTCTATCAAGATTTTATTTTGCATTACTACAGAATGTAATGAAACCTTGTTGAAATCTTGTATGTCTGAGGATAAGATTGATGCCCCAATCATAGGAAAGTGCAAGTATTTAGCTGACAATTGTCTTGTTACATTCATCAACTGCTGGCAAGTCAATTATATGTCTCCATGTTAGCTAAAATTTAATGTGAGATTCAGATTAGCTATTTTAGTAATCTCTTTTCAAGGTAAGCTAGTATAAAATAAGTTGTCATAGACATGTTACCACTCTAGCCCAACAGATATTCAGTCAAATAAAACAACTTTTATTAGCTTCAAATTAAATAAACATTCATTAGGACATATAAGTAAAGCAAAAATTTGTTCCTTTCTACGAAGTGCCCTATAGAAAACAATTCCCCCTCCAAAGTTGCCCCATATACAGTGGGGCAAAAAAGTATTTAGTCAGCCACCAAGTGTGCAAGTTCTCCTGCTTAAAAAGACGAGAGAGGCCTGTAATTTTCATCATAGGTATACCTCAACTAAGAGAGACATAATGAGAAAAAAAATCCATAAAATCACATTGTCTGATTTTTAAAGAATGTATTTGCAAATTATGGGGGAAAATAAGTATTTGGTCAATAACAAAAGTTCATCTCAATACTTTGTTATTTACCCTTTGTTGGCAATGACAGAGGTCAAACGTTTTCTGTAAGTCTTCACAAGGTTTTCACGCATTGTTGCTGGTATTTTGGACCATTCCTCCATGCAGATCTCTTCTAGAGCAGTGATGTTTTGGGGCTGTCGCTGGGCAACACAGACTTTCAACTCCCTCCAAAGGTTTTCTATGGGGTTGAGATCTGGAAACTGGCTAGGCCACCCCAGGACCTTGAAATGCTTCTTACAATGCCACTCCTTCATTGCCTGGGTGGTGTGTTTGGGATCATTGTCATGCTGAAAGGCCCAGCCAAGTTTCATCTTCAATGCCCTTGCTGATGGAAGGAGCTTTTCACTCAAAATCTGACGATACAGGGCTCCATTCATTCTTTCCTTTACACAGATCAGTCGTCCTAGTCCCTTAGCAGAAAAACAGCCCCAAAGCATGACGTTTCCACCCCCATGCTTCACAGTAGGTATGGTGTTCTTTGGATGCAACTCAGCATTCTTTCTCCTCCAAACACGACGAGCTGAGTTTTCACCAAAAAGTTTTACTTTGGTTTCATCTGACCATATGACATTCTCCCAATACTCTTCTGGATCAACCAAATGCTCTCTAGAAAACTTCAGACGGGCCAGGACATGTACTGGCTTAAGCAGGGGGACACATCTGGCACTGCATGATTTGAGTCCCTGGTGGTGTAGTGTGTTACTGATGGTAGCCAATGTTATTTTGGTCTCAGCTCTCTGCAGGTCATTCACTTGGTCCCCCCGTGTGGTTCTGAATTTTTGCTCACCGTTCTCGTGATCATTTTTAAACCACGGGGTGAGATCTTGCGTGGAGCCCCAGATAGAGGGAGATTATCAGTGGTCTTGTATGTCTTCCATTTTCTAATAATTGCTCCCACAGTTGAGTTCTTCACACCAAGCTGCTTGCCTATTGCAGATTCAGTCTTCCCAGCCTGGTGCAGGTCTACAATTTTGTTTCTGGTGTCCTTTGACAGCTCTTTGGTCTTGTCCATAGTGGAGTTTGGATTGTGACTGTTTGAGGCTGTGGACAGGTGTCTTTTATACTGATAACAAGTTCAAACAGGTGCTATTCATACAGGTAACGAGTGAAGGGCAGAGGAGACTCTTAAAATAGAAGTTACAAGCTTGTGAGAGCCAGAAATCTTGCTTGTTAGTTGGTGACCAAATACTTATGATTTTTTTTCTCATTATGTCTCTCATAGTTGAGGTATACCTATGATGAAAATTACAGGCCTCTCTCATCTTTTTAAGTAGAAGAACTTGCACAATTGGTGGCTAATTAAATTCGCTTTTGCCCCACTGTACATTTATGTCACTCAAAGTTTTGAGTATAAAATTATGCCCCGACCCCCAAGAATTCCCCAGGAAAAACCTAAGTGTTCATATAAAATAATGACCCCGTGGATATACTGTCCCATATAAATCTAGAGTGTGGACTGAAACTCCAAATGTTAATCCTCTCTTAAAGACTCACATACAGCAAAGAAATGTGACTAGGCACGGCAAGTGGGAACTAGGCTAAATTTTACACTTTACACTGTCAGCCAGATGGGTGGTGCTCAATGTCATTAATTATGGTTCAGCAGACAATTAGATCTAAATAGAACATGTGAAAGACACTCACCACACTGTCGTCTTGATCAAAGTTTTTATTGTTGTTTCTCTGGAGCAAACATCAGATCAGTAAAGCTAACATCCTGCTTTACCTCCTTTACAGCAGTAACCTCCTCTAGGTATTACCTTAGGTACGGAAGCCCCTGTGCCTAGGGAGAAATAGAGTCCTGCATAAAAGACTCTTAAAACCTCAGCTTCAAACACCAGTAAAGTATGGTGGAGGCTCAGTGCAAGATTGAGGATGTGTAACAACATCTGGCGTTCATCATTTGCTTTTGGATGAAGGCATCTTGAATGCTGATAAGTACACATTTTAATACATCATGCTATACCCCCTGGAAAACATTTGTTTGTGAAAAAAGATAATTCTAAAGCAAGATAATGACCTCAAGCACACTGCTGTTAATATCAAGTCGAACAAACAAGCCACTGGTGATTTCAAAATAATATACTGGCTATTCCAGAGCCCAAACCTCAGTATTGTTGAATATGTTTGTGATTTTATAGGGACTGAGCAGAAAAAGTCTGGAGAAGATTACAAGGAACAATGTAAAAACATGGATTCTGTATTAAAATGGGGGCACTGGACCCACCAAGGTTAACAAGACCTTCCCCCCATCTATACAGAATCAGAGTACAATTTTTTATTGTTATAAATTAGGATGTATCATCAATAAATTATAAATAGAGATTAGTTATTTGTATTTAAAATCTGTTTCATGTTTAATACAATTCAGATGTGTAGGAGTAGTAGTGGCAGCTGACCTTTGGGGTTGAGCTGAGTTTTTGGGCAATTCAGGAGAGATTTGATTTACGCTGAATCAATTTCTTCATCCCTATCAATAAGGTCTAAGGTTTTGTGAAGCAAAAAATATACCCAGGTGGCAAGTGATCTTTTCCAAAGGTACCTCCAAATAAGGTTGTATTCTGCAAGACCTTTGTGTCATGGCCTATCATCATTTTCTTAATGGGCCAGCCTAACCCTTAACCCTAATGAAAGCAAATAAATGACTATTTAAACTGAAAAAAGGATACAGTAAAATTTCTCCAAAAGACCTTTATTTTTATTTTTTAAGAAAGTCACCCCCTTGTGCAGACCAGATTTTCTGCCCTCAACTTTTTGTTCCAGTTTTTATTATGCATACTGGCATCTTCTTCAAAAAACCATTCCTGTAGAAGATAAAATTTTTGTGCAATTTTGAGTTGTCTTCTCAAAGAGGTTTCACTGTACTCATTTACTTGCTTGGATTGCAAGGATCATATTTGACTGAAAATTAAAAAGAAAAAAGGCCCAGATCTTCTAATGGGCAACATTGTGGAGTCCTGGGTTCAAATCCCACCAAGGGCAACATCTGAAAAGGAGTGTGTATGTTCTCCCCTTTTTTGTGTGGGTTTCCTCCATAAGCGAATTTAGATTGTGAGCCCCAAAGGGGACAGTCACTGATTTGGGTGATGAAAAAATGATAAATATGCTGGTGCTATGTAAATAAAGAATTTTATGATAATGTAAAAATATGTTCACATCTTTCCCAATGGACATATCATGACATTCCGTTAGTATTTACGTGATTTTGCACCAACCTAGACAAATTTGCACTGAAACCCCAAAAGGGGGCTTGGCCTTGGTACTTTCTAAAATACAGATACATTTATTATAGGTTTCCCTACAGATTCTGGCAACGGTGTTTGCACTTTTCTGACAAACTTTAAAGGGGAGTACCCTAGACATCTTATCTCCTATCCAAAGGATAGGGGAGAAGATGTCTGATCGCGGGGGTCCTGCTGGTGGGGCACCCCAGAAATCCGGCGCATGGAGTGAACTTCGCTCTGTGCCGGATGACTGCTGATGCGGTGCGGAGGCTCGTGAAATCACGGCTTTGCCCCCTCAATGCTCCCTCTGATAGACTTTCATTGAGGGGGCATGGCCATGATGTCACAAGCCTCCAGTGCTGCACCCAACACTCTAAACGAACATCAGGGTGCAGCAGGGAGATCACGGGGGTCCCCAGCGGTGGGACCCCGCAATCAGACATCTTCTCCCCTATCCTTTGTACAGGGGATAAGATGTCTAGGGGTGGATTACCCCTTTAAGTTGATGAGAAACAAAGCATTATGTGGCGTAATTTTGAAAACCAGACAGTGTCACGATCACACCCTATCAGTCCGGCTAAGATGCTAGAAAGAGTGTGATGGTGCAAGGGTTAAGGCCACCATAAAGCCTTCATCCTTCACACACCCCCTATGATCCCACCAGGTGGGGGCATCTCTTATCTCATATATGGGACCAGAGACCCCTTATCTGTTTGATTATATGATGGGACCAGAGTGCATGACTTCAAAGATGATACCAAACAGCCAGATCCCCCAATAAAATGCAATACACAAACACACAGTCTGAATGACCCTCACCCCCAGGTCTTAGTTTATACACAGATATAATTATAAAACACATGTATGTTTCCATAATCAGGCCTTGGGCCTGACACCTCCCGCTTAAGATGGAGACAGAGAGATCTTACCTCTCCAGGCTGATAGATCTGTCTCCCTTAACCATCTATTTCTTTTCTCGACAACACAGGCCCTGCATTCCCAGGCAAAGATGGCCTTGAAGGGGCCTATTTCCTCATTTAGCTGCCTTTTCTTTGCAGCTAAGAGCTGTGGATTGATCTCCACATCCAGAAGGGATCCCTGGCTCTTAGCTTCCTCCACTAGGTCCAGTAGGGGATCACTACCCAGCCCTTCCTCTGGTGCACTACCTACACTGAGTACCACCTTCTCAGAGTCATAGTATGCCATATTAATGTGGTACTGTCTCTGCCTCTGACCTTTCTCCTCAAGGGCAATTACATATGTGGTGGGTTCTAGGCACTGCAGAATGGGGAAGGGACCCTCCCCGGCAGCCTGCAACTTATTCTGCCTGATGGGATTCAGAGCCATTACCTTCTGTCCCACTTCATAGACCCGGTCCCTTGCATTGCGATCATACCAGTACTTCTACCTGGACTGTGCTGCTATGAGGTTGCCATGTACCAGCCCAGTCAATGCCTGCCTCTTGTCCCTGAACTTCAGAACATACTCCACCACAGAAGCTACCAAGTGCTGTACATTCACCTTCTTACAGAGACTTTGCATGAGATTGGACATGAACTGTGTGCCCTGATCAGTGAGCATTTCTCTGGGGTACCCTACCCTGCAGAATATACTGATCAGTGCATTTGCCACCTTATCTGCTCGGACGGAGGATAAGGCAACAGCCTCAGGGTACCTGGGGGCATATTCTACAACAGTAAGAATAAATGGTTTCCATGTGCTGCTGGGTATAGCTAGAGGCCCCACAATATCCACTGCCACTCTTTCAAAAGGTACAGATATGACTGGTAGGGGCACTAGGGGAACATGAGTTACATACCCAGACTTACCCACTCTTTGGCAGACATGACAGGATCTACAGTAATTTGCAACAGCAGTACCCATACCCGGCCAGTAGAAATTGTGTTCCAACCTGGACTTTGTCTTGGCCACTCCCAAATGTCCTGCCAGGAGGGTCTCATGGGCTAACCTTAGCAGCTCTTTCCTGTACTGCCTAGGAACCACTAGCTGCCTTTCTCTCTCCTGGGCCCCTAGCATGCCTTTGGAAAGGGACTCCCAGTACAAGATATCATTTTCCCAATATACCTGATGCCCATCTGTGTCAACACCTGTATGTTCAGCACGTTGTCTCAGCCCTTCAAGGGAAGGGTCACTGCGCAGAGCTTCCCGGAAATGCTCATTTCCCTCCACCCATCTTGTGGCATCAGGGAGCACATTTCCCCCAGGTGAACTAGCATCTCCACCTTCCTCTGCTGAGACTTGCATGTCCCTTCTTTTTAAAGCTGCAGCCCTGGCACACTGCTGACGCGTTACCACTGCCACCATTGGTATGCCTCCCTGGGGTTTACCTTCCTCCCCCTCAGTTCCAGACATAACAATACAGGCATCATACACAGGGCTATCACTCCTTCCCTCCTCCTCCTTAGGCTCATAGGATTGGGACATATCACTCACTGCTGGTCCCTCATCCTTACCTGTCACCAGGGGCACACCAACCCCTCCCCCTAGCCCATCTTCACTAGGTTTTGGCATTGGCAATTCATTGTCACCACATTTTACAATACACTCCATTTCACTTTTGGAAAACATTACTGGTTCAGTCACAGGTAAACAATTATCAATCCCCTGCACTCCCTCCCAGTTACCACATTTCACAGTGTCTCCCAAAGTCTCGCACAGTACCTCAGAATGAACAGGGCTCTCTCCTAGCCCATCCGGTGTGCAGGTAGTGTCCTCTGGAGCATAATGACAGAGCATCTGACCCAAATCATTCCCCAGCAGAACATTAACAGGGATGTCCTCAGAGATCCCCACCTCCCGCAAACCTTTGCCTGTACCCCCAATCCAGGTACACACGGGCCATGGGCACAGCAGGCCGCACACCTCCAATTCCTTTTAAAGCCATGGTTCTTCCAGGGATGATGTCCTCTGTATCCACCACTTCAGGCCGCACCAAGGTAAAGGAGGCTCCAGTATCTCACAAGCCCACTGTCACCTGGTCACCCACAGTTACACTCTGCAAATTATCCGCTCTTTTCTCCACCGCTCCGGACACCAGAAGAACGGCTGTGTGTCCTCCAGCTACTGGTGGAGAATTATTTTTGTTAGGGCAAGTGGCACTCAGGTGCCCAATATTGTTGCATCTGTAACATCGGCGGGTGTCCCCCTGACCCAATGTGGCTCCTGTTGCTTTTGGTGCTGATGGCAAGAATTTTCCAGCTGGCTTGGTGCTGCTGGTGGTGCTCTGTGGGTGTGTGGCTCCCCTCCAGGTACTTTCTCCAGCTTGTGCAGATCCACACTTTGCTGTTGGTGCCGCATTGTTGGCAAAGTCATCTCCAAGTTCTGCTGCTTCCGTTGCTGTCTTGGGCTTGCGGTCCAATATCCACTCTCTGGCTTCAAAGCTCCGTGTTTGGAGAAACTGATCCAAGACCATCAAGTCCTCCAGGGCCTCATAGAAAGTGACTTGTAGGCCCCCAGTCCATTGCCTGAATGCAGTCCTTAGCTGACCTACCTGTTGAGTGCAGCTTTCTGTGGCACTTTGTTGCAAAGTCCGAAACTTTTTCCGATAAGCTTCTGGAGTCAGATTAAAACTTTTAGCAGGGCAGATTTTATTTCCTCATAGTCCTGGTCACTCTCAGAGGAAAGAGAAGCAAACACATCCAGAGCTTTCCCTCGCAACCGTGGGATTAGATATCATCCCCACTGGTCCTTAGGTAGATGGAACTGCCGGCAAACTTTTTCAAATCCCCTCAGGAACACATCCAGATCACCATCTTTCTCCAACATGGGGAAATGTTCCAAGCGGGGTTTGTGGTTTCCTTGATCCTGCACATCACTCCGTGCGGATGAAGCATCCCCTCTCAGCCTCAGAACCTCCAATTCATGCCTCCGCTTCGCCTCTCTCTCTGCCGCCTCTCTCTCTGCGGCTCGTGCCTGGGCCTCTATCTCTGCAGTTTGGTACTTTAGAAGCAGTTGGAGTTTCATATTGGCATCCACATTCCCAAGGTGCTGTAAGGCAGTCCGCATATAAGAGTCCAAGGCCTCATGTGGAGTACTGTGCTGATGGGGAGTAATGTTGTATTCCCCAGGAGATATCAGTCGTTGGATGGCAGTTCCAGCTGTAGGGCTTTGTCTCATGTCACTCAGCTCTTCTGCACGGGCATCATACCCCACAAGATCAGCAATAAGTTGTTCCTTGTTCTTTCCTGCAGTAGGGATGTCCTTTTCTTGGCACATTAGCTCCAGTGCAGGCTTGGACTGCTTGCGATATGCCTCCATATTTCCGAGATGAGACAGAGGAGGTAAAACAGGAGATGGGGAGGACAGAACTGTCTTGCACTCTTTTTGTATGTCTTTTAAACCAGCACTGAGCTCTGTCTTTGGAATTTACACACAAGAATATGTATGCAATTTCTTTTTAGTGCTAAGATTTCCTTACAGGTAAAATCCAGCAAGCACTAAAAATCTCTAAATATATCCCGACGCTGCCACCAGTTGTCACGATCACACCCTATCGGTCCGGCTATGATGCTAGAAAGAGTGTGATGGTGCAAGGGTTAAGGCCACCAGTCCTCTGGGTATCCACTACTAGTCCCAGCAAGTCACCAAATTAACCCTGAGATAAATGTGTTTCCACCAGAGCTGCCTTCAGAAAGGTGAGCTCTTATATTTAGAGATCAAAGACCAGAGCTGATTAATTAAACATTTAATCTGATAAAAGGTATCACAGTGCTATATATATATATATATATATATATATATATATATATATATATATATATATATATATATAAATAAACAAATGACATACAGTTACAAAAATATGAAAGAGTTCAGCAAGGCAAGTTCAGAAAACAAAAGATGAAGTTCTTACAGCATGATGGTATAGCCGTCGTTGTCAGTGTCCAGCTCTTGTCAGCTTTTGCCACAGCCTTGAACACAATCTCAGTTCTTATATTGGCCATTCTGGAAGGGAAAGCCTTCATTCTTCACCCCCCCCCTCCCCTATGATCCCACCAGGTGGGGGCATCTCTTATCTCATATATGGGACCAGAGACCCCTTATCTGTTTGATTTTATGATGGGACCAGAGTGCATGACTTCAAAGGTGATACCAAACAGCCAGACCCCCCAATAAAATGCAATACACAAACACACAGTCTGAATGACCCTCACCCCCAGGTCTTAGTTTATACACAGATACAATTATAAAACACATGTATGTTTCCATAATCAGGCCTTGGGCCTGACAGACAGTCTTTGTAAATCTGGGTCAAATGGGAATTTTGCGCTGTAATGTATATGTGAGTCATTTCCGTCTTAATAACAAGGCCTGTTTTTTGAATACATAACTTGACCCGAATATAAACCCAGATAAATTGTAAAACAAAAACTGCAGTGCTGAGGTTAAACTCCAGCACTGTGACAAGCTTCTGTTTTATAGTCAGTTCTTTTAATGTGCTGCTTTGTAAAATCATTAACTATGAAGATATCATCTCTCCTGCCTTCAGCCAGAATCAGTCAGTGTATGCAAATGTCTCCACAGACCAAATGCAAAGTCTTCAGCCTTGATTAAAACTTATATGCTATCCATCCGTGCTCATTAAAATACTAAATAATATGTAACCTTTAACCCCCAGGCACATTAACAATGAGAATTTTTACAAGTCTGACCATTTTTTGGCATTTTTGCTTTTGGACCTGTTTTTAATTTTGATGATTTCAGACTTTTCACTATGTTAATTATAAAATTTGTAATAAAATAAAATAATGAAAGGGATCATTAACCTTCATATGCTGCAGCATTTACACAATCTGGATGGTTTCCGGACTGCAGTGAGACACACCTCATCATTGCACATCATACCCTTCGGCCTTAAACACACAACTGTATTGCAGACCATATTAGGGCAATTTTAGGGCATGGTCACAAGGTCAATAACGACATGTTTTTTTTTCAGCAGAAACATGCAGCTTAAAGGGGTACACCAGCTAAACCTTTTATTAATCCTTTATGCCTGGGCTGCCACTTTAATATATTAAACTTTAACTTACCTTCTACTGCTCACCCAGTGCTGCTGGAATCACTTTCCTGTCCTCTGGTCTTCTTCCTTGTTTTGAGGCTCAACACGTAACAATGGGCTCAGCTTATCGCCGGATGCAGTGTTGTCCCGTCTCGGCTGGTGATAGGCTTTTTGGCAGCTTTTCAGTGGCAAAGGTGGGACATTACTGTGATTTCCCTTAGCCGCAGAGTTAGGTGTCAAGCCTCAAAATTAGGAAAAAGATCATGACCAGAGGACAGGAGAGTGATTCCAGTTGCACAGGGGAAGCGGTAGAAGGTAAGTTAAACTTTATTATTTTAACAGTGGCAGCCCAGACATATGTGATCAACTTGGCTGGAGTACCCCATTAACAGTAAAAACAATCTCCTATTGATATCAATGAGAGAAGACAGGGGCATACAGTAAAAATGATCCAGTGGGCTTGTGGAGGGCAGAGCCATGGCGCACTGCATCTCAGCTGGCCTATGAAAGAGCTAAACATCACTGTTTATTGACCAGCATCCTGAGACATAAACCTATAAAAATAGAATCAACAATAAATATATGGTGATTTCTTAAATTACTTCTATTAAAAAATCTTAACCCTTCCAGTAGTTATCAGCTGCTGTATGCTCCACAAGTAGTTGAGTAGTTCTTTCCAGTCTGACCACAGTGCTCTCTGCTGACACCTCTGTCCATGTCAGGAACTGTCCAGAGAAGGAGAGGTTTGCTATGGGGATTTGCTCCTACTCTGGACAGTTCCTGACACAGACAGAGATGTCAGCAGTGAGCACTGTGATCAGACAGAAAATAATAATTGAACTTCTTCTGTGGTATACAGCAGCTGATAAATACTGGAAGGATTATGATTAGAAGTTATTTATAAATCTGTTTAACTCTCTGGAGCAAATTAATATGTAAAACATTTTTTTATATTGGAGTACCCCTTTAACCTTTTGGGGACGAAGGGTGTATGCATACGCCCTTGCATCCTGGTACTTAAAGACGAAGGGCGTATCCATACGCCCGTGGGAATTTCGGTCCCCGCCAGGAGGGGACCAGACCGGGGTGCCTGCTGATGTCAATCAGCAGGCACCCTGCGCAAATGCCTAGGTGGGTCATCAGATCCCCCCCATGTCGGCGATCAGCGCAAATCGCAAGTGAATGTGCGCCGATTCCGGGTCATTACGGGTCTATGGTGACCCGGAATATAAGGGGGATTGCGGTTGTCTAAGACACCCACAATCCCCCTGAAGATATAGGAGTGAGGTGGCAGGGGTGCCACCCCTCCTGTCCCTGCTATTGGTGGTCTAGACGTGACCACCAATAGCAGATCGGTGGGCGGGGGGGGGGGGGGTTTACTTTTGTTTTCCCCGTCCTGCCCACCCACAATAGGCGGGGCAGAACGGGGAAAACGAAGAGGACCGGGTTCCGAAGATCACTTACCCGTCCGGAGGCAGCGGAGCGACAGTGATCGGCGGGCGGCAGAAGAGGACGGCTCCCTGGATCCGACGGAAGCCGGTAAGTTGCCTAGCAACATCTGGGGGGCTACAGTCTGAGACCATTATACGGTGGTCTCTAACCTGTAGCCCTCCAGATGTTGCAAAACTACATCTCCCAGCATGCCCAGACAGCTGTTTGCTGTTTGTTCATGCTGGAATATGTAGTTTTGCAACAGCTGGAGGGCTGCAGTTTGAGACCACTATACAGTGGTCTCTAAACTGTATCCCTCCAGATTTTGCAAAACTACAACTCCTAGCGTGCCCAAACAGCTCTTTGCTGTCTGGGCCTGCTGGGATTTGTAGTTTTGCAACATCTGGAGGGTCACAGTTTGGAGATCAATGGGCAGTGGTCTATAAACTGTAGCCCTCCAGATGTTGCAAAACTGCAAATCCCAGCATGCCCAAACAGCAAACAGCTGTCTAGGCATGCTGGGAGTTGTAGTTGCACACCACCAGCTATTGCATAACTACATCTCCCAGCATGCCCTTCGGTGATCAGTACATACTGGGAGTTGTAGTTTTGCAACAGCTGGAGGCAAACTGGTTGGAAAATACTGAGTTAGGTAACAGAACCTAACTGAAGGTTTTCCAACCAGTGTGCCTCCAGCTGTTGCAAAAGTACAACTCCCAGCATGCACGGTCTGTCAGTACATTCTGGGAGTTGTAGTTTTGCAACAGCTGGAGGCACACTGGTTGGAAAATACTGAGTTAGGTAACAGAACCTAACTGAAGGTTTTCCAACCAGTGTGCCTCCAGCTGTTGCAAAAGTACAACTCCTCAGTCAGTATATGCTGGGAGTTGTAGTTTTGAAACAGCTGATGGTTTGCCCCCGCATGTAAACGTACAGTGTACATTCACACGGGCAGGTTTACATTAAGTTTCCTGCTTCAAGTTTGGGCTGCGGTAAATTTTTCGCTGCATCGAAAACTCCTAGCAGGAAACTCACCGTAACCCGCCAGAGTGAATGTACCCTAAAAACACAACACTACACTACACTAACACATAATAAAGAGTAAAACACTACATATACACCCCTTACACTGTCCCCCCCCCCCAATAAAAATGAAAAACGTATCGTGCAGCAGTGTTTCCAAAACGGAGCCTCCAGCTGTTGCAAAACAACAACTCCCAGCATTTCTGGACAGCCATTGACTGTCCAGGCATGCTGGGAATTTAGCAACAGCTGGAGGCACCATGTTTGGGAATCACTGGCGTAGAATACCCCTATGTCCACCCCTATGCAATCCCTATGAAGTCCTCAAATGCGCATGGCGCTCTCTCACTTCAGAGCCCTGTCGTATTTCAAGGAAACAGTTTAGGGCCACATATGGGGTATTTCCGTACTCGGGAGAAATTGCACTACAAATTATTATTTTTCTCCTTTTACCCCTTATGAAAAGGAAAAGTTGGGGGCAACACCAGCCTGTTAGTTTAAAAAAAAAAAAAAGTTTTTACACTAACATGCTGGTGGTGCCCCATACTTTTTATTTTCACAAGCAGTAAAAGGAAAAAAAGACCCCCAAAATTTGTAACACAATTTCTCCTGAGTATGGAAATACCCCATATGTGGGCGTAAAATGCTCTGCGGGCGCACAACAAGGCTCAGGAGTGAGAGCGCACCATGTACATTTGAGGCCTAAATTGGTAATTTGCACAGGGGTGGCTGATTTTACAGCGGTTCTGACATAAACGCAAAAACATAAATACTCACATGTGACCCCATTTTGGAAACTACACCCCTCATGTAATGTATTAAGGGGTGCAGTGAACATTTACGCCTCACAGGTGTCTGACAGATTTTTGGAGCAGTGGTCCGTGAAAATGAAAAATGTAATTTTTCATTTGCACAGCTCTGTTCCAAAGATCTGTCAAACGCCAGAGGGGTGTAAATACTCACTGCACCCATTAATACATTACATGAGGGGTGTAGTTTCCAAAATGGGGTCACATGTGAGTATTTATGTTTTTGCGTTTATGTCAGAACCCCTGTAAAATCAGCCACCCCTGTGCAAATCACCAATTTAGGCCTCAAATGTACATAGTGCGCTCTCACTCCTGAGTCTTGTTGTGCGCCCGCAGAGCATTTTACGCCCACATATGGGGTATTTCCATACTCAGGAGAAATTGCGTTACTAATTTCTGTGAGGGGTGTAGTTTCCAAAATGGGGTCACATGTGGGGGGGTCCACTGTTCTGGCACCACGGGGGGCTTTGTAAACGCACATGGCCCCTGACTACCATTCCAAACGAATTCGCTTTCCAAAAGCCCAATAGCGCTCCTTCTCTTCTGAGCATTGTAGTGCGCCAGAAGAGCCTTTTACGTCCTAACATGGGGTATTTCCATACTCAGAAAAGATGGGGTTACAAATTTGGGGGGGCATTTTCTCCCATTACCTTTTGTAAAAATTGTAAATTTGGGATAAAAACTGCACTTTTGTGAAAAATTTTTTTTCTTCATTTACACATCCGATTTTAACGAAAAGTCGTCAAACATCTGTGAGGTGTTAAGGCTCACTGGTCCCCTTGTTACGTGCCTTGAGGGGTGTAGTTTCCAAAATGTATGCCATGTGGGGTTTTTTCTGCTGTTCTGGCACCATAGGGGCTTCCTAAATGTGACATGCCCCCCAAAAACCATTTCTGCAAAATTCACCGCTCCTTCCCTTCTGAGCCCTCTACTGCGCCCGCCGAACACTTTACATACACATGTGAGGTATTTCCTTAATCAAGAGAAATTGGGTTACAAATTTTGGGGGGCTTTTTCTCCTATTACCACTTGTAAAAATAAAAAAAAAACTGGGTCTACAAGAACATGCGAGTGTAAAAAATGACGATTTAGAATTTTCTCCTTCATTTTGCTGCTATTCCTGTGAAACACCTAAAGGGTTAACAAACTTACTGAATTTCATTTTGGATACCTTGAGGGGTGGAGTTTTTATAATGGGGTAATTTGTGGGGTATTTCTAATTTGAAGGCCCTTCAAATCCACTTCAAAACTGAACTGGTCCCTGAAAAATTCCGATTTTGAACATTTTGTGAAAAATTGGAAAATTGCTGCTGAACTTTGAAGCCCTCTGATGTCTTCCAAAAGTAACAACATGTCACCTTTATGATGCAAACATAAAGTAGACATATTATATTTGTGAATCAATATATAATTTATTTGGAATGTCTATTTTCCTTACAAGCAGAGAGCTTCAAAGTTAGAAAAATGCAACATTTTCTAATTTATCATCAAATTTTTCACCAAGAAATGATGCAAGTATGGACAAAAATTTACCACTACCATAAAGTAAAATATGTCACGAAAAAACTTTATCGGAATCAAATTTATAAGTAAAAGCATCCCAGAGTTATTAATGCTTAAAGTGACAGTGGTCAGATTTGCAAAAAATGCTCCCGTCCTTAGGGTCATAATGGGCTCCGTCCCCAAGGGGTTAATGGCTCATGCTTTTAATACAAATAGGCTGCATTATCATTGTGTTCTTGCTCAGCCCTAAATTTTTTACCATCAGAAATGGAAATAGATCCCAGTAGGATGAAGAAGGGAATTTTTCCCAAATATTTACTTAGAAAATCTTCCTGTTCTTTTTTGTAATAGAATACATACAAATTTATTTATGTATATACATACATATATATATATATATATATTTTTTTTTATTTTTATTTATTTATTCATTTTTTTTATTTTTATTTTATATAAGGTATTCCCTTGAAGGGCAATACCATATACATTGTCTTGCTGTTCTGCAGTTCACAAGTTCTATGGCATTTAATAAAATAAATTCTGTCCACAAACAAGTTTGGCCTTCTCCTTTTATTTAAAACAACACGTACACAAGTGACACGTTCTTTGGGGCCATTATGTGTGTGTGTGGGTGCTATAGAAAGAAGTGTGCTGTTCTGTATGTATTAATGAATTTACTTTACACACGACTATTTCAGCAAAGTGTTGCCAGAATATTTTCCAGACAGTGTTAAAACAAAAGCCTCATAAGGTTTTATATACTGTATTCTCAATGTAATGTAATAACAATCATCCTGTACCTGAGGAATCGTGATTATGCCTCTGGACATTCCTCTCAGCCTAGCTAACAGGAAGTATAGAAATTCTGAAATAAAAAAAAAACTCACCGCTTTATTACTGCCACCACATGCTACATACACCAAGGCACACAGATACAGTTTAGTTGTCAAAAGGCTTGTTTTCTGTCCATTTTCATATCTTCAGGCAAACCAACTTCTGGATCTTACAACGGATCCAAGGCACCAGACCAATTTTCTTAAGATAAAATTCTTTATTATTAATTCATAAAAAATTTGCACAAAAAAAAAAGTTATGGCAATTTTTTTTTATGGTTTCATAATATAGAAGAATTTTATCTTGAAAACATTGGTTCGGTTTACTTAGAAAAAGTGATCAAGTAGAAGGACACGTGGAAGTAGGAGACTTTCAAGTGCTGTATGAGATGGACTACCGTATATTTCACCGTATAAGACGCACTTTTTCTTCCCCAAAACTGGGGGGGAAAGTTAGTGCGTCTTATACGGTGAATACACATTAAAACCCTGTCCTATCGCGACGGTCCCTGCGGCCATCAACGGCCGGGACCCAAGGCTGCACCGATCACGGTGATGCCCTGTATTAACCCTTCAGATGTGGCGATCAAAGTTGACCGCCGCATCTGAAGGGAAAGTGACACTAACCCGGCTGCACCGGGAGGGATCTTACCTGCCTCCTTGGTGTCTGTTCCATGCCGGGATCCCCTGCATGGCCGGCGCTCTCCTTCGTCATGTCCCGTCATCCAATAGGGGCGGCGTGCGTAGCGAGGTGATGGCGGCGACAGAAAACGATGATACCGGGCAGCAGAGATGTTCCGGAGCGACGGGGACACCCCGGGGACGCGGCGACAGCGATCGAGGGCGACATCCAGGGCATCATTGATGAGCGGTGACGGGTCCGGAGCGGCGGGGACACGTGAGTATTACCTCCTATACCAGTGGTCTTCAACCTGCGGACCTCTAGATGTTGCAAAACCACAACTCCTGGCATGCCCGGACAGCCAATGGCTCTCCGGGCATGCTGGGAGTTGTAGTTTTGCAACATCTGGAGGTCCGCTGGTTGAAGATCACTGTCCTATACTTTACATTGTATTCTAAATTTTCCTCCTTTAAAATTGGGTGCGTCTTATATGCCGGAGCGTCCTAGATGGCGAAAAATACGGTACATAGAGAATGACCACCAAATAGCAGGGCTGCCGATGGACTTTACCTGGGACAACTGCTATTATAACCAACAACTGCTGTTATAACCAATAGGGGGACATGGAGCGCAGATAATGAAATAACTATATCATGGGGTATTTCCTACACTGATTTAATGGATTTATAAGATTTTCATTATATCCAATAAATGAGTCAAGTTATATTTTCAGGAAACCTCTTTAATTATCTTGAGCCTCTAAATGTCTCCTTACATTTTCCTTCCAGTACATCTTTTCAATAATACTTCTAACGGTGACACAAGACATGGAAACTTTTTGATCATATCAATGAATAATACATTATCACTGTGAAGCACCATCTACGCATCTACATTTTATTTAATATTGCCTTGCTTTTGGTTTTCAGAATTCCTGTATAACATATTTCAAGAAAAATGATCCTTTGTGAAGGTCAGAATTATGACTTGTATAGTAAATACTTGAAAAATAAATACCTTTCCACTGATAGCACAAATAGCAATACTTGTGCTGTTATGCTATGTCTGACATACAGGTTCACTAATAAATCTCAAGGGATGCCCTAAAACTGCACATTACTGAACATATTAGGCCTTAGTGCCTTTAGGCATGCACAGATCATATAACATTGTGGGATTACTGCAACAAAGATGAAACCTCTTGATCATTTCAAATATTCTGGCCGGCATTTATCATTGTAGGTGTAAGTGAAGCATTTATCATTGTAGGTGTAAGTGAAGCATTTTTCTACACCTTTTTTTTTGTGTGTGTGCTGCTAATGTGTAGGAACGCCACATTTATTAAATGGTCACATAGCATTTGATACATTTTATGCAGGTCACATTTTCTGAAATTTCTCTCTTCACATACACCAAAAAGCTAAGCTAAGTCTGGGCTGGTGTAGTTTTAGAGACTTTTCAGTGGCTTTGCGCCTTTTTTGCACCTTTTTACAAAAAAGCGCATTTCATTAAACCCTTCCATATCATGTGTATTTCCCAAATCAGTGAATTGCAACTCAAAATCAGCAGAAATGTGTAAACCAAAAGGCACAAAAAAGGCGCCAATAAACCCTGCTTGAGTCTTTTTTGCACCTTTTCTAGACACAAAAGACTGTCTAAAGACAACGATAAATGTCGGCCTCTATGTGTATAAAAATTCCATTGAGGTGTAATGCAATTTATGGGCAATAAAAGAGTTTGACCATTTCTACAATCCTATATTGTTAAAGGGGTTATCCAGGAATAGGAAAACGGAGCTACTTTCTTTCAAAAACCAGCTACCCGTATGTCTCAAGGTTGGGTGTAGTCCTGCAGCTCAGTTTCATTGAAGTGAATGGAGCCAAGTTATAGAACCACACCCATACTGGAGACAGACGTGAAGCTGTTTTTTAAACAAATTAGCTGTGTTTCTCTATTCCTGGATGACCCCTTTAAGCAAGCCTCTTTGCCGGCTTTGGTGAGCATTGTCCATTGGATGCACGCACCCCCTACATGTGCATCCAATGTATATGTATGACAGTTGCTGTATATGTCTTATTAGGTGATCCTGCTTAATGGAATAGTGGAAAGGTCTATATGTCCCAAACAGTGGCCACAATGACACACTTTTGGCATCCGTCTGGTGTTTGGGGTCTATTCAACACGTGCCAGTGTTTGTATTACATTGACTTGACTGTTCACTGTTTAAAGCACCACCTTTGTCTTCAGGTTGTGTGTGATACTGCAGCTCAGTTCCATTGCAGTAGATGAAGCCAAGTTGTAATACCACACACAACCTGAGGGCAGATGTGGTGCTGTTTTTGGAAGAAAATAGTTCTGTTTTTCTATTCTTGGATAACCCTATCTACAGCTGTAGATAGGTCCCCACACAAGTTGATCACATTATATTCACTACTTTAACCCCTAATGATAAGTGTAATCTAATTCAGGAGGATGTGTTTACTTCCTGTGCAATACCAACACAGTGAATATGAAGCATCGCGCCGTTTCTATACAAGTCATGGAGACGTCCATGTTCCACACTGACATACTAGGCCCCCCAGAGAGCGAGAAAGTGAGAGATAATGAAAAAGTGAAAGAGAAAGAAGCTTTTTTTGTTGCCTCTATACACTCTATAAATACCAATACATATTAAAGTTGGTGAAAATGGATTATTTTAACCAACGAATGACAAATTTTCAAATCTTTGGCTAATAGTTGGATGAAAGATCTTTCAGGGAAGTCATTTTTTCCCAGAAAATATCTTTCATTTAAGAAAGTTCCTAGAAAGATTGTTTGTTCTTCACCTAGTGTCATCCATTATGTATTGCCATTTTGTAGAATAACTAATATGGGCTACAATGTGTATGGCTGTGTCTGGAAAATAATCGTTCATCATAACATTGCTCATTCAACAGTTGTTTAGCCACCCACCTACTTCTATTCAATACATATGACAACAACAAAAAAATCTAATACAGATTTTCAAATTTCTTCTATTTAAAGATATCAAGACTTTCAGTTGTTATAAACTGCTTTATTCCCTGGAGGAAGTTGGGTAGTTCTTTCCAGTCTGACACAGTGCTCTCTGCTGCCACCTCTGTCCATAGTAGAAGCAAATTTCCAAATCAAACCTCTCCTGGTCCGGACAGTTCCTGACGCAGACAGAGGGGGTAGCAGAGAGCAGAGGTGGTAGCAGAGAGCAGCACATGTTACTAGGAGTATACAGCAGCTGGAAAGCTTGAGAATTTTAATATAAATGATTTACAAATCTGTGTAACTGTCTGTCACCAGTTGGCCTGAAAATGCTTTATTTTCTTTAGAGTACCCCTTTAATAGTGCTGAGTTCCGAATGGGGGGTTCTGTCTCTTAATTTAATAATTCCTTACAGGGTCTTTGAAAACGACTTTTGTCTTACTACCAGTTTTCAGAATATCTTCTATTCTATTATGGACAGTAGCAAATAGTTTTCTAAATAAATGTTATTTATGCAATCCTTACTATGGTATTTTAATTTATCTGCATATATCCATCTATAATCTAGTTAAAGGGTCACTCCGCCCCCAGACATCTTATCCCCTATCCAAAGCATAGGGGATAAGATGTCTGATCGTGGGGGTCCCTCTTGCTTGGGACCCCTGCGATCTTCCTGCTGCACCCGGCATTCATTAAGTGTCAGATGCAGTGCCGTATGCTTGTGACATCACGGCAATGCCGTTCAGGAAGTCACAGCCACGCCCCTTCAATGCAAGTCTATGGGAGGGGGAGTGACGGCCATCACGCCCCCTCCCATAGACTTGCATTGAGGGGGCGTGGCTGTGAAGTCATGGGCAGGGTGTGGCCATGAAGTCACAAGCCTCCACCCCATATCACCAGTCATCCAGCATGGATGTCTGGGTGCCACAGCTGAGATCGCGAGGGTCCCTACGGGCGGGACCCTCTTTGGATAGGGGATAAGATGTCTAGGGGCGCGGTACCCCTTTAATGCTAACATTCACTGAAATACCACTAGTGTGAATGGATCTTTACAGACACACACATAAAATGATATAAGGCATCAAATCTAGCCAGGCAGACTGACAGCCTTACTAGAATACTGGATATTTTGCCTGATTCAACCAGGGACCTAAAAGCCATATTCACTTTGCTTATATGGCAAACTATGAATCTGTTTTAAACCATTTTATTTCTTCCTCAGCACTGCGCTTTACTGTCTTATTTATTTTGTGACTAACACAGAACCTTTCTTTTTCGTAACATTTACTATAAAAAAAATGAATTGTTGGAAATGTGCAGTGCAGCATTACAGGCCTGTGTTTCCAGACTTGCAAGCAGAATGTTAGGTAGAAAAGTAGTCTTCTGAGCTTTTCTTCTTGCGCTGTGATGACTGGCTTGGAGCCTACACATTTCATGAGTACACAATAGGGAGTTGGGCAAGACTGCAGAAATAAATTTTATTAACACACAGTCTCTGCAGTACCAGACAGAATAATCTCCTTTAGTCTCCTCTAGCTGGCACGGCCCTCTTTGAAGCAGGTCAAGTCAATTAGTTGTCTAATATGTGACATGTTTTATTTCAGATCTGGCTTAATTAAAGATTTGGATGAACATATTTTTAAACTGATCATTTCTATTTAAATATCCATATCAGCTAAAATTAATTTTGGGATGTAATTCTATATATTTATAGATATCCTAACAGTGGAAACACCTGCTCCTGTCCCTTATCCTGTCCATTTTTTCCCTCTTCAAGGCATTGACATACTGTAGAGTTAAATCTCATCAAAGATGGGGCTGATCTGCCGTCAGTAACGCTTAGACAGTTGTCTTGATCAGGTCAAAGGGGTGACAGATTATTCTGTATTTAGATAGGGCATTTATATGGTGCATGGCTTACTTTGTGAAATACAAAGCAAAGGGTAAAAAATCCACCGTAATTTGTGGTTTAAGAGCCCTGTAGTGTGGGGGTTTACTCTTTCATGTGGTTACCATTTTAAAAAAGACAATTGCAGACCACAATTCAAAAACATTATTATATTATTCTAATTTATTTATTTATTTTCATAATTTTTTTAAAACATTATCTACTTTTCTGTACATACAGTGGTGCAGCAATCTTGAAGGTTTAAGTTCTCATTTGTGGCACAGGAGCTTGAAAGTTGTGTACAACCCAGGTGCCTCTGTGACTCAGGACCTCAGATTGGCACCAAACTCTATTCTTCTATTACATTGTCTTCCTACCTTTAAGTCTTATGAAATAATTACTCCTAAATCACTTTCCTCAGATACTGAGGTCAGGACTGTGTCAAATATTCTATATTCTGAGGGTTTTTATGCCCCAGGTGCATTATCTTGCACTTATCCACATTAAATTTCAGTTGCCAGAGTTCTGAACATTCTTTTCATTTGCCTAAATCCTTTTCCATTTGGCATATCCCTACAGGAATATCAACCCTGTTACATATCTTTGTGTCATCAGCAAAAAGACATTCCTTACCGTCAAGACCTTTTGCAATATCACTAATGAAGATATTAAACAAAATTGGTCCCAGTACAGATCCCTGAGATCCCTACTGGTAACAAGACCTTGCTCTGAATATACTCCATTGACTACAACCCTCTGTTGTCTGTCACTCAGCCACTGCCTAATCCACTCAACAATATTGGAGTCCAAGCTCAATGACTGTAGTTTATTGATAAGTCTTCTATGTGGGACAGTGTCAAAAGCCTAACTAAAATCTAGATATGCGATGTCTACTGCCCATCCACCATCTATAATTTTAGTCACCCAGTCAAAAAAATCAATAAGATTTGTTTGACATGATCTCCCTGAAGTAAACCCATGTTGTTTTTCATCTTGCAATCCATGGGATTTTAGATGTTCCACAATTCTATCCTTTAGTAGGGTTTCCATTAATTTCCCCACTATTGATGTCAGACTTACTGGCCTATAGTTGCTTGATTCCTCCCTACTACCTTTCTTGTGAATGGGCACAACATTTGTTTATTTCCAATCTTTTGGGATGACTCCTGTTACAGTGATTGGTTAAATAAATCTGTTAACGGTTTTGATAGCTCACCACTAAGCTCTTTTAATAATTTTGGGTGTATCCCATCAGGCGCCTGTGACTTATTTGTCTTCACTTTAGAAAGCAAACATAGAACCTCTTCCTCTGTAAAGACACATACATCAAACAATTCATTAGTCTTCCTCCCTAATTGAGGTCCTTTTATTCCTTTTTCTTCTGTAAAAACTGAACAGAAGTATTCATTAAGGCAGTCGGCTAGCCCTTTTTTCTCATGTACATACCTTGCACTTTTGTTTTTAATTCAGTTATTCTATGTTTTAATTTCCTTTTTTCATTTATTTATCTGAAGAATGTCTTATCCCCTTTTTTCACAGACTGAGCTAGTTTTTGTTCAGTCTATACTTTAGAAGTTCTTATAAATTGCTTGGCCTCTTTTTGCCTACGCTTGTAGATTTTCCTATCTTCATTGCTCATTGCATATTTTGCATTCATAGCCCACTGTTGCTAATCATTTAAAAAAAAATATGACAATACATGTTTTATTGACATTGCTGTTTTTTATATGCCCATTTTTAAAGCGAGTACTGTTTTTTTCAATAAAAAGCATGCTCCAACGGATCTATCTTGATACTGTTTTTAGCTTATAAAAGTCAGTGGCCTTGAAGAGTGCAGTATGGTTATCTTTGTTGGTTTTTTTTCCAGGCAGGTATTTTTCCACAGTATTTACTAACTTTCCCTACATTTTATGTGACAACATTAGTAAATATTTTTTTTAAACTGTTGCAGATATGCTCCTTTTCCCACAGCCACAGCCACTTTTTTTTTTTTGACAGTTACACCCCTTTTTTCTTGTTTTCTGAGTAAAATAGAGAGTTGGTCGGGTTTTTTGGATTTTTTTGGTTTCAAATTCTAGTGCACAAAGCGTGCAACAAAATTTGGGCACAAAACCCAAGAAAAACCTGTCGTGATCACATTAGTAAATAAACAACAGTCTGTTGAATGTAAAGACACATGCTTTGCACCGTTCTTTTATATCCAAAGGGGGCAGGCCATGATGTCACGAGGGGGTGGAGTCGTGACATAACGATTCTTCGGCCCCTGTATCGCCGGTCATTACGCACAGAGCGAGCGTGCTCTGTGCAGTAATGATAGGGGGTGCCGCAGCGAAGATCCCGGGGGTCCCCAGCAGCGGGACCCCAGTGATCTGACATCTTATCCCCTATCCTTTGGATAGGAGATAAGATGTCTAGGGGTGGAGTACCCCTTTAAGGACCAAGTGTTTTTCTGTTTTTGCACTTTCGGTTTTTCCTCCTTACCTTTTAAAAATCATAACACTTTCAATTTTGCACCAAAAAATCCATATGATGGCTTATTTTTTGCGCCACCAATTCTACTTTGTAACAGCATCAGTCATTTTACCCCAAAATCTATGGGAAAATGGGAAAAAAATCCTTGTGCGACAAAATTGAAGAAAAAACACCATTTTGTAAATTTTGAGGGCTTCCGTTTCTACACAGTAAATTTTTGGGTAAAAATGACACTTTATCTTTATTCAGTAGGTCCACGCGATTAAAATGAAACCCTACTTATATAGGTTTGATTTTGTCGTACTTTTGGAAAAAATCATGACTACATGCACGAAATTTTATACATTTTAAATTTTCCTCCATTTTGGATTTTTTTTTTTTTTGTATATATGCCATTGACCGTGCGGTTTAATTAACATTATATTTTTATAGATCGTACATTTACCCACACGGCGATACCACATATGTTTATTTTTATTCTGTTTTATATTTTTTATATGGAATTTGGGATAAGGGGGGGGGGTGATTTAAACTTTTAATAAGGAAGGGGTTAATGTGTGTGCTTTTAAACTTTTTTTTTTTTTTACACATTTAGTCCCCTTAGGGGACTTTTAGGAGGAATCATTTGATCTTTGATCTGTGTGCTCTGCGCTTGATTGATAAAGCCTGGTCCTGCCAAGCTTTATCATTCTGAGCACCGGAGATGGCAGTGAAGCAGAGGTAAGCCCTCCGACTACCTCCACGATCATGCTGTGGGGGGGGCGATCCACCCTACTGGACCACCAGGGATGGGATAAAGGCACCTTTAGACGCCGCTGTCAGCTTTGACAGTGGTGATCTAAAGGGCTAATAGCCATGAAGATTGCCGCATGTTGGCTATTAACACCGGCCCCCAGCTACAAGAATTAGCTGGGGGCCGGCTGGTATGATGCGGACTCAAGTCGGGAGCCCTCGTCATACCCTGTTAACTGCACATGGACGAGCATAGACGTCCATGGTTGTTAACGGGTTAATGGTGTACTCCGGTGGAATTATTTTTTTTTTTTTTAAATCAACTGGTGCCAGAAAGTTAAACAGATCTGTAAATCCTTCCAGTACTTATCAGCTGCTAGATGTTCCACAGTAAGTTCTTTTATTTTTGAATTTATTTTCTGTCTGACCACAGTGCTCTCTGTTGACACCTTTGTCCATGTCAGGAACGAACTGTCCACAAATCCCCATAGCAAACCTATCCTGCTCTGGACAGTTCCTGACATGGACAGAGGTGTCAGAAGAGAGCACTGTGGTCAGACTGAAAAGAAATTCAAAAAGAAAAGAACTTCCTCTGGAGCATACAGCAGCTGATAATTATTGGAAAGATTAAGATTTTTTAGTAGTAGTAATTTACAAATCTGTTAAAATTTCTGATAGTTGATTAAAAAAAAATACCCCTTTAAGTATACTTTTCTTCTTTAATTTGTACACAGCAACAGAAACCTTCTAGTAAAAATGTATGTTTGTATTAATCCCCTATAGCAGTGTTCTCCAACCAGTATGCCTCCAGCTGTTGCAAAACCACAACTTTCAGCATGCCCAGCTGGAGGCACACTGGATGGGAAACACTGCTCTACAATGTTTATAACAGCTCCTGTATCACCTAGACATCATTTGTTTAGTTGTCCCTCAGTGAATTTGTGGTTTGTGTATCTACATCCTTTCCACTCAAACCTCACTTTTCCCGTTGATGGAAGTGCCTTGTCCTTAGGTGACTCGGGTTGTATATTCTCATGTCTTCTAAATATAATGGATCGCACAGTACATTAAGTTACGTGTATTTTTTGTGTTGAATGGAACGGATGTATTTCTACCATTGTTTAACATAACTATGCATTTAAAAGCATTGAGAGTAAACATGGAATAGCCATCTATGGACAAGTTACATGTATTTTCTGGGTTCAATTGAACATATAGTATTTTTACCTGGGTTTAACATAACTACACACTTAAAAGCGTTGAGAGTGGACACTAAATAGCGATCTAGGGACAAGTTACATGTTTTTTCTGGGTTTAATTGAACATATAGTATTTCTACCTGGGTTTAAAGGACATCTGCAGCGAACAAAACTTATCCCCTATCCACAGGAACGGGGGCCCTGCATTGCCCCCTCCATGCCCCCTCACCATACAGCTCTATGGGAAAGGCAGAAACACTGCCTCCCGCCTCTCCCATAGAGATACATGGAGGAGGCATGTTGGCCGCAACGTCATACTGCGGCCAACACGCCTCCTGCATGGGAGAGCTGTGGCAGGGCTATGGCCCCGTGCAGGGGATAGCCCAGGATCCCAATGGTCAGACCCCCTGCAATCAAACACTTATCCCCTATCTTGTGGATAGCAGATAAGTTTTGTTCACTGCCTATTTCCTTTAACATCACTAGGCATTTAAAAGCGTCAAGAGTGAACACAGACAAGTTACGTGTATTTTCTGGGTTTAAACGAACATACAGTATTTCTAACTGGGTTTGTTTGATGATTTGTCTACATATTATTAATCATATGTAAGAAAATCATATAATCATATAATCATATCCCTCTCTGCTTCCAGCTTGTGTGGTCTAAAGAAGGCTCTAATACTACTGTGTGAGACTGGCGTACGAATTTTCGCATATGAAAAAATTTGCATATGCAAATTTTCACTTATGTAAATTTTCGCGTATGCTAATTTTCGCACATGCAAATTTTAGTTTATGCTAATTTTAGCATATGCAAATTTTCGCATATGCAAATTTTCACATATGCGGAAAATATAACGCGAATATTACGAATATGCGAATTTAGAGAATATATGACGAATATTCATCCATATATTCGCAAAATATCGCAAATTCGAATATGGCCTATGCTGCGCAACACTATAGAGGACATATACCTATATAAAACCTGTAGCTGTTAAAATGTAAACATGTGAGGGAATTGTTGCTGCTGAGAATAGCTAAACTATACTTCTTCCTTAATATGTAAACAGCAATAGAAACCTTCTAGTGAAAGAAATTCCGGGCAGCATTTATTATTGTACTTTATATTTATTTCATAACAATGGCCAATGTATGTATGAATTCCCTATGGCAATATTTCCTACCCAGTGATCCTCCAGCTGTTGCCCCTAGTTGTGCAACAGCTGGAGGCCCACTAGGAAATACTGCCTTATAGTGTCTATAACAGTTCCCGTATCACCTACACATCTCACTTGTTAAGTTGTTCCTCAGTGGATTTGTGGTTTGTGTCTCTACTTCCTTTCAACTCGATCCTCACTTTTCTTGTTGATGGAAGTGTCATGTCCTTAGGTGACTTGTCGGGTTGTATATCCTCGTGTCTACTCAGTACAATGGATCGCACAGAACATCAAACGGCGTTACAGCAAATACCATCACGGCAAATTCACCTGGAGGATTTCTGCACTGGGACATGCTGTATGCTGTAAGATTATATAGCTACTGAAAGTACATATAATATTAAATGTCTCACCAATGAAAGTTTATCTCACAGTGTTTGCTGCCTAATCTTTTATTGGCCCGTGTCTGCTCATTCAAAGAAAAAAAGCTCCTTTATGGGTGATTGCTGGGTAATAATCATGTGTAAATAAGATAGAGGGAAGGAGCGATGTGTGTTCTGTTCTCTGGCTGCAAACAATAGGATCTTGTGGAACAACATACAAATTCATTCTAATAACGCTCCCTATTTTTCCATGAAAACCCCAGCACAGGATAACTGTGTCCTTCAAATAACACGAATACAGACCTCCCTTGTATTTTCGCACATTTATTTTTGGACAATGGACTTCTCTGTTATCAACTTATTTAAAGCGCTTCAGGAGAAATATATAAATTTTGCCTGAATTGCAGAGCACTAGATAGGCTGCAGTTTTCTAATATATTCTTTGATCTTAGAGACAACAGCAACAGATTGTTGTGTGTATTCTGTATGTTCTTCTATAGGAAAGTAATCTATGCATATATTTCATCCGTATGAACTGGGATTAGTTATGCTGATGTAGAGGGAGCCTTCTTAACCCCTTAAAGGGGTACTCCGCCCCTAGACATCTTATCCCCTATCTAGAGATGAGCGAACTTACAGTAAATTCGATTTGTCACGAACTTCTCGGCTCGGCAGTTGATGACTTATCCTGCATAAATTAGTTCAGCTTTCAGGTGCTCCGGTGGGCTGGAAAAGGTGGATACAGTCCTAGGAGACTCTTTCCTAAGACTGTATTCACCTTTTCCAGCCCACCTGAGCACCTGAAAGCTGAACTAATTTATAAAAGGATAGGTCATCAACTGAAGAGCCGAGAAGATCGTGACGAATCGAATTTACTGTAAGTTCGCTCATCTCTACCCCTATCCAAAGGATAGGGGATAAGATGTCAGATCGCCGGGGTCCCGCTGCTGGGGACCCCGGGGATCGCTGCTGCAGCACCCCGCCATCATTACTGCACAGAGCGAGATCGCTCTGCACGTAATGACGAGCATTACAGGGGCCGGAGCATCGTTACGTCACGGCTCCACCCCTTGTGACGTCACAGCCCACCCCGTTAATACAAGTCTATGGGAGGGGGCGTGTCGTCACGCCCACTGCCATAGACTTGCATTAAGGGGACGGGCCGTGATGTCATGAGGGGCGGAGCCATGACGTCACGCTGCTCCAGCCCCTGTATCGCCCGTCATTACGCACAGAGCGAACTCGCTCCGTGCAGTAATGATGGCTGGGTGCCGCAGCGGCGATCCCCGGGGTCCCCAGCAGCGGGACCGCAGTGATCTTAAATCTTATCCCCTATGCTTTGGAAAGGGGATAAGATGCCAGGGGCGGGGTACCCCTTTAACCCCTTAAGGACCGAGCCCTTTTTCACCTTAAGGACCAGAGCATTTTTTGCAATTCTGACCACTGTCACTTTAAACATTAATAACTCTGGAATGCTTTTAGTTATCATTCTGATTCCGAGATTGTTTTTTCGTGACATATTCTACTTTAACTTAGTGGTAAAATTTTATGGTAACTTGCATCCTTTCTTGGTGAAAAATCCCCAAATTTGATGAAAAAAATGAAAATTTTGCATTTTTCTAACTTTGAAGCTCTCTGCTTGTAAGGAAAATGGATATTCAAAATAATTTTTATTTGGGTTCACATATACAATATGTCTACTTTATGTTTGCATCATAAAATGTACGAGTTTTTACTTTTGGAAGACACCAGAGGGCTTCAAAGTTCAGCAGCAATTTTAAAATTTTTCACAAAATTTTCAAACTCGCTATTTTTCATGGACCAGTTCAGGTTTGAAGTTTGAAGGGTCTTCATATTAGAAATACCCCATAAAAGACCCCATTATAAAAACTACACCCCCCAAAGTATTCAAAATGACATGCAGTAAGTGTATTAACCCTTTCGGTGTTTCACAGGAATAGCAGCAAAGTGAAGGAAAAAATTCAAAATCTTAATTTTTTACATTCGCATGTTCTTTTAGACCCAATTTTTGCAAGGGGGTAAAAAGGAGAAAATTTTTATTGTATTTGAAACCCAATTACTCTCGAGTAAGCACATACCTTATATGTCTATGTTAATTATTCAGTGGGCGCAGTAGAGGGCTCAGAAAGGAAGGAGCGACAAATGGTTTTTGGGGGGCATGTCACCTTTAGGAAGCCCCTATGGTGCCAGGACAGCAAAAAAAAAAAAACACATGGCATACCATTTTGGAAACTAGACCCCTCAGGGAACGTAACAAGGGGTAAAGTGAACCTTAATACCCTACAGGTGTTTTACGACTTTTGCATATGTAAAAAAAAATATTTTTTTTTACCTAAAATGCTTGGTTTCCCAAAATTTTTACAATTTTAAAAAGGGTAATAGCAGAAAACACCCCCCAAAATTTGAAGCCCAATTTCTCCCGATTCAGAAAACAGCCCATATGGGGGTGAAAAGTGCTCTGCTTGCGCACGACAGGTCTCAGAAGAGAAGGAGTCACATTTGGCTTTTTGAAATGCTCTGGGGGCATGCCGCATTTAGGAAGCCCCTATGGTGCCAGGACAGCAAAAAAAAAAAAACACATGGCATACCATTTTGGAAACTAGACCCCTCGGGGAACGTAACAAGGGGTTAAGTGAACCTTTATACCCCACAGGTGTTTCATGACTTTTGTATATGTAAAAAAAATAATAATTTTTTTACCTAAAATGCTTGTTTTCCCAAAAATTTTACATTTTTAAAAAAGGGTAATAGCAGAAAATACCCCCCGAAATTTGAAGCCCAATTTCTCCCGAGTACGGGGATACCCCATATGTGGCCCTAAACTGTTGCCTTGAAATACGACAGGGCTCCAAAGTGAGAGAGCGCCATGCGCATTTGAGGCCTAAATTAGGGATTGCATAGGGGTGGACATAGGGGTATTCTACGCCAGTGATTCCCAAACAGGGTGCCTCCAGCTGTTGTAAAACTCCCAGCATGCCTAGACAGTCAGTTGCTATCTGGCAATACTGGGAGTAGTTGCTTTGCAACAGCTGGAGGCTCCGTTTTGGAAACAGTGACTTACCAGACGTTTTTCATTTTTATTGGGGAGGGGGGCTGTGTAGGGGTATGTGTATATGTAGTGTTTTTTACTTTTTATTTTATTTTGTATTAGTGTAGAGTAGTGTTTTTAGGGTACAGTCACACGGGCGGGGGTTCACAGTAGTTTGTCGCTGGCAGTTTGAGCAGCGGCAGAAAATTTGGCGCAGCTCAAACTTGCAGCCGGATACTTACTGTAATCCTCCGCCCATGTGAGTGTACCCTGTACGTTCACATTGGGGGGGGGGGGGGGGGGGAGAAACATCCAGCTGTTGCAAAACAACAACTCCCAGCATGTACGGTCTATCAGTGCATGCTGGGAGTTGTAGTTTTGCAACAGCTGGAGACACACAGGTTATGAAACACCGAGTTTGGTAACAAACTCAGTGTTTTGCAACCAGTGTGCCTTCAGCTGTTGCAAAAGCTACAACCCCCAGCATGTACGGACAGCGGAAGGGCATGCTGGGTGTTGTAGTTATGCAACAGCCGGAGGCATACTACATTGGCTGGGGATTGTAGTTATGCAACAGCTGGAGACACACTGGTTTGCTACTTAACTCAGTGTGCCTTCAGCTGTTGCAAAACTACAACTCTCAGCAGTCACCAACAGCCAACGGTCCTGCTGGGAGTTGTAGTTATGCAACCACCAGATGCACCACTACAACTCCCAGCATGCACTTTAGCTGATTGTGCAAGCTGGGAGTTGCAGTTATACAACAGCTGAAGGTACACTTTTCCATAGAAAGAATGTGCCTCCAGCTGTTGCAAAACTACAAGTCCCAGCATGCCCATAAGGGCATGCTGGGAGTTGTGGTGGTCTGCCTCCTGCTGTTGCATAACTACAGCTCCCAGCATGCCCTTTTTGCATGCTGGGAGCTGTTGCTAAGCAACAGCAGGAGGCGGTCACTCACCTCCTGCTGCTGCTCCACGATGCCGCCGCACAGGTCAGTCCCTCGCCACCGCCGTCGCTCCTGGGGCCCCGATCCCAACAGGGACGCCGGGGATCGGGATCCCCAGCACCCGGGGTCTTCTGCCTGCACCCGCTCACGTCCTCCGGAAGAGGGGCGGAGCGGGTTGCGGGAGTGACACCCGCAGCAGGCGCCCTGATTGGTCGGCCGGGAAACCGGCCGACGAATCAGGACGATCGTGAGGTGGCACCAGTGCCACCTCACCCCTGCTGGCTCTGGCTGTTCGGGGCCGTCTCTGACGGCCCCGATCAGCCAGTAATTTCGGGTCACTGGAGACCCGATTGACCCGGAATCCGCCGCAGATCGCTGGACTGAATTGTCCAGCGATCTGCGGCAATCGCCGACATGGGGGGACATAATGACCCCCCTGGGCGATATGCCGGGATGCCTGCTGAACGATTTCAGCAGGCATCCGGCCCCGGCTCCCCTCCGGCTAGCGGCGGGGGCCGGAAATGCTCAGGGCGTATCCATACGCCCTCGGTCCTTAAGGACTTGGAAACGGGGGCGTGTCCATTTTTTTTTTTTATCAACTGGTGCCAGAAAGTTAAACAGATTTGTAAATTACTTCTATTAAAAATTTTGTTAATCCTTCCAGTACTTTTTGGCAGCTGAATACTAAAGAGGAAATTATTTTCTTTTTGGAACACAGAGCTGTCTGCTGACATCACGAGCACAGTGCTCTCTGCTGACATCTCTGTCCATTTTAGGAACTGTCCAGAGCAGCATATGTTTGCTATGGGGATTTTCTCCTACTCTGGACAGCTCTTAAAATGTCAGCAGAGAGAACTGTGGTTATGATTTCAGCAGAGAGCACTGTGTTCCAAAAATAAAAGAATTTCCTCTCTAGTATTCAGCAGCTAATAAGTACTGGAAGGATTAAGATGTTTTAATAGAAGTAATTTACAAATCTGTTTAACTTTCTGGCACCAGTTGATTAAAAAAAGTTATAAAAAGTTTTCCACCTGAGTACCCCTTTACGGACTCTATACCATTTTGGCCTTAAGGACCCGGACAATTTTTGTTTTTTGCACTTTTGTTTTTTCCTCCTCCCCTGCCAAAAATCATAACGCTTTCAATTTTGCACCTACAGCCCCATATAAGGGTTTTGTAATGACATCACTTATTTTATAACATAATCTGCGGCAGAACTAAACGAAAATTATTTGTGGGGGGCATTTAAAAATATTTTACACTTTTTTATTTTTAGGGGCTTCCGTTTCTACTCAGTGCACTTTTCGGTAAAAATGACACCTTATCTTTATTCTGTAGGTCCATACAATGTATGTAAGTCATTTTATTTTACTACCCATTTAAAATGGTCATCTTCTGACCCCTATAACTTTTTTATTTTTCCGCATACGGGGATATGAGGGCACATTTTTTGCGCTGTGGTCTGTAGTTTACATTGGTTTTATTATTTTTTTATGGAACTTTTTGGTCGCTTTTTATTTATGGTATATGAAGTGACAAAAATGCACAATTTTGGTATTTTTTTACTTGTAGGCCATCGACCGTGCGGTTTAACTACCCTTATATTTGAATAGTTCAGACATTTAAGCAATACCACATATATTTATATTTTTTATTTTACATTATTTTATTTAAAAATAATTTTTTGTCCCCATAGGGGGCTATAACTTTACGATTACATACACTGTTCAATGGTGAGCTTTGGCTCAGCATTGATTAGTGTTATCAGTGCTCTGCTGGCTGTGGACATCAGAGCACTGATCGGACGGCCAGGAGGCAGGTAAGCGCCCTCCCGCCATCCTCTTATCCGGTAGGGACATCGGGATTTCATGCGATGGTCTCAATCAACTCTGCTGAACTGCTGGATCGTTTTTTTAACATTACAGACTCCACGATCAACGATGTTGATCGATCGGTGATGTTAGGCATTAACCCTGGGTCCTAGCTGCTTATAGCTGTTCGGGACCCACCATGTATGAAACACGTTCAGCTCATGAGCATGCTTCAAACAGCGGTAAAAGGACCAGGGCGTACAAGTACGCCTGCATCCTTAACTACCAGGACGCAAGGACCTATCCTAGGGGCGTAGCTGGAAACCACAGGGCCCCGATACAAAAAATTGCCCTGGGCCCCCCTACCCCATGGCAGCCAGCGCCCAACCCGGATGACCCCCAACCCCCGGCCTCAGACGCACAATATCAGTGACTACAGTATTGATGGGACACAATCAGAAAAATACACAATGATATAAATGACTCACTTATCTGGTCCAGATCGCTGTGATTTCCTTCTGCAGAGTCTGGTGCTTGGACATCATTAGCTCCTCACTTTGTCAGCTGATCCTCATTCTCTATATGAAGAAAATAATTAATATAACCCTGTCACATACTGCACCTCTGAATAAGGGGCCTAACTAGAGTCTTATGGGCCCCAGGACAAAATTTACCATGCTCCCATTAACCCACTCCAGCTCCCCTAATCAGCATGTCCCTGATCTATCCACATCAGCCCCCCATAACCATGTTCCAATCCTTACATACCATGTCCCCCTCTGCTCAGCATCTCCCCATCCCTACACACAGTGTCCACGATCCCTCCATACTTTTCCCAACCAAGGTGCCTCCAGATTCTGCATAAGACAGGCAAAGGCTGTCCGGGCATGCTGGGAGTTGTAGTTTTGCAACATCTGGAAGCACCGTTGTTGGGAAACACTACTCCACTTATTGACCCCATGATCCACCCGTCCCTCATTCTTTCACACAGTGTTTCCCTATCCCATCCCGCAATAAAAGTGTTTCTCAACCAGGGTGCCTCCAGCTGCTGCAAAACTATAATTCCCAGCATGCCCAGACAGCCAAAGACTGTTTTGCAGCTTCTGGAAGCACCCTGGTTGGGAAACATTGCTCCACTTAGTAGGTCCCTCTTCCACATGTCCTTGATTCTTCTAACAGTGCCCCCATCCTATACCAGGATCCCCCTCATCCCTAACATGCCCCCACTCAGTATTTAAAATTAAATCTTACCTGAGTTCTAGTAGGTGATGGTGGGTCCAACTGCAGCCTCCTGGCTATACACTGAGGAGGAGGGGCAGGGGCTTTTCCTCTTCCTGTACCCATCCCCTCCTCCTTATCTTGATTCTCCATGAGGAGACTGCAGAAGACAGGGGCAAGGCCATCGGCCATTGGGGCGGAGCCACTAGCTATGGGGGTGGGGCCTTGGCACGGGTCAAGTCAGGAATCCCTAAGTACACCCGGGCCCTGATTTAACCCTTACTCACCCCCATTTGCCAGGGTCAGGGGAAATATATGTTACTGCATAACTTCCAAACGGCTGGAGATATTTTGATAATACTTGGTCACATGTTACTTATATGTCCACTTAAAATATAGGATAGGTAATTTAACCCTTAACTACCCCCATTTGTGAGGGTCAGGGTTTTTGTTTAAAGTCCCATGCAAATCAATGGGAAATGTATGTTCTCACATAACTTCCGTACGGCTGGAGATATTTCCATAATACTTGGTCACATGTTACTTATATGTCCACTTAAAATATAGGATAGTTAATTTAACTCTTAACTACCCCATTTGTGAGGATCGGGGTTTTTGTTTAAAGTCCCATGCAAATCAATGGGAAATGTATGTTCCCACATAACTTCTGTACGGCTGTAGATATTTCAATACCTGGTACAGATATTACGGGTCGGGGTGGGAGGTCGACATAGGAGGTCCGGGATAGGAGGACGGGATAGGAGGACGGGATAGGAGGTCAGGATAGGAGGTCGAGATAGGAGGATGGGATAGGAGGACCGGGATAGGAGGACGGGATAGGAGGTCGAGATAGGAGGACGGGATAGGAGGAAGGGATAGGAGGTCGGGATAGATGGACAGGATAGGAGGTCGGGATAGGAGGTCGGGATAGGAGGTCGAGATAGGAGGACAGGATAGGAGGTCAGGATCGGAGGTAGAGATGGGAGGACGGGATAGGAGGTCGGGATAGGAGGTCGGGATAGGAGGACGGGATATGAGGACGGAATAGGAGGTCGGGATAGGAGGTCGGGATAGGAGGACGGGATAGGAGGTTGGGTTAGATGGTCTGGATAGGAGGACGGGATAGGTGGATGGTATAGAAGGTCGAGATAGGAGGTCGGGATAGGAGGTCGGGATAGGAGGACGGGATAGGAGGACGGGATAGGAGGATCAGATAGGAGGACGGGATAGGAGGACGGGATAGGAGGTCATAATAGTGGGTCGATAAAGGGGGTCGGGATAGGAGGTCGGGATAGGAGGACGGGATAGGAGGTCGGGATATGAGGATGAGATGTGAGGACGGGATATGAGGTTGAGATATGATGACGGGATAGGAGGTCGGGATAGGAGGACGGGATATGAGGACAAGATATGGGGTTGGGATATGACAACAATATATGAGGAGGGGATATGAAGTCAAAAGCTTCCTCCTTTGTTTATTTTCCTCCCCAACAAGGATTAGGAAGGAAACACGGGGCAACGCCGGGTATTCAGCTAGTATATAAATAAAACTCTATGTATGTATGTGTGTGTGTGTGTGTATGTCCCAGCATCAAGTCCAAACGGCTGAAGATATTAACATGAAACTTGGCACACATGTTACTTATATGTCAACAACAAACATAGGATAGGTGATTTAACCCTTACTCACTCCCATTTGCCAGGGCCGGGGTTTTTGTTTAAGGTCCCATACAAGTCTATGGGAAATATATGTTACTGCATAACTTCCAAACGGCTGGAGATATTTCGAAAATACTTGATCACATGTTTTTTTATATGTCCACTTAAAATATAGGATAGTTAATTTAACCCTTAACTACCCCCCATTAGTGAGGGTCGAGGTTTTTGTTCAAAGTCCCATGAAAATCAATGGGAAATGCATGTTCCCATATAACTTCCGTACGGCTGTAGATATTTCAATAATACCTGGTACACATATTACTTATATGTTAAATAAAAAGATATGATAGTTAAATTAACCCTTACCTACACCCTTACATAAAAGGAATATGGGTGCACTACTGTGGTAGATGTATACAATGATTGTATACATCTACCACAGTAGTGCACCCATATTCCTGTATTGTATTCTAATTGTTACACATCCACACCGTTTATCTGGTGTAGTATTCTATTGTGGCACTTGTAGTCCGCTGCAGGCATCCTCCATTGTATGCATTTTTATGCTGGGGATCGCCCTTAGCAACAGACTACAAGGGCAGGATCTGCTCCCCTAGTATAAATGCACAACTGCATCTGGGTTTGAGCACCTCCAGCCATTTGAGACCACGTTTTTTGTTGTTTGTTTAAATTTTATACTTGGAGGTGTGTAAACTCCAAAATAAATGCGCCTTGAATATCTTCAAGGCAGCATTAAGGTAGCACCTGTGAGGCCAGGCACCCATATTAGCCAACTCAGGTGGGGCTTGCAGCTTGCCTCCCTCCTTCCATTGCATGTATGCTCAGTCACGCTGGAGGGTATCTGGGAGGAAGTTGTGAGTCGACCGAATGCTGCCGTAATTGCCCACTGGCCCCTGTTTTGCTTATCAAGCACAGGTAGGATTAGCGTAGGTCCCGCACCATCTTGAGAAACCTTGGCGTTTGTGTGCGGGCTCTGGTGTGTCCTTCATATAAGGATACACTGGCGAATGTCTCAATTTTAACATCAGTGTTGAGGGATAGCCAATGTATTGTTTACATCTACCACAGTAGTGCACCCATATTCCTGTATTGTATTCTAATTGTTACACATCCACACTGTTTATCTGGTGTAGGATTCTATTGTGGCACTTGTAGTCCGCTGCAGGCATCCTCCATTGTATGCATTTTTATGCTGGGGATCACCCTTAGCAACGGACTACAAGGGCAGCATCTGCTCCCCTAGTATAAATGCACAACCGCATCTGGGTTTGAGCACCTCCAGCCATTTGAGACCACGCTTTTTGTTGTTTGTTTAAACCCTTACATAAAAGATGGGTTTTTGTTGTCCGATGCAAGTATATGGGAGTTCAAGTACCTTACTTCACAAGCTCCGCTCTGCATCTCCTGGTGAATGTGTCGATCCGACTTGCAAGCCACACCCCATCTCACAAAGAAAGAAGGTCATGATAGGAGGTCGGGATAGGAGGTTGAGATATGAGGTCGGAATATAAGGACGGGATATAAGGTCAAGCTAGGAGGACAGGATAGGAGGTCAGGATATGAGGACGGGATATGAGGTCGAGATAGGAGGTCGAGATATGAGGTCAGGATATGAGGACAGGATAGGCGGATGGGATAGGAGGTTGGGATAGGAAGTCAGGATATAAGGTCGGGATATGATGACGGGATATGAGGTCGGGATATGAGGACGGGATATAAGGACGAGATATGAGGACGGGATATGAGGTTGAGATATGAGGACGGAATATGAGGACGGAATAGGAGGAGGGGATAGGAGGTCGGGATACGAGGTTGAGATATGAGGATGGCATATGAGGATGGGATAGGATGTCGAGATATGAGGTTGAGATATGAGGACAGGATAGGAAGTTGGGATATGAGGTCGAGATATGAGGTCGGGATATGAGGTCGGGATAGGAGGACGGGATAGGAGGACGGGATAGGAGGTCGAGATATGAGGTTGAGATATGAGGTTGAGATATCAGGACGGGATATGAGGACGGGATAGGAGGACGGGATATGAAGTTGGGATATGAGGACGGGATATGAGGTTGGGATATGGGGTTGGTATATGACAACAATATATGGGGATGGGATATGAAGTCAAAAGCTTTCTCCTTTGTTGATTTTCCTCCCCAACAAGGATGAAGAAGGAAAAACCAGGCAACGCTGGGTACTCTGCTAGTTTGTAATATACATTGGTTAAAAAATGTGTATCATTTTTGGTGGAAAAGTGCTGTTCCTGCAGCTATTGCCTGTGTGTCTCTGTGGGGAGTCCAAATACAGGAAGGGATGGCAGGACTAGCCGGTCTCTGTGCAGGCTCCTGGCTTGTCAATTATCTTGATGTGTGAGACAGGGGCTTCACGGAGCCTCACTGCACAGAACCCTGTTTTTCCTCACTGCACAGAGCCCTGCTTGTCCTCAGTGTACAAAGCCCTGCTTGTCATCAGTGCACAGAGCCCTGCTTGTCCTTAGAATACAGGGCCCTGCTTGTCCTCAGTGTACAGAACCCTGCTTGTCCTCAGTGCACATAGCCCTGCTTGTCATCAGTACACAGAGCCCTGCTTGTCCTCAGAATACAGGGACCAGCTTGTCCTCAGTGTGCAGAGCCCTGCTTGTCCTCAGTGTACAGAGCCCTGCTTGTCCTCAATGGACAGAGTCCTGCTTGTCTTCACTGTACAGAGCCCTGCTTGTCCTCAGTGTACAGAGCCCTGCTTGTCCTCAGTGTACAGAGCACTGCTTGTCCTCAGTGTACAGAGCCCTGCTTGTCCTCAGTGTACAGAGCCCTGCTTGTCCACACTGCACAGAGCCCTGCTTGTCCTCAGTGTACAGAGTCCTGCTTGTCCTCAGTGTACAGAGTCCAGCTTGCCCTCCCTTCACAGAGCCCTGCTTGTCCTCAGTGTACAGAGCCCTGCTTGTCCTCTGTGCAGTGAGGACAACCAGGGCTCTGTACACTGAGCCCTACTTGTCCTCAGTGTACAGAGCCCTGCTTGTCCTCAGTGTACAGAGCCCTACTTGTCCTCACTGTACAGAGCCCTGCTTTTCCTCAGTGCACAGAGCCCTGCTTGTCTCCAGTGTACAGAGCCCTGCTTGTCCTCAGTGCACAGAGCCCTGCTTGGCCTTGTAGGTCAATTAAGGATGTGCTTGGAGGTCATAACTCGATAGGAGGAGTGCTAGTGCCAAAATGTGGCATTTGAGCAGCTTGGCTCTGCCTCCTTGACACTTGGCTCAGAAAAGAAAAGGCAAATTTTGACAAAAAAAATCAGCTCCTAGAACAGTTTGTATTTATACTCTAGCAGCTATCCAATGGTGTCTGCAGCTCTTAGCAGCAGATACAGCTGACAGATCCCTTTAAGTCATAATGATTACCTTGTCTACATTTAAAATTACCCCATATACACCTATTAGTCAAACTGTTGCCTTTACAAATGGAAAACATTTTTCTAAGATGTGCTGTTATTAAAGGGGTACTCCAGGGAACTAAACCCATTGCCCATTCTTTCCCTCTCATCAACCTATTTAATTGTCTAAATATCATTCATTAGCTATGTAGAACAGTTTCACCTCTTTGGTTGTCCCTTACATGCATGAAGTGAAGGAATGAGAAAAAAAAGGGGAAAGAACTAGCTAGCAACTATTAAGTGATGCATACCAAGAATGACAATATATGCATATAAAAGGTATCTTTATTCACATGTCTTGATATACAAGGAAGAGAGTATACAAACAATTAAAACCATTTAAAACACACAATGATTGGGCGGAGGAGTATGGTCCTACAACGCCTATCCCGAGGAAGCTTCCGTTGCTGGAGGCGGAACACATGGGGTAGGCAGTCCGGCATTTATACGGAAACATCTTGGGTCCCAGCAGCTCACTACATCTCACAAATCTACAGCACACTGCACTTTCACTCAATTGAACTTGGCAGCACTTGGTTGTTACTGGATTATTGTTTATCACAGGATTATTACATTATTATACTTTTTGGTGCTTACCGTACTCATTGTGATTATGGGATATACATGCTATGTAGATTATATTGATATATTGTCTTGTTGATTTGTATATTGGAGCACAGGTCTGTTTTGGTTTGATATACTGTGGGGCCTTCATGTGACATTTTTTTATTACATTTTCTTTCCTGGGACAGCCTACATTTTCTTTTTGGGTTATCATCCCTAGTACGGGCTGGGCGTTGTAGGACCATACTCCTCGTGCCCAATTATTGTGTGTTTTAAAGGGTTTAAATAATCTGTATACTCTCTTCCTTGTATGTCAAGACATGTGAACAAAGATACCTTTTCTATGCATATATTGTTATTCTTGGTGTGCATCGCTTAATAGTTGCTAGCTAGTTCTTTCCCCTTTTTTTTCTCTTATGTAATTGTAGCAACTGGTTTGGACCCAGGTAGTGCTCATATTGGTAGGTGGTGCCCGTCCTTTTAAGTACTATACTCGTGACGTGAGGGAATGACATCATCCAGCCATTCACTATGTCTCTTTCCAAATCCCTCTATTAAAGCAGTCCCCACCCTCCTGACCATGTGGCTTCTGCCCTCCACCTTCCTATCTGTGTTATCTTTAGTGCTCAAGACTGGAAGTCGTGTGTAGCCTTAGCCAGTCAGACACTAAACCTCTCTCTGCTGCTCAAATCAGGAGGGTGGGGCTGCTTTCAGAGAGCTGGCTGGCAGAGCAGAGCTGCAATGATTGCTGAAAGATATAGGGAAGGATGGCAAAGGATATCAAGAAGCCAGAGATGACAACAGAGGCCACAGGGGCCATGCATATCAAGCAGTAATGTTTACAGGGAAAATATCTAGGTAGTGCGGTGGCTTTGGAGCTTTTTTTTATATATATATATATATATATATACTTCTCTTGGAGTACCACTTTAATTCCGCTGTACTGTCATAGCAGTGATGTGCTGGGTCTATTGCTTTCAACCAGTTGTGGGCAAAAGACAGTCCTGATGCTGCATTTAACCCTAAAATGATATCTATTTTGCCTGTTGTACCCCAATGTACTATACAGAGACTGTATAATACACAGCTCCAAGCATAAGTCCTAAAAGGCCAGTATATGCATTATACATAAAGGTAGAGCATGCACACAAGTGGAAAGACCAGATTCTATGTTTTGGTGTGTATTGTATGTGGTATGTGAAGGGTAACATCTGAGCTCTCCATGTGATATGTTGTTCACCACTTTTTATGAAGGACCTCTTGTCCTGACATATATAGGTAAACGGGATGTTTCCATTGAAACATTCACTTTAATGGGCCAAGCTTATTCTTAGGGAAATGGATAGTAGTCACTTGTAGTGTATGTTCAGTCTACTGGTAAACTGGCCCGCTGTGGGTACACATTGGTATATCAAGGCAACCTTTTTGTTGGTATGGTGAACTATACCTTGGATGTAGAGCACAGTGTGAACCCAGCCCAAGCACAGTATTTATATACAACACAAATAGAAAAAAACATAGTTGCACATCCACCATTTGTGTTTTGATCTACTAGCTTCTCAGCATAATTTCAAAAACTAACCGGTTGTTAGTATACATTTTGATCAAAAAGTACAAGCCCACTTGCCACATCAAGGCTACCTAGTCAGAGTGGGTCCCTAACCTAACACTGGCGTTGTGCCGGGCGGCAACCACTGCCTTCGAGCCACCATGCCCACAGGGGGAATGACCCAGTGGCCAGGCAGCCCCACTGGTGCCCAACCAAGCCCATGGCTTTTGGCCGCACTATCCCACAGACAAAGCATCACAGAAACAATGGCCACCACAGAGAGCCACACCAGTTTGAACACTTACCATGTGCTCCCTACCAGAGGGCTGGGAGAATGTAAGGAGGAAACCCTTATGCAGTCTCCTGCTAATTAAAAATGCCTGGGCCGAATGGGTGGAGTGGAGTGCTGGCCATGGAAGAAGGAAGAGACTACAAATGTACAACACAAATAGAGAAACATAGCCGCACATCCACCATTTGTATTTTGATCTACTTGTTTCTCAGCATAACTTAAAAAACTAACAGGTTGTTAGTATACATTTTGATCAAAAAGTACAAGCCCACTCGCCACGTCAAGGCCACCTAGTCAGAGTGGGTCCCTTACCTAACAGTGGTGTAGTGCTGGGTGGTGACCACTGCCTCCGAGCCACCATGCCCACCGGGGAATGACTCAGTGGCCAGGCAGTCCCACTGCTGTCTAACCAAACCCCTGGCTTTGGGCTGAGCCACCCCACAGACAAAGCATCACAGAAACAATGGCCACCTCAGAGAACCACACCAGTTTGAACATTTACCATGTGCTCCCTACCAGAGGGCTGGGAGAATGTAAGGAGGATACCTTTATGTAGTCTCCTGCTAAATAAAAACGCCTGGGCTGAATGGGTGGAGTGGACTGCTGGCCATGGAAGAAGGGAGAGACTACAAATGTACAACACAAATAGAGAAACATAGCCGCACATCCACCATTTGTATTTTGAGCTACTTCCTTTTTTTGCTGTTGTTTATTTGTAGTCTTTCCTTCCTTCCATGGCCAGCACTCCACTCCACCCATTTGGCCCAGGCATTTTTAATTAGCAGGAGACTGCATAGGGTTTCCTCCTACCATTCTCCCAGCCCTCTGGTAGGGAGCACATGGTAGGTTTAATACTGGTGTGGTTCTCTGTGGCGGCCATTGTTTCTGTGATGCTTTGTCTGTGGGGTGGTGTGCCCCAGAGCCAGGGGCTTGGTCGGGCAGCAGTGGGGCTGCCTGGCCACTGGGTCATTCCCCTTGTGGGCTTGGTGTCTTGGAGGCAGTGGTCATCGCCCGACGCTACGCCAGTGTCAGGTTAGGGACCCACTCTTACTAGGTGGCCTTGACATGGCGAGTGGGCTTGTACTTTTTGATCAAAATATATACTAACAACCTGTTAGTTTTTGAAATTATGCTGAGAAGCAAGTAGATCAAAACACAAATGGTGGATGTGCTTGTCACGTACCGGCAGGATAGGTAGTGGATCCTTTGGACCAGAGAGGCGATGGCATGGGTTGTACTGGAGGACCGGTTCTAAGCAGTTACTGGTTTTCACCAGAGCCCGCCGCAAGGCGGGATGGACTTGCTGCGGCGGTAACTACCAGGTCGTATCCCCCAGAAACAACTCGATCTCTCTGGCAGCTGATATAGCGTGGTACACAGGGAGCAGGCAATAGCGTAGTCGGACGTAGCAGAGGTCAGGGCAGACAGCAAGGGTTCACAGGCGAGTATACGGTAGCAATGGGTTCGGCAACTGGCAAGGCAATATCACAGTAGGGAACGCTTTCTCAAAGGCACTAGACATAAAGATCCGGCAAGGGCAGGAAGGGGCAGGTGCCTTTTATTGGGAAGGGCCAGTGGGAGGTGAGGAACCAGCGCACCAATTACCGGTGCGCTGGCCCTTTAAATTTACTGAAGCCGGTGCGCGCGCGCCCTAGAGAGTGGGGCCGCGCGAGCCGGGATCCAGGCGAGCAGAGCGCCGCGTGGGGAGCAGGTATGTCTAACAGGAACGTGGCGCGTGAGCGGGGACCAGCCGCCACGCTAGCCGCATCCCTGCCACTGTGAGACCCGCGCTCCCGGTCAGTACGTCTGACCGGGAGAGGCCGAGGCCCTGGAGCAGAGGACAGAGGCAGCGGGCGCTCCGGTCCGGAGGTGAAGACCGGAGCGCTCGCTGTGACAGTGCGGCTATGTTTCTCTATTTTTGTTGTACAGTATTTATATACACTTATAGAATCAATGCTTTATCTTTTCTTGCAGCTTTGTTGTGTAACATATTCAGCTTGTAGCACTTCCTGTCTGTGCGATCTGTCATTTATGTGCTATTAGTTTGCTATCTGAGGAGACTTGATAATGCTGTATAGATACCTCAAATTTAGAGATAGCTACTGGTATTTTTTAAAACATAAATATATTTATATTGTTATAATATGTTTATTAATAATAAAAATAATAATGTGTTATTATTATTAAAATTGGAAACATTCTTAGAAAAGCACACAACAATCTTTCTGACCTGTGTTGGGAAGAAACTGTTTTAGGGACCTTCACATCATCTTCTGACATGTCAACACTTTGTTGGGGGTAAAAGCCCATAAGCATAGTTCTCCAATTCCCAAACTAAAAGTAAAACACTATGTGAAAAATGTTACTCTGGTGGAAAACAATGTTTTTCAACACAACTGGTACCTGAAAGTTAAACAGATTTGTAAATTACTTCTATTAAAAAAATCTTAATCCTTCCAGTACTTATCAGCTGCTGTATACTACAGAGGATGTTGAATTGTTCTTTTCAGTCTGACCACTGTCAAGAGCAGTAGACGTTTGCTATTGGGGTTTGCTCCCGCTATGGACAGTTCCTGACACAGACAGAGGTGTCAGCAGAGCGCACTGTGGTCAGACAGAAAAGAACAACTCAACTTCCTCTGTATTATACATCAGCTGATAAGTACTGGAAGAATTAAGATTTTTTAATAGAAGTAATGTACAACTCTCAGGAGCCACTAGCTTTAAAGCAGAGCTGTAAACTTTAAACTAGCTTACCTTTAAATCAAAAGAAAAAAAAATATATATAGAATTATCTGAGTAATTTTCTAGTTTGTCATGAGGGCCAGAGAGTGTTCCGATGCCAATTTTAACCCCTTAAGGACCTAGGGCGCCCTGGCTTTCTGGTACTTAAGGACCCAGGACGTATCCATACGCCCGTGGGAATTTCGGTCCCTGCCGCGCGCTGGGCGGGGAGCTGACCGGGATGCCTGCTGATATCGTTCAGCAGGCATCCCGTACAAATGCCGAGGGGGGTCATCAGACCCCCCCCCCCCCCGTGTCGGCAATCGCGTCAGATCGTTAGTGAATTCACACTAACGATCTGCCGGGATTTGGGTCATACGGGTCACGTGTGACCCGATGACCCGGAGATACAAGGTGATCGGGGGTGTACAATACATCCCCTATCACCCACTGTATCAATGGGGAGGTGGCGATTACATCACCCCCCCCCCCAGGATCGCTGCTATTGACTGGACCGGCCAATAGCAGCCGGCAGGAGAGGAGTTAACTGCATCTTCTTGCAGCTCTGCCCGTTAACTGAGTTCAGTCAGCGGGCAAAGCTGCTCGAAGGTGCCAGGGACCCCCCCCCCCCCCTCTGTGCGATCAGAGCCCCCTCAGGGAAGAAGATCTGCAGGGACAGAGCAGGGAAAGAATACACTCCAGGGCAAGGTAGCAGTGAGTGTACATAAGTTGTAAAAAAAATAAAAAATAAAAAATCCCCCCTGACCCCCTAATAGGTCCCCCAAGGGTCCACCATTAATTTTTCAGTGTGACCCGGACCCTATTAGGGGTTCAGGGCGCCGCATTTGCCCCCCCCCCCCATTTTTTTTTTTGTCCGCAATTTTTTTCCCTCCCTTATATAACGTTGTGTGATTTCTAATCACACACCGTTATATCTAATAGTTACACCAAGCACCCACTACATACATCCCCCACACACACCCTCCCCCCGCCATCACCCCCCCCCCCCCCTGCCACCGTAGAAAAAGGCTATGGCTCGCCAGGCATTTTCGGCATCGGAGCCATACGCTTTTCTTGCCTCTGACTCCGAATCTGTCAGTGAGGATGATGAAGATCCAACATTCCTGTGTTCTTCATCGTCCTCCTCATCATCTAGCAGTGATGATGAGCCCCCTGCATGGTGGCGGAGACGCCGCCAGGCGAGGCCACGCACCCCCCATGAAAGTGGCCCAGTGGCCGGCACTAGTGTAAGCAACAATGCTGCTCGTACTAGGAGTCCGACCCCCCAGGCGATTTTACCGGAGCTCCCTTCCAGTGAACCTATCTGGAGGCCACCAGAGGGTTATCAGCCACAGGTTCCGGAGTTTGTTGGCAACTCCGGAATGCGGATTGACAAGGCTGGGTTCACTGAATTTGACTTTTTCAGTCATTTTTTCAGTGACAGCCTGGTCAATCTAATGGTGGAGCAGACGAATCTGTATGCCAGGCAGTTCATCGCCCACCACGCGGATTCTTTTTTGGCCAGGTCCAATGAATGGTACGCCGTCAGTGCAGCCGAAATGAGGACATTTTGGGGCCTCGTGCTGCACATGGGCCTGGTCAAAAAGCCAAGTGTCAGGCAGTACTGGAGCTGGGACGTCATATACCAGACCCTGCTGTACAGTATGGCCATGGCACGGAAGCGGTTAAAGGCCATTCGGAAATGCCTTCATTATGCAGATAATGAGGCATGTCCACCCTAAGATGATCCCGCCCATGACCGGCTTTACAAAGTGAGGCCGATCATCGATCACTTTGGGGCCAAATTTTTGGAGGCCTACATACCGCTTTGGGAGCTCTCTGTAGATGAGTCTCTCATCAGTTTTAAGGAGAGCCTCATATTCCGCCAGTATATTCCCTCGAAGATGGCGTGAAGCTTTATAAACTTTGTGAGAGTACCTCCGGGTACACTTACAAGTTTAGGGTGTATGAGGGACGAGATTCCCTTATTGAACCCCCAGATTGTTTCCCCACTCTGAGTGTTAGCGGGAAAATCGTTTGGGACCTTATGTACCAATTGCTGGATGTACGTGGACAACTTTTATACCAGCATCCCTCTCTTCACATCCCTTGCTGCCAGATCCACGTCCGCTTGTGGTACCGTGTGGAAGAATCAGAGAGGCCTCCCTCTAAATTTTCTGCAGACACCTATGCCCAAGGGTGAGTCCCGTGCCCTTGCCCATGAAAACCTGTTGCTGGTCAGGTATAAGGATAAGAGGGATGTCCTTTTGCTGACCACTATTCATGGCAACGACAGCTCACCTGTCCCTGTGCGAGGTACCACAACAAGGGTCCTCAAGCCTGATTGTATTCTGGACTACAATCGGTATATGGGGGGAGTTGATCTTTCTGATCAAATCCTGAAGCCATATAACGCCATGCGGAAAACACGTGTATGGTACAAGAAAGTTGCGGTCTACTTGGTACAGGTTGCCATGTACAACTCTTTTGTACTGTACCAGAACGCTGGCAGCACAGGGACATTCCTCCAGTTCCAAGAAGAATTCCTAAAGGCCCTGATTTTTGCTGACCGGGAAAGAGCAGGCCGGACTTCCCAAGAAACTGGAAATATAGGTGCCAGGATCGTCCCAGGCCAACACTTTCCAGGTGAGATCCCCCACACTGGAAAGAAGGGACGAACCCAGAAAAAATGCAGAGTGTGTCACAGGAGGGGGATACGGAAGGATACCATCTATCAATGTGACACTTGCCCCGATCATCCGGGCCTCTGCATTAAAAACTCACTGAGTCACTATCATCGGGGACTTTTTATGTTCCCTCAAATGCGCAGCGCTCTCTCTCCACCTGAGCGGGGTGTGCATTTGAGGCAACAGGTTAGGGACGGCCACACACATCCCATTCCCAGAATGATGATTCAGAGCATAGGGTTTCGGGTTTGGTATATTCTTTAGTTTTGGCTATGATCTGGGTCATCATTCTGGGAACATAACCTGTTTTATAATTTTATGTCCCACTGTACCCCATTTTAGTAACTTACCCCATGTAATGTTTATTAACTACCCCATGTAATGCCCCTTGACGGGGGTCCCACTGCTCTAGCTCCACAGGCAGTGATTTTGAAGCTCAAGGCCCCTGACTGCACTCCTGTTCTTCTGTGACCGGTCCAGATATGAGGTATGTCCTTATTCCAAAGAAATGTATTTACCAATTTAATTTTTTTTTGCTGTTCTGGCACTAAATGCGACATGCCCCCCCCCCCATTTCAGCAACATTTGCAAATGCGACTCCTTCTCTTCTGAGCATTGTAGTGCGCCCACAGTGCACTTGACGTCCACACATTGGGTATTACCATACTCAAAAGAGATGGGGTTACACATTTTGGGGGGCATTTTCTCCTATTCCCCCTTCTAAAAATCAAATTTTTGGGGAAAAAAAATGCACTTTAGTAAAAAAAAACTAAAAAAATCATTTACACATTCAAAGTAGTCATACACCTGTGCGGTGGTAAGGCTCACTGGACCCCTTGTTACGTTCCTTGAGGGGTGCAGTTTCCAAAATAGTATGCCATGGTTTTTTTTTTATTTTTTTTGCTGTTCTGGCACCATAAGGGCTTCCTAAATGCGACATGCAAAAACCATTTCAGCAAAATGTGCTTTCCAAAAGCCAAATGTGACGACTTCTCTTCTGAGCATTGTAGTTCACCCGCAGAGCACTTGACGTCCACACCTGGGGTATTTCCATACTCAGAAGAGATGGGGTTACAATTTTGGGGGCATTTTCTCCTATTACCCCTTGTAAAAATGTAAAATTTGGGGGAAAACCAGCATTTTAGTGGAAAAAAAATTTCATTTACACATCAAACTTTAATGAAAAGTCGTGAAACACCTGTGGGGTGTTAAGGCTCACTGTACCCCTTTTTACGTTCCTTGAGGGGTGTAGTTTCCAAAATAGTATGCCATGTGTTTTTGTTTTCCTGTTCTGGCACCATAGGAGCTTCTTAAATGTGACATGCCCCCCAAAAACCATTTCAGAAAAACTCACTCTCCAAAATCCCATTGTCGCTCCTTCCCTTCTGAGCCCTCTATTGCGCCCGCCGAACACTTGACATACACATATGAGGTATTTCCTTACTCGAGAGGAATTGGGTCACACATTTTAGGAAGATTTCTCTCCTTTTACCCCTTGTAAAAATTCAAAAATTGTGTTTCCAAGAACATGCGAATGTAAAAAATGAAGATTTTGAATTTTCTCCTTCACTTTGCTGCTATTCCTGTGAAACACCTAAAGGGTTAACACACTTACTGAATGTCATTTTGGATACTTTGAGGGGTGCAGTTTTTATAATTGGGTCATTTGTGGGGTAGCCAATCTGATGTCTTCCAAAAGTAAAAACATGTCAACTTTATGATGCAAACATAAAGTAGACATATTATGTATGTGGATCAATGTATAATTTATTTGGAAAGTCTATTTTCCTTGTAAGCAGAGAGCTTCAAAGTAAAAAAAATGCAAAATTTTCAATTTTTTTCATCAAATTTTGGAATTTTTCACCAAGAAATGAAACAAGTATCGCCAAAATTTTACCACTGACATAAAGTAGAATATGTCGCGAAAAAACTGTCTCGGAATCAGAATGAAAGGTAAAAGCATCCCAGAGATATTAATGCTTGAAGTGACAGTGGGCAGATGTGCAAAAAATGGCCGGGTCCTTAAGGTATATTTGGGCTGGGTCCTTAAGGGGTTAATATGCAGGGGTACCATGGATTTAAATAAATAAATAAAAAAAATCAACTGTGTGATGTCATCATGCCCATTTGGACGAAAATCTTTGAAGAATGTTTCCAGCACCTTGAAGAAAGTATACCACGAAGAATGAAAGCAGTTTTGAAGGCAAAAGAGGGTCCAACCTGGTATAATCAAGGTGTGCCTTAAAAAGTTTCTAGTGAGTGTATATAATTTATATGCTGTTATAGGTTATAAAAACTATATACTATACTACATGTACAAGGTATTTAATATTGCACTTTAGATATTGTAAACATGATGGTATTTTTATGATGATCATATATCGATCCCTACATGATGCACTTTATATATGTTTATACTTGAATATATTTGTAAAATATATATGCACTATAATGTTATGCACTTTATTCTCTAATTGACTAATTGTTTGGCACAAAATGTCTCACATAAATATACCCCCACTGGGTGTCTGTTGTACTATGCTTGATAATGACAACCGAAACATTGCATCCTGTTCACATGATGGAATAAAAGCTAGTCACCTTTTTTCACCAAATGGAGTGCTGCAAGTGACTCTTCTGTTTGCCCATGTACAAGCTCTGATATCTTTATTTTTGCTACCAAACACGGGAAAGCTTGGCGCATTACCAGATTGCGTTCCAATTTCCAGCTTTGAAATATTATACGAAGAGCGCACATTGTAAAATGTTTATTTTCATTGATGATGATCGCCTCACATTAAACCTAATTGCTCCAATATTTGTTCAGGTATCTTCCTATTCTCAGCGCTGTCTGAAGCTGTCAACCTCATAGCTTATCCACCTTCTATAACCACTGAGATTTGAGAAACTCTAGACATGCTTGCCTTTAAATAACTAAGTAATGAATTTGGGAGCTTTTATATTGGGAATTTCAGTCTAGACAAAAAGACCTGTTAACAGTTGAAAGGAGATTTTTTTTCTTCTTCAACTTAACCCTCTCTTGGTGGAAATTTACGTCGCCTTGTTTAAATTGGCATTGACTTTTGGAATATATAATTGCCATACTATCTTTTATCCATATGAATCACGCCAGACTGATAATTGCCGGTGTCTCAGTTAAGTCATTTTGGCTGCTCTGAATCACACGGGAGATACGTGGAGACCTGGTGCTACATTTAAAGGATGGAGTAAACAAGACAAAACACTAACCAACGTAGGTAGGTAATTCCATGCAGTCATGGAGCTAAGTTTGTCAATGTACAATATTTGTGTTTGTGTCCATGTGTTCTGTGTATACAGTGGTAGCAGAATAAATTAGTCATGAGGCAGTGCCACATTACATACAGGAATCTGTACGATGCTTATGTGCAGTTAGGATACTGTCCCACAGTCCATGTCAGTCAGCTGCCGGTGTTATCCTACAGAATTATAAAACAAATTAGAATTGAGATTTCTCGACAAGGGGGCATGGTTTACAGGAAACTGGAGGTGACTTCGGTAAAAAAGGCCTGGCTTCCATGCGTCAAAAATTCATCACATAACAGTGAATCCAGCAGGACGAATCCAGATAAAACAATCTTCCTAATTGTAATTTTTTTTAAAACATCCTCCACATGACACAGAGACAGCTCAGCTAACGAGCTCTGGGTGAAAGCTGAGCTGTGATTGGTTGCTGTGGGAAAATCACTCCAGTTTTTCTCTTACACAGTTTGATAAATCTGGGCCAATGTGCATAAGGCCTGACACATTTTGATTATGACCTTAAAGGGGTACTCTGATGGAAATCATTTTTTTTAATCAATTGGTGTCAGAAAGTTAAATAGATTTGTAAATGACTTCTATTTAAAAATCTTAATCCTTCCAGTACTTATCAGCTACTCAATATCAATAGAAAAAAGTATTCCTGGACTCACCGCCTGGGTACCGAAAGTCCAGCTCCTCTTAACGGTTCACCGTCAGCTCGGCAGACATGTGTGGCTTGGGGCGCTCAGAGGTGACTGCCGGCGGTTTCGCACACAATGATGATGCGCTTCTTGTCTGCCGAGCTGACGGAGAACCGTTAAGAGGAGCTGGACTTTCGGTACCCAGGTGGTGAGTCCAGGAATACTTTTTTCTATTGATATTGCGTACCTTGATTCTATAAATTGTTTATCCTAGCACCACCGAGGGACCCACTTCTGTACCTGTAGACCCACAGATGGTATCCTTTGTCACGCCCCCTCCCATAACCTTGCATTGAGGGGCGGAGCATGACGTCACAAGGGGGCGGAGGCATAACGTCACACGTCGCCTGCCCCATGGTCGCTGGTAATCAGACCCGGAGCGAACATGCTCCGGTGACTGATTTTAACTAGGGTGCTGCGTGCAAGATCACGGGGGTCCCCAGCGGCGGGACCCCGCGATCAGGCATCTTATCCCCTATCCTTTCGAGTACCCCTTTAACCCCTTAAGGACGCAGGCCGTAAATATACCTCCTGGTGAGGTGGTACTTAACGCACCAGGACGTACATTTACGTCCTGTGCATAACCGCGGGCATCGGAGCGATGCCCGCGTCATGCGCGGCTGATCCCGGCTGCTGATCGCAGCCAGGGACCCGCCGGCAAGGGCCGACGCCCGCGATCTCGCGGGCGTCCGCCATTAACCCCTCAGGTGCCGGGATCAATACAGATCCCGGCATCTGCGGCAGAACGCGATTTGAATGAATGATCGGATCGCCCGCAGCACTGCTGCGGGGATCCGATCATTCAGAACGCCGCACGGAGGTCCCCTCTCCTTCCTCCGTCCGGCTCCCGGCGTCTCCTGCTCTGGTCTGAGATCGAGCAGACCAGAGCAGGAGATGACCGAAAACACTGATCTGTTCTATGTCCTATACATAGAACAGATCAGTATTAGCAATCATGGTATTGCTATGAATAGTCCCCTATGGGGACTATTCAAGTGTAAAAAAAAATGTAAAAAAATGTAAAAGTAAAATAAAAAAAAAAAAAAGTGAAATATCCCCATCCCCAATAAAAAAGTAAAACGTCAGTTTTTTCCTATTTTACCCACAAAAAGCGTAATTTTTTTTTTATAGACATATTTGGTATCGCCGCATGCGTAAATGTCCGAACTATTAAAATAAAATGTTAATGATCCCGTACGGTGAACGGCGTGAACGAAAAAAAAAAGTCCAAAATTCCTACTTTTTTAATACATTTTATTTTAAAAAAAATTATAAAAAATGTATTAAAAGTTTTTTAATATGCAAATGTGGTATAAAAAAAAGGACAGATCATGGCGCAAAAAATGAGCCCCATACCGCCGCTTATACGGAAAAATAAAAAAGTTAGAGGTCATCAAAATAAAGGGATTATAAACGTACTAATTTGGTTAAAAAGTTTGTGATTTTTTTTAAGCGCAACAATAATAGAAAAGTATGTAATAATGGGTATCATTTTAATCGTATTGACCCTCAGAATAAAGAACACACATCATTTTTACCATAAGTTGTACGGCGTGAAAACGAAACATTCCAAAATTAGCAAAATTGTGTTTTTCGTTTTAATTTCCCCACAAAAATAGTGTTTTTTGGTTGCGCCATACATTTTATGATATAATGAGTTATGTCATTACAAAGGACAACTGGTCGCGCAAAAAACAAGCCCTAATACTAGTCTGTGGATGAAAATATAAAAGAGTTATGATTTTTAGAAGGCGAGGAGGAAAAAATTAAAACGTAAAAATTAAATTGTCTGAGTCCTTAAGGCCAAAATGGGCTGAGTCCTTAAGGGGTTAAATTTAGTTCATCTATCACATGACTTGTGTTGTATGTGTAGCTGATTGATATAGGTTGTGCACTCTCATAAAAACACAATGCAATGTAACTATATGTGCATGTTCACACAGTGGTATTCTAGCCACTATTGCATATAACAAAGCAGCTATGTGACATAAATGCCAAATATGCTGCAGAGAAATAACGTTTTGAAAAAAGATAGGATTTCATGAAACAGTATATTCAGTCTCTGCTGTCACCATATCACATAGTATACCTTTATACCTATTGTCTAATGTTTATTAGTATATTGCAGAAACTCATAGCCTGGCATAGGCACTCTGGGCACATATTTGACTTTAGGAAAATTAAGTAAAATTAAGTAAATTCAAAAGTGGCCTAGACTAGACTATTTTAAAGATGTGCTGTTATATTTACCATATGTTTTTCTCAGTCATTGCTGATTACAGTTTTCAGCAAATGAAAAGAGAGAGGGGTGCTCCCTTATGTAACAATCCAAGGCTAGCTGATGACCCTCAGCAAAGGTGTGTACTCACCTGGGGTGGATGTGCTGAGAGACAGGCACAATGCTGCGGCACTGCCAACCCCATCCGCTACCTCTAAGATTGCGGATCAATTGACCAACAGAAAGTCAAGCAAACAAATTGTCTTTTTTTGAAGTTTCCAAGACTTTTATTTTATTTTATTTATAATTCACTATATGGTAATACCAGTAGGTCAGATGTTACATACACCAAGGTGACTGCTCCTATAAAATACTTGTAAAATTTCAGAAAACATTGTAATGTATTTAGAAGCTGGGTATTTTGATGCAGATTCTCTGCAGCAAATTTTGCTGTCTATTGAAGTCAATGATTATCAAATTGAGATGTGAACATATCCTAAAAAAGACCAAGTCCAAGGTACAAAAAATTTAGATTTATATCAACAATAAAAAGTATCCTATATCAACATGGCCTGAGAAGACCACTCTGAAAGGAAGAAGACGCCACTGCTCCAAAACTGCCATAAAAAAAGACAAGTTACATTTTGTAACTGTACATGGGGACAAAGATTTCACTTTTTGGAGAAATGCTCTCGGGTCTGATGAAACAAAATAGGGCCTGGCCATAATAACCTTGGTTATGTATGAAGGAAAAGGAGGAGACTTGCAAGTCAAATAAACACAGAGGCGACAACATCATGTTGTGGGAGTGCTTTGCTGTAGAAGGGTCTAGTGCACAAAGTAGTTGGCATTATGAGGTACTTAAAGAGGTACTCCAGTGGAAAACAATGTTTATTTTATTTTTTTCAAATCAACTGGTGCCAGAAAATTAAACAGATTTGTAAATGGCTTTTACTAAAAAATCTTAACCCTTCCAGTACTTATCAGCTGCTGTGTACTGGAGAGGAGAGTTGGTTTTTTCAGTTTGACCACAGTGCACTCTTCTGACACCTTTGCCTATAACAGGAACTGTCCAGAGCAGGAGGGGTTTGCTATGGGGATTTGCTCCTACTCTGGACAGTTCCTGACATGGACAGAGGTGTCAGCAGAGAGCACTGTGGTCAGACAGAAAAGTACAAATCAACTTCCTCTCCGGTATACAGCAGCTAATAAGTACTGGAAGGATTAAGATTTTATAATAGAAGTAAATTACAAATCTATTTAACTTTCTGGAGCCAGAATTTTTTTTCCACTGGAGTAGCTCTTTAACACCTCAACAACTTTAAACACGGTCTGGGTGTATAAGTGCTCTCACAAGCTGAGTATGCTTCATACCTGTCTAGTACCAGGACTTTTGGCTAATGCCAAACTTCGGGGTATTTACTGAATGTCCAGCATTAACCTTTCAGGTGCTTAAAAAGTACATGTCATCAAACCATATTTTCTAAACTAACTCAGTTGTATTCCCTAACTACTCCTAACACCCCTCCTGCCCTTGAAATTTCTGAGCTCTAAAAAGATCTGTGTCATACCTTTCCCCTTGCTCACATTGTCTGAGCTCCCGGCAGGAGAAAGTGTGCATTCTCCAGCAGGTGCGGCATCACTGAAGCATGCGAGAGCTGCGCCTCACCATGCCCCACACCCACTTCCTGAGTTTGGACTGTAAGTCCGGATGGAGGCCAAAGTAACTGTTTAACTTGCGGCAGGAACAATATACACTGCTCCAAAAAATAAAGGAAACACTAAGATAACACATCCTAGATCTGAATGAATGAACTAATCGTGTGAAATACTTTTGTCTTTACATAGTTGAATGTGCTGACAAAATCACACAAAAATTATCAATGGAAATCAAATTTATCAACCTATGGATGTCTGGATGTGGAGTCACACTTAAAATCAATGTGGAAAACCACACTACAGGCTAATCCAAAATGAGGCTCAGTAGTGTGTGTGGCCTCCACGTGCCCGTATGACCTCCCTACAACGCCTGGGCATGCTCCTGATGAGGTGGCGAGATGTCCTCCCAGACCTGAACTAAAGCATCCGCCAACTCCTGGACAGCCTGTGGTGCAACGTGGTGTTGGTGGATGGAACGAGACATGATGTCCCAGATGTGCTCAATCGGAATCAGGTCTGGGAAATGGGTGGGCCAGTCTATAGTATCAATGCCTTCCTCTTGCAGGAACTGCTGACACACACCAGCCACATGAGGTCTAGCATTGTCTTGCATTAGGAGGAACCCAGGGCCAACCGAACCAGCATATGGTCTCACAAGGGGTCTGAGGATCTCGGTACCTAATGGCAGTCAGGCTTCCTCTGGCAAGCACATGGAGGGCTGTGCGGTCCCCCCAAAGAAATGCCACCCCACACCATTACTGACCCACCACCAAACCGGACATGCTGGAGGATGTTGCAGGCAGCAGAACATTCTCCACGGCGTATCCAGATTCTGTCACGTCTGTCACATGTGCTCAGTGTGAACCTGCTTTCATCTGTGAAGAGCACAGGGTGCCAGTGGCCAATGCCAAATGTCCTGCACAGTGTTGGGCTGTAAGCACAACCCCCACCTGTGGATGTCGGGCCCTCATACCACCCTCATGAAGTCTGTTTCTGACCATTTGAGTGGACACATGCACATTTTGTGGCCTGCTGGATTTCATTTTGCAGGGCTCTGGCAGTGCTCCTCCTTTCAGAATGGTGAAGGCAGCAAGTCCTGCTGCCGGGTTGTTGCCCTCCTACGGCCTCCTTCACATCTCCTGATGTACTGGCCTGTCTCCTGATAGTGCCTCCATACTCTGGACACTATGCTGACAGACACAGCAAACCTTCTTGCCACAGCTTGCATTGATGTGCCATCCTGGATGAGCTGCAGTACCTGAGCCACTTGTGTGGGTTGTAGACTCTGTCTCATGCTACCACTAGAGTGAAAGCACCGCCAGCATTCAAAAGTGACCAAAACGTCAGCCAGGAAGCATAGGAACTGAGAAGTGGTCTGTAGTAACCACCTGCAGAACCACTCCTTTATTGGGGGTGTCTTGCTAATTGCCTATAATTTCCACCTGTTGTCTGCTCCATTTGCACAACAGCAGGTGAAATTGATTGTCAATCAGTGTTGCTTCCTGAGTGGACAGTGCGATTTCACAGAAGTGTGATTGACTTGGAGATACATTGTGTTGTTTAAGCGTTCCCTATATTTTTTTGAGCAGTTAAAAGTTTAGTTTGGAGACAGGTATTCTTTAAAGTGTCAAAACACTAGTGTCTGTTGCATAAAGGAGCTGATTTGGACCTCTGCGGCCATGGGTCCTGATTACCTACCTCACCTGCCCCTGTTCCATCCACTTATCACTTTGCCTCTCCAGGCTGGAAAATCAGAGAATGGATAACACTGATAAATGTTATGCTACGTGGACATAAAATAGCAAAAATATTATTAAAAAGTGTTAATAAATGTGAATAACTCCCTCCCCCCCTATAAAAGTTAAAATCACCCCCACCCCCTTTTCCCATTTTTCAAATAAAATTTAAAAATAATAAATGTAAAAAAAAAAAAAAAGTTCTATATATATATATATATATATATATATATATATATATATATATTATTTGGCATCAACACATAAAGGAATGTCTGAACTATTAAAATAAAATGTTAATGAAACTGAATGGCATAAAAGTAAAAAAATAAAACAGAAAATTCAGAACTGTTGCTTTTTGGTTACTTCATATTCCATAATTTTTTTTAATAAAAGGCGATTGAATAATCCAATTAACAAAAATGGTACCAATAGGAACTACAGATGATGTTGCAAAAAAATTATCCCTCATTCAGCCCCATATACGAAAAAAAATTAAAGTATTATAGGGGTCAAAAGAGGACAACTTTTAAGTATTCAAATTTTCTTACAAAAATCTACAATTTTTTCAAAATTAGTAAAATAAAACAAAAGCTATATAAACCGGGTATTATTGTAATTGTAGTGACCTACAAATTAAATATAACATGCCATTATAACTGTAAAGTGCACTGTATAGAAACCAAACCCCCAAAAGTTTTGTTTTGTTACACAAATAAATTTTGGGGCTTTTCTATAGATTTTGTGGTAACATTAGTGATGTCATTACATAGTGCAACTCATCCTATACATGGAAAACTGAAATATATAGGGCTATTAAAAGCAGAGGGGGACAAAATGAAACCACAAAAATGAAAAATTGCAGTACCCTCATGGGGTTAAAGGGGTACTTCTGTGGAAAACAGTTTATTTTAAATCAACTGGTGCCAGAAAGTTAAACAGATTTGTAAACTACTTCTGTTTAAAAACTATAATCCTTTCAGTACTTATCAGCTGCTGTTTTCTACAAAGTCCTTTTCTTTTTGAATTTCTTTTTTTCTGTCCACAGTGCTCTCTGCTGACACCTCTGTGCATGTCAGGAACTGTCCAGGGTAGGAGCAAATCCCCATAGCAAACCTATCCTGCTCTGAACAGTTCCTGACACGGACAAAAGTGTCAGCATAAAGTACTTTTGACAGACAGAAAAAAAATAAAATAAATAAATAAAAAAAGAACTGATAAGTACTGGAAGGATTAAGATTTTTTTAATAGAAGTAATTTACAAATCTATTTAACTTTCTGGCACCAGTTGATTTAAAATAAATAGTTTTCCATCGGAGTCCCTATTTAAGGGTAACAAAGTGAACGTAATAGAGTGGCCACCACAAAACCCTGACCTCAGAAACTTAGAAAATTTATGAGGGAACTGAAATAAAATGAGCAAGCAAGAAGGCCTAGAGTTATACCAGTTCAGTAAGGAGGAATGGGCCAAAATTTGTGAAACTTATTAAGAGAAAATTGTGGAAGGTAACCCAAAATGTGAAAAAGAAAATGTAAAGGCAAATACTAACCATGTGTATGTAAACTTCCAAGCTACTGGAAATGTGATGAAAGAAATTAAACTAAAATAAATCATTGTTTCTAGAATAAGTCTGACATCTCACATTCTTGAAATGGTATGATCCATTCCTATCTGACCTCAGAGAGGAAATGAGTAATAGGAATACATTTTAGGAATTGGGAAATGTTTGCGTTTAATGGATGCGGCCAAGGTGTATGTAAACTTATGACTTTATGGGTATTATATCTGAGATAGAACAATTCTGGGCTTGTTTGCGTCTGTTAGGAAAGGGCTAATGAGCCCCTATTAAACACCTCTAAGGACCCATAATTCTCAGTTAATAAATTCTGACTTACCATAAAAGTATTATGTTGTCCACCACAGTGAAAGGAAAACGTGATTAAATATTGAGTATTTACTTTATGGATTTATACACAGCAGCACTCAGGCGAGGAACAAATAAAACAATTAGGAAGATTGAGTAACAGCAAAAGTTGAGCCTAATCTGGATGCATTACGGGTTATTATGCTCACAAATTATGAAATGAAATGTGATCCATACTTCTGGCTGCACAGAACAAGCGAGACAGAGCTGGTGAAAATAAATAAGGTGAAAAGGAAGTTACAAAATTAGTGTTGTAAGGAATGATAGGCTGTAAACGGTTGGAAGGCAGAGATAAATGACTAAGCAGTAATCTGCTTGCCGGCAGTGAGAGGGAATGTATAATGAGACATGATGCTTTACAATCTCTGTGAAAAATACAGTATATGAAAACAGACATGGGTGCACTGCCCAGTGAACATTTCCTATTATGTTCTTACTTCAGAGTTTAGTGCGGCTCCAGTTCACTATTCCATCAACATCAGTACAACTTACACAAGTTCATTTTTCTCTCTCAATGGAATCAAACATGTCCACACGTTCTGCAGTTTAACAGTCACCTCTAAAACTCTATTGCCTATGGGCGCAACCCAACTGTGCCCAGTAACACATCCAGTCTTCAAAGGAGCTGTGGATGAAATAGTCAGGAACTCACCATCTGATTATTTTAATAGTTTTACAATTCTTTACAGCAGAACAGTATTTCTACCTGACTGTGTGGTAAGTGCTTGTAGACAAAAAGCTTGGCACTCAAAATATGATGCAAGGAGGTTTTATTGTATCAGTCCTTAAATAAATTGACATTTCGGTCATTTCGGACTGATACAATAGAACCTCTTTGCATCATATTTTGAGTGCCAAGTTTCTGTCTAAAAATAATAAAAGGATTGGGATTCCTTCTTAAGCACCTACCAGATGGGAGTGCCATATGTACTGCATACTGTGTGGCAAGTGCTTTCAGCACTGCACAATGCCCTGAGTTGCATAGGGTGCTCCATTTTTGACCACCAATGGCCGAGCAGCAGTGCTAGGTTAAAGAGGTTATCCAAGAGTAGTAAAACAGAGCTGAAAACAGCACCACACCTGTCTTCATGTAGTGTGTGGAATTACGACTTGGCTCCAATTACTTCAATGAGCTGTAATATAGGAATGGTGCATTTTTTTAGACTCCTGGATAAGTAACTCCCAAGCCTTGGATGTCTTCTTCCCACACATCAGATATGTAATTTATCATTATGACGACAGTTTTTCACAGTGCTGATAGTTTCTTCCTCCTGTTTGTTGATCTATTCATGAATTATGACTCATATGTGTTTATGGACTTTATACCCCTTCTGCATGTTTGACATTGTGTATACCACCTGACCTGCATCCCACCCATCCTTCCACATTATCCCACCTCTTGTCCCCAGATGTTTTTGGTTATTGCTACCATTTTGTTCTGTAACTTTACAGTGTGTTTCTGCATATATTTCTTAAATTTGTCAATATACATATCCTTTTGACACTAAACAGAGGCACCCAAATAGAAGTGGCATCCAGTAACTACTCAATACAGCAGAAAATGCATTGCAAAGAGAAAAGAATAGCACAGTACTCTAATCTAAAAATAGTAAATAATTTACATGCATATTTTCATACAGAGATCAGATGCTCCTAAATATATAAGGAGTTAAATGATTAAAATTCAGATTTTCCTATCAACACAGTGGACGTTTTTGACTACTTCATACAGTTTCAGTTTTTGGCCTAAAAAATAAATGAAAAAATTAAACAAAAGTTTCAATTGGTCCGGGTGTCACGATAACACCCTATCGGTCCAGCCAAGAGGCTAGCGAGATTGTGATGGTGCAAGGGTTTAAGCCATCAGACCTCTAGGTATCCACTACTAGCCCCAGCAAGTCGCCAAATTAGCCTTTTGATAAATGTGTTTCACGAGAGCTTCCTTCAGAAAGGTGAGCTCATATATTTAGAGATAGATCAAAGACCAGTGCTGATTAATTAAACATTTAATCCGTTAAAAGGCATGACAGTGCTATGTATAAAATAAACAAATGACATACAGGTACAAAAATATGAAAGAGTTCAGCAAGACAAGTTCAGAAAACAAAAAGAAAGTCCTTACAGCATAATGGTATAGCAGTCCTTGTGAGTCAGAGTCCAGCTGTATCAGCTTTTGCCACAGGCTTGAACAAAGGTTTGGCCAGCATCTCGGTTTTATAGTGACTTTTTAGGAGGGAAAACTCTATCACCCCCCCTCTTCCGATTCCCTTATCTCATTTAAATTTTATGAATGACCAGAGACATCTCATATGCTGCTGCGAAAAGAAGTATAACACAGGCAGACAGCCCCCCCGCCCCCCAATAAAACTGGAATACAAAAACAAATACACCTCCCCTTTAAGATGGGGACAGAGAGATCTGGCCTCTCCAGGCTGATAGGTATGTCTCCATTAACCGTCTATTTCTTTTCTTGACACCACAGGCCCTGCATTCCCAGGCAAAGATGGCACTGAAGGGGCCTATTTCCTCATTTAGCTGCCTTTTCTTTGTAGCTAAGAGCTGTGGATTAATATCCACATCCTGACAGGACCCCTGGCTCTTAGCTTCTTCCACTAGGTCCAGTAGGGGATCACTACCCAGCCCTTCCACTGGTTCACTGCATACCACCTCAGAGTACCACCTCCTTAGGGTCATAGTATGCCATATTAATGTGGTACAATCTCTGCCTCTGACCTTTCTCATCAAGGGCAACTACATATGTGGTGGGTTCTAGGCGCTGCAAAATGGGCAAGGGACCCTTCCAGGCAGCCTACAATGTATTCTGCCTCATGGGGTTCAGAACCATTACCTTGTCTTTCACTTCATAGACCCGGTCCCTTGCATTGCGATCATATCAGTACTTCTACCTGGACTGTGCTGCTATGAGGTTGTCATGTACCAGCCCAGTCAATGCCTGCATCCTGTCCCTGAATCTCAGAACATACTCCACCACAAAAGCTACCAAGTGCTGTACATTCACCTTTTTACAGAGACTTTGCATGAGATTGGACATGAACTGTGTGCCCTGATCAGTGAGCATTACTCTGGGGAACCCCACCCTGCAGAATATACTGATAAGTGCATCTGCCACCTTATCTACCCGGACAGAGGATAAGGTAGCAGCCTCAGGGTACCCAGTTTCATAATCCACCAAAGTAAGAATAAATTGTTTCCCTGTGCTGCTGGGTATAGCGAGAGACCCCTCAATATCCACTGCCACTCGTTCAAAAAGTACAGATATGACTGGTAAGGGCACTAGGGGAACACGAGTAACACCCCTAGACTAACCCACCCTCTTGCAGACACAACAGGATCTACAGTAATTTGCAACAGCAGTACCCATACCTGGCCAGTAGAAATTGTGTGCAAACCTGGACTTTGTCTTAGCCACTCCCAAATGTCCTGCCAGGGGGATCTCATGGGCTAACCTCAGCAGCTCTTTCCTGCACTGCCTAGGAACTACTATCTGCCTGTCTCTCTCTTGGGGCCCTAGCATGCCTTTGGAAAGAGACTCCCAATACAAGATATTGTTTTCCCAATATACCCGATGCCCATCTGTGTCAGCACCTGGCTGTTCAGCACGTTGTCTCAGCCCTTCAAGGGAAGGGTCACTGCACAGATGTAACACTCACATTTCAGAAGACAGGAACACCAGTGGATGTGGATCCGCTGGACCTGTGTGGCAGATGACTCGGACCCTACCAGGGAGCAGAGTCTAAGATGCCGCTGGTTTTCACCAGAGCCCGCTGCAAAGCTGGATGGACTTGCTGCGGCAGGTGGCACCAAGGTCGCTACCCCTGGCATGGCTCGACCACACAGGCGGCTGAGGAGATGCGAGGCACAGGAGGGATAAGGCAGCTCATAGTCAGGATAGCAGAAGGTCAGGGCAGGCGGCACAGTAGCGTAGTCAGGACATAGCAGGAGGTCTGTAGGCAGGTAGCAGAGGAGTAAGGTCAGGTCACAGAGCAAAGGATCAGATACATGGCAAGGCAACGCTCAGGTATGCTTTCTCTCAGGCTTAAGGCAACAAAGATCCAGCAGGGAAGTGTGGGAGGAGGAGGAATTTATCAATTAGCCACAGGTGTACTACACTGATGGGTGTACTCACCCCTTAAATCTTATAGCTCCGGCACGCGCTCCCTAGGGGACACATGCGCTGGAGCAGAGAGGCAGAGGCGGGGGCAAGAGAAGCACCCGGTGAGTGACGGACTGGGATTCACATGCGAGCGCGTCTCGCGATGTGAATCCCAGCCCCGCCGGCGGCAGCAGCAGGTAACGGGACCATGCGCTCACAGCCAGTAGAGCTTCCCGGAAATGCTCATTGCCCTCCCCCCATCTCGTGGCATTAGGGAGCACATTTCCCTCAGGTAAACTAGCATCTCCACCTTCCTCTGCTTTGGCTTGCAAGTCCAACAGCTTGCCCCTTTCATCCCCATCCTCCCTTCTTTTTACAGCTGCAGCCCTGGCATGGTGCGACACCTCCCTCGGGTTTACCTTCCTCCCCCTCAGTCCCAGACATAACAATGTTACAAGCATCATACACAGGCCCATTACTCCTTCCATCCTCCTCCTCAGCCCTCTTAGGCTCACAGGATTGGGACATATCACTCACTGCTGGTCTTTCATCCTTGCATGTCACCAGGGGCACACCAAACCCTCCCCCTAGCCCATCTCCACTAGGTTTTAGCATTGGTAACTCATTGTCATCACATTTTACAATACACCCCATTTCACTTTTGGAAAACATCACTAGTTCAGTCACAGGTAAACATTTATCAATCCCCTGCAATCCCTCCCAGTTATCACATTTCACAGTGTCTCCCAAAGTCTCACACAGTACCTCAGAATGAACCGGGCTCTCTCCTAGCCCATCTGGTGTGCAGGTAGTCTCCTCTGGAGCATAATGACAGAGCATCTGATCTAAATCATTCCCCAGCAGAACATTAACAGGGATGTCCTCAGAGACCCCCACATCCCGCAAACCTTTGCCTGTACCCCAATTCAAGTACACACGGGCCATGGGCACAGCAGGTCGCACACCTCCAATTCCTTTTAAAGCCATGGTTCTTCTAGAGATGGTATCCTCTGTACACTCTGTATGTTATCCCCTCTTTTCTTCACCGCTCCAGACACCAGAAGAACGTCTGTTTGTCCTCCAGCTGCCATTGGAGAATTCTTGTTGTTGGGGCAAGTGGCACTCAGGTGCCCAATTTTATTGCATCTGTAACATTGGCGGGTGTCCCCCTGGCCCAATGTGGCTCCTGTTGCTTTTGGTGATGATGGCAAGAATTTCCGGCTGGCCTGGTGGTGCTTTATGGTTGTGTGGCTCCCCTCCAGATACTTGCTCGAGCTTGTCCAGATCCGCGCTTTGCTGCTGGCGCCCTGTTATTGGCAAAGTAATCTCCTAGTTCTGCTGCTTCTGTTGTTGTCTTGGGCTTGCGGTCCAAAATCCACTCTCTGGCTTCAAAGCTCCATGTTTGAAGAAACTGATCTAGGACCATCAAGTCCTCCAGGGCCTCATAAGTAGTGACTTGTAGGCCCCCAGTTCATTGCCTGAATGCAGTCCTTAGCCGACCTGCATGTTCAGTGCAGCTTTCTGTGGTGCTTTGTTGCAAAGTCCGATATCTTTTCCAATAAGCCTCTGGAGTCAGATTAAAACTTTTTAGCAGGGCAGATTTTATTGCCTCATAGTCCTGGTCAATTTCAGAGGGAAGAGATGCAAACACATCCAAAGCTTTCCCTCGCAACCGTGGGGTTAGATATTGTCCCTACTGGTCCTTAGGTAGATGGAACTGCTGGCAAACCTTTTCAAATCCCTTCAGGAACACATCCAGATCACCATCTTTCTCCAACATGGGGAAATGTTCCAAGTGGGGTTTGTGGTCTCCTTGATCCTGCATATCACTTCGTGCCAATAAAGCATCCGCTCTCAGCATCAGAACCTCCAGTTCATGTCTCCACTGGGCCTCTCTTTCTGCCGCCTCTCTCTTTCTCTCTGCAGCCCGTGCCTGTGCTTCTCTCTCTGCAGTTTGGTACTGGAGAAACAGTTGGAGTTTCATATTAGCATCCACATTCCCGAGGTGTTGTAAGGCAGTCCGCATATAAAAGTCCAAGTCCTCATGTGGAGTACTGTCCTGATGGGGAGTAATGTTGCTGCATTCCCTAGGAGATATCAGTCCTTGGATGGCAGTTCCATCTGTAGGACTTTGTCTCATGTCACTCAGCTCTACTACAGGGGCATCATACTCCACAAGATCAGCAATACGTTGTTCCTTGTTCTTTCCTGCAGTAGGGATCTCCTTTTCTTGGCACATTAGCTCCAGTGCAGGCTTGGACTGCTTGCGATATGCCTCCATATTTCCGAGATGAGACAGTGGAGGTAAAACAGGAGATGGGGAGGGCAGTACTGTCTTGCACTCTTTATGTATGTCTTTTAAACCAGCACTGACTCTGTCTTTGGAATTTACACACAAAAATATGTATGCAATTTCTTTTAGTGCTAATATTTTCTTACAGGAAAAATCCTGCAAGCACTAAAAATCTCAAAATATATCCCAACACTGCCACCAGTTGTCACGATCACACCCTATCGGTCCAGCCAAGACACAAGAGAGAGTGTGATGGTGCAAGGGTTAAAGCCACCAGACCTCTGGGTATCCACTACTACTCCCAGCATGTCACCAACATAACCCTTTGATAAACATTTTTCACCAGAGCTTCCTTCAGAGAGGTGAGCTCATATATTTATAGATTAAAGACCAGAGGTGTGTCACGATTCGGCTGGCAGGAGGTGGATCCTCTGTGCCAGAGAGGGATTGGCGTGGACCGTGCTGGTGGACCGGTTCTAAGTTGCTACTGGTATTCACCAGAGCCCGCCGCAAAGCGGGATGGTCTTGCAGCGGCGGTAGCAACCAGGTCGTATCCACTAGCAACGGCTCAACCTCTCTGACTGCTGAAGATAGGCGCGGTACAAGGGAGTAGACAAGAGCAAGGTCGGACGTAGCAGAAGGTCGGGGCAGGCAGCAAGGATCGTAGTCAGGGGCAACGGCAGGAGGTCTGGAACACAGGCTAGGAACACACAAGGAAACGCTTTCACTGGCACAATGGCAACAAGATCCGGCGAGGGAGTGCAGGGGAAGTGAGGTATAAATAGGGAGTGCACAGGTGAACACACTAATTAAGCCAACTGCGCCAATCAGTGGCGCAGTGGCCCTTTAAATCGCAGAGACCCGGCGCGCGCGCGCCCTAAGGAGCGGGGCCGCGCGCGCCGGGACAGGACCGACGGAGAGCGAGTCAGGTACGGGAGCCGGGGTGCGCATCGCGAGCGGGCGCCACCCACATCGCGAATCGCATCCCGGCTGGGAGAGGTATCGCAGCGCACCCGGTCAGCAGGTCTGACCGGGGCGCTGCAATTGCGAGGATGTTGCGAGCGCTCCGGGCAGGAGCGGGGACCCGGAGCGCTCGGCATAACAGTACCCCCCCCCTTGGGTCTCCCCCTCTTCTTGGAGCCTGAGAACCTGAGGACCAGACTTTTGTCTAGGATGTTGTCCTCAGGTTCCCAGGATCTCTCTTCTGGACCACAGCCCTCCCAATCTACCAAGAAAAATCTTTTTCCTTTGACCGTCTTGGAGGCCAGTATCTCCTTCACGGAGAAGATGTCAGAAGAACCGGAAACAGGAGTGGGAGAAACAAGTTTGGGAGAGAAGCGGTTGATGATGAGTGGTTTAAGGAGAGAGACATGGAAGGCATTGGGAATACGAAGAGAAGGAGGAAGAAGGAGTTTGTAAGAGACAGGATTAATCTGGCACAAGACTTTGAAAGGACCAAGATAGCGTGGTCCCAGTTTGTAACTGGGGACACGAAAGCGGACATATTTAGCGGAGAGCCATACCTTGTCTCCGGGAGCAAAAATGGGGGGAGTTCTTCTTTTCTTATCGGCAAACCTTTTCATGCGGGATGAAGCCTGTAAAAGAGAATTTTGGGTCTCTTTCCATATGGTGGAAAGATCACGAGTCACTTCATCCACAGCGGGCAAACCAGAGGGCAAGGGAGTAGGGAGGGGGGGAAGAGGGTGACGGCCGTACACCACGAAAAATGGGGACTTAGCAGAAGATTCAGAGACTCTGAAGTTGTATGAGAATTCGGCCCATGGTAGAAGATCTGCCCAGTCATCCTGGCGGGAGGAAACAAAATGCCGTAAATAGTCACCCAGGACCTGGTTAATTCTTTCTACTTGCCCATTGGATTGGGGATGATAAGAAGAAGAGAAGTTTAATTTAATCTTGAGCTGTTTACAGAGGGCCCTCCAGAATTTAGACATGAATTGGACGCCTCTATCCGAGACGATTTGCGTGGGCAAACCGTGAAGACGAAAAATGTGTACAAAAAATTTTTTGCCAACTGAGGCGCTGAAGGAAGACCAGGAAGAGGAATAAAATGTGCCATCTTGGAAAATCGATCAACGACCACCCAAACAACAGTGTTGCCACGGGATGGGGGTAAGTCTGTAATAAAGTCCATACCAATCAGTGACCAAGGCTGTTCGGGGACAGGCAGAGGATGAAGGAGACCAGCAGGCTTCTGGCAAGGAGTCTTATCCCGGGCACAGACAGTACAGGCCCGCACAAAATCAACAACATCCGTCTCCAGAGTCGGCCACCAATAGAAACGAGAGATGAGTTGCAAGGACTTTTTGATGCCCGCATGGCCTGCGAGGTGGGAGGAGTGACCCCATTTGAGAATCCCGAGACGTTGGCGTGGAGAAACGAAGGTCTTCCCTGGAGGAGTTTGCCTGATGGAGGCTGGAGAAGTGGAGATCAGACAGTCAGGAGGAATGATGTGTTGCGGAGAGACCTCTACTTCCGAGGCATCCGAGGAACGAGAGAGGGCATCGGCCCTAATGTTCTTGTCGGCAGGGCGAAAATTAATTTCAAAGTTAAAACGGGCAAAGAACAACGACCACCTGGCCTGGCGAGGGTTCAGCCGTTGGGCAGACTGGAGATAGGAGAGATTCTTGTGATCGGTGTAAATGATAACTGGAAATTTTGATCCCTCCAGCAGATGCCTCCATTCCTCAAGTGCCAATTTAATGGCCAGTAGTTCTCGATCCCCGATGGAGTAGTTTCTCTCCGCCGGAGAGAAGGTCCTAGAAAAAAAACCACAAGTAACAGCATGCCCGGAAGAATTTTTTTGTAGAAGGACCGCTCCAGCTCCCACTGAGGAGGCATCTACCTCCAATAGGAAGGGTTTAGATGGGTCAGGTCTGGAGAGCACGGGAGCAGAAGAAAAGGCAGACTTGAGCCATTTAAATGCGTCTTCCGCTTGGGGAGACCAGGACTTGGGATTGGCATTTTTCTTGGTTAAAGCCACGATAGGAGCCACAATAGTGGAAAAGTGTGGAATAAATTGTCTGTAATAATTGGCGAACCCCAAAAAACGTTGGATAGCACGGAGTCCGGAGGGGGTGGCCAATCTAAGACGGCAGAGAGTTTATCCGGGTCCATTTGTAATCCCTGGCCAGAGACCAAGTATCCTAGGAAAGGAAGAGATTGACATTCAAACAGACATTTCTCCATTTTGGCATAAAGTTGATTGTCTCGAAGTCTCTGAAGAACCATGCGGACATGCTGGCAGTGTTCTTCTAAGTTGGCAGAAAAAATCTGAATATCGTCCAGATACACAACAACACAGGAATATAAGAGATCACGAAAAATTTCATTAACAAAGTCTTGAAAGACGGCAGGGGCGTTGCACAGGCCAAAGGGCATGACCAGATACTCAAAGTGTCCATCTCTGATGTTAAATGCAGTCTTCCATTCGTCCCCCTCCCTGATGCGGATGAGATTATAAGCACCTCTTAAGTCCAGTTTGGTAAAGATGTGGGCACCTTGAAGGCGATCAAAGAGTTCTGAGATAAGAGGTAGGGGGTAGCGGTTCTTTACCGTGATTTTATTAAGTCCGCGGTAATCAATGCAAGGACGTAGGGAGCCATCTTTTTTGGACACAAAAAAAAATCCAGCTCCGGCAGGAGAGGAGGATTTGCGGATAAACCCCTTTTTTAAATTTTCCTGGATGTATTCAGACATAGCAAGAGTCTCTGGAGCAGACAGAGGATAAATTCTGCGCCGGGGTGGAGTAGTGCCCGGGAGGAGGTCAATAGGACAGTCATAAGGCCTGTGAGGAGGTAAAGTCTCAGCTTGCTTTTTACAAAACACGTCAGCATAGTCCATATAAGCCTTAGGGAGACCGGTTACAGGGGGAACCACAGGGTCACGGCAGGGAGTACTGGGAACCGGTTTAAGACAGTCCTTGAAACAAGAAGTACCCCAGCTCTTGATTTCTCCTGTGGACCAATCAAGGGTTGGGGAATGGCGTTGAAGCCACGGTAATCCAAGGAGAATTTCGGAAGTGCAATTGGAGAGGACCAAAAATTCAATTTTTTCGTGATGAGGTCCGATGCACATTAGGAGGGGTTCCGTGCGGTAACGCACGGTACAGTCCAATCTTTCATTGTTAACACAATTGATGTAGAGGGGTCTGGCGAGACTGGTCACCGGGATGTTGAACCTGTTGATGAGAGAGGCCAAAATAAAATTTCCTGCAGATCCGGAATCCAAGAAGGCCATAGCAGAGAAGGAGAAGGTAGAGGAAGATATCCGCACAGGCACAGTAAGGCGTGGAGAAGCAGAGTTGACATCAAGAACTGTCTCACCTTTGTGCGCAGTCAGCGTACGTCTTTCCAGGCGGGGAGGACGGATAGGACAATCCTTCAGGAAGTGTTCGGTAACGGCACAGTACAGGCACAGATTCTCCATGCGGCGTCGTGTCCTCTCTTGGGGTGTCAAGCGAGACCGGTCAACTTGCATAGCCTCCACGGCGGGAGGCACAGGAACGGATTGCAGAGGACCAGAGGAGAGAGGAGCCGGGGAGAAAAAACGCCTCGTGCGAACAAAGTCCATATCCTGGCGGAGCTCCTGACGCATTTCGGAAAAACGCATGTCAATGCGAGTGGCTAGATGAATAAGTTCATGCAGGTTAGCAGGAATTTCTCGTGCGGCCAGAACATCTTTAATGTTGCTGGATAGGCCTTTTTTAAAGGTCGCGCAGAGGGCCTCATTATTCCAGGATAATTCGGAGGCAAGAGTATGGAATTGGATGGCGTACTCGCCAACGGAAGAATTACCCTGGACCAGGTTCAGCAGGGCAGTCTCAGCAGAAGAGGCTCGGGCAGGTTCCTCAAAGACACTTCGAATCTCCGTGAAGAAGGAGTGTACAGAGGCAGTGACGGGGTCATTGCGGTCCCAGAGCGGTGTGGCCCATGACAGAGCTTTCCCAGACAGAAGGCTGACTACGAAAGCCACCTTAGACCTTTCAGTAGGAAACTGGTCCGACATCATCTCCAAGTGCAGGGAACATTGTGAAAGAAAGCCACGGCAAAACTTAGAGTCCCCATCAAATTTATCCGGCAAGGATAGTCGTAGGCCGGAAGCGGCCACTTGCTGCGGAGGAGGTGCAGGAGCTGGCGGAGGAGATGATTGCTGAAGCTGTGGTAGTAGCTGCTGTAGCATCACGGTCAGTTGAGACAGATGGTGGCCTTGTTGCGCTATCTGTTGCGACTGCTGGGCGACCACCGTGGTGAGGTCGGCGACAACTGGCAGTGGAACTTCAGCGGGATCCATGGCCGGATCTACTGTCACGATTCGGCTGGCAGGAGGTGGATCCTCTGTGCCAGAGAGGGATTGGCGTGGACCGTGCTGGTGGACCGGTTCTAAGTTGCTACTGGTATTCACCAGAGCCCGCCGCAAAGCGGGATGGTCTTGCAGCGGCGGTAGCAACCAGGTCGTATCCACTAGCAACGGCTCAACCTCTCTGACTGCTGAAGATAGGCGCGGTACAAGGGAGTAGACAAGAGCAAGGTCGGACGTAGCAGAAGGTCGGGGCAGGCAGCAAGGATCGTAGTCAGGGGCAACGGCAGGAGGTCTGGAACACAGGCTAGGAACACACAAGGAAACGCTTTCACTGGCACAATGGCAACAAGATCCGGCGAGGGAGTGCAGGGGAAGTGAGGTATAAATAGGGAGTGCACAGGTGAACACACTAATTAAGCCAACTGTGCCAATCAGTGGCGCAGTGGCCCTTTAAATCGCAGAGACCCGGCGCGTGCGCGCCCTAAGGAGCGGGGCCGCGCGCGCCGGGACAGGACCGACGGAGAGCGAGTCAGGTACAGGAGCCGGGGTGCGCATCGCGAGCGGGCGCCACCCGCATCGCGAATCGCATCCCGGCTGGGAGAGGTATCGCAGCGCACCCGGTCAGCAGGTCTGACCGGGGCGCTGCAATTGCGAGGATGTTGCGAGCGCTCCAGGGAGGAGCGGGGACCCGGAGCGCTCGGCGTAACAAGGTGTTTAATTAAACATTTAATCTGATAAAAGGTATCACAGTGCTATGTATAAAATAAACAAATGAAATACAGGTACAGAAATATATTAAAAAGTTCAGCAAGACAAGTTCAGAAAACCAAAAGCAAGTCTTACAGGACAATGCTATAGCAGTCCTTGTGAGTCAGAGTCCAGCTGTATCTTAGGATGTCTTGTCAGCTTTTGCCACAGGCCTGAACAAAGGTTTGTCCAGCATCTCAGTTTTATAGTGGCTTTTTAGGAGGGAAAACTCCATCCCTCCTCCCCTCTGATCCCACCAGGTGGGGCATCTCTCTTCCGGCTCCCTTATCTCATTTTTATTTTATGATGGGACAGGAAAATCTCATATCCTGCTGCTACGAAGGCTTTTGACTTCAAAAGAAGTATAACACAGGCAGACAGACCCCCCAATAAAACTGGAATACACAAAAACAAATACACAGTCGGAATTGTGGTAGCCCTTGGGGGGGGGTGTATGGTAGGGATGGTATGATGTTGGTATATGAGGGTTTAATATTAACCCAGTCACTCGTGACGCCACGGTGAGGGCTGGTATGCTGAATCTATGTTCCGGCCTATCGCCGCCCTTCCCAGAATCGATAGGTGCAATGAAATGACTGAAGGTCCACAAGCAGATTTAACTTGAATAACTTTACTGCAGTGCTTGCAATATCCAATGTGTAGTAACAGTCTCATATAACAGTTCTTAGGTTGCTTAGCGACTGGCAGAAGTTGCGGACCTTGCATTAAACTTATAGTCTCTGAATTTAGGGAGTGATGTGCAGATCCATCCGGATTTAGGGGAAATATTGGGTCCGGTGATACTGCAGAGTGCTTAGAGGATGACACACTTTATAATTTAGATCATTCAGCCATTGCCGCAAGGCTCAGGCCTAACTCACTGCGATTACTGCTATACAGGTCTTGCTTGCTTGCTATCCCGGGAAATATACTTTGTCCTGACTGCAGCCAAGTGTGTAATAGCTAGTTGGTGGAATGAGAGTACACCTCCACCTATAAATGTATTACTAGATAGGATTAGAGAAATGAAAAGAATGGAATATTTTTCAGCATCATTAGAAGACTCATTGCCGAAATTTTATGAAATTTGGCGGCTGTGGGATGAATACGATACATAGCAAGAACACCATAGACAAAATAAAAAATAATTAAAAAAATAAATAAAAAACTACCAAAAGGTTGAAGGGGATCATGCAGCTTGTCTTTTTAGTTTGTGTTTTTTAATTTTATCTATAACTACTTTTATTTCCTTTCGATTTACCCTTTTTTTTTTTTTTTTCATTTTCTTCTTTTCTATTTTTATTTTTCTTCTCTCTTTACTTTAAATGGAATATGTTCAGCAAGGCTGTTATACTGGTCATGTAGATAAGCTAACTTGCCATGTGTAGAATGGTAAGCTTAATCTATTTTCTATCGGCTTACTTAATTAGGTATAAAAAAAAAAAAATAGCATGTATTGTATATTGAAGCATTGTGACAATGCTACTCATTGTTATTGTGATGTCATAACTTTGCTATATATACATGACACTGATATGTTTTAATTTCCATTTTTGTCTTTATACCTTAGCTCTATTTTCCTTTGTTATCATTTTGTAAAATTGTAAAAACTACAAATAAACAGTTTTATAAAAAAGAAATAAAAAAAACGCCATTTTGTAACTTTTGGGTGCTCCAGTTTCTACGCAGTGCAATATCCGGGCTAGCGGATGGTGAGGACACTGGAGGTGGATCCTCTGTGCCAGAGAGGTGATGGTGTGGGCCGTACCAGGGGAACGGAGTCTAAGAGGTTACTGGTATTCACCAGAGCCCGCTGCAAAGCGGGATGGACTTGCTGCGGCGGTAACCCCCAGGTCGTTCCATCTGGTAGCGACTCAACCCCTATGGCGTTACAGTACCCCCCCCTTTGGTCTCCCCCTCTTCTTGGATCCTAGGAACTTACGGATGAGCTCTTTATCAAGAATATTGGCCTCAGGCTCCCAGGATCTCTCCTCAGGACCGCAATTCTCCCAATTGATCAAAAAATTTTTTTTTACCTCTGACGGTTTTGGATGCCAGAATTTCTTTTACAGCAAAGATGTCGGAGGAACCGGAGACAGGGGAAGGGACCACGACTTTGGGAGAAAAATTGTTAAAAACAACAGGCTTGAGTAGAGAAACGTGGAAAGAGTTAGGAATACGGAGAGAGTGGGGAAGATGAAGTTGGTAAGAGACAGGGTTGATTTGGTTTTTTACTTTGAAAGGGCCTAAGAATCGGGGGCCCAACTTGTAACTGGGTACACGGAATCGAATTTACTTAGCAGAAAGCCATACCTTGTCACCAGGGGAAAATACAGGAGGAACCCTTCTCTTTTTGTCAGCATGTCTCTTCATATGAGATGAGGCCAGTAGAAGCGAATTTTGAGTCTCACGCCAGATGGAAGAAAAATCTTGCGTCAACTCATCCACGGCAGGAACCCCAGAGGAAGTGGGGATGGGGAGGGGGGAAACAGGTGGTGGCCGTACACCCCAAAAATTGGGGATTTGGAGGAAGATTCAGAGTTTTTAAAATTGTACGAAAATTCAGCCCAGGGCAGAAGGTCGACCCAATCATCTTGGCGAGAGGAGACAAAATGTCGCAGGTAGTCACCAAGTATCTGATTCACTCTCTCCACTTGAACGTTGGATTGAGGGTGGTAAGCAGAAGAAAAATTTTGTTTGATTTTTAATTGACTGCAGAGTACCCTCCAAAATTTTGAAACAAATTGGACGCCTCTGTCTAAGACGATGTGCGTGGGAAGCCCGTCGAGGTGATAAATATGAAGAAAAAATTTTTTGCCAATTGTGGCGCAGAAGGAAGGCCCGGCAGAGGGACAAAATGAGCCATTCTAGAAAAACGATCAAAGACCACCCAGATGACTGTATTGTTGCGGGATAGTGGCAGATCGGTGATAAAGTCCATAGCAATATGGGACCATGGCTGCTCAGGTACAGGTAAAGGAAGGAGGAGACCTGCCGGCTTCAGGCGTGGAGTCTTGTCACGGGCACAGGTCACATCCTTCTCCAAGGAAGGCCACCAATAGTGTCTGGAAATCAACTGCACAGACTTCTTGACACCAGCATGTCCGGCCAAATGAGAAGAGTGACCCCATTTAAGAATTTTGAGGTGAAGGCGTGGAGGTACAAAGGTCTTCCCTGGAGGAACTTGCACAACAGTGGTAGGAGCGGAGGAGATCAGACACTCAGGAGGTATTATGTGTTGTGGAGGGGCTTCAGATTCGGTGACATCGGTGGACGTTCTTGTCGGCTGGACGAAAATGAATTTCAAAATTGGGCAAAAAACAATGTCCATCTAGCTTGGCGAGGATTTAATCGCTGGACAGTCTGGAGATACGATAAATTTTTATGATCCGTGTAAATGATGATGGGATGCAGAGAGCCCTCCAAAAGATGTCTCCACTCCTCAAGTGCAAATTTAATGGCCAAAAGTTCACGATCTCCAATCGAATAATTTTTTTCTGCAGGAGAGAAAGTCTTGGAGAAAAAACCACAAGTGTGATTTTTCCAGTAGTGTTTTTTTGAGTTAAAACAGCACCAACAGAAGAAGCATCCACCTCGAGAATAAAAGGCTTTGAGGGATCAGGCCTGGACAGAATAGGTGCCAAAGCGAAGGCAGCCTTGAGTTGGTTAAAGGCTTCCTCCGCCATTGGTGGCCAGGACCTCGGGTTCGCGTCTTTCTTAGTCAATGCTACAATAGGTGCAACGATGGTGGAGAAGTGGGGAATAAATTGGCGATAGCAGTTAGCGAACCCGAGGAAACGTTGGATAGCGCGTAGCCCAGAGGGGGCGTGGCCAATCCAGAACAGCAGAAAGCTTGTCAGGGTCCATTTGAAGGCCTAGACTGGACACTATGTATCCCAGGAAAGGTAGACTGCTACGCTCAAAGAGACATTTTTAAATTTTAGCATAAAGATGATTTTTGCGTAGGCGCTGTAACACCTGACGGACATGGAGGCGATGTTCCTCAGAGTTGGAAGAGAAAATAAGAATGTCATCCAGATAGACTACTACACAGGTATACAGCATGTCACTAAAAATTTCATTGACAAAATCCTGGAAAACTGCAGGGGCGTTGCAAAGGCCGAAAGGCATGACAAGATACTCAAAATGTCCGTAACGTTGTTGAATGCAGTTTTCCACTTGTCTCCTTCACGTATATGGATAAGATTATAAGTCCCTCTTAGATCAAGCTTGGTAAAAATTTGTGCTCCCCGCAGACGGTCAAACAGTTCAGAGATAAGGGGGAGTGGATAATGTTTATTTACTGTAATTTTATTTAAACCACGGTAATCGATGCATGGGCGCAGTGTTCCATCTTTCTTAGCAAAGAAGAAGAACTCTGCTCCGGCAGGGGAAGAAGATTTTCTGATAAATGCTTTTTTTAGATTTTCTTGAACATATTCGGACATGGCTTGGGTCTCTGGAGCAAAGAGTGGATAAATCCTGACACGGGGCGAAGAAGTTCAAGGAAGCAAGTCAATAGGGCAGTCAAAGGGTCTGTGTGGTGGTAAGACCTCTGCTTGCTTTTCACAAAAAAATATCCGAAAAGTCCTGGTAGGCCTTAGGCAGGCCTTGCAGAGGTGAAGCGACGGGTACTTGACTGGAGGGTAAAGTCTTAAGGCATCGCTTGTGACAGGTAGGGCCCCAACTCTTAATTTCCCCAGAAGACCAGTCGAGGATAGTAGAGTGGCGCTGGAGCCAAGGCAAGCCAAGTAGAACTTCTGAGGTACATTTGGGAAGTACAAAAAATTAAATGTTCTCATGATGGAGGACACCAACGTTCATGCGCAAGGGCTCTGTGCGATAGCGCACGGTACAGTCCAGATTCTGTCCACTCACGGAGGAAATGAAGAAGGGCTTGACGAGACGGGTCACGGGGATGTTGAATCTGTTGACTAAAGAGGCCTCAATGAAATTTCCTGTTGAACCAGAATCCAGAAAGGCCACAGCAGAAAAGGCAGTTTTAGCAGGCAAAGAAATCTGTACAGGAATCGTCAGGCGTGGAGAGGATGAATCCACACCCAGTAACGCCTCTCCCACGTTTACTAGGTGTGTGCGTCTTCCTAGACGCGAAGGACAAAGAGGACAGTCCTTTAGGAAATGATTGGAGCTCGCACAGTACAGACAAAGGTTCTCATTCCTACGGCGAGTCCTCTCAAGTTGGGTCAGGCGAGACCGATCCACATGCGTAGCCTCTCGGCGGAAGGCACAGTAACAGGTTGCAGAGGATGCTGGAAGAGAGGTGTTAGGTGGGGAAACCGCCTGGTGTGAACAAGATCCTTTTCTTGGCGTAGCTCCTGTCGCCTTTCTGAAAAATGCATATCAATGCGTGTGGCCAAATGGATTAGTTCAGACAGGGCTGAGGGCATCTCTCGTGTGGCCAGAACATCTTTGATGTGGCTGGATAAACCTTTCTTGAAGGTCGCGCAGAGAGCCTCATTATTCTAAGCTAATTCTGAGGCAAGAGTCTGAAACTGAATTGCGCAATCGCCCACTGTAGAGTTTCCTTGGACAAGATTCAACAAAGCCGTCTTGGCAGAAGAAACCCGGGCAGGTTCCTCAAAGACAGAGCGAACTTCAGAGAAGAAGGTCTGGACTGAAGTGGTGACTGGATCGTTGCGGTCCCAAAGCGGAGTGGCCCAAGACAAGGCCTTTCCAGAAAGTAAGCTGACCATGAATGCCACCTTTGACCATTCAGTAGGAAATTGGTCAGCCAACAGCTCCAAGTGCAGAGCACACTGGGTCAGGAAGCTACGGCACAACTTAGAGTCCCCATCAAATTTGTCAGGAAGAGAAAAACAGACTCTGGTACTGGTAGCGGCAGCTTGCAGTTGAGGAGGTGCAGGAGCTAGCGGAGAAGACGGCTGCTGCAGGGGCAGAAGTTGCTTGACCATTGCAGTCAGTTGGGTCAACTGATGTCCTTGTTGGGCTACCTGTTGAGACTGTTGAGCCACATCGGTGGTGAGGTCTCCAAGGCTTGGTAGTGGCACCTCAGCGGAATCCATGGCCAGATCTACTGTCAGGATCCGGGCTGGCGGATGGTGAGGACACTGGAGGTGGATCCTCTGTGCCAGAGAGGTGATGGCGTGGGCCGTACCAGGGGAACGGAGTCTAAGAGGTTAATGGTATTCACCAGAACCCGCCGCAAAGCGGGATGGACTTGCTGCGGCGGTAACCCCCAGGTCGTTCCACCCGGTAGCGACTCAACCCCTCAGGGCAGGCGGCAAGGTTCGTAGTCTGGGGCAACAGCAAAGGTTTTGGGAACAAAGGCAATGGACACTCAGGAAACGCTTTCTCTGGGCACTAGGCAACAAGATCAGGCAAGGACAGGAAGGGGAAGTGGTGTTTTATACGTTTTAAAGTGATTGGGCCAGGCACCAATTAATGGTGCACTGGCCCTTTAAATTTAAGAGAGCTGGTGCGCGCACGCCCTAGAGAACGGGGCCGCGTGCGCCGGGAGAACACAGCAGGCAGGGAGAGGTAAGTGGAACGGGATGCGACCCGCGGGCGGACTTGTGCCGCCATGCAGATCGCATCCCCGCGGGAAGCACTGAAGCAGTGCTCCCGGTCAGAGGGACAGACCGGGGCGCTGCAGGGAGGCACACGCTGTGAGCGCTCCGGGATGGATTCGGAACCCGGAGCTCTCGGCCTTACAATCTGGTAAAAATTACACCTTATCTTTATTCTGTAAGTCCATACAATTACAAGGATAGCCAATTTATGTAGGTTTTATTTTATTGTAATACTTAAAAAAAAAATTATAAACTACATACACCAAAATTAGTATGTTTTAAATTGGCATTTTATGACCCCTATAACTTTTTTATTTTTCTGTGTACGGGGTGGTATGAGTGCTCAATTTTTGCGCCATCATCTGACCAAAAATGCACAATTTTGGTATTTTTTTACGTATACGCCATCGGCCGTGTGATTTAGCTAACCTAATATTTTAATAGTTCGGACTTTTAGGCATGCGGCGGTACCACATATGATTATTTTTATTTTTTTATTTCATTATTTTATTTAAAAAATGGGAAAGGGGGGGGATTTAAACTTTTAATAGGGAAGCGGTTAATGAACTTTTCTTAAATTTCTTTTTATACTTTTTTTTTTTAAGCCCCTGTAGAGGGCTAAAACATGCAATCTTCTGATTGCATACACTGATCGGTGCTCTGCCATTGCAAAGCAATGATCAGTGTAACCAGCTCTCTGCTGCTCCTGCCTGCTGCGCAGGCATGGAGCAGTAAATCGCCAATCGGACAACTGAGATGCAGGTGAGGACCCTCCCTTCGTCTGGTAAGCTGATCGGTACATCGCAATTTTGTTGCGATAGTCCCCATCAGCTCCGCTGAGCTGACGGGATTATTTTACTTTCATTTTAGATGCCGCAATCAACTTTGAATTGCGGCATCTAAAGGGTTAATGCCGGGTATCGGCCCGATCGGCCATGCCCGGCATTAGCCGTGGGTCCTGGCTGCCCGTAGCAACTGGGACCCACCGGGTTTAACCCGTTCTCTGCTGGTGGGAACGGTTTAAAACTAGGAAACGGGACCAGGGCGTACAGGTACGCCCTGAGTCCTTGCGTCACCAAGAGGTTAATGATTCTGTATCTTTCCCCGCAATCTCCTCTGGCTTCTCTGGTGGGCAGTGTGCACACCAAGCAGTGGCGTTGCGACCCGGGTTCGGGGGGTGCGGCCCGCACACCAGGTGACACCAACCTAATGGGGTGACACCAAGACGCTCCGCAGCACCCCCCCCCCCCCCATCTGTGCTCGACCGGCCTCCCATCCGTCAGCACCCCCCCCCCCCCTGCGCTGTGTGTGCGGTGCGCCCGTCCGTCATCACCCCCCCCTCTTTCACCTTCACTCTGCGCCCGTCCGTCATCCCCCCCCCCTCACCTTCACCAGCACTGTGCCCGTCCTCAGCTCCCACGTCTGCGCCGGCCTGACGTCACACCGCATGGCCGCGCAGGAGGACGTGAGTTACGTCACTCGCACGGCGCCCGGTGAGAAGGAGCGCTGCGCTGGATGGGTGAGTGTGTATGTCTGTCTCTCTGTCTGTCTCTATCTATGCTTGTGTGTGTGAGACTGTATGTGTGTGAGACTATGTGTGAGACTATGTGTGTGACTGTGTGTGTGTGTGTGTGACTGTGTGTGTGTATGTGACTGTGTGTGTGTGTGTGTCTGTCTCTATCTATGCTTGTGTGACTGTGTGTGTGTGAGACTGTGTGTGTGACTGTGTGTGTGTGCATGTGACTCTGTGTGCGTGTGTCTGTCTCTCTGACTGTGTGTGTGTGTGTGTGTGGGGGGGGGGGGGGTGTATAACCAGCGATCTATTGTGGGGAGACTTTGACCCATTGTGGGGAACCTGCAAGGGAACCTGCGGCCTAATGTGGGGAAACTACTACCAGATGTGCGGAGTCTATGCTACCTGTGGGGAGTCTATGCTACCTTATGTGGGGAGTCTATGCTACCTAATGTGGGGAAATTGCTACCTAATGTGGGGAATCTGTGCTACCTAATGTGGGGAAATTGCTACCTAATGTGGGGTAACTGGTACATCCCTAATGTGGGGGAACTGGTACCAAATGTGGGGAATCTATGCTGCCTAATGTGGGGAAACTGCGACCGACCTAATGTGGGGGCACTGCTGCCTACCTAATGCTCCCCCCCTGGCAGTAGCACCCTCATCATCCACCAGCAACACCCCCCCCCCCCAGCAGCACCTCCATCAGCAGATCCTGATGGTGGATGATGGAGGTGCTCCTGCCAGGAGGATGATCCTGCGGATGGATGATGGGGGTGATACTGCCAGGGGGGATGGCCAGTAGCACCCTCATCATCCTCCAGCAACACCCCCCCCAGTAGTAGCGCCCCCATCATCCACTAGCAACACCACCAATACCCCCCTCCCGTGGTAATAGCATCAGCTAACGGATGTTGAGGGGTGTTACTGCGGTTGTGGTATTATATTCAGAGGGTGCACTGTATGGCAACGTTATATTCAGAGGGCGCAGTTTGTGGTAGTATTATATTCAGAGGGCGCAGTTTGTGGTAGTATTATTAGAGATGAGTGAACTTACAGTAAATTCGATTCGTCACAAACTTCTCGGCTTGGCAGTTGATGACTTTTCCTGCGTAAATTAGTTCAGCTCTCAGGTGCTCCGGTGGGCTGGAAAAGGTGGATACAGTCCTAGGAAAGAGTCTCCTAGGACTGTATCCACCTTTTCCAGCCCACGGGAGCACCTGAAAGCTGAACCAATTTATGCAGGAAAAGTCATCAACTGCTGAGCAGAGAAGTTTGTGATGAGTTGAATTTACTGTAAGTTCGCTCATCTCTAAGTATTATATTCAGAGGGTACAGTATGTGGCGGTATTATATTCAGGGGTACAGTATATGGCAGATTTATATTCAGAGGGTACAGTATGTGGCAGATTTATATTCAGAGGGTACAGTATGTGGCAGATTTATATTCAGAGGGTACAGTATGTGGCGGTATTATATTCAGGGGTACAGTATGTGGCAGATTTATATTCAGAGGGTACAGTATGTGGCAGATTTATATTCAGAGGGTACAGTATGTGGCAGATTTATATTCAGAGGGCGCAGTTTGTGGTAGTATTATATTCAGAGGGCGCAGTTTGTGGTAGTATTATATTCAGAGGGTACAGTATGTGATAGTATTATATTCAGTGGGTACAATATGTGGCAGATTTATATTCAGAGGGTACAGTATGTGTTGGTATTATATTCAGAATGTACAGTGTGTGGTAGTATTATATTCAGTGGGTATGGTGTATGGAAGGTTTATAATCAAAGAGTGTAGTGTATAGTAGTATTATATTTAGAGGATACAGTGCCTGTCAGGTTTATAATAATAATTGTTTTCATATAGAGGATGAGAATCCGCTGACATAGTGAGGAGACGTCTGGGCGTCACATTCTGCAGAGAAAAGTTTTAGCTGGAACAAGTCCTGGAGGTATGTACCATCTGAATTAGATAAGGGAAGACTATAGAGAAGACGTCACCTGTAATCACTGATATCATTGTGTATTCCCCTCACTATAGAGAAGACGTCACTGATATCATTGTACATTCTCCTCTCTATAGAGAAGACGTCACCTGTAATCACTGATATCATTGTACATTCTCCTCACTATAGAGAAGACATCACCTGTAATCACTGATATCATTTTGTATTCTCCTCACTATAGAGAAGACGTCACCTGTAGTCACTGATATCATTGTGTATTCTCCTCACAATAGAGAAGACGTCACCTGTAGTCACTGATATCATTGTACATTCTCCTCACTATAGAGAAGACATCACCTGTAATCACTGATATCATTTTGTATTCTCCTCACTATAGAGAAGACGTCACCTGTAGTCACTGATATCATTGTGTATTCTCCTCACAATAGAGAAGACGTCACCTGTAGTCACTGATATCATTGTGTTTTCTCATCATTATAGAGAAGACTTCACCTGTAGTCACTGATATCATTGTACATTCTCCTCTCTATGTCCTATCAGAGCTATAGTCACTTGTCAGTTCTACAGTTAGGTCAGTGAAACTACAACTCCCAGCATAACCTCACCACTGCTCAAAGGGGTACTCTACTGGAAAACATTTTTTTTAATCAGCTGGTGCTACAAAGTTAAACAGATTTGTAAATTACTTCTATTTAAAAATCTTAATCCTTCCAGTACTTATTAGCTGCTGTATAAGCGATTCACAGGAAGTTATTTTCTTTTTTAATTTCTTTTCTGTCTGACCACAGTGCTCTGTGCTGACACCTCTGGACAGTTCCTGACATGGACAGAGGTGTCAGCAAATAGCACTGTGGTCAGACTGGAAAGAACTACACAACTTCCTGTGGAGCATACACCAGCTTATAAGTACTGTAAGTATTAAGATTTTAAATAGAAGTAATTTAAAAATCTGTTTAACTTTCTGGCACCAGTTGATATAAAAGTAAATGTTTTCCAGTGGAGTACCCCTTTAAGTAATTCTGGGAGCTGTATATTTCAATGGTGAAAACTTCTTTAACACTTTCCCATTCTGTGGCAACTGGTATATCTGATTATTATACTGGAATTTCTCACAATGCGCTACAACAGTGGTGTCTGTCACAACAGGCTAAAAACTTACTGGGGGGAGGGGGTACGTATGGGGGTGACACCATTTTCTACCGCACCGGGTGACACCAACTCTAGCAACGCCACTGACACCAAGTCTTTCTTAGAAAACAGATGCAATCGGACATAATTTTTCAACCGTATACGGGTTAAAATTTGTACTTACGGTAACTGCTCTCTCTCCCCAACTTCTTCCCTCTCTCCCAGGGTGTCTCGCCCTACTCCTCCACCCTCTCCTCCCTCCCCCCTCCACGCTCGCTACTCCTTTCTTGGTCCTTATCTTTTACTTCTCTCCTCTTCTCCCTTCTGATATAGTTCTCTTTGCTGCTGTTTCTCTCTTCCTCTTTGCCCTGACTCATGTGGTCACTGATGGATGCTCTTTACCTTGTTGATTTTATTGTTCTTACACAAGTTTTGCACAACAGACATGTTTATCAGATAGTCGGATATTTCGTTGCTCCTTGAACTATTGCCGAGCCCTATTTCTGGATTGAAACGTAACCAACTCATCTGTCTGGTACAGTGTAATGACAGTTTAGTTGTGACCAATTCCGCTATTCATACCTGATGTTATATTCTTGTATTGTATAAAAATATAAAAATTTCAATAAAACTTCAAAAAAAAATTTGTACTTACGTTTTGATACAGTTTATCTGTTTTTCATCAAAAGCCTGATACGGGAACTGTATTGCAAAAACATTGTGTGAATGGGAGTAGGAAACTGATGGGTCTCTGTTTCACTAGAGTTTTACTTTATCTGTGTCCTAAGGGCACCTTTTACATTATTGTTAAAGTGAAAGAGGAGGCATCAAAAGGGCAGAGTCTCAAGCCCCCTTGCAACACAATGGCCCTGAATAGTGGAGTGGAGTTTTCTTTGTGAGTTTTTTTCCAACAGATATTTTTTCACAGTATTTACTAAGGTTTCCCTGCATTTTGCACCACCCCTTTTTGGGTTTTCTCAGTAAAATGGAGAGTTGGTTGTTTATTTTTTCATTCTGCTGCAAAATTCTGGCGCAGACAGGATTTCTGGTGCATAACCCAACAAAACCAGTTGGATTTACAATAGTAAATTGGGGCCAACGTGTGAACTTCCCTAATACTAATTTATGGCATTGGGCTCGTCCCAGACTAGTCAAATGTGTCAGTATCACCTGCACCAACCTGTTGGTACAGTGTTATAGTGTGGGTGATACTGATGAAAATTATACTTACTGATCTTCTATGCATGTTGTTATTCTGCAAGGAGGAGTGGAGGTGATGCTACAGCTTAGCACAACCTCTATGACTATTGAACTTAGAAGGAAAGCAAGATTTTATAACATTGTAAACAACCATCAGCTAAGAGACAAGCATAATTAGTTTTATCTCCCTATCAGCTATTTGTCCTTGTCTGAATTTCTAAGTGTGATATAGAGCTTAAGGATTCCCTTTATTGTTGATAAACTATGCGGGTGTCTTTATATAGTTGTCACATGACAATTCCATTACACTAAGCTAGAGTTTCAAGCAGTATAATTGTCATTTGAAAATCTATACACCTCTTATATACTTACAGTACCTGCTAAATATACTCTCACAGGTACAATTCCAGTTCTCAGTGTGTTTTGCCTCATTTCCTATATTTTCAGGATACAGAATCGTGGTGTAATAAGCAGAGAATAAAGAATAAATTATAGATTCAGTCAATTTATATTTAGGAGAATGGAATTTGAATTTCAATGGCTGTCACCATCTGGAGTTTTAATTTGTGTGTACAGAACACGTTATCTGTACCATAAGCGTTTCTTCTAGTGCTCTACATATGACTGAGAGCAATGCAGAAGCAGTGGATCATCAGTATATATGGAATGGCTGCAGATTATGAGAATCATATTTTGGCCTTACTTTCCCCCTTTACTCGAGGGTCCTTAAACAAACTTCCCCGCTTTCCTGGAATTTGGAAATTTTTTCGCTATGATAGCATGTTCTGCATGTGTGCCCATGTGTGTGAGTGTGTGGATGAGTGTAAATAGTGTTTAAGAAACGGAAAAATGTTAGCCATGTGGTCCCTCCCCCGGTCAGTCCTAGGAGGATGCCTGGAGCATTAGCTCAGCTGTTCTAACTTTGTGCCTAGTGTCATTCACTTCCATTAGCAAATTTACACTGACACATAGCAAGACATGGGAACAGCAATCGGCTTCTAAAGTCAGGAGGAAAAATCCTATGCAGACATATTTCATGTAATAATCGTAATGGGTTATCAAGCAGAAAACTATTGTAGTGGTGTAAATAATTCAGGACAACAGCGGCTGTACAAGGCAAAGGCATGGACGCAGAATTAGGATTACTGCTAAAACAAAGTCTATAGTTTAACACATTTGTGATTAATAAAAACTATGTGCAATGTCTATGCTGCCTGGTATAGGATCCCCCCCCCCCCCCCCCCACTCTGTGCTTTGGCTCTGAACATATTCTGTTTCATTCCAAAGTCATTAACCCTCTGAATGCCAAGGATGATTTAGAAACATAGCTGCCTCAGGCTGGCAGATGGTAAAAAAAAAGAGAGAGAAATATGCTGTAGCCTGGCGTATATCCAGATCCTATTATCCTGCTCATCCTGAACACGTGAGAGAAGGTCCATGCAGAGTATCTTCTATACATTCCGATGTGACCCATTGTTTGAGGACAAAATGTTCTGCCTCTTTCTTTTCTGCTGATTTTTCAATTCATTGAAAGGGTGAAAAAAATAAGTTCAGATACCTACAGTTTGGGATAAGCAATGAATATATACTAATGCTTCAAGGCATTGCATAGATAGCAGGTCTTAAAGTTAGATTACGTATTATTAAAACACCTATCCTTTTAAAGGGATAGACTGAAAAAGGTAGAAGAGAAGGGCTGTCATTATGGACATTAGCACATCACAACATGACTTCATTGAATACACCCTTATGTCCCAAAGTATGATCCGTAATCCGTGATGTTAGTTTGGTTAGTTAAGTTCCAACTTAAATGCCTTAAAGGAGTATTCCATCCACAGACATCTTATCCCCTGTCCAAATGATAGGGGATAAGATGTCTGATTGGCAGGGTCCGGCCACTGGCCCTCCCCGTAATCTCTGCTGTGCCACCCCAGTCATCCAGTGCACGGAGCAAATTTCACTCAATGGTGGTTGACAGGCAACCACAGCCGTTACGCCCCTTCCATTCATATCTACGGGAGGAGGCGTGACGGAAGGAAGCCTCCGTGTTTATGAATGCCGTGGCACCAGGCCGGAGATCAGGTGCGATCATAGCGGCCGGACCCCCAGGATCAGACATCTTATCCCCTTTGTAACTACTGTATGTAACTATGTCTTGGGGCGGAGTACCCCTAAATGGATAATTAGCACCCTCGCCCAGTGCCCAGAATGGAGGACTTTGGTCCCTCTGTTCTGCTAACTCTCCAATGAATAGAGAACTTTCTAGCAAGGCAATAGAGGTTATGCCGTCCTCTACATTAAAAGGGTATTCCAGAGGGGGAAAAAAAATATTTTTTAAAACTACCTGTGTCAGAAAGTTATACAGATCTGTAAATGAGATGTATTTAAAAAATATCAAGTCTTTATGTACTTATCATCTGCTGTATGGCTTAAAGCGTACCTGTCATATCACAGAAAAAAAGTAATGCTTCTATAGGTTACTCACTAGGTAATTTAGATTCTTTGCACATCTACTTTATGGGGGAAATTTCTCTAAATCTGTCCAGAGGAAAAGTTGACCAGTTGCCCATAGCAACCAATCAGATTGCTTCGTTAATTTTTAACAAGGCCTCTGAAAAAAGAAAGAAGTGATCTGATTGGTTGCTATGGGCAACTGGGCAACTTTTCCTCTTGACAGGTTTTGATAAATCTCCCCCAAAGTTTATAGCTTCTGTATTTGGCTCACAAATTCCTCTGTTTTGCTGCTCAATCACTCTGATATTCACTGCTCTGGAAGGTGCATGTCCGAGGCAAGCACTGAGCCCACCTTCACTCTCATGCATTCACTTCATTCCTGAGTCTGCTGTACTGTGCTGGGTCTCCACATCCAATAACTCCAGGCTGCTCTATAATTCTCTCTTCTCTGTTTTCAGACAGTTGTCTTATAGGATAGGAGTGAGCACAGAGGAGTGCTAGTCCCATCCTTATGTCCTGGACTTTGTCCCAGCCTGTGCATCAGCTAGGACAAAGATGATGCTGCAGTCGGACAGGATTATGTTCAGGATGATATGGGGACCCCTAGTGGTCTTTTTCTGTCTATAAAAAAGAAAAGTCATTATTTCTATAAAAAGGAGATAAAATATTTTATAATTTTATTAGAAAGTTAATGTTTTGCCAAGATGTACAATATATAAAAAGTTTTTCATTCTGTCCATTTAATTTTTTTTTGAAATAATAGTAATTTACAGTTCTGTATAATTTTCAGGCATTAGTTGGTTTGAAAACATTTTTTTCCTTTCAGAATACTCCTTTTAAGTCTGATGGAGATAAGATTTGATGGCCATTTATCCTTTTTTTTTTTTTATAGGACTATGCCGAGTATACCTTGTAAACCCAGTTCCCCACATTTTTCGTTCATTTATTCATGTCCGTATTGTTAGTGAGCACTGTATATTTTCGTGAGGATATCTCTGGTGCAGCGCCAAAAGCATTTACATGCAATAAATTCACTGCAGTATGTACAGTTTCAAAGAAGGCTACAACATATCTCCCATTCCAAAGTTAAAACAAATGTTACCACAAGTGCTAAACCCTGTTAAATAATATAACATCTTTATAACCAGGCTGGGCAGAGCAGAGCTTGCCTCATTGAAAGTCAAAGCTGAGGCCATGGGCAGCAATTCAAGAGGGAGTTGTCCACTTGTGGTTTTAAAACCACCAGTTTAAAATTCTGCTTCATCCCCTACGCTGCACCCTTTATAGACTGAGGTAGGCTTGTGAATTATTTACACTGGTGCAATTTAGCTGGCTTTTGTGGTATTTTAGATGTAGGTAGCACTCTTGGATTGACGTACCAAACCATAGACATGACTCTTGGCATCACCTTTTATAATGACTGGGAGTTAGATTACTGTTAAAACCTCTCCTTACGTCACATGATATATCTGTATACATTTCTACTGAAGTAAGGAAACTTTTTGGTACGATTTATATTTAGCAACAGTCTAGCACATCTATACGTACTGTCAAAAATTTTCCAGAATACAATTTAGATTTACCAATCATATATCAATCAATATATATATATATATTTTTTTTTTATTTTTTTTTTTTAGGAAACTAGTTGTAGAACAAGTTATTTAAAAATATTTTTGTCTATAAATCAGACTAGATGTCTGATTGCTTAGAACACTGCGTTTGGGCGGCAGGGGTCATGACGTTGTGGCACACCCCTCGTGATGTCACGCCACGCCCCCTCAATGCAAGTATATGGGAGGAGGCGTGTCGGCACCACTCCCACCGCCCATTCCAAGTGAGCAAACCTCTCATAATTCAGTCTGATTTTATCTTCTGGATGTGGATGATAATGTTATTATTCACTAATAGCAGACAGAGATTGTGAAAAATGGTGCATTTCAAATACAGAAAAGAGCATTTACGATTTCTTAGACAGTACAAGCTTAGACAGTCTACAAATGTACAAGATTTGTCACAGTGCCTCAGGTTGTTTGATAAATGTGATGCACCTATGACCAACAGTAACTGTCTGGGTGTATTTATAGATTGTGTAGACCAGATTGACTCAAGCTGTTGCAAAACAACAACTGTCTAGTCTAAGTTTATAATGCTGAGTCTAATTTAGACAATTACTTGGCTCTCTTAAGATAAAGGTAGTGCACCAATGTGTTTGTGGATTTTTGGTACATTGCATTTTAATGTGTACCTCTCACTTAAAAGAAAGTTCAAAAGTTTTGATTGGTCGAGGTCTCAGTAGTAAAACCCATACTGTTCAGGAGAACAAGCGGGGATAAAAACCCTGTAGCGCACCTTAAAGGAGATATCCAGTGGTGAACAACTTATCCCCTATCCTAAGGATAGGGGAAAAGTTGCAGATCGCGGGGGGTCCGACCGCTGGGGCCCCCCGCGATCTCCTGTACGGAGATCCGACAGTCCGCGGCAAGGGGGCGTGTCAACCTCCGCACGAAGCGGCGGCCGACACGCCCCCTCAATACAACTTTATGGCAGAGCCGGAGCACTGCCTTCAGCAATCTCCGGCTTTGCCATAGAGATGTATTGAGGGGGCGTGTCGGCGGCCGCTTCGTGCGGTGGATGACACCCGCTATCTGGCCAGAGAGCATGGCTCCCGTACAGAGAGATCGCAGGGGGCCCCAGCGGTCAGACCCCCCGCAATCTCAAACCCCCCGCAAACTCAAATGTTTTTCACCACTGGACTACCCCTTTAAACACTTTTTTTTGTCTTACTAATCCATTAAAAGTCTATGGAGCAGCGAAACAAAGATCACTAGCATGCTACAGTGCTCTTATCCCTGCTTGTTCTCCTGATTGGTGGGGGTCTCAGCACTGAGACACCAACCAATGAAAGCTTTTGACATGTCTCTGTGATATGTAAAATGTTTTTTTTAACCCCTCAAGGACACGGCCAATTTTCGTTTTTGCCCTTTTGCTTTTTTTCCCTTCCCTTCTAAAAATCATAACGCATTAAATTTTGTACCTACAGACCCATATAAGGGCTTGTTTTTTGCGTCACCAATCGTACTTTATAATACCTTTACTTATTTTATTAGATAATCTGCGGCAAAACAAAAAAAAAATTTGTGGGGTGTAATAAATAAAAAAACATTTTGTAACTTTAGGGGCCTTTCATGTCTACAAAGTGCACTTTTCGGTAAAAATGACACCTTATCTTTAATTCTGTAGGTTCATATGGTTACAAAGATACCCAATTTATGTAGCTTTTAGTTTATTATAACTACATTCACCAAAATTAGTATGTTTAAAATTGTCATCTTCTGACCCCTATAATTTTGTTATTTTTCTGCATGCAAGGATGTGTCAGGGCTAATTTTTTTGCGCCATGGTCTGTAGTTTCTATCGGTACCATTTTTGTTTTTATAGGATTTTTGATCCCTTTTTATCAATTTTTTATATACTAGCTTAGTACCCGGAGTTGCCCGCTTTTTCCTTCCTAATCCTTGTTGGGGAGGAAAATCAACAAAGGAGGAAGCTTTTGACTTTATATCCCATCCTCATATATTGTTGTCATATCCCAACCCCATATCCCGTCCTCATATCCTGACCTCATATCCCATCCTCATATCCTGTCCTCCTATCCCATCCTCATATCACGACCTCATATTTCGACCTCCTTTCCTGACCTCCTATCTCGACCTCATATCCCTACCTCCTATCAAATCCTCCTATCTCGACCTCATATCCCGTCCTCAATATTGTCCTCATATCCCATCCTCATTTCCTGACCTCATATCCCATCCTCATATCTCGACCTCCTATCCCGACCTCCTATCCTGTCTTCATATTCCGTCCTCATATCTCAACCTCTTATCCCATCCTCATATCCCATCCTCCTATCTCAACCTCATTTCCCATCCTCCTATCTCGACCTCATATCCCGTCCTCATATCCCGACCTCATATCCCGTCCTCACATCCCGTCTTCACATCCTGACCTCATATACCGTCCTTATATTCCATCCTCAAATCCTGTCCTCATATAAGAACCTCATGTTCCATCTTCATATCCTGTCCTCAGGTGGGACTGATTTGTGATGAAGATATTGTAAGCTGAAAATAAAAGGGGACGTGGCTTTGTGGGACTGGCCGTGATTTGCAAGCCAGACCGATGCACAAAAAGGGTAAATAAAATGTGGGCATGTCTTTGTGAGATGGTTTATTGAAAGAGCTTTATTGTCCGTTCAGTCATTACAAGTCATACAATAAATTACAATCACACAAGGCATGACATTAAAATACACAGCAAAGGTTCCCTAAGCTATACATCGCACATCATGCTACTCTAACACTCCGCTCAATCGTGTAATAGAAAAGCACAAGAGATCGAATAACAAAACAATACAATCTGTGATCGGGGTAGGGGCATGGGCTGTGGGGCGGGGGCGACTATGTGGGGGTGGATCACAGGGCCAAACTGCTGGGCTGTATCTTCAAGGAGACAAGGGAGAAGGAGAGGGGTCTTCACTCCTCTTCTTCCTCATCAATGGCCGGGCTGTCCAAGATGGAATAGTCTCTAAGCAGGCTCTTGATGAACCTACGGCAGTCCCGGACGGACATGTTTTCCCTGTTGATCACGAGGCGGTTCCTGGCAAGCCACACTGCGTCCTTAAAACAGTTCATAAGGCGCCAGGCCTCCTGGATGGCCTCCAAGTCGTGGGTCCCAGGGAACAGACCGTAAAGCACCGAATGGTACGATAGGCAGCTCCTGGGTACAGAGTCTCTGAGTTCATGTTCCAGGGCATCCAACAGATCCTGTGCAAAGGAGCACTGCCAAAACACGTGAAAAGATGTTTCCTCCACGTAGGGGCACCGGGGGCAGTACCGGGTTGTGCACAGGTTGCGGGCATGCATGAATGACCTGAGAGAGAGTCCTCCCTTGACAGCCATCCACGACAAGTCCTTGTGTCCATTGGTAAGCCACTTTGAGGCCACATTAGTCCAAACTGTCTCTGCAGTGGCTGTGGGGAGTCCCGGAACCAGCTCGGTCAAGTCCTTAGCTCGGATGAGCTTGTAGCTTGTCTTCGGCTTCCATAGGTCGGGTTTCAGTCCTTCCAGCTGGTGTTCCCTCACAAACCGGACAACATCCCCATAGAAATTATAAATAAAAAATATGTATGTGAACCAGTCCTCAAAAGCACAGGGGAGAGAAAAAGGAAAAGACTAGTGGAGATGGGATCCAAGAAATGGTCTTTATTATATAAAAAGGATATATATGACCAATCGCCTAGCAGGGCCCTTGCTAAAGGCGAATGGAATATACTGGGTAAAAAATAGATATAATAAAAAATACAGAATATAGTAGGATTAAAATGAGATAAATATGATGGGTAAGTAGCACCAAAGAAAATTCATTAATTAAATATCTGCTGCATATATCAGGAGAAAACGTTCTCAGTCCATGTAATTCATAGGGATATTTCAATGAAAAATCCACAAGAAATGTCCAGAATGAAAAGTCACAATTAGTTTGGGTGTGTCCGGAGTAACGATATATGGTAGTGAGTGTAGCGACAATAGCTACAATAGGAAATTCATGGACAGGTAATGCAGACAATGTGGCAAACACTGTCAGCGATGAAGATGTCAAGTCTCGGTGCACAGCACCACTCACCCTCCTTTGGAGTCCTCAGGTCCGGGCTGGCACGGCTGAGTCCGGCACTCTGAATATCAATGCCCGCCTGGGTGGTATGCTGGGTGAATGGCTGAATCTCCGGGGGTCTGAGTGTCCTGGGCTGGCACGGGAGGCGTCCGGCCTTGGGGAGGATGATGTCCAGGAGTAACTCTGCCGACCGGGGCTGTGAGAGGATGCAGGTAACAGGTGGTGCGGATTGCACGTATGAATAAGGTGCTAACAGCGCGCGTGCAGCAGTGGTCCCGGAATCGTGGGCATCCAGCTGTTGCAATTGGAATATGGCAGATACAGTCTATTTGAAGTGATATACACTTATGGATAAGGTGCAGATAATGGGCTAGACGCGTTTCAAGGCCGCGGGCCTTTTCTTCAGTAGCTATAGGTGTGGATAAAGGGTGGAAATGCATTTCCACCCTTTATCCACACCTATAGCTACTGAAGAAAAGGCCCGCGGCCTTGAAACGCGTCTAGCCCATTATCTGCACCTTATCCATAAGTGTATATCACTTCAAATAGACTGTATCTGCCATATTCCAATTGCAACAGCTGGATGCCCACGATTCCGGGACCACTGCTGCACGCGCGCTGTTAGCACCTTATTCATACGTGCAATCCGCACCACCTGTTACCTGCATCCACTCACAGCCCCGGTCGGCAGAGTTACTCCTGGACATCATCCTCCCCAAGGCCGGACGCCTCCCGTGCCAGCCCAGAACACTCGGACCCCCGGAGATTCAGCCATTCACCCAGCATACCACCCAGGCGGGCATTGATATCCAGGGTGCCGGACTCAGCCGTGCCAGCCCGGACCTGAGGACTCCAAAGGAGGGTGAGTGGTGCTGTGCACCGAGACTTGACATCTTCATCGCTGACAGTGTTTGCCACATTGTCTGCATTACCTGTCCATGAATTTCCTATTGTAGCTATTGTCGCTACACTCACTACCATATATCGTTACTCCGGACACACCCAAACTAATTGTGACTTTTCATTCTGGACATTTCTTGTGGATTTTTCATTGAAATATCCCTATGAATTACATGGACTGAGAACGTTTTCTCCTGATATATGCAGCAGATATTTAATTAATGAATTTTCTTTGGTGCTACTTACCCATCATATTTATCTCATTTTAATCCTACTATATTCTGTATTTTTTATTATATCTATTTTTTACCCAGTATATTCCATTCGCCTTTAGCAAGGGCCCTGCTAGGCGATTGGTCATATATATCCTTTTTATATAATAAAGACCATTTCTTGGATCCCATCTCCACTAGTCTTTTCCTTTTTCTCTCCCCTGTGCTTTTGAGGACTGGTTCACATAAATATTTTTTATTTATAATTTCTACATATTACATTAGGCCTTTTGGGTGAAGGCAACACCTTTAACCTCAAGCACATTATTTCTTTTATCCTAAGTGAGCTACACATATTTTACATTTCCTACATCCCCATAGAACCAGGGAGTGTTCCAGTTGTAAGGGATGGAGCTGTCCCACTTGTCCCAGCCCAGCTGTCTCCAGAGGGGCATGAGAAACAAGTGAGACATGGACCTGCCCGCTGAGCCAGTCTTTTCAACAAGAGTCCGCTGCACGGTGACACATGCAAAGGAGGCCCTCAGCAGAGTGGGGATATCGGGTATTCCCTTCCCACCCTTGCGGGGCTCCTTGTACATCACAGTCCTCTTGAATATCTCCAGCCGTATGGAAGTTATGTGGGAACATACATTTCCCATTGATTTGCATGGGGCTTTAAAAAAAAATAAAAAAACAACAACCCTCACAAATGGGGGTAGTTAAGGGTTTAATTGACTATCCTATATTTAAGTGGACATATAAGTAACATGTGACCAAGTATTACCAAAATATCTCCAGCCGTTTGGAAGTTATGCAGTAACATATATTTCCCATAGACTTGTATGGGACTTACAAAAACTTGTAAGGGTTAAATCAGCTATCCTATGTTTGTTGTTGACATATAAGGAACATGTTTGCCAAGTTTCATGTTAATATCTTTAGCCGTTTGGACGTGATGCTGGAACATACACACACATATACACACACACACACACACACACACATCGAGTTTTATATATATAGACTAGCTTAATACCCGGCATTGCCCGGTTTTTCCTTTCTAATCCTTGTTGGGGAGGAAAATAAACAAAGGAGGAAGCTTTTGACTTCATATCCCGTGCTCATATATTGTTGTCATATCCCAACCCCATATCCTGTTCTCATATCCCGACCTCCTATTCCGACCTCCTATCCCGTCATCATATCTCGACATCATATGCCATCCTCATATTCCGACCTCCTATCCTGACCTCTTATCTCGACCTCCTACCTCGACCTCCTATCCCGACCTCCTATTCCGACGTCCTATCTCGTCCTCCTATCCCGTCCTCCTATCCCGTCCTCCTATCCCGTCCTCCTATCCCGTCCTCCTATCCCGTCCTCCTATCCCGTTCTCCTATCCTGTCCTCCTATCTCGTCCTCCTATCTCGTCCTCCTATCCCGTCCTCCTATCCCGTCCTCCTATCCCATTCTCCTATCCCGTCCTCCTATCTCGTCCTCCTATCTCGTCCTCCTATCCCGTCCTCCTATCCCGTCCTCCTATCCCGTCCTCCTACGCCGATCTCCTATCCCGTCCTCCTATCTCGTCCTCCTATCCTGTCTTCCTATCCCCTCCTCTTCCCCCGACCTCCTATCCCGACCCCCTATCCCAACCTCCTTTTCCCGACCTCCTTTTCACGACCTCCTATCCCAACCTCCTATCCCATCCTCCTATCCAGTCCATCTATCCCAACCTCCTATCCCGGTCCTCCTATCCCATCCTCCTATCCCAACCTCCTATCCTGACCTCCTATCCCGTCCACCTATCCCGGTCCTCCTATCCTGACCTCCTAGCCTGACCTCGTATCCCGGTCCTCCTATCCCATCCTCCTATCCCGACCTCCTATCCCGTCCTCCTATTCCGGTCCTCCTATCTCATCCTCCTATCCTGACCTTCTATCCCGACCTCCTATCCCCACCCGTAATATATGTACCAGGTATTGAAATATCTCCAGCCGTACAGAAGTTATGTGAGAACATACATTTCCCATTGATTTGCATGGGACTTTAAACAAAAACCCCGACCCTCACAAATGTGGGTAGTAAAGGGTTAAATTAACTATCCTATATTTTAAGTGGACATATAAGTAACATGTGACCAAGTATTATCAAAATATCTCCAGCCATTTGGAAGTTATGCAGTAACATATATTTCCCATTAACTTGCATGGGACCTTAAACATAAACCCCGCCCCTGGCAAATGGGGGTGGGTAAGGGTTAAATTACCTATCCTATGTTTGTTGTTGTCATATAAGTAACATGTGTGCCAAATTTCATGTTAATATTTTAGCCGTTTGGAAGTTTTTGTGGAACATACATACATACATACATACATACATACACACACGTTGAGTTTTATATATATAGATTACATAATTTTATTTAAAAAAATGGGAAATGGAGCCCCATAGGGGGCTAAAACATGCAATTTTTTTATTGCATACACTGTTCAATGCAATCTCCTCCCAGGATCCCCAGGTTCGGTGATGGCGTGACAGCCTCACCGGTGACTGTTCTTGTGACGACTTCAGCGTACCTTCCGCAGGCGATCCGCTAACTCCTGGAACACTTTTGCCGCAGCAATCTGCCATTCCTCTGCTGCCATCTTGGGACCACTCGGCACACGTTGATAGCTGCGCCTCCGCCATCTTCTTCGTCTCAGCCAGCACTTCAGTATACTGAAGAGATCAGGCTCCGTATTGCTTCTTATACTGATCTCCCACAAAATGGCTGCCGGCTGGAAACACGTCATCATCGGGGCCTGGGACCGAAAGTGACTCGTCATTGCAACCTTTGCAACCTTTCAAGTTACACTGCGGACTGGGTACTGCATCTTGACTTACACGCCCAGGGGCGGGACGCTGGCATTGGCAGGAACCTTTTGCTTCTCGACCAACTGGTTAACCCTTTCAGGTATAACGGCAGACATTTTGGCGCGTAACATGGCTTCAGTTCGGCATGTGATTTTTCTTGGACACAGTTCAGACTAGGGGGAGGACTTGTGGCTTTATGGCTATGGCACACATCCGTATCCAGTTTGTGATGCCAAAGATTGTGGTGAGCCACGGGGGTGAGATGGGAGGTGTTTGGGCCAGGTGTTGTAGCCCACGGGCAGTCTTTACAGCTAAGCCAGGAACCCAGAGAGGTGACCAGTAACACAGGGGACTTCGCAGCCTGCTGGGACTTGCAGTGACTTTGACAGACAGCCACGCTGACTACAATTGACTTGACTTGACTGAAGATAGGGACAGCAGGCATGGCTGACTTGACTTACTGACTTGTGGCTGCAATTTGAGCTTGAGGCCTCCAGATGTGCTGGACACTGGCTCTGAGATGTCTGGACTGGACTGAACCTCAGCAGAAAGAGTGATTGAAGCAAAAGAGGCAGATTGCAGCTCCTCCCTTCCTTATAAAGGAAGGCTGTGCAAGGAGCCCATAGGCTAGCTGCGGGTCATCTGGACACCTGGTGCTCTCTGGGTAACAAAACATGTGACTTTAACATATGACAACCATTATCATGTGACTAACAATCATGTGACCATATCAAAGGTCCTTTACCCTTAGTATATAACTTATACACATTATGGGGGAACACTGCAAGTGAGCCCTGAGGACATACAGGGACTCAACCTGACAGGACTGTAGGAGCATATCCCGTTGTGGGACATCACGTGTGTAAATCTGTGTTGTCAATGTAGTCAATGTGTGTGTGTATCTAATACAGGGGGACTACAATCATATGCCTCCAGCTGTTGCAAAACTACAACTACAACTACAATTACAACTACAACTACAACCAGCATGCCTGTACAGCCAAATGATGTGTGGGCCTGCTGGGAGTTGTAGTTTTGCAACAGTAGGAGGAACACATCCTGTAGCAACACTGCTGTAAATCTGAGGCTTACCAATCATATGCCTCCAGCTTTTGCAAAACTACAACTCAAAGGATGTGTGGTCATGCTGGGAGCTGTAGTTTTGCGTGTGTGTGTATAGCATAAAACCAGAAAGGAAAGGGTTACAGATGTTCACTTCCGAGACCAGTGATTGAGGAGAGTGAGGGAGGGGGAGGAGGGGGAGTGGTTATCACCTGAAGAGAAGAAAGGGACCTGCCCACCTGCTTCTAGTCGACAACATTAAGGTATTAAGGTAATTCAGAAATAAAGCTAATTCTTAGATAAATATAAAGTGGGGATCA